>NC_136928.1:10552051-11259551 GCF_949752795.1 Hyperoodon ampullatus
GACGTGCAGGCTCAGCGACCATGGCTCACGGGCCCAGCCGCTCCGCGGCATGTGGGATCTTCCCAGACTGGGGCACGAACCCATGTCCCCTGCATTGGCAGGCGGACTCTCAACCACTGCGCCACCAGGGAAGCCCTATGTTATTTTATTTTATTTTTGCTTTTTAAAATTGAAGTATAGTTGATTTAAGTGTTGTGTTAATTACTGTTATACAGCAAAGTGATGCAGTTATACATATATATGCATTTAAAAATATTATTTTCTGGGCTTCCCTGGTGGCGCAGTGGTTGAGAGTCCACCTGCCGATGCAGGGGACAAGGGTTCGTGCCCTGGGCCGGGAAGATCCCACATGCCGCAGAGCAACTGGGCCCGTGAGCCATGGCCACTGAGCCTGCGCGTCCGGAGCCTGTGCTCCACAACGGGAGAGGCCCCAACAGTGAGAGGCCCGCGTACCGTAAAAAAAAAAAAAAAAAAAAAAAAAAAAAAAAAAAATATATATATATATATATATATATATATATATATATATATTATTTTCCATTATGGTTTATCATAAGATATTAAATATATTTCTCTGTGCTATACAGTAGGACCTTGTTGTTTATCCATTCTATGTATAAAAGCTTACATCTGCTAGGCCCAACCTCCCACTCCACTCCTCCCCCAGCCCCCTCCCCCTTGGCAACCACCAGTCTATTCTCCATGTCTGTGATTCTGCTCCTGTTTCATAGATATGTTCATTTGTGTCATATTTTAGGTTTTACATAGAAGTGACATCATATGGTATTATTCTTTCTCTTTCTGACTTAGTATAATCTCTAGTTGCATCCATGTTGCTCCAAATGACATTATTTCATTCTTTTTTATGGCTGAGTAGTATTCCATTACATATATGTACCACATCTTCATCCATTCATCTGTCGATGGACATTTAAGTTGTTTCCATGTCTTGGTTATTGTGAATAGTGCTGCTGTGAACATAGGGGTGCATGTATCTCTTTGAATTATAGTTTTGTCTGGATATATGCCCAGGATTGGGATTGCTGGATCATATGGTAATTCTATTTTTAGTTTTCTGAGGAACCTCCATACTGTTTTCCATAGTGACTGCACCAACTTACATTCCCACCAACAGTGTAGGAGTGTTCCCTTTTCTCCACACCTTCTCCAGCATTTTTCATTTGTAGACTTTTTAATAATGGCCATTCTGACCAGTGCAAGGTGGCACCTCATTGTAATTTTGATTTGCATTTCTCTAATTATTGGTGATGTTGAGCATCTTTTCATGTGCCTATTGGCCATCTGTATATCTTCTTCAGAGAAATGTCTATTTAGGTCTTCTGCCCATTTTTCAATTGGGTTTTATGTTGTTTATTTTAGACTCGTAAGTTCTTAGATACTTGATTAGAAGATACAGATGCAAAAAAGTAAATAAAATAGGTTATTTTTCAGTTGTTCTTAGTTTTCTGTTAGTACCTTTACTGTTTTACTTTTTTCTGCTTAACTCTTTGACCTTCTGGTGTGAGGTGTGAGACAGGGAATTCAACTTTACCTCTTTTTCAGATGATTATTCAGTTTTTGCTGTGGGATCATGTGTCTTATTTGTGGTCACCTAGTGTCATTTGAATCCCATTTCTATATCTGGGGATATTCTCATGTTATGTGCCCTGCCTCCTCATGTGGCTAGGAAAGAGGATTCCCCAGGTTCTCTTGTGGCTAAGAGGAATATGACCTAGGTTTCATTAACCAGGTATGCACAAGTGAGGTCTTGAGTTGGAAGAGAGCAGAATGAGGAGACAGTTTCCACCTGAACATATTTCCTGAAGAGGGTGATGAAGTGCAGCAGAAAATCATGAAGAAGTCAGCAGCAACAACAGCACATCTATGGTGGAAAGTATGGTGCCAGCACCAGAAATGGTGCCACCATTCCTTTGGGTAGCTGAACAAGCTAACTCAGTTTCCAAATGTTTCACTTCAAAGTCTAACTCTCCAACTCTTCTGGAAAATTTTTATTCTACTTCCTATTGCTTCATACATTTATTTTCTATTAAAACTATCAACAATGGACTCTATAACTGCAAATTAGGACCCCCAATTAATATATGTGCTGGCACCATTTATTGAACAATTCATCTTCTCCTCCCTGATCTGAATTGAACCTTTGATGGAATTCTGCTTCTGGAAAGATGGAGTATTGAGGACCATATTCACCCCTCCTGCCTGAAACAAATTAAAAAACAAGGCAAACTATATGAAACAATGGGTCACAGACATAATATTGGATGGTGCAGAACTGAGAGAAGGGAAACAAATGAAGTGTGCCCTACAATTGCCCCAGCTTACTTTTTTTGAGAGAGGCTTCAGGTTACAGTGGAAGGAGTTGGAACCCAGGCAGAGCCTGGGGGTCTCCTTTAGTTGAACAGATAGAGTTGGAAGACTGGGGAGGCCAAGGAGGCTAGAGTTCACAGGGCAGGGTACGAGAAGGGAAATAGTTGCACAAAGAAAAAGTTCTGGATAACTGTAAAAGGTCCACCTTGAGTAGTTAGTTAAATGCTGATCAGAGCATTTGAGTAAGTAAACTACCCATAGCTAGGGTAATAACTGTGTGAAAGGAACACAATCACCAGAGAGCTGGGAATAATCCATGGTTGTACCAGGCAGAGTAGAATGCATCATAATCCACTGGGCATTGGATAGGACCCTCAGAAGGGCAAAATAAGCCTTAGACTAATTGCCTCAATAATGTGGTCAAATAAGTCCTGTGTAAGGACATTTTAAAAACAAGAAAATTATATCCATTGTCAAGAGAGAAAACAGTCAGTAGAACCAGACACAGAGCTGTCTCATATGTTGGCATAATCAAAATCCATACTTAAATTAACCACGATATATATGTAAAAGATTTAGTGGGAAAAGTGGACAACATATGTTAACAGATGGGGAATTTCCCCAGAAAGAGGAAAACTATAATAAAGGGCCAAGTGGAAATGCTAGGTATAAAAAAAATGATATAAGAAATAAAGAATTTTTTAAAGGGCAGGTTACACACAGGCATTAGATAACTTCAAGACAAGTCATTAGAAATTACCCAAGCCAAAATACAAAGAGGAAAAGAGTGAAAACAAAACAAAACAAAATATCTGAGTGTGCATAACAATATTGAACAGTTTAATATATGTGTGAATGAATTCCCACAAGAACAGAGACGGAATGATAATATTTAAAGACATAATGGCTAAGAATTTTACTAAAATTAATTAAAGATTATTAGCCCACTGATCTAAGAAGCTCAGTAAATCTACAGTAGTTTAAATACAAAGGAAACCACACCTAGGCACATCAGAGTCAAAATGCTAAAAACCAAAGGTAAAGAGAATATTTTGACAGCAGAGACTAAAAGATACATTACATACAGGGGAACAATGATAAGAATAATGTCTGACTTCTCATCAGGAATAATAGAGACCAAAAGATAATGTATTGGCATCCTTAGAGGCAAAAGGAAAAAAAAAAATCCCTGTCAATCTAGAATTCTATATCTAGCAAAAATATCCTTCAAAATGAAGGTAAAATTATGACTTTTTTTTTTTTGCCAAGCTTCATGGCTTGTGGGATCTTAGTACACTGACCAGGGATCAAACCTGGCCCCAGCAGTGAGAGCACTGAGTCCTAACCACTGGACTGCCAGGGAATTCCCTAAAAGTATGACTTTTTAAATGGACAGAAGCTGAAAGAATTTATCTGCAGCACATCTGCACACTGTAAGATCTACTAAAATTAGTTCATTAGTTTAAAAGTGCTGGGCTCTACCTGAAAGCTGCAAAAATTAATGGTTTAGGTATATTTATAATTAACTGAATTAAACTTTTTCTATATAGGAAAATTAAGATCATTTATTTGAAAACAAAGATGAAGTCTTATCTTCCAATTTGCTTTCTCATTAATTCTTTCCAAAGTAAAATTCTAAATATCATTCCCCCCTTATGTTTTCTGTATTGTATTAATACTCCCCAAATCATTGAGCTGCTCTTAAGAAGAAAAAAGAAAAACAACTTGACATTGTGTACATTATTTTTGTTGTTGATCAAATCACACATATGGAAACTTGTAATACAACTGAGTGGAATATATATCAAATTCTTGGCTTAGCATTGTCAGTAGTCAGAATTACACAGTGAGCAATTACCAGATTATCAGATTATTTGTCCTTATGCCATCTAAATTACTGAATAAATTGTTAATCCATTTTTTAAAAATTCATTAGGCTGAAGGGAAATAATATGAAATAGAAATCTGATTTTGCAGGAAGGAATGAATAGTAGCAGAAAGAGTTAAAATGTTGGAAAGTATAAAGGCAGAACAGATAAGACAAACAGAAATCAAACACTAAGAAAATAGACTGAAACCCAAACATATTCATAATTATTAATTTTTTTTGGCTGCACTTCATGGCATGTGGGATCTTAGTTCCCCGACCAGCGATTGAACCCAAGCCCCCTGCAGTGGAAACACGGAGTCTTAATCACTGGACTGCCAGGGAAGTCCCCCATAATTACATTATTCATAATAGCCAAGAACTGAAAACAATTCAGATATTTAACAGAGCATGAACATACAAAATATGGCATATTTAGACAGTGGAATACTACCTAACAATGAACGGAAATAAACATCTTATAGATATACACGGATAAATCTCAAAAACATGCTGAGTAAAGGAAGCTAGACACAAAAGAATACATACTGTATTATGTCATTTAAATAAAATTCAAAAACAGGCAAAGTCAATTTATAGTAATAGACATTGGAACAAGATTTACTCTGGGCAGGGGTATTGACTAGAAAATAACACTTAGGAACATTCAGGGGTCATGGAATGTTCTCTGTCAGGGTTTGGCAGACTTTTTCTGTAAGAGGGTGAAGAGTAAATATTTTAGGCTTTGGGAGTCATACAATCTCTGTTGTAGCATGAAATTAGCCATACATAAAACAACGAATGGGTGTGGCTGTGTTCTAAAAAATTTTTTTAGGCACCCCAAATCATTTAACCATGAAAAGCCAGAACTTATCATCATCAAGATTTAAAATCAATTAATCACTTTTTGTTGGGGGAGAGGGGTAGATATTAAGAATCCAAACATGTATAATCTTTTATTTGGAAAACTTCTTAGGGATGATTACTACCCTGTGATTTCTTAGGAGGGAGACAGAAAGATTTGCATAAAAGAATTGTTTGTTCAACTTTGATGAACTAAATCCCTTTAGCTCTCACTTTGTTTTAGAGACCAGGGAAAGATCCAAACTTCTTAATTATAGATTATTTATCATCTCTTTCCTTCAGGGAATATTTGAGATCCAAGAATGCCTGTTTTTCAAAATTAAACTCAAAATGATTGGAGAAAGTTGAAAATTGACAGGATATTAAATTATATTAGATAACAATACTATAGTTTTGTAAGAAAAGACTATTTTTAGAAGATGCACACTGGTGTATTTAGTGGTGAAGTTCAATGATATTTGCAAATTTGCGTGGTTCAGAAAAAATTATATATATACATGTAAATAAAATTATATAAAAAAAGCAACCATGGCAAAATGTTAATTGTTGAACTTAGATGGTAGGCATATGGGTAATATTTAAAATTTTTCATAATAAAGCATTGGGGGGAAAAACAAACAAGAGGTTGCATTTAGGAACTGTCCCATGTGAAATTTTCCCTCTTTCCCTTTTCCACTCATTGCACAGATTGTTGAGGTCGGAGTTGTAGAACAGAAAACAGCTGGAGAAATAACAATATATTCAGCCATAAGTCAACTAACTAAAAGACAAGTTCTAGAAAACTTTTGAAACAATATTTTGTCACTTACAGAGTCATTCAGCCAGATGGTAAGAAGTCAGCAACTGAAATATATGATTTTAAGAAAGAGATTCTTTTGTGGGGGGGGCATGGGGGGAGCGTATTAGCCTTTCCAGTGGACTTAATCCAGGGAATTTATCTAGAGATATTTAGGGACCACATTTTGAAGACATTAAGGAAACTACAGAAGAAAATAAGTTATGAGGTCCCTCTGTTTACAGGTTGTGTTCTAATTTTATGTATAGACACTGAAATTTGAATTCTGCACAGTTTTCATGGTCACAGAATATTACTACTGTTTGTTTTTTTCCCAAACATTAAAAAATGTAAAAATATGGAATTCCCCGGTGGCCCAGTGGTTAGGACTTGTTGTGCTTCACTACTGGGGCCCTGGGTACGATCTCTGGTCTGGCAACTAAGATCCCACAAGCTGCATGTCTGGGCCAAAAAAAAAAAAAAAAAAAAGTAAAAATCATTCTTCATAGGCTGTAGAAAATTAGGTGGTATGTCAGATTTGGCCTGTAGCCTCTAGTTGGCTGACCCCTGTTCTACATCTTGATAGGGGTGTGGGTTATACGGATGTGTGCATTTGTAAAATTGAAGAAACTGGTCGTTTAAGATCTGTGCATTTCTTTGGAAATGTTTCCTCAACAGAAAAATTCTTTAAAAAAAAAAAGGAGGTAAGGAGCTTAGTATTGATGGTCTGCTTCATTGTCACAGGTGCAATGCATTAACAGAAATAACATAAAACATTTAAATTTTCACACAAAACACTATTACTGTGCTATTTAAGAGAAGCAGATTTAGACAGAAAATTGTATTCTAATTGTTCTGCAATTGAGGAATCAAGGTCCAAATAGACTCCAAATTTCTAGTTGCTAACTTTCTTAAGGGCTTTTGGAAACTTCTGATGTCCCTTGGGGTAAAAGTCAACTCATTTAATTAGTGGCAGGATTTGGAAGGTAATGTTTAGGCTGGAGCTTGGATGATAGTGTTTACAAACTAATAGAAGTGATTTATGGCAATACCTCCAGGCTAAAATATATTTGTTGGAAGTGTCAATATCCTGCTTCTCAGTCCTCCATCTGCCTTGACTTCAGCTTATCCTTTGACCTCTGTGAATGGTTCTCCATACTGAAATTCTCTCCTGTCATGTTTCCAGGATGCACCTGTCTCCTGTTCTCCTCCTACTTCTAAGGTCTCTCTTAGTCTTCTCAGTGTCCTTTGCTGGTCCCTGAGTGAATGCTCTCCTTACCTTCCCCAGGCTCTAACTTCCAGTGCCATGCTTTCCCCCAACGAGAGGAGTCTATTCACCTTGTTTGGACTCTAACATACCACACCAGGTGACCCTCATTCATGGATGCCTGCCTCACCTTACTTGGGCTCTAGGTATCTCATGCCAGGTTGACCTTCTTTATACCTACCCTTTTCACCCCACTTGGGCTCTGAGATGCCAGGCCATAACTCCTAATTAGCTCAAACATTCCACGCCAGGCAGCCTCTTCTTATGAAAACCTACCTTACTCTGCACTCCTAATGGCTTTAGGACTGAAATGTTCAGGAAGAGGAAGAGAAAGAGAAGGAGGAAGGAAAAGGGGAAGGAATCTTAAAATATTTTATTAGATTTTTTATATCAAGCTCTTTGATTCACCTGGAACTTATTTTTGTGAACTTTGATGTGGGGATCTGACTTTGTTATTTTTTCCTAATGGATAACAAATAGACCCCAAAGCATATATTGAATAGTTTATTGTTTACATTCATTTGAAATGCTATGTTAATCATAAATTAATTGTTCATATATACATGGATCTGTTTCTGTATTCTCTTAATTATTTACATACAGTAAGTCCCCTACATACGAACCTTCAAGTTGCGAACTTTCAAAGATGCCAACGTGTGTTCACATGACGAATCATTTAAGTTAGTTCACGCATCTGGTGTACATTGTCACGTGCGTGTATCCTCTGCAAGGGGTTGTACTTTTGTGTATTTTACTGTACGGTACTGTATAGAGTACAGTAGTAGAGTATCTTTATTTCAAGCTAGATCTGCAAGAGGATGACTTCATTGAACTCCTTGCTGTGCAACACGAGGAGCTTCACTGAAGACCTGATGGAATTGGAGGCCCAGAGAAAGAAGGAAGAGAGACAAGAGGAAGAAGAAGTAACTGAAGAACCAAAGAGATTCACGATGCAGGAAATGGCAAGGGGATTTCCTTTATTTGGGAGGCACTGTTAGTGTTTGAGGCATAGGACCCAAACCTAGAATGGTACACGAAGTTTGCAGCAGCCGTTCAGAATGCAATCCAGTGCTACCATGTCATCTATGATGAGAAAAAAAAGAGCTAGTACCCAGACATCACTGGATCGTTTTTTCAAGAGGGTAGATAGAATTGAATCCAGCAAGGAACCAGAACCTGTGCCATCAACATCAGGAGTGACTGAAATTGCAGCTTGTCCACCATCTCCTCTTGCTGATGATCCTTCAGCTCTGCCATCTCCCACCTCCCCTCCCTCCTCCAGTCAGTAACTCTTCTTGCCTGTTCTCTTGATGCCAGCCCCTGTATGCCAGCTGTTGTACTGTACTACTGTACTTTTCAAGGTACTGTACTGGTAAGATTAAAAATGTTTTATTTTTTTTGTTTGTTTGTTATGTATTATTTGAATGAAAAGTATAAACCTATTACAGTGCAGTACTATATAGCCGATTGTGTTAGTTGGGTACCTAGGCTAACTTTGTTGGACTTACAAACAAATTGGACTTACGAATGCGCTCTTGGAACGGAACTCGTTTGTATGTAGGGGACTTACTGTATTTCTATTTTGATTCTTTCATTCACTGAAAGAAATTTAATTTGAAAGTAGTTTAATTTTAGGAGAAATGACATCTTTATCAAGTAATATAAGGAAATGGAATTTTTGAAATCTTTTTTTATGCATACATTTTATGGCTATCTTCCCATTGGTAAAGTTCTATGGTTTTCTTCATACAGGTTTTGTTCATTTCATGTTATGTTTTTTTCCAAGGTATTCTGTAGTTTCATGATCATAAATGGTTTCTTATTTTCTGTTTTATGTTGTAATTGATGCTTGTTGAGGAATAGGAATTCTTTTGATCTTTTTTTGTTGATTTTTTATTGCACCACCTTCTCGATGCTTGTATTAGTTCTAATAATTTGTCATGAATACTCTTGAGTGTTAATGTAGTAAACTACATTCATAGGATTTAAAATATAGCTTTAAATTTCAAAAGTAACATGAATACTTTTGCCTTATAAAAATGAGAGAATTACAAACAATGCTAAATCATCTTTGACCAACACCCCCAATGCTAGTGTGCACCCTCCAATACTAGTAACCATCATTATGAGTCTCAATATATATATTTCATGGAACATATATAGTGTAATTTTTGTGTATTTTCAAATATTGCCAAATGCAACTTTCTTTTTCATTCAAAATGTGTTTTGCTAATCTATCATTATTGGTACATCAAAATATATTTCATTCCCTTTCAAATGCTCTACAGGTTTTCACTATATGTATCACATTTCATTTATTTATTTAATTGAAGCACATTTCAATTATTTCTAATTTTTCACAGCCACAAACAATGCTGAAATGAACAACCTTGTTGATGTCTCCTAGTTCATATTTGCAGGTGTTTTTCTAAGGTGGGTGTCTTATATTCCTAGGTTTGTAGGAAGTTTAAAATTATTTTTTAATCATGAATAAGCATTAAATATGTGTGTGCTCTTAATATTCCTAGTTTTCATGGCAGTTCAGTGTTCATTGTGAGTGTGTGTTATTTTCAGCCTCTACTAAAATGAACACAATTTTTCTCTTTTAACCTGTTGTGGTGATTTATAGTAATCTTCTAATCTTGAAATATCCTCATATTCATAAAATAATCCTAATTAATCACAGTGATTATTTTAAAAATATACTGCTGGATTTAACTTGCTGATATTTTATATAAGAATTTTCTATCTCTGTTCATAAGTGTGATTGAACTGTAGTTTTCCTTTCTTGTACTCTATTGGTTCAGATTGGATAATAGGGGTTTGCAAGTTTTATAAAATGCATTGGATACCTTTCCATCTTTCCCAAGTTCTGGAACCATGAATGTAACCTAGGAATTATATGTTATTTGAAGTTTCATAGAACTTGTTCCCAGCTATCGTTTTTCAAATTAATAGTTAATTATGTAATCTAGATCCTCCATACCCTCACTTATTTTAAAAATCTGAGACGCCTATTTCTGGGGTAGATGTATTTATAAATATCTTCACTGTACTTTTATTACAAATTGTCAAAAATTTCTCATAAGTTTAGTCTTAGCATAGGCTAGAATATGTTCCCAGAGTCACAATAATTCAAGAGTGTGTGTTATCTTTGTGGACTTTATCCTTTATTAGTATAAAATCTTTTTCTCTTTGATGCCTTTGCTTTCAATTATATTAACATTGCTATATCACTTTCCTTCAATTACCATTAGATTACAAACTCTTTTAAACCACTATTTCCAAGCTTTCTGTGTTGTTGTTGGAGTTTGCTGGTGGTCAATTTATAGATGGATTTTATTTTTAATCCAGTGTGTCTTTTTAAGGTCTGAGTAAATTAACCCACTTATATTTATTGTAAATACTGATATTTAGACTTACTCCTCTAATTTTATTTTATTTTTTTTGTATTTACCGTATTTCTGCTTAGGTTTTTTTTTTTTTTTCCTTTTCTTTTTTTATTCCTCCCTTCTTCCCATTCTGACTTATGTTGTACTGGACAAGTTTTCTTTGTTCCATTTTCCCCCTTTTCAATGGACTGCAAATTACAAATCAAATTAATTCTTCAATGTTTACTCTTAATTAAAATTTTTATTTAATGTCATGTATTCAGAACATATATGTTGAAAATCAACACCTGGAGTTAACTTCTATCTATAATTCCTTGAATACATTTCTGAACTTTTTCCGATTCTCAGTTTTCACACTTGTAAAATTGGGAGCTTGAGTTCTTCACTTAATCTTCATTTAATCTAAAGATTAAATGTGATGCCAGGTCAAGCACCAGCCTTTATAAAATAAGAGATCTTCAATTACTTCATTCCATTTTTTCTTCGTTCAACCAAAAAACTTCAGGTCCAAAAGACACAATCACCCCTCAACTCCTTTGTCCTTCAAAGTCACCTCCTCTTCATATCTCTTACATCATTATGACCTTGATCTAGTCTTTCCATTTCATTGTAAGACTCAGAATATCTTTTCATCCTCCCTTTACATTAACAAACAAAAAGAAAAAAACCCATTCTGCATTGTACTGAACGGCATCTTTTGCTTTAGATTTAATTAACGTCATTTCCCAGGGACTCCATGCCTTTCCTCATGTTTCCTTCAAAATGGCGGACTTTAGACATTCCATGATCAGCACCACGTGCGCCTGCGCCTCCCGCGGCCATTTCGCCCAGCAGCCCAAGCTCCAGCCTCTGCTCCGCGAAGCGCCTGCGCACGAGTCTCCAGAGCACCATCGCTCCTCCCTCTAGCTGAGTACGCTTCAAACCGCACGTTCCTGTCCCTTCCCTCCCCCGCTGACTCTGCACCGCCCTCACCCCTTTCCTGTGAGATTCTTCCGCCAAGTGAAAAGCCTATCTTCGGTCGACAGCCCACGCACTTGAAAAGCAATCCAATAAGCACTTACAGCCGTGGGGTTCGCCATTCAGTCTTATCTGTGCACCAGTGCAATTTTTCTCTGGGTCCTAAAGTTGATGACCGATTTCTCTGGACTTTTTTGCATCCCGTGAGGCAACAAATGGAAAGAATGGCTGTGGCGGAGGGATCCCTCGCTTACGCTCGGTGTACTTTAACCTAATGGGGGTCGTCCGGGAGTCGGAAGGGGGAGGGGAAAGGGAGGAGGCAGCCGAGGAATTGTTTTTTTCTCTCGCCCCGCCCTCGCCGGGGCGGCCAATGGCGATGGGCTCCTTCCCCACGAGTCTCGCCCACCTCCTTGGACTCAGCCAATGAACGATGGAAGCGCTCCGAGGGGGCGGGCCCGGGAGGCTGTGCGTGTCTTGTGAGAGCTCTAGAACCAAGTCAGAGAGCTAGAGTCGGCTGGGCGGCTGGAAACGGTGGCCGCCGCCGGTGACTCAGGGAGGCGGGAGGCGGGAGGCGGGGTAAGAGCGCCGCGGCCTCGGCTGAGGGGAGCGGAGGAAGAAAGGTGAAGGCGCCAAGCCCGCGGCCCCGCCGCCCCCGCGCTGCGGCGCAGATTGGGGGTCTGCGGCCGAGTAGAAGGGTGTCGGGGCGGGGCGGCGGGGCAAGTGCGGAACGGCGGGCTCACCCCTCCCGCGGGGCTGCCCGGGGCGGGGACCCGGCCGCCTGGGACGGGCCCTCTGCTTCGGGGCCTTTTCTTTTCCGGGGTGAGGGGCGAACACTTTCAAATCCACTTAAGCCACAAATAATTCTTCCCTCACTCTGTCTGCGTTTAGGTTTCAGGTTTTGGAAAAGCGAAAGTTGGGAGAGCCAGGGTCACGCGACGCTTGGGCCAGTGTTTGCGGTGGGGGAGGGATCGGGGGGCGGGGAGGGCGCGGGTGGAGAGATCGGGTGCGGGGTCCTCCGTCTCACCCGCCGCCGCGTGGGGTCCACTCCTCCGATCGGGGTTAGGACGCTTTCCTCCGCCCTGGCCTCCCCCACCGACCTCTCTTCCCGGCCCCCTCCCGCCGGCCGCCCCCGTTGCATTTTGTTTTTGTGTTTTTGCAGGGAGGAGCCCTGCCTGCAGCGTTGGAACCATGGTGCTCACGCTCGGAGAAAGTTGGCCAGTATTGGTAGGGAAGCGATTCCTCAGCCTGTCCGCAGCCGACGGCAGCGACGGCGGCCACGACAGCTGGGACTTGGAGCGCGTCGCCGAGTGGCCCTGGCTCTCCGGGACCATTCGAGCCGTCTCCCACACCGACGTTACTAAGAAGGATCTGAAGGTAAAACCGGCTCCCGGGCCTCGGCAGTCGGACGTTTTCTAGTTACCTTGGTAACGAGACAGCCAGCAACCCTCCCTCCCCTTTTCTGAAAAGGCGACCAGAAAGTTGGCATCTGATCTGAAGGTGCAGAAAAGTAGACCTTGAAAGTCTTTGAAATGGTGTGTAGAGCGAGGTGTGTTTGGCCTAGAGTTGCCCGTGTTTAATGATGGGCTTAGGGTTGCTCAGACATGATTAGTTACTGCACGCGCTGTGCCTCATTAGGGCTGTACGATGATTTCTGCGAAGGGGGAGTGTCGTTGGGCAAGTGGGTGACGTTTGGAATCATTGAGAATTGAGCGGTAGTGCTTAGAAGTGCTTTCAGTCGGGTTTTTTGTTGGTTCCTTCTAATTTCTTCACCCAGCTTCTTAAACTTTCAGACTTAGAAGTGTGAGTGTAGAGGAAGGAGCTTAATTCTCTTCAGCATATTAAGGTGGGTATTTGTCCGTATATGGTGGGTCAGGGCAGGAGTTGGTTCCTGGTTGTCTCTGATGAGTCTGTGAGTGGGTGTGGGATATGACCATATATGGAGGGCTGGGGTGGAGCTGCCCCTTATATGGTGTGTTGGAGGGATGGCTTTGAAATATTCCATTTGAGTGTTTGAGGGGAGGGAGAGAAATGGGAACAAGTGCGGCCAGTGATTTTTCATCAGAACGACACGCAGAACCTTTTTCAGTTAGATCTTTTCAAAAAGAGATGAATTCTGATCGTACTCCCTAGTAGAAGTATTGGTGTGAAAGGATTGTGTGGAAACTACCAGTGAGGAAGCCATTGTACCAACAAAGACTCCTTTGTGCAAAAATAACTGAAAAAAGGTTCCCAACAAAGACTCCGAAGTGGTGATAACTTGAAGGAAGCTTGTCAGAATGGAAGAGCTTTCCATCCTGGGTAACGGATATGTTTCAGTATCTTAACTTGGTCATTATCTTTGCTTTTTCTTGAAAACTGCTCAAATAAGGGAAGCAAGTTTTCGCACTGGCAGTTGAATATGTGCTGATTGCTGAAACACTGTTCAAGGAATTGGCATAACCTGTGTCCTGACCCGGAAAGTTTTGACCCTTGAGCCCACCTTCTTAATCATAGTGCTCCCTGATCAAAGGCTCTGCCACCAGAGGACTCCTGTCGTACACTGTGAAATTTGGTTTCACTCCTAGCAAGGTGCGTTTTGATGTTTACAGAAAGAAGGTAATGTGGTATAGCCTATTTGCTTAGGCTAATAATCTTTCTCAATAAAATGGGCTTTGTGTAGTAGATTACAGTCATAGTTATGGCGGTTTATTTCACCTGCCAAGTAAAATTTTCTCTAGTGCATTTGTTTTTACCCGATTTGAGTGGAAACAAGATTAATCCTTACAGTCTTTAGTTCTTTGGCAGATGATGAGAGACTAGGTGTTTCCTTACTCAGCAGTGATTGCGGACCTGTTGGGTTAGGAAGGGAATCTAGGAGGTCCTTTATGTGTGTTCTTTTTAATCTCCACATCTCCCCCACCCCCAGCCTTTGAAATGGTGGTGATATCTTCATTTTCAGAATAAAGAAATAGATTTAGGAAAGGAAATCTTGTCCAGACTTGCATAGTTAGCTGCCAAGTGACAGAGGGAGCATTGGAATCCAAGTTTGGCTTTGTGTGTCTTCCACTGCACTAAGGTGCCTAACCTGGAGATGACGGGGATTTTAATTCAAGAACAATTTTGACTATAGTGGATTTTTTGCTTTACCTACAGACTTCACAACTCAGCCCTCATGTAAGAAATCTACTCAGTTTCTCTTTTCGAATCATGATTTATTGCTGCATTCCTTAACTGAGTAGCGGATAAAGTAATTGGTGTAAGTTTAAGGGCATGTTGTGTTAGCAAAAACAGTTTTTGAAACATTGAAACCAATTGTGTTCTGCGAGATGCAGGCAGGAACTGAGTAACTAAGACAATGCCTAAGACCTGGGCTTAGGGATATTGAGTTTTGGGGAGTGGGTTGGGGGGCCGCAATGAATATGAATGAATGAAATTCAAGTAGTGTGCAACTGTTTTAGTACTGATAGAAGTACAAGTCTGTCTAGACTGACTTGCTTCCTTAGTTGAGGTTGAAATTAATGAGACCGAGGCTTGTTAACTTTGTTTCATCTAGAGAAAGACTTTGTAACAAAGACTTTGTAACAAAGTCACTTACTCAGATACAATGTTTAGTAGTTGATTACAAAGAAGTTAGGTGAAGACATAATAGATACTTATCATGCAGTAAATACTTTTATCACAAAAATTCTAGATAGTAAACCACATTTTTTAGTGTTAGAAATTGAGGCTTAAACAAGTTAAATAACTTGCCCAAGTTTGTCCCCAGACCTTAAACACTAGGCTTTAATATTCAGATAGAGTGAGGTTAGAGCAACTCTATTTTGCTGGGTTCAGTATCCCCAGCACTGAGAACATTGCTTGGCATGTAGTTTTTGCTAAAATACTTGACCAAATGAAGGAATCATAAAATTATTACTTGTATATAGAAAAGCAGTTTAGAAATTATCTTCCGATGGAGCATTGGCATTCTCTTTAACTGGGATAACAACAGATCCTAATTAGGTGTGATTACAAGGACTTTTTTTTTTAACATCTTTATTGGAATATAATTGCTTTACAATGGTGTGTTAATTTCTGCTCTATAACAAAGTGAATCAGTTATACATATACATATGTCCCCATATCTCCTCCCTCTTGTGTCTCCCTCCCTCCCTATCCCACCCATCCAGGTGGTCACAAAGCACCGAGCTGATCTCCCTGTACTATGCGGCTGCTTCCCACTAGCTAGCTATTTTACGTTTGGTAGTGTATATATGTCCACGCCACTCTCTCACTTTGTATAAGGACTTCTTTAACCTTATTTTTATGCTACTTGGTTTACTGGAGTGTGAGGCAGATTGCTTCCTAACCGGCTTTGTTCTGCGCATGCTCGGAACGCCCTCCTTCCCCAGCTCATTTGTCCGGGTCTTTTCCTTGCTTTGAACCTACTTTTTCCTTGAGTCTTCTGACCCTTCTTCTTCTTTGTTTTTTTTTTTTTGCGGTACACGGGCCTCTCACTGCCGTGGCCTCTCCCGTTGCGGAGCACAGGCTCCGGACGCGCAGGCTCAGCGGCCATGGGTCACGGGCCCAGCCGCTCCGCGGCATGTGGGATCTTCCCGGACCGGGGCACGAACCCGTGTCCCCTGCATCGGCAGGCGGACTCTCAACCACTGCGCCACCAGGGAAGCCCTCTTCTGCCCCTTGTTAGTTCTTTAGGATGTCCTTAGCAGATCAGTAGTACTTGCCGACTACATGTACCATTTCCTGCTGTTAAAACCCTTTTTGGCAATTGGATGCCTTGACCAATCAATGCCTGGTTTTTTCATCCTTGCATACAGTTGCAACTTGAATGTTGGTGGATTCTGTTGACAGTCAACCCATGTAAAATGAGAAACTCTTAGCACAGTGTAATAAAAAGTATTTACCCCTATAATTGAATGCTAGACTCTGGGATTTTAGATAAGAGTCTAGGTATAAGAAGACATAAATAGAAGCATAATGAATTCCTAATTTGTGAAGTAGTGAAATAAGTGGTATTCTGTACTCTGGTACTGGGCATAGAGTAGATATGTCATTAAAAACTTCGTGATTAAAAACCATGCCATTGTGTAAGTGCCTACTTTGAAACTTGGAAACATTTTACTTGGCCATTCTGATAGTTTTCATAATCATATACTTAGGTAAGATTAGTGTATACGAAAATTGGAGGTTTTGAGGTTAGCTTGATTAGATAATATTAATTCATATATCTTAAAGGAAAGAGATTGAGCTTTCTGGGAAGAACAGCTTGAACTAATTAACTTGAAATATCCAACATCTGGTCAAGAAATTTTATAGGCTAATAGGCACGTATTTACAAAATGCCCTATTTTTTATAGTGTTTATTTATTTTTACTTGTTGACAGTTTGCTTTATTTATTTATTTATTTATGGCTGTGTTGTGTCTTCGTTTCTGTGCGAGGGCTTTCTCTAGTTGTGGCAAGCGGGGGCCACTCTTCATCGCGGTGCACGGGCCTCTCACTGTCGTGGCCTCTCTTGTTGCGGAGCACAGGCTCCAGACGCGTGGGCTCAGTAGTTGTGGCTCACGGGCCCAGTTGCTCTGCGGCACGTGGGATCTTCCTGGACCAGGGCTCGAACCCGTGTCCCCTGCATTAGCAGGCAGATTCTCAACCACTGTGCCACCAGGGAAGCCCGCCCTATTTTTTAAATAGGAAATTTGGGAATTATGGGTAGTAAGTTGTAATTAATAGGCCTTAAACTGGCCTTTGGAGTCAGACAGCACAGATAACATCTCCTTTGTGGACCAAGGGATTGTGGAGGAAAGCACACAATTTAGAATGAGAACTAGTTGTATCTGTCACTTTGCAGGAGCTTGGTCAAATCACATTAGTTCCCCCTGAATTTGAACTCTTAACCGTTGATTTTTTTAAATAGAAATTTCTGTAAAAGAGGCTTTTGATGGGGGGGGTGTCCTTATATATAGAGCTTCGGACCTCAAGGCACAAATGAAAGATAGGTGGTTATGATAAATAGGAAACTTTTTAAAGAATGTTTAAGAAAACTCACAACTTGTTGGTTTCATTATATTTTTTTAAAAGTCATCTTTTTAAATGTGAAGTTTTGACCAACACAACCTAATACTTCGAAGTATTATTATTTATTTTTAAAGAACTAAACTTATTTATTTTTAAAGAACTAAACTTAATTTTCAGATTACTCAAAAATTGAGATATAGGGACTTCCCTGGTGGCACAGTGGTTAAGAATCCACCTGCCAGTGCAGGGGACACGGGTTCGAGCCCTGGTCCGGGAAGATCCCACATGCCACAGAGCAACTGAGCCTGTGCGCCACAACTACTGAGCCTGTGCTCTAGAACCTGTGAGCCACAAGTAATGAGCCCGTGTGCCACAACTCCTGAAGCCCGTGTGCCTAGAGCCCGTGCTCCGCAACAGGAGAAGCCACCACAGTGAGAAGACCGTGCACCGCAACAAAGAGTAGCACCACTCGCCACAACTAGAGAAAGCCTGCGCGCAGCAGTGAAGACCCAATGCAGCCAAAAATAATAAATAAATAAATTTATATTTTAAAAATTGAGATATAAAGAGGGACCTTGTCTAAAATTTGGTTTAGGGTTGATCATAAGCTTTATAGATAGCTTATAGATATGATAAGAATTGTGATATTGCATACGATTTGGGAAGCCACTTAAGATCTTAGATTACTTTTTTTCTGAGTAGATGTTAGATAATCATATTGAAGTCTTCCTCCCTCCATTCCTAACTGAAGAAGTGATACTCTGATAAATTAAGATTTGAATTACCACGGAGGTCTTAAAACTACCTAGTCTCCTTGCTAGATACTTAACATAAACTGCCTTTAAAATCTACCTAACAATTCAGTGAAGGGTGGGTGTTCGTACTTTCATTCTGAAGCTACCAGAACACAAGCTTCAGAGAGCTTAGCTTCTTGACCTGGGTACAGTTAATTGGTTTCCTTTGTAATCCTACATATTTTATTTTATGCATGTAAAATCATTCTAAGAAAGCTTCAACATAGCTGGTATTCAAACCCAGATCTCTCTGGTTCTGATGTGTGTAGATGTGCATTCCTCTTACACTACATTGATGGGAAAACTGTCATCCAAAGCTAAGTTGGGTTTGAGGTTGATGTGCTGTGGGGCAAAAAGACTAGGGGAAATGTCAGAGGACCTGGATTCTGTGGCTAGGCAAACAGAAAGGAAGATAGGCAGTCTCTGAAGCCCGATGTGAAGGACCACTGGTTGGTTATGGTGATGGGTGGAATACATAGAACCAAGGTGGAGTACGCAGGGCCTTGTCACATAGTAGGTGCTTAACACATTTACACTTATTCTGTAATAACTGCAAGGTTAAAAGCCTGCCATACCAAGAAGATATGCAGCTTCTCAGCGGAAGTTGCCTGGGAAATTAGGGGTGCCTATTTTGTGGTTGGGGGAGAAGGATAGGATGGGTCTCAATTTCATTGATTTTAAAGATTGATAGTCTATAGCCATAAAACTGGAAAAGTTTGGCATTGAGGCTAGTGGTGTATCAGTTGGGAACTTCCTGCCTTCCAAATGGATGAGAGAAACAAGGTAAAAGCCCAATTCAGAGAGAAATTTATTCATTCAACAAGTATTCGAGTACTGACTGATGAAATACATGGTAAGTAAAAGACAGACTTTGACCGATTAGAGTTTTTAATATGTCAATCAGTTAACCACAAATAAATAATTCAAAATGTGGATTAGTGCTACGAGGGAAGAGTACAGAGTTTTGAGTACAATTAGCAAGGGACTTCTCTTGGGAGAGAGAGAGGGGCTCTTTGGTAAGGGACGGCTTCCTTGAGGAAAGGATTTTTGAATTGGGTTCTGAGGAATAAATGGAAATTAAATAAACTTTTTTAAGTTAAAGGTTGAAAAGGGAGATATGATTGTCTATGAAATTATGAAGTGTTGATAGATTTATTAACTAATTCTTTGAAACCAAAAATGAGGCATCACTCTATTAAGAGGAGAGCTTTTAAATCAAATTAAAATAGCGATTTTTTTTTTGATTTTTTTTTTGGGGGGGAGGGTACGCGGGCCTCTCACTGTTGTGGCCTCTCCCGTTGTGGAGCACAGGCTCCGGACGCGCAGGCTTAGCGGCCATGGCTCACGGGCCCAGCCGCTCCGCGGCATGTGGGATCTTCCCGGACCGGGGCACAAACCCGTGTCCCCTGCATTGGCAGGTGGACTCTCAACCACTGTGCCATCAGGGAAGCCCAAAATAGTGATTTTTTACACTGAATATTGAGGGAGTTTATTGTATGTCAGTTAAAACATAAGAAACATTTTAAAAGACTTAGAGTAAATTAAAGGGTAGCATATTCATAATGGGTTAAGGAAGCTAAGGTGTTTGGTACATTTATATGACTTCTAAGGTTTTGTGACTGATTCCTACTTATGGGTTACTGTCAGAGACCCACTTTTGGACTGAATTCTTTTTTTATGTTTTAAAATATCTGTACAAATTATAAGGGTTTTAACTTTAGGGCTAAAAGGTATTTTGCAGATCAGAAGCAGAAAACTTCATAGTTACTTGGAAAATAGTATTTCAAAGGTAGTTTAATTTTCATGTAAGAAGTTAGAGGTAGTTTTGGAAAATTCTGGAGTCCCTTATCAATTACTTATTTCTCTATTTAGCAAAGTTGTCTTGGATTTCAAACTCTGAGGTAAATTTACCAGTTTATTCAACTCAAAGCGTTGAAAGCGCCTCGCGCTGAGTCCTGCTGCTACCAGAGGGATTCAGAAGCCAGTGGTGGATTGTGTTGATGGGCGGTCATCTTAAACTCACTGACAATGTCAACATAGAATTACAATGCCCTGCGAGAAGTACTTTGGGTTTCAGATTTCTGTCTTTCAATTCTCAGAGCTCTGATGTCTAATTAACATATGTAAAAACCTTCTACTTGGGGGTTCCTTTTTGTTAAGGCTTCCCAGAGGTTACTTTGAGGGCAGTGACTGGTCTCCATATCCCTTGACTCTGCTTCCCAAAGTGGTTTGGGAGCCAAAGCTTGTTGGTTAGACTAACAGATCTGGTTAGTTTATTGTGGGTTTAGAAGGGAAGTAAGAGAGCAGGAGTCGGGGGCAGCGTATTCAGATACAAGACTCGAGTAGAATGGTGAGGGTATAATTCAACTTAGGCATTTTTCATGTTTATTTTTGTTAATCAAGTCTGCTTTCCTTCAATTCTGTTTGTTTAGGTGTGTGTGGAGTTTGATGGGGAATCTTGGAGGAAGAGAAGATGGATAGACGTCTACAGCCTTCTAAGGAGAGCCTTTTTAGTGGAACATAACTTGGTTTTGGCTGAACGAAAGTCTCCTGATGTTTCTGAACGAATTGTTCAGTGGCCTGCAATAGTGAGTAAAACTCGGGCTTATTTGAACTCCTGAGTAGAGGGTATTTCACCCGTTATGAATGAAACAGGGAAAATCTATACGTAATGCCTATATTTGATCCTCTGGAAAATAATAGTACAGAGATATGACAATGTAGAAGATTCAGAAAAACCCCCAGGACCTCCTGTCAGCCCTGCTAGGAGCCCTGCAACTCTGACCCTTGACTTTTCTTGGGCCTCAGTTTCTTCACTTGAAAAGTCGGGGGTGGAGGTCATGTGGGGAACGTCTAGTCTAGGTCAGTGGTTAGAAACCAGCAGATACATACAGACATACAGATCTTTTTGGTTTGACCCTCACAGTGTTTTAAGAAAATCTAAATTAGTTGCCTACCTTTAAAAAATGTAGAGAATGTCCTTAAAAATCTAGAGTTCCAGTTTTTCTTGGAAAAATGGCAAGATACGGCAACACTGGAGCCTCATAGCAATTCCTTATCGCAACAGTAGGCTGAAGGGGAAAAGTAGCTGTTGCCTGGCCCCTGTAAGGGTTTCCACTTTTGGTCTCATGATCTTTAAGGTTCCCTCTGGCTCATAGTTCTTTGGCTTTAAAGATGCTGGCAGTCAGTATATGACTATGCCATTTCCACACCATAACGTCTGGTGCAGTTAAAGGAAAACAGTGATCAGGAGAGGACAGTTAAGGCTATTTGAGACATGAGCTGGGGCTTGAAGGAGGAAGGGGCAGATTGGATAGTTGAAAGGCTAAGAGGGTGATTGAAAGGCTGACCAGCTTGTGAAGGGCCTGCATGCCCGTATGTGCAAAGTTAAGATCTTGCCCATGGGTGAGAAGAGCTGCTGGAGATGTTTGAGTGACGTCAGGTTTTGTTTAAAGTTGTGTTTTGCTCTTTGTATTTTTTCCCCCATCTATTAAGAATTTGCTAAAAACATGTCGCCCCACAAAAATGTACATAAGGCAATATTTTGCATAAATTTGGGGGAAGCCATACATCTGTGGACCCAGACCTATATGTTAATGACTCAAATGTGTATCTCATTTAAATTATTGATTCTGGAGTGCTCCTGTTGTGGTTGCATAAATAGTTATTATTGAGATACTGGTAGTAAATAAACAACTGAATGGCTTTATCTCTTTCCATGTGTATGGAAAATTGCCAGTCCCCATTTTCAGAATTATGCTGGCAGCAGTTATGATGCCAAAACATTTTCTTTTGTTTCAGATGTACAGATCTCTGCTGGACAAAGCTGGTTTGGGATCCATAACGTCTATTCGCTTTTTAGGAGATCAACAAAGAGTATTTCTTTCTAAAGACCTTTTAAAGCCTATACAGGTAAAACTCGGAAACAATCTTAAACCCTAAAAATAGAAATACAAACTCCTTTAATATGAGAACGAACATATTGACGTTGATTGCTCTCATTCAGATATCTAACAGAGAAAAGGACCCATCTTATGAGCAGCTGAGTTGTCAGACATCACTGCTCAGTGTTAGCCGTTGGGTTGGTACTGTTTATTTGGGGTTGGAAGGACAGACGTACTACAGTTGATGATGTGTGTGTATAGAAACACCTAGGTGATATGAAGATAATTTCTAAGACTATCATTCATATATATACATATATCTGTGTGTGTATATATATATATATATATATATATATATATATATATATATATATATATATATATATGTCAGTCCTGATTATTTAAGGATTCTGTATTTGGGAACTTGCTTACTTGCTAAAATATATTTGTAACCCCCCAATCAGGACTTTGGTGCTTTCACGGTCATTCACAGACATGTGCAGAGTGGTGAAAATTTTCAGTTGTCTGACACACGTTCCCAGCTGAGGTTGAATAAGGTGACATTCTGCCTTCTTATTTCCTCTCTTCTACTGTAAACAAGTGTACTTTTCAAGGTCTCTTTAGTACTGCATTTTTGTGCTTTTTGGTTGGTGATCTCACTGTTTAAAGTGGCCCCCAAGGGGAGTGCTGAAGTGCTCGCTAGTGTTCCTAAGTGCAGGGAGGCTGTGATGTGTCTTAGGGACAAAATACATGCATTAGATGAGCTGCATTCAGCCGTGAGGTGTAGTGGCCATGGGTTCGAGGTTAGTATTGCAGCAATATATACTAAATCATGTGTTTTTCAACAGAAACACATAAAACAAGGTTATGTATTGATTGGTTGACAACAGTGTTGTGACCAGAGGCTTGAAGGAACCTAACCCCATCTTTCCCCTAGGGATGATTCAGTGTTCACTAATGCAGTGTTTGTGGTGACTTAACATAACTACCACAAACAATGTGAATCGTGTGTGTGTGTGTGTGTGTGTGTGTGCGTGTTCATATTCTTTCCAATTAGCTTGCAGAACTCCCTCCTTTTTCTTGACAACATTTAGGCTCTTGGGTCTTGCTCGTGTGTGATTTTTTTCCTTAAATGTTGGGAGGGAGGGGAAGAACACACATTACCGCCACACATCACTACCTTGGGAATAATGTTGGTCTTATAATAACATTGGGTTTTTTGTTTCGTTTTGTTTTTTTGCGGTACGCGGGCCTCTCACTGTTGTGGCCTCTCCCGTTGCGGAGCACAGGCTCCGGACGCGCAGGCTCAGCGGCCATGGCTCACGAGCCCAGCCGCTTCGCGGCATGTGGGATCTTCCCAGACTGGGACACGAACCCGCGTCCCCTGCATTGCATCGGCAGGCAGACTCTCAACCCAGTGCCACCAGGGAAGCCCTAACATTGGTTTTTTTATGTGTCATTTGTGAAGCTTAGTAATCCCCTTTACCCACTTCTGTTTTGTGACCTGACTTGTTTCTATGGCCTGTAGAACAATTAAACCAGTTTATTTGCTGAAAGACAGTTTAGGACCAAGGGTCATTACCATTGCTGGGCCTTGGCATTGACTTTTCTCTACTCAAGTCTTACTTTTACTTCCATGTCCTCGAAGTGAGTGAAAACAAGATTCACACTCTGAACCCTATTTTATAATGTTTAAGTAAATGGAACAGAGGAAGATGCTTTTACTTAATTGCAGACACAAGTTATCTTCATATGTCAAATAGGCATCTTGGTATTTTTCCTACATTAAAAGGCAGAATGACTGCTCTTAAGGACCAAGGAGCATACTGCAGGGGCTGTGGATGTCTGCTTCACTGAGCAGTAGAGCAGTTTTTACTTCTTAGCATTGTTTTCGGGACAGTTCTGTTTTATATCTTTCATGGGTTTAACCTTTTCAGTTTTGTTTCTTGAGGTCGAAAAAGGTCAGTAAGTTTTATTTATTTAAGAGCCCTTTGTGGCTCGCCCCATTAACGTGATATTTTACCTTGTAGTAGGAATTGGAGAACACATTTAAATTTTTTGAAATTGCAGTAGCATGAAAAAAGGAAAAAACACAGCCCGTTCTGGTTATTAATGTTGAGCTCTTACGAAACCCCTAGTTTAAGTCTAATGTTATTTGGCTTAAGAAATTTTTCCAGCCTGGCCTCTCTAAAAGACTGTTCTTTCCAATGGGAGAAATGGATGAACTGTTTTTGGCCACTGTGTACCCATTTCACATGCAGAAAAGCATGAAGGCCTGATATTGGAAGGGCTTCTGTGCTATACAGTTTGGCTTTGGCAGGTTCCTCCTATTGACAGTGTGTACATATTTATCATAACTGAGTGTACACACAAAGCCAGAGCACTGTGGAATAGTGCCAAAAATAGAGCTGCCAAGAATTGAATGTTTCAAAGCTGGCTTGCTGAAGGCTTAACGCTATTCATTCAGATTTAGTCCTTCCTCACCCCCACGCCCCCCTTCGTAAACAAGAATGCATTTGGAATTCTAGTTAGGGTAAATGAATCTGTGTGAAATGATGTTTGTTAAAAACAGCAATTTCAGTGAATTGACTCTATGGATCTAAGTGATTTCTATGTATGTGTCTTTTGCCCCTTGCATTTGGAGCTGTGATTTCCCTAATCCATAGAGTTTGGGATACAGAGTATTTTTGACATGAACTGACTAGCTAGCTTGTTTGCTTATTATACTTAAACTTTGAGCCACTCTTAGTATCTGTCTTGCTCTTAGCTTGGGGTGACTTCACTTCTGTCTGCCTTATATTTGTGATGGTTTGATGGTTTCCTACTATTTGACCAGTCTAATTCATTGGAGTTGCAATGGTTTGCTGCCATCAAATGGCTAACTGACACTACTTTAATCCCTGTGATTAAACTGACTGAAATATCCATTGGAATTTAAACAACTCTTCTTACTTGTTACCTTAAAATGTAATGATTTTCCCCTTTTCAGGATGTAAACAATCTTCGACTTTCACTTATCGATAATCATAATGTCAGTAAAGAATTTCAAGCTTTGATTGTGAAACATTTGGATGAAAGCCATCTTTTACAAGGTAAGAAGCTATGTTTTAGCGCTTCTCACTCATTTGCTCATTAAAAATTCTAATTTGTTAGAAATTCTTTTGCTGCTTTTCCCATGCAACTAGATGAGTGAAGGACTTTATTCTGTAATGTATTCTAAAGCCTCTGAAATTTGGAAAGCTCAGGGATCATGTGAAGACTATAAAAGTGAAGTAGATATTAAACACGCTCAGCTGTATTTTGACATGGAATTTGGTATGTTTGGAATTTCAGTCTTATAAAATTAAAGCATTAATTTGGTAATCTTGATCTTGCCATTTACTGTTATTGATTTTCTTGGTCAGTTTCACAATTGTAAGTATTTTATCAGACTTAGCAGTTTTGCTGAGTGAGGTTCCTGAATTTGGATCCTCTAAAACTCTGCATAGGAGAATGAGTTACGTCTCAATGTGTTATCTGATATTACATGGTCTGATACAAATGCTAGAATAAATACATTGCAAGTCTAAGATAAATCAATAGAAAAGTGAAGCTTAAATATAGTTTAAATTTTCTCCTAGCTTTGCTGAAATGCCTGTCTTCTTGGATTTATAGCAGTATCTTTTAATGTTTACTTTTTGTCTACTGCATTTTTAAAGACTTGGGAAAAGATGATCCTGGATAATGGTGCTGTTGGGAGATAATGCATATTGCTCTAAGGATTTTTTTTAATTTTTACTTTTTTAAGGTGACAAAAACTTAGTTGGTTCAGAAGTAAAAATTTATAGCTTGGATCCATCTACTCAGTGGTTTTCTGCAACCATTGTAAATGGAAACCCAACATCAAAAACTCTTCAAGTCAACTGTGAGGAGGTAAGGATGATGATAATTGTGTGTAAGATAACTTGACAGGGAAAGATAATTATAAAAAGGAATTATAGTATCTTATAGGAGCTAAACACTTTTATTATTTTATATTAAAATATCAGAGTAGAAAAAAATCTCAATTATTTTTAAAAGAAATTATATGTAAGGAGCCCCTATTGTTTGTTTTTTTAATAAATGTTAATTAATTAATTAATTTACGGCTGCGTTGGGTCTTCACTGCTGCGCACGGGCTTTCTCTAGTTGCAGCGAGCAGGGGGGCTACTCTTCGTTGTAGTGCGCAGGCTTCTCATTGTGGTGGCTTCTCTTGTTGCGGAGCAGGGGCTCTAGGTGTGCGGGCTTCAGTAGTGTGTGGCGCACGTGCTCAGTAGTTGTGGCTTGTGGGTTCTAGAGCGCAGGCTCAGTAGTTGTGGTGCACGGGCTTAGTTGCTCTGTGGCATGTGGGATCTTCCCGGACCAGGGCTCGAACCCGTGTCCCCTGCATTGGCAGGCGGATTCTTAACCACTGCGCCACCAGGGAAGTCCCAGAAGCCCCTACTGTTATGTTGATAGAGCTAATTTCTGGTGTGTTCCTGAGCATTTTTAAATTTCCCAGTATCTTTGTTTTATTTATTTGTTTTTAAGATTCCAGCACTGAAAATTGTCGATCCATCACTGATTCATGTTGAAGTTGTACATGATAACTTTGTGACATGTGGTAAGATACACTGTTTGATTAAAATCTTTGTTCTCCTTCCCCCTTCATCCTTCTCACATTAGGAGAAACAGGGACGCCAACTTACCTGTTTTTAAATATTTTAGGTAATTCTACAAGAATTGGGGCTGTAAAACGCAAATCTTCTGAGAATAATGGAAGCCTGGTTTCCAAACAAGCAAAATCTTGCTCTGAGGTAACCTTGATTTATTTTTGTCACTTGTGTAAACCTTTCTTTAATTCTCACAGTGCATGGCCAGTTTGTTTAGTGGTAATAAAGCTGTCTTTTCTGCTCTTCTGTGCTGTTGTGTCTGCTCTTTACTAGTCCCAGATCTTGGCCGTAATTTCTATACTCAAGCAGATGGAGATAATATAAGTTTCTGGTTCACTATTTTTGTGAAGAAAAAGTTTTTAGTTCTGATGTTTCCTGAAAATTGTCAATAGATTTGACAGTTTCACCATATGGAGGTATTTTTGAAGATAAATTGAGTTGTGTGTGTCAAATCAGAAGAACGCCTTGCATGAGAAGAGGGGAGGAACCTTAGAATTCTGAGTAGATTTGGTGTTGAAATAGGACTCCCACCTCAATAATTGAGAGGTTTGATTGGTCATTTATGATTGGGTGAACAAACATACTCACTTTTTGAAGGAAGTGGTTGGTTTGCCATTGCTAATTTCTGCCTAGAAAACTACAGGCTTCTGTGAATGGCACTGTTGAGTTCAAGTGCTGGATTTAATTCTATCCTGAAATAGGATTTGGATCAAGAAACTTAAGGCTGTCAGCTTTGCCCTCTCCTCTGTGTTGTAGAGAAGCTGGCCTTCTTCAGCTCTTCAAGTCCTCACGCTTTCTCCAACCTTAGGACTCACTGTTCTCCTTTCTCTTCTAATCCTATCTTCACTCTAATTAACTCCCATTTATCTTTCTAATGTGATGTTGCTTCCTCCAGGAAGCCATACCTAACATCTCTACCATCATTTTAACCTATATCCCAGACTAGGTCAAATTCCCTAATTTATTATGCTTTGTAATTACTCGTACATGTCTTCAGGACATCACAGTGTACACAGTGGGGCAATTTTATTCAGAATTCCCAAAAGATTAGGCTAGACAGACTAGCCTAATGAGGGGATGGGGGACTGGGGTAGACTTCTCAAGGGAGGGTATAAATGACAGGGTCAAATTTTGAAATCTGGGGAGAAAAAAAGAAACTTAAGGCTTTTTCTTTTTTAAGTGAGTTGAATCCTTAGGTCCTGTTACAGTACAGATTACTTTTCTCACAACTTAGGTATCCAAATGCACTTGGGTTACATGGAGAGTTTACTGTGTTACAATTGTCAGAAACGCCTTTATGATGTTCTGCTCCAGGCTGGAGTTTAGAATTTTATTTTATTTTATTTATTTATTTTTAAAAATACTTATTTATCTGGCTGCACCAGGTCTTAGTTACAGAATGCGGGATCTTTAGTTGTGGCTTGTGGGATCTAGTTCCCCGACCAGGGATCAAACCCGGGCCCCCTGTATTGGGAGCGCGGAGTCTTAACCACTGGGCCACCAGGGAAGTCCCTGGAGTTTAGAATTTTAAAATTGATCAAGTGGATATTGTCGAGATTGTTGGCAGCATTGTAGAGGGAACTTTGGAGCCTGGGTGGGGGCAGGGCAAGGGGAGATGGCATGAGAATGGGTCAGGGTCAGTGAATGCATCTAAGGCTCTGGATCAGGGCAGGCTGGACTACAACATCAACTAGAAACAAAGCAAGCACACGCTACACAAATACCAAAGAATCTGGGTGGCTAAGATGATTGGCTTTTCTGAGTCTTAAGCCTATGTACAGGCCACAGGAACTTTGATACTTGATGAGAAACTTTGTAAACCAGGATGTCTAATACCTCTGTCTTCCTTCCAAATGTGTAGGCTTGACCTCAGGTGGTTCAGGAAAGAATGAAGAGGTAATTACAGAAATTAGCATGACTACCTTTTCATTTTGCCTTAAAGTTTACGAAGGGGAAGTAATGTAGTAAGGACTGTAAATTGAGGATGTCAGGCAAGTGATTATTGCCTCTTAGAGGCAGACTCACAGGGGATACTGTCAAGTAATCCATGGTATTAGAAGCTGAAAGAGAAACAGCAGAATGGTAACCTGTCAGGTTTTGTACTGGATAAATTGTTAACAGTCTTGCGTAGAAGTAATAAAGGGCAGATTGGAGAAGTTGACTGCATGTTGCCTGTCATGGAGAAGGCATCACTGTAAACATTCGGTAAGCTGAAAAGGAGAGCCACGTGACGTTATGTTGAGGTGGGGACCAGACCCGAGGACATGGCATCCTGATGGATCATGGAGAAGTCAACCTGGGGTACAAGCAGGACTGGGGTCAGTGGGGGCCTCCTGTTGGGGAAGGTGCCAGTTCTTCAAAGTGTCCCGTTTATCAGTGATGTGATAGGCAATTGAGCAAGTAAATGGATAACCTTGAAGGACGTGCTTGGAAAATATGGTCACATATACGTATGTAAGTGATCCTCTCTTCCTCACTCACGCTCTTGAAGGGCAGGGAGCTTGTGTCTTTGCTGTCTGTCAGCATACGGTCCAGCTCAGTAGGTTTGTGTGCTACTGATCACTGGACACAGTAGAAGCTGTTTTTCAAAAAGGCTTGAGCTTTGGTTGGGAGATAAGTTCCTCAACCTATTTGAGCCTTAACTTCAGCATCTAAGATGTGGAAATAAATTTGATTTGTTTAAAAAATGTCTGTTTCAGCTCTTAAGAACTATCCTAGTCATCTTCACATTCTAAAGGAATTTGGAGATGGTAAATTTTTACCTGGGTATTGACGTTTTAGAAATTATTATTATTTTTTTTAATTATAAAAGTTATTCTCCTTTTATATTGCACTTGTTTTCAAAATAAAGATTCTTACATTTAAAAAAAAGTTATTCTCATTTAAAAATATTTAGGAAACCCAGAAAAGCACAGTAAAGAAAAGAAACGTCACTCATAATCATACTTCCCAGAGACTCTCACTCTTCACATTTTGGAATACCTGTCTTCCTCCTGTTTTTTTTCTTTTTCTTTTTCCTGTATATTCGTGGAGGCTTTTTTTTTTTTTTTTTTGTAAACTAAAAGCCATACTCTTGTGTAGCTTCCTTGATTCCTTTACAGTATACTGTGAATATTTTTCCATATCCTGGGTGATCCTTGTAATCAAGCAAGTTTTTGGAAACACTGGCCTAGCCTAGATTTCAGGGGAGATGGAGAGGTAAAGGAAGAAGTGGGGAAAGAAAGAGAGTTCATTTACATGTGTGAGTGAAAGGTGAGTACAGTAACACACTTGGTGCACGTCTCACTGTGTCTGCACTTTCCAGATGTGTTGGACTGGCAAAGAGTTTGGTGCTCTTTGGATGACAGGAGTTTAGGTTGAGGTTGACAACACTCTTGATCGCTGGGGTGAATACCTTTGGATAAGGTAAACCTGTTCGCCAGGAACATCTGGCTCCTTGAAGGTCTTCTCTGCCTAGCAGACTATTCCTCAGAGTTAGGACGTTGCCTGGTTAATGGAGAGAGTCTGCTGAGGATTGTGAGCCAGCAGTGTCCTTTCTGGAATATCATTATACGCTCAATTATATTATCTCCGTCTGCTGGCAGGGAGGAACTATTGCCATGACTGGTATAGAAGACCTTCAGGGAAAACTCTTCAGGTAAGAAGAAACTTTGACCCTTGTCAAGTCAGAGGCCAATGCAGTGGTGTGCACGTGGAGATGGGTTTTGGAATCGGAGCCGTATCCCTGTTGAGCTAAACCTCAGTCAAGTTGTAGCGTGATATACTTCGTTTTCTTAAAGGAAAAGCATCCAGGTTATGATGATTCTAACACATGGTGGCTGCACCGAGAAACTTTTCAGGATATTTTTCTGCTTTGAGACAGCTAATCTGTGTGCCAGGCACTGTGGTGAAGCACAGCCCTGTACAGTATGCTTCATTACTCTCCTTTTTTTCTCATTACTGTCATTCATTACTCCTCATTATGAGGAAACTGAAGCTTAGAGAGGTTAAATAATGTGCTAGGAAGTGGAGACTGGATTCCAACCAGGGTCTAACACCAAAACCCAGTGCTCTTAGCCACCGTGCTCTCGTTGGCCGCTCCTCTACAAAACCTTTCCTCGGTGTGGTGAGGCGCCATTGTAAAAACAGCAGAATCCCCCTCCCTTCCCTCTTATTCCTCCATCCTGCTTTCCAGCAGATATTTATTGAACACTTAATATGTGCTAGACATTGGTGAGCATCACTGCCTGGTTCTTGAGGTATCTCACAAGACTTAGTTGTAGCTCTTTGAAATATTAAGTGCTAAGAGCATTTATTCATTCATGCATTCCACCAGTCTTTTTTATTGAGCGTCTGCTATGTGCCTGGCTTTAAAAGGTATAACAGTGGATACAAGAGCAGGGTCTGTGTCCATAGGGGTTTACGTTTCATTGTGAGGAGACTGACAGTAAAAAAAGTAACTTAAGGTATTTTCACAGTGTGGTAGTACAGTGAAAGATAGAAACATGGCAATATAATAAAGCGTAAGGCAGTGGCTTGTGGGACACTGCTTTGGAAAGGGTGATCAGAGATACTGAGGTGACAGTTGAGCAGATTTGAGGGTGAAGGATGGAACCAGCCAACCACATGAAAACTGCCCAGACAGGGGGGATAGCAAGTACACAGGGGCAGGCAAGAAAGAGCTTAGAACATTTGAAGACCAGAAAGGAAGCTGGTATAGTTGGAGCACCGTAAACAAATGGAGTGAGATGAGGGGCAGGGGTTGGCAGAGACCAGACCATGCAGAATTCTTGTAGGCAGTGGAGTGCCACCATCTGATTGATTTATATTTTATAAAGATTGCTCTGTGGTAGAATACATTTCAGATAGGAGGCAAAAGGTTTAGGCAAAAATGGAAGGGAATCAGGCCAGTTAGTATAAACATAGTAGTCTAGGGGAAAGATGGTGGTAATGGTGGCCTGGAAAGAAATTTATAGATTGGAAACATTTTGGAAATAGAGGCAGGATTTCCTGGTTCATTGATCGGATATGGGAAATGACTTGGAGGGTTTTTTGGCTCGAGCAGTTCAATGGACGTGTACAGAATAAAAATAACTGATTTCCTCATTTTAAGGATTAGGAAGCTGAGGCCCAGAGAGGTAAAGTTGGCTAGCCCAAGGATGTCCTTAGAATAGCCAAAGCCTCCCCCAAAAAATCCTTCTGGGGAACACTAAGCTGCTAATATTTAACCAAAACTGAGCTAACGTAGTGTAATATATGATCAGATGATTTAGCATTGATACCTTAAAATAGTTGGAAGCTATGCCGAAACTGTAATAGTGATTAAGTAAATTCTTATTTTTCAGATATTTGTATTTAGCATATACTAGACAGTATTTTCAAGGCTGTCAGAGTAAATGCGAAAAAGATTCATAAGTAGACTACATAGTCTGTATTCAGAATTGTGAGGTTTTAAAAATTTACTCAGGGAAGTTGTGCATCAAATTTTAGAAGTTAGTAACTAGAAGATGAAACTTTGAAGATTTTGCAAGTTTAGATTTGGTAAGGTGAATGTAAAGGTCATTGTGGTGTGAAAGAGACGCAGTTGAAAAGGAGAATGTGACTTTAAATTTAAGCACATAATGAAGAGGCTGGTGAAGATGGTCAGTGGGTTTCACCTGGTTAAGCCATAGACTGTTTAGTTGTCTGGAGTTGAGTTTAATCTCTTCCTTCTCTTTCCATGGTGGGAAAGTATAAACTGGATAGTATAAACTGGGAAGAAGTTGGTCCGTTATTAATATTTTTGTAAAGTTAAAAGTACACGAAAGTGGAAGGGGACAAGTGTCCTAACTTTGTCCCACAGGCCTGTCATGACTTGATATTTTTTGCAGCTTGGGATGACCTTTGTGACTTGATGAGCCACATACCAGCAAGAACCATGTCCTCAACCTTTATTGCATTGTAAAGGCTTAAGTTGGTACCCAGTAGGCACCACTGCCTGTAAGAGTCCTATGTGGTCTGGTCTCCTGCCAGTCTACGCAGTAAGTGGGTGGTGGGCACTTAGTAATGTCGAACTGAATGCATGTGAAGCTGCCACCATTTGAAGACTGTTGATTAAAAGCTCACTTCTGTGCATTGCATTAGTAAAGTAATTGCCACACGGCTGCATTTTCCTGGCAGAATGATTCAGAGGTCTGTAAAAGATGAGCTTGTGATCTTTTGTAGGAAGACGCAAGTTTTGTGAAAAGCTGGAGTGACTTATTTAATAGCTCTCAGGTATAAGTCCTTAATTTGTGATTTATTACTTGTTCTACTGTCCTGTTCTTTTTATTCGGTGACTTTGGTGTGCTTGTTTACTACTAAACCGAGCAAATAGACTTGAATCTTGCTAGCATTTCGTAATGCCTCCACTAGGGGCTTTCCTTTTAATATCTGTTTGGTTTGGTATCTTTTAGGCCTCTCCCAGTGTGTGTCCTGTACAGTCTGTTCCCACAACAGTTTTTAAGGAGATACTGCTCGGCTGCACTGCAGCAACTCCGCCAAGTAAGGACCCGAGACACCAGAGTACCCCCCAGGCTGCCCACTCTCCACCTAACCTTGGAGCAAAAATTCCTCAAGGGTGAGTAGTTATGATTTTAAAATGTTTAATCATAATACAAAGAACGGTTATTTTAGCCATGGTTCTTCCTGTCTGAGCTGACATTGCTCAGGTGGCAAGACTGACCCTGCATTCAGTGTTTATAGAGAGGCTATTAGTGCAGCTAAAATTTGATGTAATTACCTGCTGTTCAGTGTATCTCAGATTGTCCCGGGAGGTTAGAGTTTCCAGGCTGGTCAGGTGCCTTCGGAGGTGGTAGGTGTGGTAGGCACACAGGACAGCATTTAAAAGGTTACAGGAAAGAAGCGGGTGTGAGGAAAGAGGCGCTTTCTTGACGTGATATAGGGAGAACGGTCAATGAAATACTACCGACAGCTGTAGAATAGATGTCCACTTGCAAGGAAAAGGGAGCAGATTGGTTGTATGTGGAAGACTGAGGTCAGTGGGAGTGTGGAGAAGAGGGAGACAGGGTTCCAGTGAGTGGTTCTCATCAGCCCAGACCTCAAGTATAGGTGAGAAATGTGGCAGTAGAGAAAATACTAAGTCATGAGGCATAGTTACTAAGTTACAGATGAAGATAATAAGAAACGCAAAATTTGGGCTTCCCTGGTGGCGCATTGGTTGAGAGTCCGCCTGCCGATGCAGGGGACACAGGTTCGTGCCCCGGTCCGGGAGGATCCCACATGCCGCAGAGCGGCTGGGCCCGTGAGCCATGGCCGCTGAGCCTGCGCGTCTGGAGCCTGTGCTCCGCAACGGGAGAGGCCACAGCAGTGAGAGGCCCGCGTACCGCAAAAAAAAAAAAAAAAAAAAAAAAGAAATGTAAAATTTGATCAGAGATTTAAAGTGGCTACAAGGTTAATGGAGAGAAGAGTTTTAAGGGAAGGATCTCTTTTAGGAGGAGTGGTGGCCTATGCAGGCAGTTGATAAAAACCTAAGATAGGGGTCAGAGACTGGTGTAGAAAGGTAGGCTTGGAAGACCACTGCAATACAGCGGGAGAGTGGGTGAGCACGTCGGTTCACTGGGAGGACAGCGGGCTGCTTGGGAGAGAGCTTGGAGGAGGGACGCATAGCAGTCAGAGAGAGGGCGGGGTGGTCTTCAGAGCAGAAAGGGCAGCAGTAAGAAGTTCGGTGACCCCCAAGCAAAGACGTCTAGTGTGGGTACTCGAGTGAGGACCGCTTCTCCAGGGCGAGATCCTTTGTCAGAGGCAGGAAAGCAAGGGTAACAGGAAAAAAGGACTTGGCATGTTGCTGGGGAACTTCAGGATGAATTTCAGAGAAACAAAATTTCCTTAAGGATAACCCCTATCGGGGGTGGAGGGAGTACCAGACGGTTCTGTGAACAAGTACGTAATCAGCTGGCTCTCCTCTTTGCTTCGGGTCTTGATCACTGACCAAACAAGAGTGAAATAGTCCAGTGCTAAGGCTGGTAACACATTCATAGATAGGGTTTTGCGCTGCTGGTGATTTTGGTTCCATGGGATACTCAGTTTGTTTTGAGGGAAAGCTACGGTTCATTTTGCTATGAGAAGTAGAACTAACTTGAATCAGTTAAAGATTTATGAGAACATGCAAATGGTATTTAGGGTTATCTTTTTCTTAGTGTTTAATATATTTTTGCAGAGCCGTTGACTGATTACTTTTAACTTCAGCCCACAGAAACCTATCATAAATTCTCTAATATAAGCGGTTTTCTTTTCTCTTTCATACTGGTTACTTTAGGGAACCAAACAATTATTTTTGGAAGGTGGGGAAGAGATAAAAGAGTCCTAGATGCTAGTTTACATATTACTCTTTTTCAGAAGTCATAAACAGATTTTACCAGAACTTTCTTCCTGTCTAAATACAAAGCCTGAAATACTGAGAACATCAGATGTTGTCGGCAAAGTAGGGTTGCTCTCTTCAAAGCCCTCTCAGATTGGAACTGGAGACTTGAAAACCCTGAGTGAACCAAAGGGAAGCTATACCCAGCTGAAGACAAACACTGACCAGGAAAGCAGCTTGGAATCTTTTCCTCCATCATCGACTGACCTTCCTAAGGAGTGCTTACCTACAAAGGCTTCTTCTACGGCAGAACTGGAAATTGCCAGTACTCCTGAACTGCAGAAGCATCTCGAACATGGACCTTCCACATCTGATGTCCTTTCAAATAAGCCAGAAGAGAAAGCAGATGTCAGTAGTAATAGTCCTCGTTGTGTAGAAAAAAGGGTAGAACCTTCAACTTTAGGTTGCCAGTCACAGAATTTAAAGGCGTCTTCAGCAAAAGTAGATACTGAAAGCTGCTGTACAAGAAGCAACAATAAAATCCAGAATGGTGAGTGTTTCTGCATATCTTTATTGGTAGAAGGTAAGAAATGGTTGTCAGTACGTACATATCTTCTTCTTACCTTATGAGAAAATAATAGGAAAATGTAGAAAAAGTTCATACAATCAAAAAAGTTCAAAGAAGAAAGTAAAATCCCTAAATCTTCTCAGAAATGATTACTTTTAACATTTTGGTGGACTTAGTTCCATGTATATAGAAACACAGATAAACTATTACACAAATGGGTTCATACCAACAGTTTTACCCAGTACATTAGTGTAGGTGCCTGTCAACATTTTAAAGTCTGCAAGGATTCCATTATATGCATTTACCATATGACTTAGGTGGTTCCCAATTTTTGGTTTAAGAAAATCATTTTGAAATAAAATCTAGAGTGATCTGATGATTGCTTTATCTTCAGCCTATTACTTATCTTTCTGTGACATCCAGGTTGGAGTGAAGGAAGTGATTGAAATTTTATGCCCACACAGGTAGTCCAGATTTGAAATTTTTTTAAAAAGGGAATTGCATCACCACCTCTAGAAAAGGGATTTTTAGTTAAAGAATTTAAGGACAGTGCTGAAACACCAGGCAGAGTCTCTTTGCTTAAGGGGAGGTCTGGCTGCACCCACAATTTAGAACTAAGTACTCTTCTTATAGAGAAAATGGCACATGTATTTCACACGACTTATGTTAAGTTTGAGGATGAATATCAGTGATGGTAGTTATCAGATGCTCTCTTACTAGAATTAATAGAACTAAATGGCTTCAGTATGTCAGAAGGTTCAGGCCTATTACAGTTTAAAAATAAACTTGATAATTGTCAGCTGTGTGGGAAAATTAACTTGAAAAAAAAACTTAATAAAAACGCTATTCATTTGGGTAAGTAACAAATGAATAATCCACACTCTAGCTTTTCCTACAGGCCTCTGAAATTGGAGGTGGATTTGACTGGGGGTCTTTTTGAAGTAGAGTTGGAGGAATTGAAAACAACTTTCCTTGCTGAGTAATACTTCTAACCCAGCTTGTTCATTCTTGAGGCTTAAGTTGATATAGCTGGTAATTTGCACAAAATTAATTGCATAAGGTTCTACTGTTCCTCAGGAGTTATGTAACTCCCCAAAGAAAGTGAATATTCATAACCATGTCCCTGTTCTATTTCTTTATTCTTTTTGAGTCATCAGCCCTCACATTCAGCTTTTTTTTTTTTTTTTTTTCTTTTTGCTGTTCGCGGGCCTCTCACTGTTGTGGCCTCTCCCGTTGCGGAGCACAGCCTCCCGACGCGCAGGCTCAGCGGCCACGGCTCACGGGCCCAGCCGCTCCGCGGCATGTGGGATCTTCCCGGACCGGGGCACGAACCCGTGTCCCCTGCATCAGCAGGCGGACTCTCAACCACTGCGCCACCAGGGAAGCCCTCAGCTAGTTTTTAAGGCAAATTATTTTAATATGTGAAGAAACAAAGTTCTGGACCGGTAAGCACATTATAGGTGTAGAAGTGAGTTTCAGAGTCCAGCTTTGTCTTTCTTAATATGTTGTGCAGCTGTGCTCCAACTAAAATGATTTTAAGAGAAATGAAAAGCCTAGTCCACATCCTGGGGCATGCTGTCTACTGGGACTTTTGGCTGAGGAGTAAGACAGTGTGATCAGAAGCCTGCCAGGATCTCTGTGCTGTTTCCACCAGTATTGCTTGTGGGTATGGAGGGACTCGACTGGAAACTGTTCCTCTGCCGTGTGTGTCCTTGCTTGCTTAGGGGTTAGAAAACAAAAACAAGCTGGAGTTGAACAGCTGCCCTTTTTTTGTTTAGTAGATGTGTGGCTCCTCAGAAGCTGGTGTTGCTTTTTTCCCCTGGCTCTGCTCTGAATTGAGTCACTGACTGGGGATCAACTGTCCCTCTCCTCCCTGAAGGGCTAGATTTAGATAGTTCAACTTGCTTATTTCTAGGTATTTCCTCTTTTAAGCCCAGGCAGAACAGATAAGATCATCTTTGGACTCGATCTGGGAAAACCTGGTCCAACTCAAAGGATGATGTGTTTCCAATATCTGAGTAATTAAAATTCCATCATGAACTACTGATTTCTTTATTTTCCCTCCTTTCTTGCTTTACCTTCTCTTTCACTAACTGAATAAGAATGTTTAAGGGGTCAAGGCCTGATGGCATCCATTTAGCATTTTACAGTGTGCTGTAGTCGTGCTTTAAAAGAGAGGTAAGATTAGAACACCTCTAAGGTAATTATTAAAGATGCTTATTTTATTTAAAGCCTTCTTTGGTTTGAGATCTTTCTTCTAGTTTCTTTCAAGACTTTCAAGACTACTTACCACCGTCTCCTACCCATCTCTTGACTGGTTCCCCAGAAGTTGTGTTTTTGTTTTTTGTTTGCCTAAGAATCAACTTTCCTCTTCTCAGCTCCCTTGGACCCCGAGAAAAGGTCTTTTCTGTCGGTTTTATATGAAATACAGTCCCTCAGTATCTGAGAGGGATCAGTCCCAGGACCCCCTGTGGATACCACAAATACACCAGTCCCGTACAGTTAGCCTTCCCATTCCCATCTGCAGGTTCTGCATCTGCAGATTGAACTGACCACAGGTCGTGTAGTATTTTCAACCCATGGTTGGTTGAACCCACGGATGTAGAGGGCCCCCTGTATACCTTATGGCTCTTGACTTAGAAATGGATTCCTTTCTGGGTTATCTGGTCTGACACAGTGGTTGCTCATTAATGTCACATCTCTATTTTTGTCTCCCTTTTTCTTTAGAAACCATCTTAACTTTTCCTTTCAAGTTCACCTGCCCATTACAAGTTAAAACTTAAAACATGCATTTACTTAGAATCAAAATCCTCTCTTTAGCCAGTGCTCTTAATCTTGAATGGAACATATGTGTGAAGGAAATAGAAGATATGTCAAGGGTCAAGTGGCATCTCGTAGAAGCATTTAGAGGATAACTCTTATAGGCCAAGGGGCCTGTGACATTTGGAATGGTTAGCTTTTGCAGAATGCTTTGGAAAACACATCTCAAACCAGTCTTTTTGAGTGTGAAAACTGACACAGTTGACTCCCGCACGGTCCTCTGTTGAAGTGTTCTTCTTATCTAGGGTTGCGAATAGAGGTATGCACTAACTTGGAATTGTGAGTCTGGGGTTTTAAGTTGCCAAATGGATTCACCAAATGAGATGTATTTTATAAAGAGAATAAAACTTCCAATTGTTCTGATAGTTGTCTTCTATTACGCCATTTTTAGAAATTACTACAGTTGAACCAGTAATTGAGAAGAGGAGTTCTCCCTCTGGGAAAACTGACCTTTTGAATAGAATTCAGTCAGATATTGATGTGATTTTTTAAATTTGAGGTCCCATTTTCCTTCATCTTTTTTTCTAGCCCCATCCCGGAAGTCGGTTTTGACAGACCCAGCCAAACTCAAGAAGCTGCAGCAGAGCGGGGAGGCCTTTGTGCAGGACGACTCTTGCGTGAACATCATTGCGCAGCTGCCCAAGTGCCGGGAGTGTCGCTTGGACAGCCTCCGAAAGGATAAGGAGCAACAGAAAGACTCGCCCGTGTTTTGCCGCTTCTTTCACTTCAGGAGGTGAGCCATGTGGGGAAAAGCTGAGATACCCTGGGCCCTATAATGTACTTTTCTCCCTCTTCTCCTAGCAACAGTAAGTCTAAAACTGAAAAGAGTACAGATTACACTTTTTAATCTGTGGATTTAGGAATCTAGATCTTATTACACATTCTTTCCTTCTCATTCTCCTTTTCAGGTTTTTTTTTTTTTAAAGCAAAAGAAGCTTAAAAATATAAACTTCCATTTTTTTTTAACATCTTTATTGGAGTATAATTGCTTTACAGTGTTGTGTTAGTTTCTGCTGTATAACAAAGTGAATCAGCTATATGCATACGTATATCCCCATATCTCCTCCCGCTTGCAGCTCCCTCCCACCCTCCCTATCCCACCCCTCTAGGTGGTCACAAAGCACCAAGCTGATCTCCCTGTACTATGCGGCTGCTTCCCACTAGCTATCTATTTTACATTTGGTAGTATATATATGTCCATGCCACTCTCTCACTTCGTCTCAGCATACCCTTCCCCCTCCCCGTGTCCTCAAGTCCATTCTCTACATCTGTATCTTTATTCCTGTCCTGCCCTTAGGTTCATCAGAACCATATTTTTTTTTGAGATTCCATATATATGTGTTAGCATATGGTATTTGTTTTTCTTTTTCTGACTTACTGCACTCTGTATGACAGACTGTACATCTATCCACCTCATTACAAGTAACTCAATTTCGTTTCTTTTTATGGCTGAGTAATATTCCATTGTGTATACGTGCCACATCTTCTTTATCCATTCATCTGTCAGTGGACACTTAGGTTGCTTCAATGTCCTGGCTATTGTAAATAGAGCTGCAATGACCATTTTGGTACATGACTCTTTTTGAATTATGGTTTTCTCAGGGTATATGCCCAGTAGTGGGATTGCTGGGTCGTATGGTAGTTCTATTTTTAGTTTTTAAGGAACCTCCATACTGTTCTCCATAGTGGCTGCGTCAATTTACATTCCCACCAACAGTGCAAGAGGGTTCCCTTTTCTCCACACCCTCTCCAGCATTTATCGTTTGTAGATTTTTTGATAATGGCCATTCTAACCAGTGTGAGGTGATACCTCATTGTAGTTTTGATTTCCACCTCTCTAATGATTAGTGATGTTGAGCATCTTTTCATGTGTTTGTTGGCAATCTGTATATCTTCTTTAGAGAAATGTCTATTTAGGTCTTCTGCCCATTTTTGGACTGGGTTGTTTGTTTTTTTGATATTGAGCTACGTGAGCTACTTGTATACTTTGGAGATTAATCCTGTGCCAGTTGCTTCGTTTGCAAATATTTTCTCCCATTCTGTGGGTTGTCTTTTCGTCTTGTTTATGGTTTCCTATGCTGTGCAAAAGCTTTTAAGTTTCATTAGGTCTCATTTGTTTGTTTTTATCTCCATTTCTCTAGGAGGTGGGTCAAAAAGGATCTTGCTGTGATTTATGTCATAGAGTATTCTGCCTATGTTTTCTTCTAAGAGTTTTATAGTGGCCTTACATTTAGGTCTTTAATCCATTTTGAGTTTATCTTTGTGTATGGTGTTAGGAAGTGTTCTAATTTCATTCTTTTCCATGTAGCTGTCCAGTTTTCCCAGCACCACTTACTGAAGAGGCTGTCTTTTCTCCATTGTATATTCTTGCCTCCTTTATCAAAGATAAGGTGACCATATGTGCATGGGTTTATCTCTGGGCTTTCTGTCCTTTTCCATTGATCTATATTTCTGTTTTTGTGCCAGTACCATACTGTCTTGATTACTGTAGCTCTGTAGTATAGTCTGAAGTCTGGCAGCCAGATTACTCCAGCTCCGTTTTTCTTTCTCAAGATTGCTTTGGCTATTTGGGGTCTTTTGTGTTTCCGTACAAGTTGTGCAATTTTTGGTTCTAGTACTGTGAAAAATACCATTGGTAGTTTGATAGGGATTGCATTGAATCTGTAGATTGCTTTGGGTAGTAGAGTCATTTTCACAATGTTGATTCTTCCAATCCAAGAACATAGTATATGTCTTCATCTGTTTGTATCATCTTGAATTTCTTTCATCAGTGTCTTACAGTTTTCTGCATACAGGTCTTTTGTCTTCTTAGGTAGGTTTATTCCTAAGTATTTTATTCTTTTCATTGCAATGGTAAATGGGAGTGTTTCCCTAATTTCTCTTTCAGATTTTTCATCATTAGTGTATAGGAATGCAAGAGATTGCTGTGTGTTAATTTTGTATCCTGCTACTTTACCAAATTCATTGATTAGCTCCAGTAGTCTTCTGGTAGCATCTTTAGGATTCTCTATGTATAGTATCATGTCGTCTGCAAACAGTGACAGTTTTACTTCCTTTCTGATTTGGATTCCTTTTATTTCTTTTTCTTCTGTGATTACTGTGGCCAAAACTTCCAAAACTATGTTGAATAATAGTGGTGAGAATGGGCAACCTTGTCTTGTTGCCCTGAAAAATGGTTTCAGTTTTTCATCATTGAGAACGATGTTGGCTGTGGGTTTGTCATATATGGCCCTTATTATGTTGAGGTAGCTTCCCTCTATGCCCACTTTCTGGAGAGCTCTTTTTTTTTTTGCAGTACGCGGGCCTCTCTCTGTTGTGGCCTCTCCCGTTGCGGAGCACAGGCTCCGGACGTGCAGGCTCAGCGTCCATGGCTCACGGGCCTAGCCGCTCTGTGGCATGTGGGATCTTCCCAGACCAGGGCACGAACCCGTGTCCCCTGCATTGGCAGGGGGACTCTCAACCACTGCACCGCCAGGGAAGCCCTCTGGAGAGTTTTTATCGTAAATGGGTGTTGAATTTTGTCAAAAGCTTTTTCTGCATTTCTTGAGATTATCATATGGTTTTTATCCTTCAGTTTGTTAATATGGTGTATCACATGGATTGATTTGCGTATATTGAAGAATCCTTGCATTCCTGGGATAACTCCCACTTGATCACGGTGTATGATCCTTTTAATGTGCTGTTGGATTCTGTTTGCTAGTATTTTGTTGAGGATTTTTGCATCTGTGTTCATCAGAGATATTGGCCTTAAGTTTTCTTTTTTTGTGACGTCTTTGTCTGGTTTTGGTATCAGGGTGATGGTGGCCTCCTAGAATGAGTTTGTGAGTGTTCCTCCCTCTTTTATATTTTGGAAGAGTTTGAGAAGGATAGGTGTTAGCTCTTCTGTAAATGTTTGACAGAGTTCACCTGTGAAGCCATCTGGTCCTGGGCTTTTGTTTGTTGGAAGATTTTTAATCACAGTTTCAATTTCAGTGCTTGTGATTGGTCTGTTTATGTTTTCTGTTTCTTTCTTGTTCAGTCTTGAAAGGTTGTGTTTTTAGCATGTGAGATCTTCCTGGACCAGGGCTCGAACCTGTGTCCTCTGCATTGGCAGGCAGATTCAAAACCACTGAGCCACCAGGGAAGTCCCTATATACTGTTTTGAATTTGACTTTCTCCAGTGCATACTTTCCCAGTTTGTAATAGGAACCACTTGATCATGTTAACTTTTTTTTTTTTTTTTAATATTTATTTATTTTTTATTAGTTTCTGCTTTATAACAAAGTGAATCAGTCATACATACACATCTGTTCCCACATCCCTTCCCTATTGCGTCTCCCTCCCTCCCACCCTCCCTATCCCACCCCTCCAGGCGGTCACAAAGCACCGAGCTGATCTCCCTGTGCTCTGCGGCTGCTTCCCACTATCTATCTACCTTACGTTTGGTAGTGTATATATGTCCATGCCTCTCTTTCGCTTTGTCACAGCTTACCCTTCACCCTCCCCATATCCTCAAGTCCGTTCTCAAGTAGGCCTGTGTCTTTATTCCCGTTTTACCCCTAGGTTCTTCATGACATTTTTTTTTTTTTAATTCCATATATATGTGTTAGCATACGGTATTTGTCTTTCTCTTTCTGACTTACTTCACTCTGTATGACAGACTCTAGGTCTATCCACCTCATTACAAATAGCTCAGTTTCGTTCCTTTTTATGGCTGAGTAATATTCCATTGTATATATGTGCCACATCTTCTTTATCCATTCATCCGATGATGGACACTTAGGTTGTTTCCAGCTCCGGGCTATTGTGAATAGAGCTGCAATGAACATTTTGGTACATGTCTCTTTTTGAATTATGGTCTTCTCAGGGTATATGCCTAGTAGTGGTATTGCTGGGTCATATGGTAGTTCTATTTTTAGTTTTTTAAGGAACCTCCATACTGTTCTCCATAGTGGCTGTACCAATTCACATTCCCACCAGCAGTGCAAGAGTGTTCCCTTTTCTCCACACCCTCTCCAGCATTTATTGTTTCTAGATTTCTTGATGATGGCCATTCTGACTGGTGTGAGATGATATCTCATTGTAGTTTTGATTTGCATTTCTCTAATGATTAATGATGTTGAGCATTCTTTCATGTGTTTGTTGGCAGTCTGTATATCTTCTTTGGAGAAATGCCTATTTAAGTCTTCTGCCCATTTTTGGATTGGGTTGTTTGTTTTTTTGCTATTGAGCTGCATGAGCTGTTTATAAATTTTGGAGATTAATCCTTTGTCAGTTGCTTCATTTGCAAATATTTTCTCCCATTCTGAGGGTTGTCTTTTGGTCTTGTTTATGGTTTCCTTTGCTGTGCAAAAGCTTTGAAGTTTCATTAGGTCCCATTTGTTTATCTTTGTTTTTAGTTCCATTTCTCTAGGAGGTGGGTCCAAAAGGATCTTGCTGTGATTTATGTCATAGAGTGTTCTACCTATGTTTTCCTCTAAGAGTTTGATAGTTTCTGGCCTTACATTTAGGTCTTTAATCCATTTTGAGCTTATTTTTGTGTATGGTGTTAGGGAATGATCTAATCTCATACTTTTACATGTCCCTGTCCAGTTTTCCCAGCACCACTTATTGAAGAGGCTGTCCTTTCTCCACTGTACATTCCTGCCTCCTTTATCAAAGATAAGTTGGCCATATGTGCGTGGGTTTATCTCTGGGCTTTCTATCCTGATCCACTGATCTATCTTTCTGTTTTTATGCCAGTACCACACTGTCTTAATTACTGTAGCTTTGTAGTATAGTCTGAAGTCAGGGAGCCTGATTCCTCCAGCTCCGTTTTTCGTTCTCAAGATTGCTTTGGCTATTCGGGGTCTTTTGTTTTTCCAAACAAATTTTGAAATTTTTTGTTCTAGTTCTGTGAAAAATGCCAGTGGTAGTTTGATAGGGATTGCATTGAATCTGTAGATTGCTTTGGGTAGTAGAGTCATTTTCACAATATTGATTCTTCCAATCCAGGAGCATGGTATATCTCTCCATCTATTTGTATCCTCTTTAATTTCTTTCATCAGTGTCTTATAATTTTCTGCATACAGGTCTTTTGTCTCCTTAGGTAGGTTTATTCCTAGATATTTTATTCTTTTTGTTGCAATGGTAAATGGGAGTGTTTTCTTGATTTCATTTTCAGATTTTTCATCATTAGTGTACAGGAATGCCAGAGATTTCTGTGCATTAATTTTGTATCCTGCTACTTTACCAAATTCATTGATTAGCTCCAGTAGTTTTTCGGTAGCATCTTTAGGATTCTCTATGTATAGTATCATGTCATCTGCAAACAGTGACAGCTTTACTTCTTCTTTTCCAATTTGGATTCCTTTTATTTCCTTTTCTTCTCTGATTGCTGTGGCTAAAACTTCCAAAACTAGGTTGAATAAGAGTGGTGAGAGTGGGCAGCCTTGTCTTGTTCCTGATCTTAGTGGAAATGGTTTCAGTTTTTCACCATTGAGGACAATGTTGGCTGTGGGTTTGTCATATATGGCCTTTATTATGTTGAGGAAAGTTCCCTCTATGCCTACTTTCTGCGGGGTTTTTATCATAAATGGGTGTTGAATTTTGTCGAAAGCTTTCTCTGCATCTATTGAGATGATCATATGGTTTTTCTCCTTCAACTTGTTAATATGGTGTATCACATTGATTGATTTGCGTATATTGAAGAATCCTTGCATTCCTGGAATAAACCCCACTTGATCATGGTGTATGATCCTTTTAATGTGTTGTTGGATTCTGTTTGCTAGTATTTTGTTGAGGATTTTTGCATCTATGTTCATCAGTGATATTGGCCTGTAGTTTTCTTTCTTTGTGACATCCTTGCCTGGTTTTGGTATCAAGGTGATGGTGGCCTCGTAGAATGAGTTTGGGAGTGTTCCTTCCTCTGATATTGTTTGGAAGAGTTTGAGAAGGATGGGTGTTAGCTCTTCTCTAAATGTTTGATAGAATTCGCCTGTGAAGCCATCTGGTCCTGGGCTTTTGTTTTTTGGAAGATTTTTAATCATAGTTTCAATTTCAGTGCTTGTGATTGGTCTATTCATATTTTCTATTTCTTCCTGAGTCAGTCTTGGCAGGTTGCGCTTTTCTAAGAATTTGTCCATTTCTTCCAGGTTGTCCATTTTATTGGCATAGAGTTGCTTATAGTAATCTCTCATGATCTTTTGTATTTCTGCAGTGTCAGTTGTTACTTCTCCTTTTTCATTTCTAATTCTATTGATTTGAGTCTTCTCCCTTCTTTTCTTGATGAGTCTGGCTAATGGTTCGTCAATTTTGTTTATCTTCTCAAAGAACCAGCTTTTAGTTTTATTGATCTTTGCTATTGTTTCCTTCGTTTCTTTTTCATTTATTTCTGATCTGATCTTTATGATTTCTTTCCTTCTGCTAACTTTGGGGGTTTTTTGTTCTTCTTTCTCTAATTGCTTTAGGTGCAGGGTCAGGTTGTTTACTCGAAATGTTTCCTGTTTCTTAAGGTGGGATTGTATTGCTATAAACTTCCCCCTTAGAACTGCTTTTGCTGCGTCCCATAGGTTTTGGGTCGTCGTGTCTCCATTGTCATTTGTTTCTAGGTATTTTTTAATTTCCTCTTTGATTTCTTCAGTGATCACTTCGTTATTGAGTAGTGTATTGTTTAGCCTCCATGTGTTTGTATTTTTTACAGATCTTTTCCTGTAATTGATGTCTAGTCTCATAGCATTGTGGTCGGAAAAGATACTTGATACAATTTCAATTTTCTTAAATTTACCAAGGCTTGATTTGTGACCCAAGATATGATCTATCCTGGAGAATGTTCCATGAGCACTTGAGAAAAATGTGTATTCTGTTGTTTTTGGATGGAATGTCCTGTAAATATCAACTAAGTCCATCTTGTTTAATGTATCTTTTTTTTTTTTTTTTTTTTTTTTTCGGTACGCGGGCCTTTCACTGTTGTGGCCTCTCCCGTTGCGGAGCGCAGGCTCCCGACGCGCAGGCCCAGCGGCCACGGCTCACGGGCCCAGCCGCTCCGCGGCACGTGGGATCTTCCCGGACCGGGGCACGAACCCGTGTCCCCTGCATCGGCAGGCGGACTCTCAACCACTGCACCACCAGGGAAGCCCTAATGTATCATTTAAAGCTTGTGTTTCCTTATTTACTTTCATTTTGGATGATCTGTCCATTGGTGAAAGTGGGGTGTTAAAGTCCCCTACTATGATTGTGTTACTGTCGATTTCCCCTTTTATGGCTGTTAGTATTTGCCTTATGTATTGAGGTGCTCCTATGTTGGGTGCATAAATATTTACAATTGTTATATCTTCTTCTTGGATCGATCCCTTTATCGTTATGTAGTGTCCTTCTTTGTCTCTTCTAATAGTCTTTATTTTAAAGTCTATTTTGTCTGATATAAGAATTGCTCCTCCAGCTTTCTTTTGATTTCCATTTGCATGGAATATCTTTTTCCATCCCCTTACTTTCAATCTGTATGTGTCTCTAGGTCTGAAGTGGGTCTCTTGTAGACAGCATATATATGGGTCTTGTTTTTGTATCCATTCAGCCACTCTGTGTCTTTTGGTGGGAGCATTTAGTCCATTTACATTTAAGGTAATTATTGATATGTATGTTCCTGTTACCATTTTCTTAATTGCTTTGGGTTCGTTATTGTAGGTATAGTCCTTCTGTTGTGTTTCTTGCCTAGAGAAGTTCCTTTAGCATTTGTTGTAAAGCTGGTTTGGTGGTGCTGAACTCTCTCAGCTTTTGCTTGTCTGTAAACGTTTTAATTTCTCCATCAAATCTGAATGAGATCCTTGCTGGGTAGAGTAATCTTGGTTGCAGGTTTCTCTCCTTCATGACTTTAATTATGTCCTGCCACTCCCTTCTGGCTTGTAGAGTTTCTGCTGAGAGATCAGCTGTTAACCTGATGGGGATTCCCTTGTGTGTTATTTGTTGTTTTTCCCTTGCTGCTTTTAATATGATTTCTTTGTGTTTAATTTTTGACAGTTTGATTAATATGTGTCTTGGCGTATTTCTCCTTGGATTTATTCTGTATGGGATTCTCTGTGCCTCCTGGACTTGATTAGCTATTTCCTTTCCCATATTAGGGAAGTTTTCAACTATAATCTCTTCAAATATTTTCTCAGTCCCTTTCTTTTTCTCTTCTTCTTCTGGAACCCCTATAATTCGAATGTTGGTGCGTTTAATGTTGTCCCAGAGGTCTCTGAGACTGTCCTCTGTTCTTTTCATTCTTTTTTCTTTATTTTGCTCTGCATCAGTTATTTCCACTATTTTATCTTCCACCTCACTTATCCGTTCTTCTGCCTCAGTTATTCTGCTATTGATCCCATCTAGAGTATTTTTCATTTCATTTATTGTGTTTTTAATCGATGCTTGATTCATCTTTAGTTCTTCTAGGTCCTTGTTAACTGTTTCTTGCATTTTGTCTATCCTATTTCCAAGATTTTGGATCATCTTTACTATCATTATTCTGAATTCTTTTTCAGGTAGACTGCCTATTACCTCTTCATTTGTTAGGTCTGGTAGGTTTTTATCTTGCTCCTTCACCTGCTGTGTGTTTTTCTGCTTTCTCATTTTGCTTATGTTACTGTGTTTGGGGTCTCCTTTTTGCAGGCTGCAGATTCGTAGTTCCCGTTGTTTTTGGTATCTGTCCCCCGTGGCTAAGGTTGTTTCAGTAGGTTGTGTAGGCTTCCTGGTGGGGTGGACTAATGCCTGTGTTCTGGTGGTTGAGGCTCGATCTTGTCTTTCTGGTGGACAGGTCCACGTCTGGTGGTGTGTTTGGGGTGCCTGTGGCCTTATTATGTTTTTAGGTAGCCTCTCTGCTAATGGGTGGGGTTGTGTTCCTGCCTTGCTAGTTGCTTGGCATAGGGTGACCAGCACTCTAGCTTGCTGGTCGTTGACTGAAGCTGGGTGCTGGTGTTGGGATGGAGATCCCTGGGAGATTTTCGCTGCTTGATATTATGTGGAGCTGGGAAGTCTCTTGTGGACCCGTGTCCTGAGGTTGGCTCTCCCACTTCAGAGGCACAGCACTGACTCCTGGCTGCAGCACCAAGAGCCTTTCATCCACCCGGCTCAGAATAACAGTGAGAAAATGTAGAAAGAAAGAATTAGTAGAAGAAAGAAAGAGAGAGGGAAAGAAAGGAAGAAGGGAAGAAAGGAAGGAAGGAAGAAAGAAAGAAAGGAGGGAGGGAGGGAGGAAGGATGGAAAGAAAGAAGGAAAGAAAGGAGGGAGGGAGGGAGGAATGAAAGCAAAAGGAAGAGTGAATGGAAGAAGGGAGGGAGGGAGGGAGGAAGGAAAGAAAGAAAGAAAGACAGGAGGGAGGGAGGGAGGAAGGAAAGAAAAAGAAAGTGGAAAGAAGAAGGGTGGGAGGGAGGGAGGGAGGAAAGAAAAAGAAAGAAGGAAAGGAGGAGCGGAGGGAGGGAGGAAGGGAAGGTAGGAAAAAAAGAAAGAGCAGGTAAAGTAAAATAGAATAAAGTATGAAATATAGTAGCGTTATTAAAATTAAAAAGTAATTATTGAAAAAAAAAACACGGACCGATAGAACCCTGGGACATATGGTGGAAGCAAAGCTATACAGAGAGAATCTTACACAGAAGATTACACATACACATTCACAAAAAGAGAGCAGGGGGAAAAATCAAAAATCTTGCTCTCCAAGTCCACCTCCTCGATTTGGGATAATTCGTTGTAAAAAGAGGAAAAGGGCGAGAAGTCTGAAATCTTGCTAAGTCCACCTCCTTAATTTGGGATAATTTGTTGTAAAAAGGGGGTAAAGTCTTAAATCTTGTCCTCAAAGTCCACTTCCTCAATTTGGGATGATTCGTTGTCCATTCATACACTCCACAGACGCAGGGCACATCAAATGGACCGTGGAGCTTTAATCCACTGCCTCCGAGGCTGCACAGAGAGATGTCCCTGTCTCTGCTCTCACAACACCCGGGTCTGGCCCCGCCTCTGCGCGTAGGTCGCCGGAGGGCGTCCGTTCTTCGCTCAGACAGGACGGGTTTAAAGGAGCCGCTGATTCGGGGGCTCTGGCTCACTCAGGCAGAGGGGAGGGAGGGGAATGCCCTCTCCTCGCGCACCAGGCAACAAAAGGGAAAAAAGTCTCTTGCCTCTCCGGTAGCTCCAGACCCTTTCCCCGGACTCCCTCCGGGCTAGCACTAACCCCTTCAGGCTCTCTTCCTGCCGCCAGCCCCAGTCCTCTCCCTGCGCTCCGACTGAAAGCCGATACCCGAGCCTCAGCTCCCAGCCCCGCCCGCCCCGGTGGCCGAGCAGACAAGCCTCTCGGGCTGGTGTGTGCCTGAGGGCACCGATCCTCTGTGCCAAAATCTCTCCGCTTTGCCCTCCGCACCCCTGTTGCTGTGCTCTCCTCCGCTACTCCGAAGCTTTCCCCCTCCGCCACCTGCAGTCTCCGCCCGCGAAGGGGCTTGTAGTGTGTAGAAACCTTCCCTCCTTCACGGCTCCCTCCCACTGGTGCAGGTCCCGTCCATATCCTATTGTCTCTGTTTATTCTTTTTTTCTTTTGACCTACCCAGGTATGTGGGGAGTTTCTTGCCTTTTGGGGGGTCTGAGGTCTTCTGTCAGCGTTCAGTAGGTGTTCTGTTGGAGTTGTTCCACGTGTAGATGAATTTCTGATGTATCTGTGGGGAGGAAGGTGATCTCCGCGTCTTACTCTTCCGCCATCTTCCTCCGGCTCCATGTTAACTTTTTTTTGCAAATACTTTAGAATAACTATGCAAGAACCCGTAATAACAGTGTTGGAAAATTCACTTAACCAATTCCCTTGTTGGCGTTAAGATTATTATGTATTTTTTGCCACTAAAAATAATACAGAAATGATCATCAGCTTGTCCACATCTCTGATTATTTATTTTGGAAAGGTTATTGGAAGTGGCATTACTGGGTCAGAAGGTGTGTGTGTTTTAAGGCTTTGATACATAAGTTCTGCCAAATAGCCCTGGAGGAAGGTTGCACCTGCATCCATGCCCACTGGCAGGGTTTGAGCATTCCTGTCTCTGTGTACCTTTGCCAGCCGGTGTATCTTTAAAAAATCTTCTGCTTTTATAGGCAAAAACTTTCATTTTTACATTGAGTTTTTTTTTTTTCAAGTCAAATTAATTTTCTTTAAATTCTTCCATCCTGAGTGAAGAGAAAGGTAGCCTTCTGGTCTTTTTGATATATAATTGAGCAGTGTTGTTCTGGGTGTAGGTGAGCTTTTAGATATCATACATTTTTTCAGAAATCTAGGTCGTTTCAGTCTCAACTAGTTCTAATCATAAACAGCAGTGTTGACTTTAATTTCTTCCTATTCTCCTCTCCTTTAGTTTTATCAAGATTAAAGATTGCTGATGAACTGAATTAAATGCACGGGCATTTTAATGATCAATAATTATATCTGTGCTGATAACTTTCAGATTCAGGGTTATTTAATGAAGAGTTTATTTAAGAGTTTTTTAGATGGTAGTTTGCCCCATTCATTCCTGAGTAAATTGCAAAAGCACCATGATAATATGTGTGTATAGCATTTAGAGCTGCGATAACTGTTAACAGAAGTCAGTGTGTTAGAAACTCAGACAAGCTCACTTCTTTGGTAAAAGGAATATCATGGTTGTAAAAGGGAAGCCTTTTTTTCCTGGTGTTTAGAGTGAAGATCGACACTGTCATTAGTCTTATCAAGTTTGTTTCTCATTAAATTCTGCAGATGAAATGGGAGGAGGTAGGGTCTCAGTGGTAAAGCTCAGTTGCCAAATCCTGTTTTCCATCTCCTCCCCATTTGAAATGGCTTCCAAATTTAGTTTTTAGAGCTATGACTAGCTGTAATTTGGGCTATCAGTTAAAAGCTTGCATCTCTCCTTTGGACTCCTAGAAATACATTTGCATCTGTTATGCAACTCCCAGTGTCCTTCCAGTTCATTCTACACAGTTCTGGACAAATGCTTTTTCTAAAGCACAACTTTATGTGTGTCTCGTGGACTCAAAAAGTTTCGGCAGCTGCCCAATGACTAGCAAAGAAATCAAGGTCCCTGCATTTTTCTTGCAAGGCCAAGCTTAATTATTGTCTCTAACATGAGTCTTCTTCATATAAGACCCACAGAACTCATAGTCAGCACTTCTTCCTCTGACTCCTGTAAGACTCAGTGACTGTTATGATACCTGTCATACCCTACTTCCCTGGGTGTTTTATGTCTACTTCTGTGTCTCCAGCTAGATTGACATATAATGTTGTGTTTAAGTAAGTCCAAAACTATTGCATGGCTTAGAAAAATCATTGCAGATGTCAAAGATGCTGAAAGAGAATGCTGAGAAAATATTCTGCTTTTTGCTCCACCTTCTTAGGTACCGCGGCCCATCTTAACACTGCCTCTTATTCCAGAAGCTCGCATGGTAATTTGTAGCTAGGATTCCTGAGGGTGTTGAATACCTCATGGATCTGTATGGTCATGGCTTCAGTGTCGTCTAGGGTTAGCCTTCCCCTCCTGAGCATTATTCTTGAAGCAGTAGTTGTATTCAGATTTGGTCAGATTATTTGTCACCTTCTGTTTGTTATCAGTTTACTTCTGTGGTGACCTGTGATTATTCTCGCTATTAAGTTCCGAGTCAGGCAGGGTTCAGTAGCTGTCCTTGGAAATGACGTGAGTAGATGTTGGTTCGAGTGGAGAGCACAACCCCCTCTCCCTGCCAACCCCCCATGTCTTTTGGGGGAAAACTTGGAAGTTTTAAAAATCTTTCTATTGATGTTGCCAAGTAGCAAGTGGCTGTAATTAGCCATGGAGATTATAGAAAACTGGGAAGGAAATGCTTGATTTAAATAACATTTAAAAAGTAACAACAAGATGTAAATCACTATTTCATGTATGTAACATCCTTTTTTATTTATTCACCCCCTCTAGGTTACAGTTCAACAAACATGGTGTATTGCGGGTAGAAGGCTTCTTAACACCAAACAAGTATGACAGTGAAGCAATTGGCTTGTGGTTGCCTTTAACCAAAAATGTTGTTGGGACTGATTTGGACACAGCAAAGTATATCCTGGCCAACATTGGAGATCACTTCTGTCAAATGGTGATTTCTGAAAAGGAAGCTATGTCAACTATTGAGCCACACAGTAAGAGCATCTCTTAGGGGGTAGGATTTTTGAGTCCAACTTGATTTTTGTTCCTAAATGACACCTAAGTCCTAATTGCATGGATTTCATTTTCACCCAGAAGTGTAGATGTCTTTGGTATAATGAAGTTGCATTTTTCCTTTTGTAACAGATTCTACATGTTGATTTCATCAGAGTCAGTCATCTATCTGTGGGGTTTGTTTCAGGGCAATTACGAAATTTTCTGTTAAGAAAGGTAAAGGTGAGGTGGCGGTGGAATTTGCATAGCCTTACCAACAAGTGTGGACTCACCAAAAGGGGTTTATTTTAAGACAAAGGTTCTTAAGAAGACATTTCAAAGAAGATAATGGACAGGCTGTACCCTAGACCTGCTGAATCAGGGTCTGAGGAGGCTGGGACCCAGGCACGAAAATGGGAACAAGCGCAGATGAAAATGATTCTGTTAGAGTCAAGGTTTTCAGGGAAAACTTGGAGGTTCCAGCCGGTGTGTGCAGTGTCCCCCCTCCCTGAGAATGCTCTCACACTAACCTGGCAGCCCAGTGAACCACAGAGGTCAGTGTGGGTGACACATGAGAGCCAGACCTCCCTCGTGACACCTCAAGGTACGGTGTCGAGGAGGACAGCACACCTCTTGTCTGTGTGCCCTTAGAAGTGAGATATCCAGCCAGAAGCACCAAGGGGCATCTATCTTTTTAAGTCTCACACTTTGTTCCATCATTTTATCTTTTCCAAATGGTGGCAAGTTAAAAGTGAAGCCTTTCCATCCCTCTGGTAGATCTCTTTTCAGACTTTGCATAGCCAAATATGTTTCGCTATAAGCATCCACACATACTGATCTTAAGAATTTTGGTTGTAGGTCCCAGGAACTAACTAAAGCTAGCTTAAGCACAAAAATAACTTACTGGATAAGTTTGAACACTGTTATATCTCAGAGTCCAAGGAATGGGAACTGACATTCCCAGGAGCAGGAATTCAGATCTAGGTGGGGTATGGGATTGTGAGCTCCATGGGCAGCCAGAGTCCTGCTAAAGTGAAGAGAGCTTTATAATCACTGTTCTTTTGGGGTAGTAGAGACTCTGATAAGTCAAGAATCATATTAAAGTTGTTTTTCCTATAATCTATTTAGGACAAGGGATACTGGTTTTCCATTTTCAGTAGAGATACAAAAGTTTTCTTCTTACGTACTTCTAAAGTAAGAGAAGATTTAAAGAAAAGTTCTTAAGTAACTGGTCTAGAGGTAGTATATGAATGACTGGGTTGCACAACCAATTTTTTGGAATGTATTAGTAGCTTCCTGAATCGGAAGGGCTGTTTTAAGCTACTGATGTTTTTTCTTTGCTCAGGGTGAGTCGTCTGAAAAATGTGTCTTTAAAGATGTAATTGTGATTAACCTTTCCTCCTTGCCTATTTGATTATCCTGTTCCTCTTTATTTCCTCTGTGACAAGCTGGTCAGCTGGAGAGAGGAAGGAACTCACTGTGAGTGGTACTGAAAGATGCCATCACAAGGTGTCGCTAGAGAGGGGGGTGGAGGGTACTCTCTGATCCTGAGATTAGGAAGCAGGTCTCAGCTTTTGTACATTTATTCTGTCTTTTCAATGACAAATAATCATTAAATAGGTGGCTAAGAGATCTAAGACTACTTTCTAATAAAACAGTCTAATCCAAGTGACCAAGGTGAAGTTCATAAAATCTCATGTGTAAAATGCCTAAAGTTCTATGTATTGTGTACTGAGCTTTTACATTGTAATGAAACGGCAGAGGTTCACTCAGCAGTTGGATTAACTTAAAGCAAACTGAAGTTAGTCATTTCTTTTGGGGGCAGTCTGAAGAAAGAAGTAACCGCTGACTGCATTAGGAAAAGATGTTCTCCGTAGAACATGAATGTGACACTATTGATCCTGTCTTGTTCAAGAGAGACAGACAGACAGACAGAAAACAGTCTTCTGCTCAGCAGACGTTGGGCTTTTCTGTGACGCAGGAAAATGTCCTCCCTTTGCTCTTACTCCGTGAAGCTTTCTAATGCCGTATGCGGCACTCCTCCATGGTCGGGGGGTGGGGTACGATTTCTTGCCCAGTCCTGGAAGGCCCGTCTCTCCAGTTTTCAGTGTTTGGCCACTGGAACAGAAGATGCGACTTCATAGAATTCTTGATTGTGCTTCAATCTGTTGGCTGCTTGGTTAGTGTGAGTCGGTCCCGGGTGCCTGCATCACTCCTGGCTCTAAAAATTGAGTTTTGGACACTGGCCTATGACGGAACCGACTTTGGACCATTGTGCCCCCCACTAGTTAATGCGTTGCTCCCTCCAGGTTCCCCTCAGCGCCCTGGGGTTTGTAATGGGCAGTCTGAGTGGTTTCGGGGCATCTGTGAATAACCTGACACTCGACACTGAAGGTTGGGTTTGTGTACTTGAGTCAGTTTTTTTTCCTTTGGAGAAAGCATGGTCCTTGTTGCCTTTAGAGTCTCAGACGGTCTCATGACCCAAAATGTGAAGAACCACTGCTCCTTTATATTTGTGTCTGAACTCCAGCTTGTGTAACCAATGCTGCTTTTTTCACTGACTTACTCAGCAGGACTTACTATGCAGAGCTCCTTGGAGGGTGGGCTGGGGTGTGGGGCTAGGGCACAGCCTGAGCAGGGATTCTGCTTGCATGGACTTTAGTCTCCTAGAGGGAAGCAAAACTGCACCTGACTGCGTACAGTGTGAAGAGGCCTGAGTCTGAAGTACAAATACAAGTTGATGGGAGTGCTGAAGGAATCCAGGGGAGCTTCATGGCGGTGGTGGGGGATTTGAGATGGGCTCTGGAGGCTGAACAGTTAATGGGAACTCCAGTGAGAGGGAGGAACGGCATCAGTTCCCCTCCCACTTCATGTTTTATTTCAGGAGCCCTCTCGTCCCCAAGACTAAGTGATTTATTGATTTTTGTAGGACAGGTTGCTTGGAAGCGAGCTGTCAGAGGTGTTCGAGAAATGTGTGATGTGTGTGACACCACCATTTTCAACCTGCACTGGGTGTGTCCTCGGTGTGGGTTTGGAGTGTGTGTGGATTGCTATCGGATGAAGAGGAAAAATTGCCAACAGGGTGAGAACTGACTTGACTCTTCTCCAAGCCCCTTATACTCTTAAATTAAGCCTTTCATTGATTTGTGGTTGATGGATTTCTGAAACTTTTGGGACCAGAGTCCATAAAGAGCAGTTACTACAGATCAGTTACTTGCAGGCGCTGCCTACAAGACTTTCTCTTGGCTGAGATGTGTGAAGAGCCAGATACACGAACCAGAGAACCTCATGCCGACACAGATCATTCCTGGAAAAGGTATTGCGTGTGGTGCAATGCTTTTCCTTTCCCTGTGTTTCGGGTAGCTCGTAGAGGCTGGTAGTTCGGTTTTACTTTGTGCAGTACAATCACTTACTGACTTTATTTTAGTATGTGCCATAAATTGTCGAGAACTGTATTAAATAATGCCCCCAAACTTTCTGGTAAAGGCCTTGTAAATAGTTTTGTAAAAGGAAAGAAAATGGCACATTTGGGGCAAGGCATACTTAGGATGTAAAGGGGGGAGTGTAAGCACCCTAAAAAAAAAAGAAATGCTGCTAAAAAAAAGTTACCCTGTTAGAAATATAAGCTTTTGCTTTGTAATGTTGAGGTTGAAAGTACCTAATATCCTTGTTCAGGTGTTTGCCTGTGCCCTTTTTTTTAGCCCTCTATGACGTTGGAGACATTGTTCATTCTGTAAGAGCGAAATGGGGAATAAAGGCAAACTGTCCCTGTGCAAACAGGCAGTTCAAACTCTTGTCAAAGCCAGCCTCAAAGGAAGACGTAAAACAGGTATTACTGTTTATGCTAGATTCACCAGCCTTGTGATTGTTGTGTGTCTGTTTTCAAATAACCCAAGGATTTCTATAGTATATTTGAAAGGAACATGGGGAGAGCTGTCAGTGGAAAGAGATAGTTCATATGGTTCATGTGATACTTTTTTTTTTTTTTTTTTTTGCGGTACGCGGGCCTCTCACTGCTGTGGCCTCTCCCGTTGCGGAGCACAGGCTCCGGACGCTCAGGCTCAGCGGCCATGGCTCACGGGCCCAGCCGCTCCGCGGCATGTGGGATCTTCCCGGACCGGGGCACAAACCCGTGTCCCCTGCGTCAGCAGGTGGACTCTCAACCACTGTGCCACCAGGGAAGCCCCATGTGATACTTTATAGACCCATTCTCAAGTTTCACATTATTTTTGTGGACCTCATTTGTAGCCTCTTTTAGTAGGCTTTTAATTTTGTTCCTTGAAAAAGCAAAACCCTTTTGCTATTATAGTCTACCTAATAAGTTGCTGTCAAATTTGTATAGGTTTTATAACGTCTCATGTTTTACACAGTGAAAATTATTCATATAAGCTTTAAAAATATTTTAATTACTAAATATGTTTTACCCATAATATATATGAAGAATTGAAGGAAATAATACTGAAACTAACCTTTATGTAGCTCTCACTCCACATAAAAAAGGTGCATTTCCTTGGTGCTCACATGCCTCTTCCTGGTGACATTCCCTTACCCTTCACCATCCCATCTACCCCCCAGCTGTCTCCCTTTTTCTTCCTCACCCCAATAATCATTATCCCACATTGTTTTTAGTGATCAGAAATTAGTTTACATTTCGATAAAGCTGTGGTGGTGAAGGCAGCACAGGTAGAAGAGTTTTGATCTCTGTAGTCAGGACTGAATTTTTTCTGCCACTTTCCAGTTGTATAACTTTGGCTCAAATGAACTGATGTATATATGCTTCAGCTTCCTCACCAGTAATAGAGGAATAGTAAACAGTGCTGGTAATTAGGCATCACAGAATTATATCACATGTAAAGTGAGGGCCTGGACCACAACAGGAATTTGACTCTCCTTTTTCCTTCTTATGTATGTATAAACGTGCTAGCTGAGTTGTCAAGGCAGTTTTTTAAGTAATAGAAAAATAAGTGGTGTGCTCTGTCTGTCCAGTTTTTGTTGTTCTTGTTCAGTTTATGTTTTGAATTCTTTTTAGGGCTGTTCATCCATTTTTAAAGCCTACTACACTATGTTAAATCAAAAGAGCATTTTCTTTTTTCTGCATCCCACTTCCTTCTGAATTCACAGCTGTATTTCGTACCTTGCCTCATTTATTCGTTCACGCGCTCAGCCACTGGGTCTTGAGTGCCTATTCATGTTACAGGGGTGAGTTCACAGGGGAGATGGGCACAAACTGGGCGTTCCAAAGCAACATGGTGAACGGAGCGATAGGGATATGAGCAGCATGAGATGGGGATACGAGGGTGGGGGTGGATATCTTGCTGTATTTACATTCTTTACGTGCATCTTATATTTTTACTAGTAATCCTTAAAAGCTAAAAGATTAAAATTTCTCCTACATAGTTCTGCTCGATTGTTGAGAGACTACTGCAGTGGTGGTGATGTCCAGGGCTATTAGGTGGTTTTGTTTTGGATATTTCTCTCTTACTGGTGAGCAGTTAGGGGAGAAGGTAAGAAATGGGAAACGTAATTTTTCAGCTTGTGTAAGATTCTCCTCCTGTACTCACCGCAGACTTCCCTGGTTGGAGAAAAATCGACTCTTGGTGCCGGGCTCCAGCAGAGCCCCTCGGTGTTGGAGCCCATGGCTGTAGGTGGGGAGGCTGCATCCAAGCCGGCCAGCAGTGTGAAGCCTGCCTGTCCAGCCAGCACATCTCCTTTGAACTGGCTGGCAGACCTGACCAGTGGCAATGTCAACAAGGAAAACAAGGGTGAGTGTTTCCTGCCTCCCTGAGAACTTCCGTCTGTTCCCAGAGGGTCCTGGCAGCCTTAGTTACGGTGAGAACAGAGCGGTTAGAGGTAGTGTGGAGTGGAAGGTAGTTCCCTATAGTTGCCCTGAGACCTGACACACGTGCAGCGCCAGAGAGAACTTCTGCTTACGATACAACTCTAGGTAAAGTTGAGATTGTGTCTGGCAAGAATGGAGTGGGCTGAGACGTGTGTGTTTTAATAGTGATTTTTGCCTTTCTGCCTTTAACCCTGTGTATATTTCCTATTTCGTCTAAGTTGCAACGTCTGGCTTCAGCTTTATTTTTTCTCATCTGTGCTGTTGTCTCAGGATGCTTGACGATAGTATAAAGAACACGGGTTTGGAATCAGGTAGTTAGATTAGGATTTTGGTGATTCTGCTTTCTGGCTGTGTTAAAGAAAGGAAGGTTGCAGATCAGTTTCTTTCATGCAAAGATCCTAAACAACATCTCAGTGAACAGAATTTAGCACTATAAATAAAAGAATCATACAGGGTGACCAAGCAGAGCTTCAGAAATGCAACTGTAGTTTTAACATTAAAAAAGCCGGGGAAAAGTCATGTGAAGAGATACAGAAAAAGAGTAAAATTCAAAGCCTATTTATAATTTAAAAAAAAAAAAACCTTAAAATAGGAATAGAAGGGAATGTCCTTAATCTAATGAGTTTCTACAATAAAACTAACAGCAAACATCCTAAATTGTGATTGAATTTTTTCATCGGTTGAGTAATTTTTAACAGTTTCCCTCTGTGTTCAGGCATGAGACAAGGATTCCTGCTTTCACTCCTTTATTAAACATTGTATTGGAAGTTTTGGCTATTTAAGTCAGTAAGGTAAACAAACATGTTAGGATTGGAAAGAAAGGGATAGAACTGTTGATATTTGTAAGCAATCTAATTATACGTGGGAAAAGTCTTAAGAGAATCTGTATTTGTAAACATATCTATCAGGTTTGATAGTTACAATGTTAGTTTACAAAACTCAACTGTATTTTGTATACCAGGAACAAACAAATAAAAAATGCAGTTTACCATAGTATCACCTTGGATATTGGATATTTATTTTTTTAATAGCAGTTAGAAATCCATGTCTAAATCAGTAATGTCATTTATCCTCTTAAGTTGTTTGGGTTCTAGTAAATGAAAACCAAGTTCCAAAGTAACTCTGTCAGTACAAGACTAGTAAGGGATTTGCCTTTTCAGAATGCTTTTTCCATCTGGATGTTTTTGATGTGTTTTTAGAAAAACAACCAACGATGCCAATTTTAAAGAATGAAATCAAATGCCTTCCACCTCTACCCCCCTTGAGCAAATCCAACACAGTCCTCCACACCTTTAACAGCACAATTTTGACACCTGTAAGCAACAACAATTCTGGTTTCCTCCGAAATCTCTTGAATTCCTCTTCAGGAAAGGTACGCATTTATTTTACTGTTTATTACTCCACCTTGTAGAGATGAATTGGAGTTAGAGTAGGGAGAAACTGAAATAGAAAGCAGAAGGAAGGATGAGTCCCATGCATTCCTTCATGGGTACAGAGGCTGTGTCATTGGCACATGGGCTTCACATGGTTAGAATTCTGGGCTCGGTCATTTTCACCTGTTAACACTTTTTCCTGTACCCACTTCTGAGAGTTGTGATGTCAGGTAGAGGAAGAGGACTTACCCTTTTGAGGGTAAGATTCTTTCGTGGTTTAGCTTCTTTCCTGGATGTGTAATGTATGCTCATCCTACCATAATAGGAATGGGTTTTTTGATGGTAGGGAATGATATATTTAAGACTTGTGGGTTTTTTTTTTTTCAAATTCAGACAGAAAATGGACTCAAGAATACACCAAAAATCCTTGATGACATCTTTGCCTCTTTGGTGCAAAATAAGACTTGCTCCGATTTATCTAAGCGGCCGCAAGGACTGACCATCAAGCCCAGCATCCTGGGCTTTGACACTCCTCACTACTGGCTGTGTGATAGTCGCCTGCTGTGCCTGCAAGATCCCAACAACAAGAGCAACTGGAATGTGTTCAGGGAGTGCTGGAAGCAAGGGCAGGTACGCGGGGCCTCTGCTTCCCAACCCACTTCACATCCCCTTCTTGGTGCCTTTGGTAGACTCCTGACAAACCCCCTCCCCCGCCCCCTTCCTGGATTGTAAATGGCATATACTTCATCTCTTTTTATTGTTTACTGTGAATACAGTTAGAGCAGAGTGTGGCCATGAGTCTTATTTCTTACCGCAGACATTCCTGAGCTGTAGTCTCTGATGAGGTTTGATTGCTTCCAACCAGTCATCCTTGGATTTTTTTTTTTTTTTGTGGTACGCAGGCTTCTCACTGGTGTGGCCTCTCCCGTTGCGGAGCACAGGCTCCGGACGCGCAGGCTCAGCGGCCATGGCTCACAGGCCCAGCCGCTCCGCGGCATGTGGGATCTTCCCGGACCGGGGCACAAACCCGCGTCCCCTGCATCGGCAGGCGGACTCTCAACCACTGCGCCACCAGGGAAGCCCCATCCTTGGATTTTTGATGAGAGCGTTCTGGGCTCTTGGTGACTCTTGTGTGATAAACTTCAGTAGGAGAAGTGGGAAGATGACTCAGGCTGGTGGGGTTTGGGGGATTACACAAAATAGGATAAAAATCAGGCATCCCTCTTCCATGAATTAGAACCTTGTGCTGAAGACAATCTTAGGTGGTCCTGAGCCATGTGGTGTCAGCCTGGAATTGGTGTGTAGTCTCCCAAGGGAAGGAGCCTGCTTTCTAAAGGGCAGTGATGTTCAGTCTTAAGGTTTGCTTGATGGTTTAGGAGACGCATGGCTTCGTAGACCTGCTGCTCTGTTTTCTTGTTTTGGTTTATGTTTTCTGAATCTTTGTCTTCTCTTCTGGGCCAAATGGAGGCCTCACTAAAGGAACACTTTGCTCTTGGACAAGGCCAGGACTTGGGGGATTGCCAAATAGAAAAATGTATGTATTTAACCAAAAAAAAATGATTCTTTTCAGTCCTGTGTTCTAACGAGATTTGCTCACGATGACAATGACAGACCGAATACAGTCCACCAGCATGTTTTGTTTAGATTAGATAATGTTTTTTAAAAGTTGAGCTTGTTGCCAGTATTTTAGTCAGGCTCTTTCGCATAAAGATCAGGATTTCTGGCTTGTCCTGGGTAACCCGAAGGCGTGGCGGTCCAGGGCCGTGTCCCTGCCTGCCCGCCAGAGGCAGCGTCCTCTTTGGACAGGGCACTCTTGCCGCCTGTCTCTGCTTCACATCCCCTGCGTAGCCCTGAGCCTTGGCCTTGGGGTTCTGTGAGCAGTGGGATCTGAGCTGGAAGGTGTGATCCTTGCTCTTAGGAGCTCACTAGTGTAGTTTGAGGGGTGTGTGTAGCAGGTGACTCGGGACTAAGCTGCCACTTTGGGATCTGAGACTGAGGACCAGCCACAGAGAAACACATCAGCAGCGGTTTGAGGAAGGGCTGCCTCGGGTGAAGGGCGGAGCTGGGGGAGTTCGAACTAAAGTCTTCGTTCTCTCCTCGTAGCCGGTGATGGTGTCAGGAGTGCATCATAAACTGAACACTGAACTCTGGAAACCGGAATCCTTCAGGAAAGAGTTTGGAAGTCAGGAAGTTGACCTCGTTAATTGCAGAACCAATGAAATCATCACAGGAGCCACAGTAGGAGACTTCTGGGATGGATTTGAAGATGTTCCGAGTATGTATTAGAGACCTTTTAAGGGGGTTGAGGATGTGAAAGGAGGGGCATGGGAGTAGCAGCAGTCTGCGGCCCTCGAGTGGCAGCGACAGCATTTTCTGTGACTCTGGAGTTTAAAATCAGTGTCTTGTCTCCTCTTCCCCTTTCGTTTTACAAAGTTTGTGCTTTTGTGAACGGAGGCCAGTTTGCTTTGTGGTTCCTTAGAGAGTGAGGGTTTAGTCACCTCTTCTGCAGGTGGCTCCAGGTCTGTCCTGTGACAGAAATGTGCCCACGGGGAGGGGAGCACGGAGCCAGGGCTTGTGACTCCAAGCTCGTGGTTTTCTGTAGCCTCGTTATTTAAAAAAAGTTTAATTATGTTTCACACGATAAGTAGAACTGAAAGTGCCAGAGAACGTGGATCCGTTTAACGCAGGCTATCCCTGGGCGAGGGAGGCTGGTGGTGGTAAGGAGGCTGGAGTGTCTGGTGCTGAGCTGGGGCCCTTTCTGTGGACTGGCCAGTCACTAAGCTGTTTGCAGGAAGCCCTTCGTCAGCACAGGCACCTGGCCTCGTGCTCCCACCCCCACTGGAGGGCTTGGCCAGTTCATTCTCATTAGACTCAATAATTCAACTTTGCTCATTTAGCATTCTCATTCTTTCACGACATGTTTTTACCTTGTAATCTCCTGCTTCCTTATTTCCCATTACCCACGTTTACAGGTTACGGCCCGCACTTTCAACGAACTTTAGAACAAAGGTATAGCTAACTCTAAGTCGGGCATGATGGGGGTTTCCACACGTAGAGGTTAAGGTTGGGTTTCAGACGTAAGGTGTTTCCCTGGGGATCAACGTCTGAGATGGAGGAGGAGGAGGAAGCAGGACTGGGCTGCAGGAGGGGCGGGCTGCGGCGGAGGCCAGCGGAGCCTCAGCCAGCCTGGCAGGGAGCTCTGCAGCAGGCATCGCCTCTCATTGTCTCAGATTGGGCTGAAGTGGGGAAAGTCAGGGCCTTTGTCCCCTCACCTCCCACGGCCTCCAGGTGCTGGTGCCCCAGGGAGGGCATGACCTGGCAGGACAGCTCTCTGCAGCTGACGCAGACCCCAGAGCTGTGTCTGGGCAGCACGTCCTTTGAAAGGGGATCGAGGGCCACACATACTACAGTGTGCTTTCCACTTAGGCCTGGGTTCAAATCCTGACTCTTGATATGTGCTTGCTGTGTACGGGAGCTTGGTAATTGCATTTTTCTGGGGCTCACACTTCCTCATGCCTGCAAATGGTTAAGGCAGCCCAGAGTCCACCACAGCCTGCCCTTTCCATACTGATGATCCTGCTGCCCAGACCCCCAGTACACCACCCACGCTGAGATGCCACTGGTGTCCTGAACATACACTGTACCCGTATTTTCCTGTGTTTCTTGTCTCCTGGAGTGTGCACCTGTTCAAACTAGGTTATGGGACTCGGTTGACTATAGGACGCTATAGTTAGTCCTCATGAATATAAGGTTTGAAACTGGGTTCCAGTTTCGGTTCTGCTGTTTAATTTCAATAGCTGGATGGCCTCAGGCATCTGTCAATTTCCTCATCCAAAAGTAGAAATATTAAATAGTGCCAGATCTCACTGGGATGTTGGATTTAGGTCTAAGGACTAAATGGTTAAAACACTTGAGCAGAGACTGGAACACAGCAAGAAGTGAAATAATAGTTATCATCGCTGTTAATCATAATTGTCAACATATTTTTTTCAGTTAGAGCTCCTTGGTTCTTGGTTCCTTCACATCACCTGCAGTGGGTAACTGCGCTATTACAAGAACATAGTTCTGACTAAACCCTGTATGTGTCACCTAGAAGATGGGGAAGCGGGGGAGAGTGGGCCCTGTTAGCCCTAGTTGTCCCTGGACAGAACATCAGGTAGCTTCAGCCTCTCTCAGCAAAGGAAGTCATTTCTATTTCGTGCTGGCCTCAGAAAACTGGGTTTTCTAAAATCTGTGGCCCTTTGATTGTTAAATTGCTGTTTGTTAGTTGGGGAGCTGCTCACTTCTTCTAGAACGCTGTATAGGAGGAGGTTGGATCAAAACACCGCCTATGTGGAATAGACAAAAGGGAGTGGCTGAAATCTCAAAGAAGGAGTAGCAGTTGAATAAGCATTTAGAAAAGACAGGGCTGCAATACAAACTAGTTGGTGGGCTTCATTCTGCTACCCCTTGCTGCCTCCTGGGTATGAATGGATCTCGGCACTGCAGAAATAAAATGATCGGCCATTTGCAGGAGGGGAATATTAAAAATAGTATCTGTATACCAACTGTATCAGGTTATGAAGATCTTGCAGAGATAAGTTTTATTTGCATTGTTAAGGCTTAAAGTGCTAATTTGCCATCGATTTTGGTCTGTTTCCGAGTTATGAATAGTAGCAATTCAGTAATTCCGGTTACCTTTTTGCAGACCGCTTGAGAAATGAAAAAGAGCCAATGGTGTTGAAACTTAAGGACTGGCCCCCAGGAGAAGATTTTAGAGATATGATGCCCTCCAGGTACGATTATGGGGAGGGGAGAGATGATCCTGTCCTTGACTTGGTAGGACAAACTTTTTTTGAGGTGGTAAGATGAAGTTACTGACTTTTAAATCTGGCTCACGCGTTTCCACTGTAGTGCTCCGCCAGAGAAGAGGCCGACTCAGACGTGCATGCACTGATTTGGATGCAGGGGTGAGATCAGACATGCTAGGGTTGCGTATAATACAGTGATATCATTGCTTTAGACAAGACAGCGGACTCGCTAGATCCACTTTCCTGAATTGAGCTTGAACCTTGCAGAGAATCCTCAGAACTAATGAATAATATATCCCTTAGTGTCACTACTTATCATCAGGAACTTGTTGCTCAGATCTTTTGTCTGCAGTATTCGAGCTCATTTTGATATATGTGTGTGTTGTAGGAGAGAAAGAAGATGTCTTTGTTCCTAAGCACTATAATTCTAATCTTAACTATTGGGTTTTTAAAATTTATTGTTTATTGAAGTATAGTTGAATTACAGTGTTGTGTTAATTACTGCCGTACAGCAAAGTGAATCAGTTATACATATCTATACACTCTTTTTTTATATTCTTTTCCATTATGGTTTATCACAGGATATTGAATATAGTTCCCTGTGCTCTGCAGTAGGACCTTGTGGTTTATCCATTCTGTATGCACCAGTTTGCATCTGCTCACCCCAAACTCCCACTCCTACCCTTTCCCAGCCCCCTCCCCCTTGGCAACCGCCAGTCTATTCTCTATGTCCCTGATTCTGTTTCTGTTTCCTAGATAGGTTCATTTGTATCATATTTTAGAATCCACATAGAAGTGATATCATACGCTAATCTTAAATGTTGTTAACGATAGCTATCTCCATCTTCACGAGCACAGATAGTTTTGTCGTTCCTTTTGGTGTAAGAAGGAACAAATCAAATCCCACGATATATTAGAAACACAAGCTTCTTTTGCAAATTCACGGTTCTCTTGTTCTAGGTTTGATGATCTGATGGCCAACATTCCACTGCCTGAGTACACCAGGAGAGATGGCAAACTGAACTTGGCCTCAAGGCTGCCAAACTACTTCGTTAGGCCAGATCTGGGTCCCAAGATGTATAATGCTTATGGTAAGGAAGAAATGGCTCACTTGAAAAAATTATTACAGAAGTAAGGCAAGACAATGTTTGGAACATTGATTTTTGGGGAGGGAGAGATGGAAAACATCTATAACCCTAACCCTTAACACAGCAGTAGTCTTCATTTTTGCATATTTCCTTTCATTCCTTGGCCACGTGTATGTATATTTCCGTTTCATAGTTGCAGTTGTAGGGCATATGCCATTTAAAAAGTTTCTCCTACACCTAATATTATACAGTAAAATCTTCACATGTTGCTTAATGGTTTTTAGTGTGATCATTTTTAACGGTTGCATGGTACATAATTGAATGAATGTAATTTTATTAATGTTGCCGGACGTTTAGGTCAGTCTGCTAGCATTCCAGCTGTTTCAGCATCTGCTACTCTTTTTTTTTGCGGTACGCGGGCCTCTCACTGTTGTGGCCTCTCCCGTTGCGGAGCACAGGCTCCGGATGCGCAGGCTCAGCGGCCATGGCTCAGGGGCCCAGCCGCTGTGCGGCATGTGGGATCTTCCTGGACCGGGGCACGAACCCGTGTCCCCTGCGTCGGCAGGCGGACTCTCAACCACTGCACCGCCAGGGAAGCCCCAGCATCTGCTACTCTTAAATTCAGTGTTCTGTGTTGGTGGGTAGTAGTTAGTTACTTAAGTTAGTACTGAGAACACCACCCTTGGAATTGTATTTCTCCGATTTATTTCCTTCCTTCCATACTGATCCCAACTGCAGTCTCTCAGACTTGAGGGTGGCAGGCCAGAGTCTTCTGGCATCTTTGCCACGTTCTCCAGATGCTGTTGGGAGGGCTTGGACCTCAGCCCCCCACTTCTTCTGTTCCAGTGGGGTTGCCCGGGGAACCGCCTGCAGTGAGCTCAGGGGACATTCCAAGAGGGGAGTTTATCTTGGGAAGTTGCCACAGTCTAGATGCCCAGGATGTTCCCTTCCCCCGAGCCCTTCAAAGAAGCTGGATGGCTGGGACTTCAGGGCATATTCTGTTCACAGGGAAGATTTGCAATGAATTTATGTAAATGGAAGCATTTTTCCACTAAAGCACATGGTGTAATGTCGCATAGTGATTATCCATGCCTTATAGAAATTATGCAGCTTCATAGGATAGAAGTGGTTATCTGAGAAGTTTTCAAAATAAATAGTCTGCTTGGTTTAAATGGCTTGACAGCAACTCTCTTCCTCCTAGATACCAATAGATAGAGGGCAGTGTTACTCTATAATAGCTTTTCCTATCAACATTGTTCCTGTTCAGAGTAAGCAGTTAGGGATTGAAAATAAAGAAAACGTGTTCATTTTCAAACACCTCACACCTTATCGTAAACATCGTTAAAGAGCAGTCGTTTTTCCGAAGTTGGGTGACTGAGCTGTGACTCCTCCACAGACAATGCAGAGTGAAAGGCCCCTTGGAAAGACCATACAGTCACCGTCTCTCCAGCTCCAGCCCCAGCACCAGTTTTACACATGGGGACCAGGACTTCAGGACGGTAGACGGGACGGTGACCTGATCAGGACATCCAAGGGGCATCTAGTGGCAGGTCTGGGAGGAGGACTTAAGTCTCCTAATTTCTAGGCTTGGCCCAGCCTCCAACCCCAGTACTCTGTCACCCAGCAGCCCCTACTGTGTCTTCTTTTCATAGAAGTCCATGGTGTGTTTTGTTTCAGGATTTTCTATTTTCTGGGAATCCTTTCCCTGGGACCATTGTTTTTGGTTCCATCTTGAGTTCAGGCTCTCTCAGTTTAGAGCCTGGTTTTATCGGTGTGCAGTCACCCAGAGCTGGGATTGGCTGCACTTTGGGCTGATGGCTGGGTAGGTGTCGTTTCCTTCCTCTTTGGCGGAACACTTTTTACTCAGTTTGGCAACGGCCAAACCAGCAGGCAGCGTCCGACGGGGCTCTGAGACGTGCTGCCCTTTCCTCCCTCCTCCCAGCTCTGGCTCCTTCCTTCTGCCCTCAGTGTTAACCACGTCCTGAAGTTTCTGTTCATCGTTCCTTACGTTTATAGTTTTACCATATATGTTTGTGCTCCTGCAGAATATTCTTTAGTATTTAACCTGCTTTTCAGCTTTATATAAATGGAATCAGACTTCTGGATATTCCTCTGCATTGTCGTGAATAACTGTTCATGTCATTCATTTGTCTTCTATCATGTTAATTGCTTTTTTCTTTTCTCAGATTTTACTTGTTTATTTTTTACTATAGAAAATTTTCCAAATGCACTGAAAACGTGAGAGTCCAGGACAGTGACTTCCCATATACTCATCCCCCAGTTAGAACAGCTCTCAGGTTCTTTTTCCATAATTATTTCCTCCCTTTATATTTTTCCTTTACTATTTTAAAGGAAATCTCATATATCCTATGATTTTTGTCCAGTATCTGTTGCTTTACCTCCTCCTAGGGCTGATATTTCAGCAAACTGGGAAGAAAGGAAAGTGCAGCAGAGCCCTAGGGCCATGGTCCGCGGTTGAAATGATAAGGTCCCCTCTCCTGTGTATAGCTGCTCCTAAACCACAGGCCCCTGCAAGCCAGAGAGAAGTTCCTTGGCCTCCGAACAAGACAGGCTGCTTCAGGGCCTGGCAGGTTAGAAAACAGCCTCGGCTTGCCCGCCCCGAGCTATGCTTGGCTCCGCTGCCCATTCAAGAAGCAGTGACTGCGTGTCAGGATGTGCGTCCAAGGTAACCGCAGGGCTTGACGAGCCTCAGGGTGAATGCTGAACAAAAGAGCCTTCTCCTGGGGTCAGAGGTTAGAGTCTCGGATTTATGAGCACCAGCGTGGACCTCGGGCTCAGGCTCACCTCTTTCACAGTTGAGGGATCCAAGGAACATGTGGGCAGCGTTCCTTCTTGCACTGAATGCATAGTCATTTGAGGCCCTAGCTTTACCTGTTTCTGAGGGGGGTTTCTGTTAGACTCCCCATCGTACGTCTTACCCCAGAGTCCCTCTAGTCTGTGTCAACCAAAGCTTGAGTTCACCTGCTTGAGCAAACATCCTTTTGGCAAATCCCAGCCTCAGTAGTCCACTGTACCATTCCCGAGTCCTGCTTTCTAGTTTTGGCTTTCTTCTTTTCTTGCCAGCATATTGACTCATTAAAAAAATATTTTTAAAAATAATTTCATCAAGGATTTTTAGTTGTTCTCAGCAGGAGGAAACCTATTTTGCCTATCACCAGAAACAAGTGCTAGTATTAGGAGTTGGTTTTTTAGTCTTACAAATAAATATTTAATAAGAACTTTTCCCCCCAAAGTTGAAAGGATAAAATAACTTAATATTAAATATTGTTCCATTACGTTTACATGATTAGAAAGGTAGCTTTTAAGTTTTGTGACCACGTATTCCAGGGAGTGGGAAAGACTGAGGCATTCTTTGCTGTCTCAGTAAATTTAAGGCATTTTCTGTTTGCAGGATTAATTACTCCAGAAGATCGGAAATATGGAACAACAAATCTTCACTTAGATGTATCTGATGCAGCTAACGTCATGGTCTATGTGGGAATTCCCAAAGGACAGTGTGACCAAGAAGAAGGTAGGATGCTGAGCATAAAAAAGTGGGGCCTATTCTCTGAGCTGGGACGTTGTGGTCTGATGTTTGCTTTCTCTTGCTCCAGAAGTCCTTAAAACCATCCAAGATGGAGATTCTGATGAACTCACGATAAAGCGATTTACTGAAGGAAAAGAGAAGCCAGGAGCCCTCTGGCACATATATGCTGCTAAGGACACAGAGAAGATACGAGAATTTCTTAAAAAGGTGTGCTCCCTACCCTATGGCATGTGGAGAGAGATATGCAGAATAGCAGTATTATATACGACATGTCGAGACCTGACTGGATTACTGGAGAATAATCACAGCTTCAAAAGTTAGATCTGTGCGTCTCAGATTGGATGGGCTGAAGCTGGTTGCTAAGGAACAACGATTTCTAGATGATTAGGCTCACACGTCTGAGAAGAGGGAAACTTATCTTTGTTCTTATGTCTGTGTGTTATGTCATAGTGCATTTGGAGATTTTTGTGCTCTCCCTTCGAGGTCGTTCCTCTGATGATCACGTAGTGTCTATTTGTTTTTATTGCCTTAAAAATCTAAGCACTTCAGAAGTCCATGTATCATTTCTTTGCTCTTGATAGCTGTGTTCCAAGTGAGTTACTAAGGTCCCTGTTGGTTTTATCCACCCTCATTTAGTAGTAGGTCAGGAAAACCTCACACCCTACTGTGGCCATTAGCTTATGCGGGAAAGGGATACAGGGACTTTGAAGATTCCAGGTTTCCAGTAGTTAGCAGGCTGTTCAGCAAGGGTTCTGTGTGGAAGTTCTAGGCAGCTGGAAAGATGAGCTATTCAGTTTTTAACCTGTTCGCCACTGAGGCTGCTAGTTGCAGCCCAGATATTTGTGGCTGGTATTCTTCAGTTGTTCATGAGGAGTGGATATGAACGCTCCTAGCCTGCTGCCTGGTGCCAGGTTAGACCCTTAACTAGCATTTGCTTCAATCAGGATGTTTCTAGCTAAGGATAACTTGACTCTTTCAGAAAACCTGCTGGTCACCATATTGTTCCTTTGATAGTGTCACCCTGAGTCTGTGCTGCCAGATACTGGGTCTAGAGTAAACGAGTTTAACCTACAGCCAACTTTGGGACTGTTTCATAAGTCAAATTGTTAAGTGAGTACAGATTTTTAAGAACTGCAGTGTAGCAAGTCTATTTCTAAGGAGCTTAAGTCTACTTACATTCAAAAGCCTAGGCCAAAATACTGTCCTAACACAGTGTTTACAGAAATATGCAGCCTGCCAGTCACGGTTTACAGGAAATGACAGCAGGGAACCCACATTTTCTTTCAGTCTCCTCTTGGGTCATTCAGTTAACGTCTTTGAGTGCTATTTTCTCTTTCTGCCAACAGGGACACACGTTAAAGAAGGCCTGACATTTACTGACTGACTGCCCACTGTCCAGGGGGCAAAATGCCCTCATGGAGACCCAGCATGTTACTCAGGTTCATAATACTTGGAATGTATTCTAGGTTTCAGAAGAGCAAGGTCAAGAAAACCCCGCCGACCACGATCCCATTCATGATCAGAGCTGGTATTTAGACCGATCACTAAGAAAGCGCCTTCATCAAGAGTACGGAGTTCAAGGCTGGGCTATCGTGCAGTTTCTTGGAGATGTGGTATTTATCCCAGCAGGAGCTCCACACCAGGCAAGAACCATTACTTTAGTCTTTATTTTCCTTACACTGTAAACTTTGGCATGTGTTACTGTGTGGCTTGTTGTTTTCCAGGTTCATAACTTATATAGCTGTATCAAAGTGGCTGAAGATTTTGTTTCTCCAGAACATGTTAAGCACTGCTTCTGGCTTACTCAGGAATTCCGCTATCTGTCACAGACTCATACAAATCATGAAGACAAATTACAGGTAAAAATGGCTGTGATTCCTGGCATTCTCTGACTCTGGCTTTGTAGCCCATTACTGACCTTATAAAAATAATCAGCAAACTTGGCCATACCACACTTGGTCCAGTGAGTTGATGAACTGGCTTTATGTCTAGTTCTGCTACCTACTTAGGCAAAGGAGGAATAAACATGGAGGAAATCTCATTTTGGTTTAGAGGCTTTCAGTAGTGAATCATCTAACATATGATTCCATGTTTGGAAAACTAGAGAAATAGATAAACTCTGAAAAATAGAGCTGTACCTTGGGGCTTGCTTGTGTCTGCACTCACTGGGGGCAGGGCCACGTAGGATCAAAGCCTCTGGAAGGGGGAAAATGAGCTTTTAAGTTCTTCAAAGGAGGCATGGGTTTAAAATGTGTATAAAATAACAGCCTAAAGGAGCCCATGGGGCCTTTCAAGTATTATTAACATTTCATATTGGATTTTGAGTTTTAAATTTCAAGAGCATGGTATAAAATTGGTGGGGGGGAGGTTTATTCTTACTGACAGATTTTAGATCTCATGGTAAACTGACCATATTTTCTCTCGTTTTTTCAGGTGAAGAATGTTATCTACCATGCAGTGAAAGATGCGGTTGCTATGCTGAAAGCCAGTGAATCCAGTTTTGGCAAACCCTGAGGGTCCCAGAGGCGCCTTACCCCTGCACATTGGAAGTGAATTACTGGCAGCTGTTCAAACTCTTCAGGCAGGAATCCTGTGGACTTTGAGACTCATGTTACCTCATCTTCTTTTTTAAACTGTACCCACCTAGTAAGGGTACTCTAATGTATATTTCTAGTGTTTACAGACACTAAATGTGTATATGTAGTAACTATTTACAGAACATGCATCCTTAAACTGTGACTTCTCACCTAGTGCAGAGCTTCTACCCAGCTGTAAAAACAGAACCCCTTATCAGCTCCGGAACAACACCTGCAGTTATTCCCCAGCTGTGTGGTTGGACAGCTTAGTCAAATGGGTTATAACTGTTAGGAATCACCACGCAGTTTATTTGGGCTGTGTTTTGTTGTGTCTGAGTACCCTCTCCCCGACCCCTTAGGGTTCAGAAGGGCAGTGGAGGAAGCGACCACCGACGTTTGGACGTTGTATTGCCTTAGGACTGGCATTATATAGCAGAGGTCAACTGCTGCACCATTCTTGGGGTTAACCATCTTTAGTTAAATGGAGTTTTAATTTAAATGAAGCTTTGCTAATTTTAAGTGTTAAGCATTTTGCATTAAAGTATTCATATAATGTTTTGACTCAGTTTATTGGCATTATTCTCTGGTTGCAGAGTCAACACACACTTCATCAGTGTTACGGGTGTAAGAGTTTGCGCCAGGAACTCATCTTAAAAGCACAGAAATTTGATGCTATAGTGATTTTTGAGTGGTTATTACAATGCTAACATGGAAACAAGTTTCTCCCCAGCCAAGTTGAAACTCCTGTCACACTTTTGTAAAGAAACACCACTGATTAACTACCTTTAGAAGTGACAATTAACCAAAAAACCAAATAGTGACGGGTTAAATGGTTCTAAAAAGGTAAGAGATCAAAATTCTTTGTCTCTCTTCTGACCCTTTATAGTTTAAGAGTTTTCAAAGGAAAATGAAATTACTAGCAGTTTTAAAACAGTAGTATCTAAAATAATCATCTCTATGAAGGAAGAAAATAAAGAAACCACTTTTCTATAGCTCGTTGATTCTCCTAGACAGCTGTAGCTGTACTAAAAGGAATTAAATTGAAATCAAGTAGCGTAGACAAGGCCTAGAGCCTGGATTTTTACCTGTGAGCTCAGAGTAGGAGATCAAAGATCCCCGCCTAATGTCAAGCCCACTTCAAACCAAAATCTTTAATGGAGGAACTTTCAAAAACAAAGTTTTCTGAAAAGAATAAGTAGAAATATCTACCTATCTTAGTGGGAAACGTCTTCCCTGGGAATTTCTTACCAGTAGCTTCTTTATACAGTTTTGGATCTAGAATTGGCACTGTTGATTAGAAATCTCCAATAGGCAAAAGAAGAGGAAAACTTGGATTCTCTATAGAGGAAATCACCTTCAAGCCAGGCCTCAAAGGAGTCCCACAGATAGTTCCAAGGACTGTTATTCACAATCAAATGCATTGTATCGACAAATATGAAAACTGAAAGCTACCATGAGCAAGAGTCAATGCAAACCTGAAACTGCCATATTAAACGTGCAAAGTTTGTAGGTTCTGGAATGATCCAGCACTTATTTTATATTCTGAAATGTTTAGTATGTTTGAAGAAATGAGAGTACAGGAATATGATGAAAGAACGAGATTGCCAGAAATGACCAGATTTGGAAAGAAGCTGAATAGAACTTAACAGAAATGACACGTGATGGTTAAAATTAGAAATTCAGCACATGCGTTAAGTGGCAGAAAGAAGCTCTTTTACAAACTGAAAGATTGGTAAAAATAACGCAAGACAGCATTGAGTAACGGGAAACTGTAAAGAAGTGTTAACTTATAAGGCGGGCACAGAAAAGTCTAGGTTTGACCATCAGTGACAGAGAATTAAGAGACTGGTGAGGGAGGGTGACATTCTGAGACTGAAATTTTTCCAGTACTGACATGTCAGATCGAAGAAGCCTAACTAAATCAAGCAAGATAAATAAAATATCCCACACCTGTGGGTAGTAAGTAACAGTAATAAGTTAAAAGAATACCCAAAACAACTAGGTTCTTAAAAGTACCCAGAATGGGGAAAAACATGATCTTCAAAGAGGTGACAGACTTAACAACAACAGGGGGAGTCAAGAAAGTAGATGCCACTCTTACTGTGCCAGAGAACATGCCTGAAAATAAGTCTAGACACAGCAAGATTATTTTCCCTGTTCTTACTGACATTTTCAGATAAAAGCCGGAGTTCTTCTTCAGGCACCTGCTGAAGGAACTTTTAAGAATATCCTCAGGCTTAAAAAAAATAATAAGAAAAAGAAAAAAGAATATCCTTAGGAAAAAAAAGTAACCCACATCATGATGCAAGAAAAAACGGTGTACAAGGGAAACTGTAAATTCATGGATAATCTTAAGCAACAGTGGCACTATATTTTTAGAAGTCTGGATATTCCACAACGCACGATCCAGCAATTCCACTGCTATGTTTATACTCAAAAGAATTGAAAGCAAGGATTCAAGCAGGTACTTGTAGACTCATGTTCATAGCAGCATTATTCACAAAAGCCAAGAAGTGGAAACAACCCAATAGATGAACAGATAAACAATGTGGCATATCTATACAGTGGAATATTTTTCAGTCTCTTAAAAAGGAAAAATTCTGACACAGGCTACAACATGGATGAGTCTTGAAAATACACTAAGTGAAATATGGCAGACACACAAAAGGACAGATATTGTATGATTCCACTTATATGAGGGACAGTCATGTTCCTAGAGCAGAGACAGGAAGTAGAATGATGGTTACTGGGGCTGAGAGGAAGGGGAACTGGCAGTTACTGTTTCACGGTTACAGACTTTCTGTTTGGGTGATGAAAAAATTCTGGAGACAGATGGTGGTGATGGTTGTACCACATTGTAAATGTCCTTACTGCCACTGAATTGTACACTTAAAAATGATTAAAATGGTCAATTTTGTGTTATGTATATTTTAAGCAAAATAAAAATTAACTCCAAGTAGGAAAAGCTTTTGGAGTTGAATGAGAAAATGACATTCTTATTTTTTTAATTGATTAAAAAGGTAGGAAAGAAGGAAGAAGTGGGACTTTTCTAAATGCAAGTTTCCCCCACTATTCGGAAGTATTGAAAGTAGAGGTTTCCTCTGAAACCTTTCGCAAGCGTAGAAGCAGGTACCTTAGGACACATCTTGGGCTTCCCTGGTGGCGCAGTGGTTGAGAGTCCGCCTGCCGATGCAGGGGACACGGGTTCGTGCCCCAGTCCGGGGAAATCCCACATGCCGCGGAGCGACTGGGCCCATGAGCCATGGCCGCTGAGCCTGCGCGTCCGGAGCCTGTGCTCTGCAACAGGAGAGGCCACAACAGTGAGAGGCCCGTGTACCGCAAAAAAAAAAACAAAAACAAAAAAAAACGTAAGAAGGACACATCTTGCTAATGGATGTACAAAATAAATAGACATAGCAGATGTTCACAGACACAGTTCAAAGCTATGGCGCCTTGATGCTGAGATGCTGAGTGTAGTTTCCTGGGAAGGAGCTTGGCAGTGCCACTTTCACTGCTCAGGATGCATGCTGCCTCCGTAACACCTCTCTGCAAAACAAACGCTGAATGCTGTTTTCACATTTTGCCTTTTTTTTTGGTAAAAGCAAAAATCCTCTTCAGATTTCTTTCAGTTAGCAAAAACAGGTACTAATGTAGGTATTTCATAAAAGTGAAGTCGTGTAAAGCGAACTTTCAACAAGTGGACGATACTTGTGCTCCGGTTGCAAGATAAAGATGGTCTGACTGGATTAAGTAAAAGACTTGACTATATACCACTTACAAAAGATACAGTTTGTAGGTTAGAAGTAAAAGCACGGAAAAAGTTATATCATGCAAACACTAATTGTATGAAAGCAAATATGGCTATATTAATACCAAAGTGATGTTAAGATAGGGTTTTACCAGAGAGAAGTTGTTTTCACAATTCAGCAGGAAGATATAATAATCCTAAGTATGCACCTAATAACAGAACTTCAAAGTAATATGAAGCAAAATTTGACAAAATTAAAGGAGAAAACAAGTTCACAATTACAGTTGAAGATTCTCACCCACCTCTTTCTGTAATTGATACAATAAACATATAAAACCAATACAAATATAAAATATTTGAACCTATCAAACAAATTGACACTTACTAGAACACTAAAGCCAGTGGCTACAAAATACACATTCATTTCAAGCGCACATTGCTTATTCAAGAACAACCATACACTGCCCCAAAACAAAGATAACTATGAAATTCTCAAATGTCGAGAAATTAAGCAGCATACTTCTAAGTAACCCATTGATCAAGAAAAAATCAGAATGGAAATGAGATACTTGGAACGGCATAATAAAAATACAACCATTCAAAAGTGGTGGAATTCAGTTTACAACAGTGCTTAGATGGGAATTTATAGCTTTAAATGTATGTGTATGGGGCTTCCGTGGTGGTCCAGTGGCTAAGCCTCCATGTTCCCGATGCAGGGGGCCTGGGTTTGATCCCTGGTCAGGGAACTAGATCCCACGTGCCGCAACTGAGAGTTCACATGCTGCAACTAAAGATCCTGCACGCCACAACAAAGATCCTGCCAGCCACAGCTAAGACCTGGCACAGCCAAATAAATAAAATTTTAAAATGTATGTGAAGTAATGTTTCTAAAATGTGTAGTAGAAGCACTTCATCAGTGAAAACATGCAGTAGGATTTTTAACAGAGGATTCAGTTTTTTCAACAGATCTAAGACTATTCAGATTTTCCTTTTTTATTTTTTACTATATGTTTTATGTTAGCTATGGCCTTGTCATATATGACACCATATATATTCAGGTGTGTTCCCTCTATATTCACTTTGTTGAGAGTTTTATTAGAAATGGATGTTGATAGCTCCCTGTCAGCCATATGATCCTGAGCGTAAACAACCAATACTCTTCAGGGTACTGTGTTGCTTGCATTTTTTACAGATTGTGGTTTGTGTTTTCACATCCTGTAATGTCTGCAAAATGCCCATCTGCATCTGCTGCTTCTAGTAGGAAGAAGAGGAAGGCAATTACTCTTGAGATAAAACTCGAGGTAATTGTCCAGCACGAAGGTGGCAAGCCAGTAATGATCATCGCACATGAGTTAGGAATTTTCCATTGATGATAACCATCTTAAAGGATAAGAAGTGAATCAATGATGCAGTGAAACAGCATCAATTAAATATACCATCATCACGAAGAAAAGAGCTGGGCTAACTGATGATACTGAAAAATTACTTGTCACGTGGAAGACCAGATACAGAAACGTACACCACTTAGCTGACTGATGACCCAGGCTAAGGCAAGAAGTCTTTTCAATTCACTCTTTATACACAAGTGTTTACAGCAAGTCATGGGAGGTTTCAATGCTTCAAAAGCATCATAATTTTCATAATGTGAAATTCAACAGTGAGGCAGCAAGTGCCAATGCTAAAGGTGTTGAAGCTTTTAAGGAAGAGCTATATAGGATGATTGTGGATGAGAAATATTTGCCAGAACAAAAAGTTAATATTGATGAAACAAGCTTGTTCTAGAACTGTATGCCAGAACATACATACATTCATGAAGAGTCCAAGACAATGTCAGGCATTCTGAGACCATTTAACACTGCTTTTGGGTGGAAATGTTGCAGGGTTCAAACTAAGGCCTTTCCTAATGTACCAATTAGAGAATCCTAGAGCATTCAAGAATGTGAGCACGCATACACTTCCCATTTGTTTTTACCATAATAAGAAAGCCTGGAAACAGTAGCATTGTTTGGAGACTTTTTTTTAACTGTTTGTCACAGGCAAGAGAATATTGTAGGCAAAACAACATCCCATTCCAGCTGATCTTGGACAAAGCTCCAGGGCATCCACAGCATGTCTGTGACATGCATACTGATGTAAAGGTGGTGTATTCGCTTCCAAACACAACCATGCTCTAAATGTGAACCATCACTGCAGCATGGGAAGAAGTCACACAGCAATGCATGAATGGCATTTGGAAGAAAGTTCTACATGGACGCACTGAAAGGCTTTTAACAAAGATTCTACTGTTGCCGAAATAGTAAAGTAACAAGCTTCTAGTGCTTGGGAGGCAGCTAGAATTGGACGTTGATAAAGAGGATATTCATGAGCTTCTCAGCATCGAGGCTGAAGAGCCTTCCAATGAAGAGCTGATTGAACTGGAGGAAGAAAGAAGAAGTTGAGGCAGAGGAAGAAGTTATACCCGAGGCACCAAGAAAGTTCACAGCAAAGAAACTGGCAGAGGCGTTTGCTGCTATCACCAATGGTGTATGGAAGTTAGAAGAAATGGATGTTAATTACAAGAGATTGGCAAGACCTGGCAGGCAGATACAGGAAGCTCTTGCTTACCACAGAGAAGAAAAACTGTGCAGTCAAAACTGGTTATCTTCCCGAAGAACAAACAGTATGCCTGCTAAACCAAGTGTCAATGCCCCAGATCTTTCTACCGGCTATTCTCAAGCCTCATCAGAAGAGAGACTGATGACTCTGTGGCTGTAGCATCCCCATCATTCAGCAGTTAACTGTAGTTCAATCCTTCAAAATTCTTCATATCCAGTGTGCTTTCAGCTGGGTACACTACTGGTCAGTACCCATACAGCCATTCTGTTTTTCACTTTCAAGTACAGTATTCAATAAATTACATGAGATATTCGACACTTTATTATTAAATAGGCTTGTGTCAGATGATTTTGCCCAACTATGGGCTAATGTAAGTGTTCTGAGCACATTTAAGGTAGGCTAGGCTAAACTAGTAGGTTAAGTGTATTAAATAAAAAAATTTTTTTAACATCTTTATTGGAGTATAATTGCTTTACAATGGTGTGTTGGTTTCTGTTTTATAACAAAGTGAGTCAGCTATACATATACATATATCCCCATATCTCCTCCCTCTTGCATCTCCCTCCCTCCCTCCCTCCCTATCCCACCCTTCTAGGTGGTCACAAAGCACCGAGCTGATCTCCCTGTGCTATGCGGCTGCTTCCCACTAGCTATCGATTTTACATTTGGTAGTGTATATATGTCCATGCCACTCTCTCACTTCGTCCCAGCTTACCCTTCCCCCTCCCTGTGTCCTCAAATCCATTCTCTACATCTGCATCTTTATTCCTGTCCTGCCCCTAGGTTCTTCAGAACCATTTTTCTTCTTTAGATTCCACATATATGTGTTACCATATGGTATTTGTTTTTCTCTTACTTCACTCTGTATGACAGAGTCTAGGTCCATCCACCTCACTACAAATAACTCAATTTCATTTCTTTTTATGGCTGAGTAATATTCCATTGTATATATGTGCCACATCTTCTTTATCCATTCATCCGATGATGGACACTTAGGTTGTTTCCATCTCCTGGCTATTGTAAATAGAGCTGCAATGAACATTGTGGTACATGACTCTTTTTGAATTGTGGTTTTCTCAGGGTATATGCCCAGTAGTGGGATTGCTGGGTCATGTGGTAGTTCTATTTTTAGTTCTTTAAGGAAACTCCATACTGTTCTCCATAGTGGCTGTATCAGTTTACATTCCCACCAACAGTGCAAGAGGGTTCCCTTTTCTCCACACCCTCTCCAGCATTTATTGTCTGTAGATTTTCTGATGATGGCCATTCTGACTGGTGTGAGGTGATACCTCATTGTAGTTTTGATTTGAATTTCTCTAATGATTAGTGATGTTGAGCATCCTTTCATGTATCTGTTGGCCATCTGTATGTCTTCTTTGGAGAAATGTCTATTTAGGTCTTCTGTCCATTTTTTTTTTTTGGCAGTACGCGGGCCTCTCACTGTTGTGGCCTCTCCCGTTGCGGAGCACAGGCTCTGGACGCGCAGGCTCAGTGGCCATGGCTCACGGGCCTAACCGCTCTGCGGCATGTGGGATCTTCCCGGACCGGGGCATGAACCCGTGTCCCCTGCATCGGAAGGTGGACTCTCAACCACTGTGCCACCAGGGAAGCCCTGTCCATTTTTTGATTGGATTTTTTTTTTTGAGCTGCATGAGCTTTTTATATATTTTGGAGATTAATCCCTTCTCAGTTTCTTTGTTTGCAAATAGTTTCTCCTATTCTGAGGGTTGTCTTTTCACCTTGTTTATGGTTTCCTTTGCTGTGTAAAAGCTTTTAAGTTTAATTAGGTCCCATTTGTTTGTTTTTGTATTTATTTCCATTACTCTAGGAAGTGGGTCAAAAAAGATCTTGCTGCGATTTTGTTCTGCCTATGTTTTCTCTAGTTGCGGTGAGCAGGGGCTACTCTTCATTGTGGTGCTCGTGCTTTTCATTGCGGTGGCTTCTCTTGTTGTAGAGCACAGGCTCTAGGCACGTGGGCTTCAGTAGTTGCGGCTCACGGGCTCTAGAGTGCAGGCTCAGTAGTTGTGGCGCACGGGCTTAGTTGCTCCGCGGCATGTGGGATCCTCCCGGACCAGGGATCGAACCCGTGTCCCCTGCACTGGCAGGCAGATTCTTAACCACTGCACCACCAGGGAAGTCCCTCTCCTTCATTCCTGAAGGATAGTTTTGCTGGATGTAGAATTCTTCAAAGTTTTTTCTTTCAGCACCTAAAATACGTCACCCCACTGCCTCTGGCTTCTATGGTTTCCGATGAGAAATTAGATGTTAATCTTATTGAGGATCCCTTGTACATGAAGAGTTGCTTCTCTTTTGCTGCTTTCAAGATTCTCTGTCTCTTTTCAACAATTGGACTATAATGTGTCTTAGCGTGGATCCCTTTGATTTTATCTTGCTTGGAATCTGTTGAGCTATTTGCATGTATAGGTTACTATCTTTCAGATATGGGAGGTTTTCAGTCATTATTTCTTCAAATATTCTTTTGGCTCCTTTTTCTCTGTCTCTTATCCTTCTGGTCCTCCCATAATGCACATGTTGGTAAGCTTGATGGTCTCCCACAAGTCCCTTGGGTGGTGTTCATTTTTCTTTCTGCTTCTCAGACTGGATCATTTCAGTTGTTCTATCTTCAAGTTTACCTACTTTTTCTTCTTCCTCCTCAAATATGCTGAACCCTTTAGTGTATTTTTTTTCATTTCAGTTTTTGTACTTTCCAGCTCCAGAATTTCTATGTGGTTCCTTTTTATTATTTCTCTTTATTGATATTGTCATTTTGTTTGTATATTATTTTCCTGGTTTTCTTTACCTCTTAAGCATATCTGAGACAGCTGGCTTAAAGTCTTTGTCTAGCAAATGTGGTATCTGGGCTTCCTCAGGGATGGTTTCTGTAAATTGAATTTTTTTCCTTTGAATGGGCTGTACTGTCCGTTTTCTTTGTATGCTTTGTGATTTTGTTGTTGAAAACTGGACATTCCAATATTCCAGAATAATTCTGGAAATCAGAATCTCCCCCTTCCCAGGGATTTTTCTGTTCTGAATTATTGAAGGCTTAGCTGTGTCCAGCCAGTGTTTTGACAGAAATTTCCTTGAATTTCAGAACCTTAAAAAACAAACAAAAACACCTCTCCCAATCTTCTGTGGATTGGCTCTGTGCTGGGACACTCTTAACACTTAGCCAGACCATTTATGATTCTGCCTCAGCCTTCACTTTCTGAATGCACCAAGCCTATAGGTCAAGCAGTGGTGAAAACTGGGGTGTTTTCAGGTCTTTTCTGAGCATAATTCCTGTCCTGCTTTTCTAAATTCCCCAGTATACACAATTGCTTTTGAATGCACTAATATCCCAAAGAAATCCTCTCCCTGGCTTTTCCTCCCAGGTTTTGAGCAGTCTCTTGTAATCTTTTGCCCCAGGTGGCTCTGCACATTAAAAAAAAAAAAAAATGCTTAACATATTTTCAAGCAAAGCTTGCTGCTTTTCCACCCTGAATAAATTCCAAGATAGGCAAACCAGAGATGAGCACCTTTAGTCTTTCAGGATGGCCCTTAGATTGGGGTAAACATGACAATTCAGGAATAAGGTCTTCTCTCTTGCCCTGGGACTAGGGACCAGGGTCTCACATTTGAGAATGTGGGCTGCCATCTTCAAGACCACTGCCAAGCCAGGAGAGAGGTTTGTCCAGGGCAAGTAAAAATGCCACAAAGCTTTCTTTCTGTTTTTAAGTTTCTTTTTTCTTAATACAGCATCTTCTTGGTTGCTATAAACCTTTGTTTTCCAGAGTTCTGACAAAGGTGGTTCTGACAGTTTCTGGTACTTTTTTCGGTGTTTCTTTGGAAGGATGGGTGTTTGGAGCTACCTACTCCTCCATTTTGCTGACAACTCTATAAATATATTATAAAACTGTAATTAATTATATGTAAATGAGAACTTCCTTAAGAAACAGTATTTCCCTACTGGGGTTTAGACTTGGGTTTCTGAAATGGTTCAGTGGCTAGGAAATGTTCAATCTGGTATCTCAAAAGGCAACTGCTTGGTTAAATAAATTGGTAAAAGCATATGGAAAGGCTGTGAAAAGTTAAAAAAAACCTGCTTTATGTTTATTTCAACCAAACATTTCGCAAGTTTATTTTCACTTATGAGCCTTTCTTATTGGTAATACAGAATAGCATTTGAAGAGAATCTGTCACTAGGGTAGGACACGGAAAACTGTCCAGTTTTTCAAAGCTTTGATTTTTCACAGTTGTTTCCATAAATACAGGTATGGGGTTGGATTTTAGGGAGAGGTGCAGAGGCAGGCATGACTAGTACTATTTTGGAACAAATATGAGTCATAACCCCTTCTCTCCAGGAGTTCTGAGACACACCTTTAAGTATACGACACGATAAAGGGCCTAAGCCCAGGTGAGCAGTACAGTTGGCAAGGGCTCAGGAAGGTGTCTTTGATAGACAACATGGGGAGAGTGGGGAGGGACAGAGAAAGTAAAGTTATCATCTGCCTAGAACGAACTGCTGGGTGATCACCATAAGCTGGACAGTGATTTTTAAAGAGTAAGCTGTGCTTGAAGACAAAACAGATGAGTTGGCAGTGTGGAATGCTATTCTGGAATGCAACCCTTTAAATTGGGTTTTTTTGGGCACCAAGTAGATTCATCTGTGGATGGGGTGGGGAGAGTGGGAGCTGGTGCTGCTAGTGCTGGACCTAAATCAAGGGCCTGAGGTTTAGAGGAAAACTTTTATTGCAGGCATTGACACCATGGTTTCCCTTTCTGGATTGCAGACCTTTCCAGGTCCAGGAGAGTATCTGACTCACCTTGCTTCCAATGATACCCAACAGAGCATTGAGGGAAAATGGAATATGCGGCCTGATAACAAGCCAAGAATGCTCTTTCCTTAGCCTGAAAACAGGAATGGAAAAATCAGGACCTCTTCAAACAATTAAAACCAACCAACCCTACATTTAGATCATTTTATTTGAATGGTGGAAACAGTGCTCATCATTCTTCTGTCCATCCATGCACCTGGAGAAACTTTGATTATCCACATAAGGACAAAAATGCTCAGGGATTATGAGCATTCCTTAATTCCAAAATCATTCTGTGAATAAAATAGCCAAATAAATGTGATCATAAAACTATATCCTGTCAATACGTCGGTTCCTCTCAACTTACAGATTCAAAGCAGTCCCAATCAAAATCCCAGCAAGTTTTGTGGATATTGACAGATGAATTCTGAAGTTTATATAGAGGCAAGAGACCCAGAATAGACAACACTATTGAAGAAGAACAAAGTTGGAGGACTGATGCTACCTGACTTCACGACTTACTATTAAGCTACAGTAATCAAGACAATTTGGTATTGGCAAAAAAATAAGCAAATACATCAATGGAACAGAATAGAGAGCCCCAAAATAGGCCCACATAAATATAGTCAACTGATCTTTGATGAAGCAGCAAGGGCAGTATATTGCAGCAAAGATAGTCTTTTCAACAAATGGTGCTGGAATAACTGGACATCCACATGCAAAGAAATAAATCTAGACACAGACATTACATGCTTTACAAGAATTAACACAGATCACAGACCTAAATGTAAAATGCAAAACTATTAAGACTACTAACAAAATAACACAGAAACTCCAGGTGACCTTGGGTATGGCAATGACTTTTACGATCCAATATCAAAGGCACTATCATGAAATAAATAATTGGTAAGATGGACTTCATTAATATTAAAAACTGCTCTGTGAGAATCAATGTGAAGAGAATAAGAAAACAAGCCATGATTGGGAGGAAATGTTTGCAAAATGTATTTCTGATAAAGCACTATTATCCACAGTATACAAAGAAGTCTTAAAACTCAGCAATAAGAAACAACCCAATTAAAAATGGGCAAAAGTTCTAAACAGATACCTCACCAAAGAATATATACATATGGCAAAAAAGCACATAAAGAGATGTTCAACATCATATATCATCAGGGAAATGCAAATTAAAACAAGATACCATTACACACTTATTAGGATAGTCAAAATCCAAAACACACCACCGAATGCTCATGAGGATGTGGAGCAATAGGAACGCTCATCATTGCTGGCGGGAATGCAAAAAGATACAGCCACTTTGGAAGACTGTCAGTTTTTTACAAAACTAGACATACTCTTACCATAAGATGCAGCAACTGTGCTCCTTGGTATTCACCTAAATAGTTGAAATGCATGTCTACACAAAGACCTGCACACAGACATTTATGGCTTTATTCATAATTGCCAAAACTTTGAAGCAACCAAGATGTCTTTCCATAGGTGAGTGGATCGTGTGGTGCATGCAGACAATGGAATATTATTTAGCACTAAAAAGAAATGGCCTGTCAAGCCATGAAAAGACATGGAGGAAACTTACATGCATATTACTAAGTGTAACAAGCCAATGTGAAAGGGCTACGTACTGTATGATTCCAGGAGTAAATGTACTTGTGGGGTGTGAGATGTCAGTACATACAAGTGGGAGACGGTGCCTGTGTCAGGGCCAGAGGTGTACATGGGAACTCTATTTTCTGCTCAATTGTGCTCTGAACCTAAAACTTCTCTGAAAAATAATGTTTACTTAAACAACAAACTGTATCCTAAAGATGAAATCAAGAGCAATAGGATGGTCCCCTGGATTGAAGATTCCCATTTTGCAGGATGAGACTAGAAGGCCCTTGCTGCAGCACATCTGATACACTTGGATTTCTCCATACAGTCTACAAAACCAACCTGGGAGAGAGTGGTTGGGTTTTCTTTCCTACCTGTTTAGGGCACAAGACTTGGACCAGAGGGACCTGGGTTGAACCCCAGTTCTGCCATTTCGTGACTGTGATTTAGGATATGTCACTTCAGCAAGCTGAGCTGTTTTCCTGATTTGTGAAGACTGAATGATTACATATGTTAAACAGCTTTGTAAATGGTCAAGCCCACACAAATATAAATTGCTACTGCTGAATTATTTCAAAATATAACTTAGAAATGTGTGAGTTGTTTACAATGCATGACCACACCATGCCTCTTTCACCAGTCAGCTCCTGGCTTTGAGAAAGCACTGAAAGGTAGGCCCATATCCCATGCATCCAAGACAATCAGCTTAACGCAGGGAAAGGCAATCAGAGGGTGAGAGAGTCCTAATCTCACAGCTGTCTGCAACTTGCAATGGGAAGGAAAGGGAGGAAAGCTACAGACACACACACTCCCCTCAGGATACACATGATATAGTTACCCAGCCTACAAGACAAGAGGTCACAATTCCCAAGCATACTTTTGCTTACACAGATGACAAAAAGCAGAAGAGTAGCTCACACAGCACATCTGTGAAGGCTGGGGACCAGGTCCACAGAACAGAAGCCCTTTCAGCTGAGCTTCCGAATCCCATGTGCCGTGCTATAGCACCTCCTCTTTCCGAGGCCAACATATAAAATAATTTGGGACAGCAAACACCTTGAAAGTTCATTGCACCCAACAATCTACAATGAGACCAAGTGTTAAAGCAGAAATTTATTAAAATCCATTTATATAGTGTTTTACAGACAAAAAAAATATATAGAGTCCTCAACATTCAGGCAATCGACTCTATTCTCAGAAGTGCTTCGTGAGAAGACAGACTTCTTTGCCCTCATCCCCCCAAAGATACTTCTGTTTATTCTCCTGAAAATGATGCATTTATTACACCACCTCTCAAAACGATTCCATTGAGATCCCCAAACCTCTGAAGAGAGTGAAGAGAGATTAGCAGAGAACGTTCTCCAGAACGCAGTGCCTCACCCAGAGGTGTAGTGCAAGAGATAAGAAAATGGCGGAGGCTTCGAGGAGTGCGCGCCCGATGACAGGGCCGGAGGAGAGCCTGCGGGCCTGGCTGGGCAGCCCTAGCTGCGGAGTGTGGCCAGACGGGACTGCATGGCCTCCAGGGCCTCTTCCTCCTCCTCATCTTCTGAGGCAGCCATCGCTCCTGGAAGTTCAGGCTCTGGGAGGGCGTCGGTCACCTTACTAGGTGCTTTGCCCAAGGCCCCTGTAAAGGAACAGCACGCAGATCAACAAAACATCAGCTTAAGCAAGTGGCCCCTCATTTTCTCTGTCCTTCATACCTGGTTCAGTTTGACAAGAAACAGAAAAGGGGCAATAAAACAGCTGTTCTGGTGGGGTTTTCTCACTATGACAAATGTGTGCAAACACCAACTTCTAATGATATCAAAGTCATAATAACTAAGGATTGTGATTGTTAGAATTTTGGTTCTAATCTAAAATAAGATATGTAGAAGGGAGTTATAATCTAAAGAAAAAGCTGCTAGTTAATCTTGCGAATGCAAGAAGAACGGCCATAAAAGGAGAGGGGAAAGAGGAAGGATCTTGGGTCATACCTGCGGTGATTTCAAACAGAATTTTGTCAATTTCCATTTCTGCTGCTTCTTCCATTTCTTCTTGATCATCCATGCTTTCAAAAGTGTCCTCTAACATCTCTTCTATGATCCCAGCCTAAACACAGAATAAACCATGTCACTTCCCACAACTGTTTTTTTTTTACAACTTTATTTATTTTTTGTTTATTTATTTTTGGCTGCGTTGGGTCTTCATCGCTGCGTGCGGGCTTTCTCTAGTTGCAGCAAGCGGGGGCTACTCTTCGTTGTGGTGCGTGGGCTTCTCATGGCGGGGGCTTCTCTTGTTGCGGAGCACAGGCTCTAGGCATGCAGGCTCAGTAGTTGTGGCACATGGGCTCAGTAGCTGTGGCTTGCGGGCTCTAGAGCGTAGGCTCAGTAGTTGTGGCGCATGAGCTTAGTTGCTCCGCGGCATGTGGGATCTTCCCGGACCAGGGCTTGAACCGATGTCTCCTGCATTGGCAGGCGGATTCTTAACCACTGCGCCACCAGGGAAGCCCCCAAAACTGTTAAATCCATCCCCAGCAGGTGCCCCTATGGGCCCAGCATCAACTTTGATGTCTCCAAGTCCTGTCCACGCTTTCAAGGGCTAAGCCACAGACAGCTGGCTGCAGGCAACACCGCATGCCGTCTGCCCTCTCTGGAGGAAGCAAAAAGCCAAACGGAAATTGCTCTCCAAATTTAGTACCAAGGTTGGAGGGGGGTGCCTCTATCAGCAGAGCTTCACAAAGTAACTCAGACGATAACGCAGCACATGGGGAACAGCTTGCTGAGATGAGAGGGTGCTGTCTCGGGAAGCATTTGCCCTGACATTGCAAATCTATGCATGCAGGAGTTGAAGTACAGTATGGAAACTGGCTGGAGTCACAGCAGACACTATGATAACAAATACCAAGAGCGGGATGGGGCTCCACAGAACCCCGAAAAGGCCTGTACTTCAGCACATCCAAGTTATAGCTGCTGGCCCAGGGTCTGCAGGGTCCTGGCAAGAATCAATCAATTCACCAAAGCCTGAGAGAACTGATAAGACAGTGTTTCGGGGCCCAACAAGACAGTGCCTTCCGCATTCCCTACTGGAAGCCCCGTGCCTGGTAGCCTGAAGCCTGCCAGTCAGCCTCCTTCGTTCTCAAGAGCACAGCGCCACTGCGGGCACGAGAAAACCGCTCTCTAACACCAGCCAACGCAAGCAGACCCCGCAGTCTTCCCGGCTGAGCAGTGTCATGCGAGCGCAAGGTCACGTGTGGCAGCTCCAGCCCTGGCTTCCCTGCACTCAGCCAGGGCACGGCTCTCACCGACCATGCTGATGGTGTCAGATTTAAAGCCAGCCCTCTCTCCTGCCTGTCCTGCTGTCAGACCACTCAAGTGGCTCTTAATGGCATGAATCTAGCTAGTTCCATATTCTGCCCATTCTCAGACCTTTTGCTCCCAACCAAAAGGAACAAATTCACATTCAAGGATACAAGTGGAGCCCTGTGGCCTGGGTGAATCGATCTTAGTGCTGGAGGCTAGTGTCAAAGAGGCTCAATACATACTCACCATCCCAGTTAAAAGAGCCTAGGGCAGCCTGACTAACAGCCCTCCACATCGTGGAGGGACAAGTGGCCATTCACTTATACATTCATCCAACCAGCAAACATTTGTCAAATGTATGCTCTGTGCCACACGCCAGGCCAGGGTCTGGGGACAAATGGAATGACTGAGATCATGTCGTCGCCCTCAACACGCTGTGACCCCGCCAGAGGCTTCAGTTTGCACCTGGAGATGAACCCTTGGATGAATTCAGGAAATATTTACTATCTACTACATGCAGGCCCTCCTCCAAATCTATACTATGCTCAGTATTCAGCAACTTTTGTGGAAAAGATCCCAGATTCTAAAAAAAGACTCCGCCCCTCAGATCCTGGTGGCTACGTAAGTCAGAGTGAGCAGGCCTGAAGTCATTTCAGAATTACCTTGTTACCCAGTTCTAGATGGACAGGCATCGCAACTTGGGGGATGAGACACCCACACACCACTTGTAAAGGACAGACCCCGCCGACCTGGTGCCCTCCTGATGACTGCCCAAGGGTTTCTCATTCCAAAGACCTGGGCTCCGGGCTTTGTATGTTGTCTTTCTCTTCTATCAATTTTCTTCTCCAGTTCCTCTCTCCCATGCCCTAGAGCCCTGTTTAGAACTCAAGTTCATACATAAAATTCCCTAGTAGGAAGAGAGGCAGCTTCTATGCACAAGCTGCAAACAGGAATGTGAGGTGGACCGTCCGGGCTCTCAGGCCACGGGTTCAAAGTGTGAAACAGCACCTGAGGAGGCACCTCTTATCACCATGTCCTCTGAGGCAGCTCAGGCATCTGTGCCCCAACCCCAGATCTGTCACCTCCTACCAAGGTCACTCAGATAAGTTACCTGGCAACTTGAAGACTCAGTTTCCTACTCCTGTATAAAATGGGGAAGAAAATACCTACCTCCCAAGGTGGCTGGGAGGACTTTCTAGGAGAGGGTGTGTGCTGCACCACTGGCAGGCGGGGGCTCAGTAACTACGCCCTCCTGAGCCCTGCCCCCCATCTGAAGGCCACCAGGACAGGTCCCTGCCCGGCCCTGATCCCGGGGCGGTAGGTGTTTACTGCATTCTATTTGGTTCTCAGTTTCCTTTTCTAGTCTAAGACAGGGGTCAGCCAACGACAGCCTGCAGGCCAAACCCAATCCACTGCCTACTTTCATAAATAAAGTTTTATAAGAACCCAGTCATGACCATTTGTTTACACATGATCTACGGCTGCTTTCATGCTACAAGTAGAGCTGAGTAGTTACAACACAGACGTATGGCCCGCAAAGTAGAAACTACATTTACTATCCAGCCCTTTACAAAAAAAGTTTGCCCGTCCCTGGTCTTGACACCTCCCTTGCCAGCTTTGCTAACTCCCCTGGGACAAACAGAGGAACCTGGGTTTCTTTCTGTTTCCTTGTTCATGTCAGAACCCATAAATCCTAGGTCCCCGAATCCCACGCAGTTGCTTCCTGGGTCTCCCACCTCCCTAGAGCTCTGGGTATACTATCGCTTCTTCTAAGGAACACCCTGGCCATCTGACCCAGCCTCTGCCACACTCAGCTCAGACGGTTTCAACCAGTGTTAATAGCTGCTCCCCGTCCTCAAAATCATTTCTGTCTGGCAACAGTGGCCTGTCTACTCCTGCCCAGCCCCGGCCCTCTAGCCCCTGCCGCTTGCTGACTCTTAGTGCTTTGGAACAGGACATAGGGTGGCCCCAGGGCACCTTCATCATCTCTTTGGACAGCTCCCGCATGGTGGCCTGGATTTCTGGGATCTTCACAAGACTCTGCATGGCCTTCATCACTTCTGTGCTCTTCTGCAGGGAACCAGCCACTCGCAAAACCGCTGAAAGGGAAAGATGACAGTCAGGATTGCTCAACAGAATGTGACGCAGGATGGAATAAAGAAAGACAGTCAAATCACAAGCTATTCTAGTAAAAGTCAGCAACAGTGGGTGGACTCCCAAAGCTATTTATGTACCTGTAGACTACATTACTGTCCTGGGACCAAGCCTGACTTTCCTAAATTGTGTGCTACTTTGGCTACAATAGGTACAAATTCTCCGAGCACCCACACCAATCAGCTGATCTGGAGAATGGCCTGAAAGCCTGCATCTGACCTTTAGGGAAGGAGGCCAGCTAGGAATGATGTCACCCCCAGGACAAGTCACACACGGGAGGAATGGCTCTAGGTAGGCCTTGCCGGGGCCACACTGGAAAAGAGGCTTTAAGCAACCCAAGCAGTGCTCCCCACACACCAGCCTACGGAGGGTGGCTGCCCGGGAGGGGCCTGCTGCTGGTCCACAGGAAAATGAGAGTGAGTATGTGTCAGTGTAAGACGGCTACAGTTCCTTGTTACAAAAAATGTTCTGTTGTCTGAGATCATACACATACTATATATTCTTTATAAGAAATCATGGTAGTAACAAATGATCATTTCTCCCCCCTAAAGTCTTTAACATGTCAAAATAAAGAGCTGGCAACCCTTCAAATCTGTTTTGAAATTTCATGAGACTTAAAAGTTCTGAGAAATGCCTCACGTTCAGCTGTTCACCAAAATCAGTGCACAGGGCCCCCCAGCTACCCCAGGAATCACCACCAATCCACCTCTGTATGAATCCAGACTCCAGGAAGCTGTCATAGTTAAGGAAAACAAGGGGCAAGGAAACAAGAGGAACCAGAGAAATGCCTGTCTGACATACACAGCATTTTGTGATTTTTCTAAAGGAGTAAGGAAGTTTGCTAGTTGCAGAGAATACTTCATTTCCCTTGACACTGAAAAGGGAAAGTAAAATATTTATCTATTTATTAAGATCAGTCTAATTATAGAGAAGAAGTGTTAAGAATCTGTATGGCTGAAATAAGCAATAAATTATATATGCCATTATAATGATATAAGAAAGATAGAAATTCTACAATGTTAAAGTTACTACTGATTATTGTAAAAAGGGAAGTGATGGGAGGAAGAGAAGAAGGGTAAAAATAAAGCAAATTCTGGGCTTCCCTGGTGGTGCAGTGGTTGAGAGTCCGCCTGCCAATGCAGGGGACACGGGTTCATGCCCCAGTCCGGGAGGATCCCACATGCCACAGAGCGGCTGGGCCCATTAGCCATGGCCGCTGAGCCTGCGTGTCCGGAGCCTGTGCTCCGCAATGGGAGAGGCCACAACAGTGAGAGGCCCGCATACCGTAAAAAAAAAACCAAGAAAACAGGAAAGATAAAAAAATTAAAGGATCAGTCTGGGAAATCTAACAACTGACTAAAATCTCTCCTAACAACTGACTAAAACCTTTTCCTTTCAGAAAGAAATAGAAAATATAGTGGAAATGAAATGAACACATCGACATACCCAAGAACTGAAGGACCAAGAAACAGAAGGGATAGAATCCTTGCTTTTTAGAAACCCATGTCAAAATATCTGCAGATGAAATTATATGCTGTCTTGGATTCCCAGGGGAAAATATAGGGAGAAGGCAGGGATACAGATGAAGTAAGACCAGCCAAGATTCTTGGACGGGCATATTAATTTTGACGTATCCATTAAGGTATGAGTGGAGATGCCAACTATACACCGATAAAGTCAGGCCTGAAGATAAAGATGTGGAAATCAATGGCATTTAAAGGCATGAGGCTAGATGAGATCACCTATGGGGAGAGAGGAAAGATGAAAACGAGCAGAGGGTCTAGAACAGAGCCCTAGAGTATTGTAACAGACAAGTATAAAGCAGCAGCTCGTTTACTTTTCAGGTGTGATAAAGCCACAATATAACACGTATCGGAAACAACATAATATATTATTATGGTTGTATATTTAAGGGATAACAGGCTCTTGATATACGTTGTTTATGTTTACAGTTATGTTCATTACTGACGTTACATGCTACAGGAGAAGAGATATTTTTCATGTAGATTAATGAATATTTGTGAGCTATAAATCTTTGAAAAGATATTTTGGAATCAGTACACAGCAAGAAAAGGTGAACAGAAGAGACTGGTCAAGCCCACTAGTTCCCAGGGAAATGTTATAACATTTCTCAAAAATTAAAAAGTCTGACAAAGGTTGGTGGAAAGGTATGGAAAAAAGAACCCTTATCCGCTGCTGGTGGGAATACAAATTTGTCTCTTTGGAGAACAATTTTGCAATTCTAGCAAAATTTAAACCCAGCTATTTTTAACCCAGCAATTCTACTTCTGAGTATATAACTGTCCTAAAGAAACACATGTGTAAAAGTGAAAAAACATTCACAGCAGCACTGTTTCGTAATAGCAAAAACTGAAAACAGCCTAAATGTCCATCAACAGGGAACAGAAAAATAAAATGTGATACATTCACAGGATGGAATACCACCCAGGAGTTAAAAACATATTTATTTATCATATCTAACTATATTTATCATTATATCAATATATTTATCAAAATATATTTATCATCATATCAAGATGTATTTATCATTATATTTATGGGTATATTTCAACAGGACAATGATAAATGGGAAAAAAAAGATGGAGAATGGTACACACAGTATAATACCATTTATACAAATTTTAATATTCATGATAGTGGTTACCTCTGAGGAGGCTGAAAGAGAAGGGAATGGAACTGCGAAGGTGTATTAAAGAAGCTTCAACTTTAGTAATACTGCTTTCTTTTACAATATAAAAACAGGCGGGGGGAAGGTGGGGTGGGATGAATTGGGAGATTGGGACTGACATATATACACTATTGATACTATGTATAAAATAGATAACTAATGTGAACCTACTGTATAGCACAGGGGACTCTACTCAATGCTGTGGTGTGGTGACCTAAATGGGAAGGAAATCTAAAAAACTGTGGATATATGTATAGGTACGACTGATTCACTTTGCTGTACAGCAAGAAACTAACACAACATTGTAAAGCAACTATACTCTAATAAAAATTAATTTTAAAAAAACTGAGGCAAATATAACAAAATGTCAAATTGTATTGGTTCTGGGTGTTAGGTACATAAGCACGCACTATATTATCCTGTGTACTACTATCTTTGCACCTGGGGAGAAAAAGAGTCTGTGAATACAGTGCTTTATTCATAGGGGGGAAAAGGGCAAAATAAGCTATATGTTTTTTGATGTTGATTCAGTAAAGGAAATGCTGAAAAATTTTAAAATAAGCTTATCATGGTCAACTGAACATGTATCTTTTCAGCATGTTGCAGAAAAAATAGGGAGTAAATATGAAGCTTTCAATGATGGCTGTAAAAGTCAAGTATATTTAGTTAAGCTTTCAAAATAACAGATAAGATTAGACTGTTTCTCCACAGTACTGAATACTTGGCTTGTCCAAAAGTCATATCTCTAGGTTATATATCCAATATTTAAAGAGCCCAAATACATCACTTTAGGGCTGAAATAACACAGTTGTTAAAAGTTAAGAAGATATGGTACAAACAGTTGTCATATTTTTTTACTCTTTCTTAATTCATGGATTGTTTTCTTCAGTATCTGGAGAAAGAAACTGATATATTCACTATTAGGCACATTAAAAAAAACCACATTCAAATGTTAAAACTGAACTTAAAGAAATACCTTCAGAGCCAAGTACGACCAAATAATGAATTAAGTACTCATTTGGCACCAGCATTTAAACTGAAACATTCAAGTCTTCTAACTTTTGAGTGTGATGTACTCATCAATGTAGTAACTGACAGAGTTGAAGATATTCTTTTTTTTTTTTTTTGGCTGCACTGTGCGGCTTGTGTGATCTTAGTTCCCCAACCAGGGCTTGAACCTGGGCCACGGCAGTGAAAGTGCAGAGTCCTAACCACTGGACCGCCAGGGCATTCCCTGAAGATATTCTTTAGTGAAAAATTACCCTGTAATTCCTGAATCTGTACTCAGTCTAATTACCTGATAGTTATTTGCTGCCATTCTCAAAGAACTCTAATTCTGAGTTAGGATTTCTTCATTTAACCGAAAATAAGTAAGAAAAGAAACCAACTGGATGTAAAATTTAACCTATGCCTCAAGCTGTCAGTGATCTGGAGACAGATGCCTGTGGAAGATCACAACAGTATTATACTGGACACTGAAAGGTAACTAAATTATGTTTATTTTTGAATATTATAATGAGTTTTTGAAAATTAAATCGGGCAGTGCCCACTGGGTTGGCTGTGGCATGTCCCCCTGTGACCTCCCCTCCGGAAGCATGGACACTGCCACTGGGGCTTGGTGGTTGCGGGTCAGGATCTCAAGCCTGGGACAATGGTGTGCATTCCCTGCATCGTCATTCTAGTTCTGCTCTGGGTCTACAAAAAGTTCCTGGAACCATATATATACCCTCTGATTTCCCCCTTTGTTAGCTGTATGTGGCCTAGGAAAGCTATATGAGAATCCAATGATAAAAACAAAGGCAAAATAGACTATAAGGGTGCAGACATAAATGGATTACCAACAAGAGGACCAACAGAAATCTCTGATAAAAAGAAAGACTTAAGTGACTGTCACAAAGGATCTCATTGCTTTAAAAATGGATCTGATAGTATGAAGCACCTTCTTTGTACTTGTCTCTGATCTTTTTCCCTGAGACAAGAATTTGGGCTAGATAGTTTACATATTTACCTGACACTAATCAGGAAATACCTGGTATTTGTATTTAAAATGTAGCTATTTATATTTAATGACCTCATTCCTGAGTTCCTTTTTCATTGAAGTAGCTTTCATTTCTTTTATTTAAGTTTTAAAAATATGAATAAATAAAAGGTTCATGCCAGTAGGCACTGTTACTAAATCAGCCCCTAAAAATCCTTGAGCCTCTAGTTTTTATTCAGGCTCTTCAAATTTGAGGAGTATACTGTTTTACTGTGAAACAGTGCAGTGAGACTGTGCAGTGAAATGAAAGGTAGTTTTTTGAGATGATAATGACTTGAAACATAAAGATGTAATTACTGTCTAACTCAATGGAGCAGCTTATCTATGAGAGTAGTAATTACTGTTTATTGCTCTGAGGAAGATAGAAAAGATGGGGAAATGGGGTAACCTCTCTGAAAATGGAACATCTTTAACATAAATGGCTAATGTATATTATAAAATTCTAATCCTTGTCGTATTCCTTCTATTCCTACGAATGTAGAAAATATTCAGTTTAGCTTGTTGTTCTTTTTTCTTTTAAAATATAAATATTTAAAAGTAAGATTTTTTAACCACATCAGAAATCAGGATTGTAATAGTGTGATGGCATCAGGATAGTTATGGAGCAGCAACATTTTTTTCTTCTTTTTTTTTAAAGTTTAGATTGTATCGGTTATTTTGTTCCATAAAAAGACACTCAAATTCGTGGTTTTCAGCAACAGGGACGTGACTGCACAGTTATTTGCTGGTCTGGGCCTCTCCACATGATCTTTCATCCCAGGCCTCTTCATTTTAGTGTAAGGATCTATAAATATTCAAAGACGATGAGACGTATCTTTATAGAATATTTATTTTCTCTGAAGCAAGGAGAAGTTAGAAAGGACTCCCCGCCTCGGGTCCCCAGTGAAGTCCTGGGTCCTAACTGAGGCTCTGTTAAGCTGTGTCTGGTCAAGTCATTGATCCACCTTGGACTTCCTTTGATATAAATGTGTTTCAACTTTTCTGCCCCAGCCTACCTGAGTGATAAGATAAATTCTCATGAGCAACTAAATCCAGTTGATTAATTTAGTTTGTTTTTTAAGGTATTAAAAACTATATTATGAAAATAGCAGATGTTCATCGTAGAACAATGCAAGGGCAGGTTAATGAAAAGTTCATGTTCTTTGTCTACTCTCATTTCTTTGTTCTAGCTCCACAGATGTAACCACTATTAGCTTTTTGTATAGCCTTCTAGCAACTTTCTTAAAATATATCATTAAAAAAAATTAAATTGATAGTTCACATGTATGCTGAATACCCAGTACAGGGCCTGCAGGTTCCTAAGATGTAAGAAAGCATTAGGTTGAGAGTCAGAGATGAGGCAGAAAAGGAGGTGAGTGAAAGCCAAAGACAAACTTGGACTATTTAAAACCCTGCCTGGGGCAACTCCGGGCCGAGGGCAGAAGAAACCTCCCTTCATCCTCCTCTAAGGTGTGGGCGCACTGCTTATGCCTCTGACTCAACCCTCAGGTCACTTTACCACACTGTTCACATGAGAAGACACAGTCTGAATTCTAAACAAAGTACATTTAGATGGAGATTTTCCCATTATTTCAACAACCCTGGCAAAAGAAAATGAGTAACAATAAAATAAAAATGAGAGTAATAAGTATATTTTGCTTTTGTATAACACTCCAATTAAGACAATGTAAGGAATAAAAACCAGAGCTAAGACTGTCCTTCCTATTCAAGGAAACCAGTGTTATAATAACGGCAAGAGCGTCAGCTAATGATGTGGCTGGAAGGTACCGCCGTCTTACCCAGCTGGTTCTTCATCCCCATGAGCACGGAGTTCATGTGCGCTTTGGATGCATAGAGCTTGCTCACGGCCCTCCTTGACCTGAGCATCTCCTTGGCCAGGACCACACACACATCCTTCTGACCCTTCTTGGCAGCATCTTTCACAGATCGCTTCACTTTTTCTTCTTCTCTTTGGATATCTAAATTTAGAACAGAAGACAGAACGTCAAAAAATTAAGGGTAAACCAGGAGAGTTATTGGCCCTGAAATCTGTTCTTACTGTGATCTAAATGTGTCTATTAAACAGGAAAACAGATAGGAGGATAGAAACTAAATAAAAATAATTAATGTGGTCGGTATTCATTATTTCCGGAAACATTAAAGTAATGTAGAGTAAACAGAAAAGTAAATCCTATTACACTAGACAAAATTTCAAAACTGCTTTTGCAAGCCCATTCTAACACCTGTTCGTACTGGTACTAAGGAACTTTAAAAATACTGTAAATGCGGGGAATTCCCTGGTGGTCCAGTGGTTGGACTCAGCGCTTCACTGCCATGGCCCTGGGTTCAATCCCTGGTTGGGGAACTCAGATCCTGCAAGCCGCATGGCGTGGCCAAAAAAAAGGAAAAGAATACTGTAAATGAATTCCAGAGCTTGCTCTCATAATCAATAAGTAGTATTCCCACAATTACAGGAGTACAATCTCAGTACATCTATTAATGATTTATAAAAACCTACAACTAAAGGAAAGCCTGAACATACAAAAAGTATCATATCAGTATCAACTAGAGGTAAGATATGTCTATGTTACGTGCTTTATGGTTAGTAGAGATTTTTTCCAATTGTGGTAAAATACACATAACATCAAATTTACCATCCTAACCATTTTTAAGTACACAGTTCAGTGGTATTAAGTACATTCATATTGTTGTGAACCATCACCGCCATCTGTCTCCAGAACTCTTTACAGTTTTCAACACTGAAACTCAAAGGCTTTAAATAATAACTCCCTATTCCCTCCTCCCCCCAGCCCCTGGCAAATACCATTCCACTTCCTGTCTTTATGAATTCGACTACTTTAGGTACCTTATGTAAGAGGAATCCTACAGTATTTTGTGTGTGTGTGTGTGACTGGCTTATTTAACTTAGCATAAAGTCTTCAAGGTTCAGCCATGTTGGATCATGTATCAGACACCCTGCTTTTTAAAGGCTGAATATTCCATTGCATATATATACCAAATTTTGTTTATCTGTTCAGCTGTTGACAGACACTTGGGTTGCTTTCACAACCTTTAGCTATTGTGAATAATGCTGCTACGAACATGAGTGTACAAGTATCTTTTTGAGACCCTGCTTTCAAATCATTTGTGTGTATACTTATATTACCATAGACCTCATGGCTTAAAAAATATGAATTTATTTCTCATAGTTCTGGAAGCTGGGAAGTCCAAGATCAGGGCTCCTAGTGAGAATCTACTTCCTGGTTTGCAGGTGAATGCCTTCTTGCTGTATCTTCACAGGGCAGAGAGTTCACCTCTTGTCTCTCCTCTTATAAGGGCACTAATACCATTCATAAGGGCCACACCCTCATGACCTAATTACCTCCCAAAGGCCCCACCTCCAAATACCATCACATTGGGATTAGGGCTTCGATGTATGAAATTTCGGGGCACACAAACCTTCAGTCTATAGCATTCTGCCTCTGTGTACACCCCCCCAATTTATGTCCTTCTCATATGCAAAATGCATTCATTCCAACCCAACAGCCTCAAAAGTCTTAACTCATTCCAGCATCAACTTTAATGTTTAAGTCCAAAGTCTCATCTAAATATTCTCTAAATCAGATATGGGTGGGACCTGAGGTATGATTCAACCTGAGGCAAAATTCTTCTCCAGCTACGAATTTGTGACAGGCATAGAATAATCATTCTTACTCCAAAAGAAAAAAACAGGGAAGAAGAAAGGGGTGACAGGTCCCAAGCAAGTCCAAAACCTAGCAAGGCAAACTCCATGAGCTCTTAAGACTCAAGAATAATCCTCTGTGAGTAGAGCCACAGAGGTAGAAAACAAACTTATGGTTACCAGGGGATGGCGGGGTGGGTTGGGGGAGGGAGGACAAATTGGGAGATTGGGATGGACATATACACACCACTATATATAAAATAGATAACCAATAAGAACCTGCTGTATAGCACAGGTAACTCTACTCAATACTCTGTAATGGACTATATTGGAAAAGAATCTATAAAAAAAGAGTGTACATATGTATATGTATAACTGATTCACTTTGCTGTACAGCAGAAACTAACACAACACTGTAAATCAACTATACTCCAATAAAAAACAAGCAAACAAACAAGAAAAATAAGAATAAACCTCTCTGGTTTGATATTCTGACTTTCAGACCCACAAGGGTGGCAATGTCACCACCATGGCTGGTGGGGTACCACCTTGCTGCAGCTTTCTGTGGGGGTCCCACCCAAGCTGAGGCTCTGCCAGGCAAGGGGTCTTTGGTTGGAGGCAGCCTACCATATATAGGAACTGAGGTAGTGGCCCTGATGATGTCTGAATCATATTTGGGGACATTCTTTCCTTTCCCTGAAGAAAAGTGCAAGTTAAAAGCCTAAGTTTTACAGTCTTGTCCTGTAAAATCTAAGAAGTCAGACAGCCTTCCTTTATTCTGACCTGGATCCATCCCCATCAGTTCAGACTGGCAGTGATCTCTCTGGAGTAGCTGATAAAATCCATGGGTCACACCCATACTAATCTTCTTATCAAATGGTCAGATAGGTCAGCCATATACTTGGGTGTCTTCTGAATCAGCTTTCTCAGTTTTGCAATATGGACAAACAGAGATTATTTCAAATCTCTAACTTCTGGTTCCACTTTGCTTAACAATTCCTTCTTCATTTCTCTCTCCTTGCATCTTACTGTAAGTAGTCAGGAAGAACCATGCCACTCCTCCTATATTTTGCTTAGAAATCTCCTCAGCTAAACACACAATTCATTGCTTCCAAGTTCTAATTTCCACAAAACAGTAGACCCTGAACACACTTCAGCCAAGTTCTTTGCCACTTTATCAAGAATCGCCTTTTCGCCACTGTCCAATAACATGTTTCTCATTTCCGTTTGAGATCTCATCAGAACGGTCTTTACCATCCATACTTCAACTAACATTATGTACATGGTTATTTACGTGTTCTCTAAGAAGAGGGAGGCTTTCTCTCTAGTTCTGTTTTTTTTCCCTTAAGCCCTCACCAGAATCACCTTTAAAGGTCCACTCCTGGAGAACTAGGGTTTTGCTAGCATGCAACTCCAAATTCTTCTAGCCTCTACCCATTAACTTAGTTCCAAAGCTGCTTCCACATTTTATGTGTTTGTTACAGCTTCTTGGTACCAATATCTGTATTAGTCAGATTAGTCAGGCTGCTATAATAAAAATACCACAGATTAGGTAGCTTAAACAACAGAAATTTATTTCAAACAGTTCTGGAAGCTGGGAAGTCCAAGATCAAGGTGCTGGCAAATTCAGTTCCTGATGGAAGCCCCCTTTTCCTGGTTTGCAGATGGATGTCTTCTTGCTGTGTCCTCTCACATGGAGGACAGATATTATTTGTCTTGTGTCTCTTCTGATAACAGCACTAATCTCGTTCATGAGGGCTCCACCTTCATGGCCTAATTACTTGCTAAAAGCACCCCCGCCCCCCCACCAAATGCTATCACATTGGAGATTAGGGCTTCAACACATGAATTTGGGAAGGACACAAACCTTCAGCCCACAGCAATACTCGAAACTGGAATTTCTGGTTCACATGGTAATTCTATTTTTAACCTTTTGAGGAACAGCTATCTGTTTTCCACAGCTGCTGCACCATTTTACATTCCTGCCAATGGTGATCAATGGTTCTAACTTCTCCACATCCTTTGCCAACATTTGTTACTTTATGTTTTGTTTTGACTGATAGCAACCATCCTAATGGGTATAAGGTGGTAGCACATCCTGATTTTGATTTATATTTCCCTAATGATTAGTGATGTTGAGCATATTTTCATGTGCTTACTGACCACTGGTATGTTTTCTTCAAAAAATATTCCATAGACTTGAAAGTCTATTCAAGTCCTTTGTCCATTTTTGAATAGGGCTTTTAAAAAAAATATTTATTTGGATGCACCAGGTCTTAGTTGTGGCACACGGGATCTTCGTTGTCGTGTGCAGGATCTTTAGTTGCAGCACGTGGGGTCTTTAGTTGCAGCGTGTGGCATCTTTTAGTTGTGGCATGCAGGATCTTTTAGTTGCGGCATGTGGGATCTAGTTCCCTGACCAGGGATCGAACCTGGGCCCCCATTATTGGGAGTGTGCAATCTTAACCACTGGACCACCAGGAAAGTGCTTGAAAAGGGCTTTTTAAAGTTGAGTTTTACAAGGTCAGTTCTACGTATATTCTGCAAATATTTTCTCCCAATCTATGGGTTGCCCTTTTACTGTTTTCTCTTTTTACTGTGTCTTTTGATTCACAAACTTAATTTTCATGAAGTCTATGTGGTCTGTTATACATTTTTGTTGCCTGTGGCTTTCAGGTCATATCCAAGAAATCACTGCCAAACCCAATGTTGTGAAGCTATGGCCCTGTTTTCTTCTAGGAGTTTTCTAGTTTTAGCTTTTACATTTAGGTCTCTGATCCATTTTTAATTAATTTCCACATATGGTTTTAGGTAAGGGTCCAAACTCTTTTGCATGTGGAAATCCGGTTTACATAGCCCCATTAGTTGAGAAGGCTGTCTTTTCCTCACTGAATGGTCTTCACAAATATTTGACCATATAAGTGAGGGTTGATTTCTGGGCTCTCTATTCTATTTCACTGGTCTTTATGACTGTCTTCATGCCAGTAGCATACTGGTTTTATTTAGACAGTTTTGTAGGAAGTTTTTTCCTTACAGTTTTATTGATATATAACTGACATACAGCACTGTATAAGTTACACAGCATGATGACTTACTGACAGAGATCATGAAATGATCACAGTAAGTTAACATCTATCATCATATAGATAGAAAATAAAACACAGAAAAAATATTTCTTCCTTGTGATGAGCACTCAGGATTTACTCTCTTAACAGCTTTCATATATAACCTACAGAAGTCTTCATTATATTCATCCTGTCATACATTAGATCCCTAGTACTTATCTTATACTGCAAGTTTGTACCTTTTGACCACCTTCATCCAACTCTCACTCCCCCCAAACCCCAACTCTGGTGACCACAAGTCTGATCTCTTTTTCTATGAGTTTGTTTGTTTGTGGTTCTTTGAACTATAATTGACCTACAACACTATGACAGCTCCTGGTGTACAGCACAGGGATTTGGTATTTCTGTACATTACAAAACGATCACCACAGTACGTCTAGGTACCATCCATCATTACACAATGATACTATATTGGCTACACTCCCCACTCTGTACATTTCGCCCTGTGACTCATTTATTTTGTAACTGGACGTCTGTACCTCTTAATCCCCCTCATCCATTTCACCCATTTACCTGCGCCCCTCCCCTCTGGCAACCACCCACTTGTTCTCTGTATCAATAACGGTTTCTGTTTTGCTGTGTTTGTTCATTTGTTTTGTTTTTTAGATTCCAAGTACAAGTGAAATCATATGGTATTTTCTTCCTGTCTTAACTTCACTTAGCATAATACCCTCTAGGTCTATCCAGGTTGTCACAAACAACAAGATTTCATTCCTTTTTATGGTTGACTAGTATTCTAACTTATATATGTATATACACACACCACATCTATCCATTCATCTATCAGGGGCACTTAGGTTGCTTCCATGTCTTGGCTACCGTGAGTAATGCTGCAATAATCATAGGAGTGAATATATCTTTTCAAATTAGTGTTTTTGTTTTCTTTGGAAAAATACCTAGAAGTATAATTGCTGGATCATATTGTAGTTCTAATTTTTTGAAGAACCTCCATGCTGTTTTCTGTAGTTGCTGCACCAATTTACATTCCCATCAATACTGCACAAGGGCTCCCTATTCTCCACATCCTAATCCAACACTTGTTTGTTGTCTTTTTAATAATAGCCATTCTCACAGGTGTGAGATGGTATCTTACTCTGGTTTTGATTTGCATTTCCCTGATGATTAGTGATGCTGAGCATCTTTTCTTGTGTCTGTTGGCCATCTGTATGTCTTCTTTGGAAAAATGTCTATTCGGGTTCTCTGCCCATTTTTATTGCCTATTTGAGGTCTTCAGTGTTTCCATATAAATTTTAGAATTATTTGTTCAGTGAAAAATGCCACTGGAATTCTGATACATACTGAAATGAATCTATAGATGGCTTTGAGTAGTACGGCTATTTTAATAACATTAATTCTTCAAATCCATGAGCATGGTATATCTTTCCATTTGTTTCTGTCATCTTCAGTTTATTTCATCAGTGTCTTATAGTTTTCTGAGTACAGGTTTTTTACCTCCTTGGTTAGATTTACTCCTAGGTATTTTACTCTTTCTGATGCAATTGTAAATGGAACTGTTTTCTTAATTTCTCTTTCTGACAGTTTGTTGTTAGTGTAAGAAACACAACAGATTTCTCTGTATTAATTTTGTATCCTACAACTTTACTGAATTCATTTATTATTTCTAATAGTTATTTGGTGGCATCTTCAGGATTTTCTACACATAGTATCATGTCATCTTCAAATAGTAACAGTTTTACTTCTTTGTTTCTAATTTGGATTCCTTTTATTTCTTTTTCTGGTCTGACTGCATGGCTAGGACTTCCAATGCTATGTTAAATAAACAGGGCAAGAGTGGGCATCTTTGTCTTGTTCCTGATCTTAGAGGAAATGCTTTCAGCTCTTCAACCTTGAGTATGATGTTGGCTATAGGTTTGTCATAGATGGCCTTTATTACGTTGAGTGATGCTCCCTCTTTTCTCACTTTGTTGAGAGTTTTTATCATAAACAGATGTTGAATTTTGTCAGAAGCTTTTTCTGTATCTATTGAGATGACTATGATCTTTATTCCTCAGTTTATTAATGTGGTATATCACAACGTCTAATTTGCATAAACTGAACCATCCTTCCATCCTTGGATAAATGCCACTTGATCATGGAGTGTGATCCTTTTAAATGTACTGTTGAATTTGTTTGTTAATATTTTGTTGAGAATGTTTGCATCTATGTTCATCAGTGATATTGGCCTGTACTTTTCTATTTTGTGTGATATCTTTGGTTTTGATATCAGGGTGATGATGGCCTCATAGAATGAGTATGGAAGCATTCCTTCCTATTCAAATATTTGGAATATTTGAGTTTTTTTATTTTGTTGATGTGGTGTATTACATTGATTGATTTTCATAGGTGAACCATCCTTGCATTCCAGGAATAAATCCCAGTTGGTCATGGTGTATAATCCTTTTGAATCCTGTTTGCTTGTATTTTGTTGAGGACTTCTGCATCAGTGTTCATAAGGAGTATGGTCTGTAGTTTTCTCTTCCCATAGTGTCTTTGTCTGGCTTTGCTATGGGAAATGCTGTCCTTAGAGAACAAGTTAGATAGTGTTCCCTTTTCTTCAACTTTCTGAAGAAGTATGAGAAAGACTGGTGTTAGTTCTTTAGATGTTTAGTAGAAATCACCAGTGAATACATCAGGTCTAGGACTTTTCTTTGTTGGGAGAGGTTTTTGATTACTGATTTAATCTCAAGAGTTATAAATCTATTCAGATTTTCTATTGGTGTTTCAGTATTGGTAGATTTTATAATTCTATGAATTTGTCCATTTCATCTAAATTATCCAATTTTTTTAGTGTACAATTGTTCATAGTACTCTCTTACATTTTTTATTTCTGTAGAATCATGGTAGTGCTCCAACTGTCATTTCTGATCTTAGGAATGTGATTCCCTCTTCCTCTCTCTCCTCCTCCCTTCTTCCCTCCCCACCACCATCAATCTAGCTAAAGGTTTATCAGTTTTGTTGCTTTTTTGAAGAACTCACTTTAAGTTTCTTTGATTTTTCTCTCCTGCTTTTCTAGTCTTTATTTCTTTTTCTCTGACCTAATCTTTCTTATTTCCTTCTTTTTGTTAGCTTTAGGTTGAGTTTTTTCTTCTTTTTCTGTAAGTTGTAAAGTTAGGTTGTTGATTGATATCTTTCTTCTTTTTTAATGTAAAGCATCTTTATAGCTATAATTTCCCTCTGAGCTTTTGCTGCATCCCAAAAGTTGTGATATATAGTGCTGTGGTTTTCACTCATCTCTAAGTATTTTCTAATTTTCCTTATTTTTTTTTAAAACTGGTTGAGACTTGGTTTTTGGCCCAACACATGGTCTATCCTGGAGAATGTACCATGTGCACTTAAGAATGTGTATTCTGTTGTTGTTGCATTGAGTATTCTGCATATGTCTATTCTATGTATGTCTATTAGTATTCTGTATGTATCTGTTAGTTCATTATAGTGTTGTTCGAGTCCTCTTTTATCTTTATTTATCTTCTGTCTGGTTGTTATATCCAATTTTGGGAATGGGTTATTAAAATCTTCAACTATTGTTGTAGATCTACTTCCCTTCATATATTTTGACCATCTATTATTAGGTGCATAGATTACATCTTACTGTATTAAAACTTTTATTAACATATAATGTCCTTCTTTGACTCTTATAATCTTTTCTAATTTAAAGTTTATTTTGCATTATATCAGTACAGCAATCTCCACTCTTTTGGTTACTATTTCCATGGAATATCTTTTTCCTTCCTTTCACTTTCAACCTATTTGTATCTTAGTATACACTAGGGTCATTTTGCCCCCATTCTGCCAAACTCTGCCTTTTAATTGGAGAGTTTAATTCATTTATATTTAAAGTAATTACTGATGAGGAGGGGCTTAATTCTGCCATGTTGCAATTTTTTTCTGTAGGTTTTACAGCTTTTTCATCCTTCATTTCCTGCATTAATGTCTTCTTTTGTGTTTATCTGTTTCTTTTCTTATGGTGAAACTTCAAGTCCCTTTTCATTTGCTTTAGTGTATAATTTATATCTACCTTCTTTGTGATTACCATGGTGAATGCACTTAATATCCTTGAATTATAACACTAATTTGAATTTATATCAGCTTAACTTTAACAGTATGCAAAAACTTTACTTCTATACACTTCTTTACTTCTAAACTTTGCTTCTATACTCCATCCCCATACAGCTACTGATGTCACAAAAGCACATCTTTCTGCACTGTGTTCAAAAATATAGCCTAATTTTTTTTAAATGCACATGCCTCCTAAATCATGTGAAAACAAAAGATGAAGTTACAAGAATACTACCTTTTATAATTGCCCATGTATTTACCTTTAATGGAGGTATTTATTTTTTCATATGGTTTCCAGTTACTGTCTACTGTCCTTTAATTTCAACCTGAAGTACAGACACCCTTCAGCATTTCTTCCCAGGCAGGTCTAGTGGTAACAAACTCCCATAGTTCTTGTTTAAGTGGGAATGTCAAAATTTCTCCTTTGTTTTGCTGGGTATAGGATTCTTGGTGTATAGGTATCTTCTTTCAGCATTTGAATATATCAACCCACTGTCTTCTGGCCCTCAACATTTCTGATGAAAATCTTATTCAGGATCCCTTGTATGTGACAGGTCATTTCTTGCTGCTTTAAACATTCTCTCTTTGTCTTTCTATAGTTCGATTATGACGTGCCTTGGCATGGGTCTCTGAGTTTATTCTACGTTAGAGTGTGTGGACTTTCTTGGATGAATATATTCATGTTTTTCAGGAAATCTGTTAAGTTTCTGTCTTTATTTCTTCAAATAATCTCTCTTCCCCCTTCTCTCTTTCGTTTCCTTCTGGGACTCCCACAACGTGTATGTTGCTCCAATTGATGCTGTCCAACAGGTCCCTTAGGCTCTGTTTGCTTCAAATTTTTTTCCTTCTGTTCCTCAGACTTGAACATTTCAACTGTATTATTTTCAAGTTCACTAATTCTTCTCCCTGCTCAAATTGGCTTCTGAATAACTCTAGCAATTTTAAAAATTTCAGTTATACTTTTCAGCTGCAGAATTTATTTTTGGCTTCTTTTCATGTTTTCTATCTCTTTACTGACACTTCCATTTTGTTTATACATAATTTTCTTGACTTTGTCGACATCTTTCTTTAGTTCTTTGCATGTTTTTTTAAGGAGATGTTGGGGGTAGAAGTTTATTAATTAATTTATTTATTTCTCCTGTGTTGGGTCTTCATTTCTGTGCGAGGGCTTTCTCTAGCTGTGGCAAGCGGGGGCCACTCTTCATTACGGTGCGCGGGCCTCTCACTATCGCGGCCTCTCTTGTTGCGGAGCACAGGCTCCAGACGCGCAAGCTCAGTAGCTGTGGCTCATGGGCCTAGTTGCTCCGCGGCATATGGGATCCTCCCAGACCAGGGCTCGAACCCGTGTCCCCTGCATTAGCAGGCAGATTCTCAACCACTGCACCACTAGGGAAGCCCTGCATATTTTTAAGATCACTGTTTTAAAGTCTTTATTTAGTAAATCTGTCACCTGGTCTTCTTCAGGGACATTTTCTATTCATTTCTTTTCCTTTCAATGGGCCATACTTTCCTGCTTCTTTGTATGCCTTGTGATCTTGTTGTTGTTACTGTTGAAAACCGGACATTTAAACTTTTTAAGATGGTAACTTTGGAAACCAGATTCTCCCACTTCCCCAGGGTTTGATATGGTTGTTTTGTTTTGTTTTATTGCTGTATGGTGTCTCTGTACTGGAGATCATCCTGAGGTGTAAAGTTAGCCTTCTCAGGTCTTTTCAGAGTCTGTGTATTTCCCTGGGCATGCACAGTGACCACCTATATTCCCCTGTAAGTGTGGTTGCTTTTGAATGTCTTAGCCCTTGATGTTAGGAACGTAAAACGGTGTAGTGCTGTGGCAAACACTATGGTGGCTCCTTAAAAATTAAATAAAGAATCATCACTTGATCTAGCAATTCCACTTTTGGGTATATACACAGAAGGACTGAAAGGAGGGGCTTGAACAGATATTTGTATACTCATGTTCATAACAGCATTATTCGCAATAGCAAAAGGTAGAAATAACCCAAATTTCTAGTGATAGACGAATAGATAAACAAAATGAGATATATACATACAATGGAATGTTATTCAGTCTTATAAAAAGAAGGAAATTCTGATACATGCTATAACATGAATGAGTCATGAAAACATTATGGTAAGTAAAATAAGCCAGACACAATGGGATAAATACTCTGTGATTACACTTATATGAGGTACCCGGAACAGTCTAATTATACATAGAGACAGAAAGCAGAATGGTGGTTACCAGGGGATGTGGAGAAGGAAAAATGGAGAGTTACTGTTTAATGGGTACAGAGTTTCAATATGAGATGAAGGAAAAATTCAGGAGATGGATAGTGGTGATGGCTGCACAGCAATGTAAATGTACTTAATGTCAATGAACTGTGTATTTTAAAATGGTTTAAATGATCAATTTATGTACATGTGATATCACTTATATGTAGAATGTGAAATATGACACAAATGAACATATCTACGAAACAGAAACAGACTCACAGACATAGAGAACACACCTGTGGTTGCCAGGAGGGTGGGGGGAGGGAAGGATTGAGAGTTTGGGATTGGCAGATGCAAACCATTATATATAGAATGGATAAACAACAAGGTTCTACTGTATAGCACAGAAAACTATATTCAATATCCTGTGATAAACCATAATGAAAAGGAATATGAAAAAGAATATCTATATAACTGAATCACTTTGCTATACAGCAGAAATTAACACAACATTGTAAATCAACTATACTTCAATAAAAATTTTTTTAAATGGTCAACTTCTGTTATGTATATTTTAATGTAATAAATAAAATGGCAGCAAGAATACTATGATTCATTTATAAACAAGTATTTATATGTAAGTACAAATACAGACAGAAATGTATCTGAAATGATGATCACCAAAATGCTGTGGCTGTTATCTCTGGGTGGTAGGATTTCAGCGTGATTTTAACTTTCTTATTTATACTTTTCTGCATCAGTGTGTGTATTATTACCTTTATAGTCATGGGGGTAAAAACGCAAGCTAACTATGTTCATTTGAGGAGAGGGCAAAATAAATGTTCTAAATTCACTCCAGTATTGCCTATTATGAATGCTCTAAATGTGTTACATTTGGCTGAAAGCTAAAAATGTGGACTACCTTGAGTTCTCCATAAGAAGAACTACTTGTAGTTATACTTTGCTTTAAGTTACTATTGTTTTTCTTTAAATGTTTTACTGAAGTATATCATATGTACATACATATATCACACACATAACCATAAAGCCACATAAACTGTCACAAATTAAACACATCCATGTAACTAGGTATCAGATGAAGAAACAAAATACTACCAACATAACATGAGGTCCTTTTATGTCCCTACTAATTCACCATGCCCCCAACAAGGGAAACAAATATCCTGACTTCTAACAGCACAGAACAGTCTTGCAGATACTCTTTTTTTCACTAATATATTCTTTAAATCCATTCACCTTGACTGCTAACATAAAACCAAATGAGGATTGGTTCAAGATGGTGGAGTAGAAGGACATGTGCTCACTCCCTCTTGAGAGAGCACTAGAATCACAACTAACTGCTGAACAATCATCGACAGGAAGACACTGGAACTCACCAGAAAAGATACCCCACATCCAAAGACAAAGGAGAAGCTGCAATGAGATGGTAGGCAGGGCACAATCACAAAAAAATCAAATCTCATAACCACTGGGTGGGTGACTCACAAACTGGAGAACACTTATACCACAGAAGTCCACCCACTGGAGTGAAGGTTCTGAGCCCCACGTCAGGCTTCCCAACCTGGGGGTCGGCAATGGGAGGAGGAATTCCCGGAGAATGAGACTTTGAAGGCTAGAGGGATTCATTGCAGGACTTTGATAGGACTGGGGGAAACAGAGACTCCACTCGTGGAGGGCACACACAAAGTAGCACGCACACCAGGACCCAGGGGGAAGGAGCAGTGACCCCATAGGAGACTGAACGAGACCGACCTGCTAGTGTCAGAGGGTCTCGTGCAGAGGTGGGGGGTGGCTGTGGCTCACTGCGGGGACAAGGACACTGGCAGCAGAAGTTCTGGGAAGTACTCATTGGCATAAGCCCTCCCAGAGTCCGCCATTAGCCTTACCAAAGAGCTGTAGGCTCCAGTGCTGGGTTGCTTCAGGCCAAACAACCAACAGGGAGGGAATACAGCCCCACCCAACAGCAGACAAGCAGATTAAAGTTTTACTGAGCTCTGCCTACCAGAGCAACACCCAGCTCTACCCACCACCAGTCCCTCCCATCAGGAAGCTTGCACAAGCCTCTTAGATAGCCTCATCCACCAGAGGGCAGACAGCAGAAGCAAGAACTACAATCCTGAAGCCTGTGGAATGAAAACCACATTCACAGAAAGACAGACAATATGCAAAGGCAGAGGACTATGTACAAGAGGAAGGAACAAGATAAAACCCCAGAAAAACAACTAAATGGGTGGAGATAGGCAACCTCCCAGAAAAAGAATTCAGAATAATGATGGTGAAGATGATCCAGGACCTCAGAAAGAGAATGGAGGTGAAGATCGAGAAGATGCAAGAAATGTTTAACAAATATCTAGAAGAATTAAAGAACAAACAGAGGTGAACAATACAATAACTGAAATGAAAAATATACTAGAAGGAATCAACAGCAGAATAACTGAGGCAGAAGAATGGATAAGTGACCTGGAAGACAGAATGGTGGAAATCACTGCCACGGAAAAGAATAAAGAAAAAACAATGAAAACAAGTGAAGACAGCCTAAGAGACCTCTGGTACAACATCAAATGCATGAACATTCACATTATAGGGGTCCCAGAAGGAGAAGAGAGAGAGAAAGCACCCGAGAAAATATCTGAAGAGATTATAGTTGAAAACTTCCCTAACATGGGAAAGAAAATATCCACTCAACTCCAGGAAGTGCAGAGAATCCCAGGCAGGATAAACCCAAGGAGAAACACACCAAGACACATAGTAGTCAAATTGACAAAAATTACAGACAAAGAAAAATTATTAAAAGCAACAAGGGAAAAATGACAAATAACATACAAGGGAACTCCCATAAGGTTAACAGCTGATTTCTCAGCAGAAACTCTACAAGCCAGAAGGGAGTGGCATGATATACTTAAAGTGATGAAACGGAAGAACCTAAAACCAAGATTACTCTACCCAGCAAGGATCTCATTCAGATTTGATGGAGAAATCAAAAGCCTTACAGACAAGCAAAAGTTAAGAGAATTCAGCACCACCAAACCAGCTCTACAACAAATGCCAAAGGAACTTCTCTTAAGTAGGAAACACGAGAGAAGAAAAGGACCTACAAAAACAAACCCAAAACAATTAAGAATATTGTAACAGGAACATACATATCGATAATTACCTTAAATGTGAATGGATTAAATGCTCCAACCAAAAGACACAGGCTCGCTGAATGGATACAAAAACAAGATCCGTATATATGCTGTCTACAAGAGACCCACTTCAGAACTAGGGGAACATACAGACTGAAAGTGATGGAAAAAGATATTACATGCATATGGAAATCAAAAGAAAGCTGGATTAGCAATACTCATATCAAATAAAACAGAATTTAAAATAAAGAATGTTACAAGAGACAAGGAAGGACACTACATAATGATCAAAGGATCAATCCAAGAAGAAGATACAACAATCATAAATATATATGCACCCTACACAGGAGCACCTCAATACACAAGGCAAGTGCTAACAGCTATAAGAGGGAATCGACAGTAACACAATAGTGGGGGACTTTAACACCTCACTTACACCAATGGACAGATCATCCAGACAGAAAAATAAGGAAACAAAAGCTTTAAATGACATAACAGACGAAACAGATTTAATTCATATTTATAGGACATTCCAACCGAAAACAGCAGATTACACTTTCATCTCAACTGAACATGGAACACTGTCCAGGATAGATCAAATCTTGGGTCACAGATCAAGGCTCGGTAAATGTAAGAAAACTGAAATCCGACCAAGCATTTTTCTGACCACAACGCTATGAGATTAGAAATAAATTTCAGGGAAAAAAACGTAAAAAACACAAACACATGAAGGCTAAGCAATACATTACTAAGTAACCAAGAGATCACTGAGAAATCAAAGAGGAAATCAAAAAATACCTAGAGACAGATGACAACGAAAACACGATGATGCAAACGATGCAGCAAAAGCAGTTCTAAGAGGGAAGTTTATAGCAATATAATCCTACCTCAAGAAACAAGAAAAATCTCAAATAAACAATCTAACCTTACACCTAAAGGAACTAGAGGAAGAAGAACAAAAAATCCCCAAAGTTAGTAGAAGGAAAGAAATTGAGATCAGAGCAGAAATAAATGGAATACAAACAAAGAAAACAATAGCAAAGATCAATAAAACTAAAAGCTGGTTCTTTGAGAAGATAAACAAAATTGATAAACCTTTAGCCACACTCAAGAAAAAGAGGGAGAGGACTCAAATCAATAAAGTTAGAAATGAAAAAGGAGAAGTTACAATGGACACTGCAGAAATACAAAGCATAAGAGACTACTACAAGCAACTCTTGCCAACAAAGTGGACAACCTGGAAGAAATGGACAAATTCTTAGAAATGTATAACCTTCCAAGACTGAATCAGGAAGAAATAGAAAATATGAACTGACTAATCAAAAGTAACGAAATTGAAACTGTGATTTAAAATCTTCCAACAAAGAAAATTCCAGGACCAGATGGCTTCCCAGGTAAATGCTATCAAACATTTAGAGAAGAGCTAACACCCATCCTTCTCAAACTCTTCTAAAAAAACTGCAGAGGAAGAAACACTCCCAAACTCATTCTATGAGGCCATCATCACCCTGATACCAAAACCAGACAAAGACACTACAAAAAGAGGAAATTACAGACCAATATCACTGATGAACATAGATGCAAAAATCCTCAACAAAATACTAGCAAAGAGAATCCAACAGCACATTAAAAGGATCGTACACCATGATCAAGTGGGGTTTATCCCAGGGATGCAAGGATTCTTCAATATATGCAAATCAATCAATGTGATACACCATATTAACAAATTGAAGAAGAAAAACCATATGGTCATCTCCATAGATGCAGAAAAAGCTTCTGACAAAATTCAACCCCCATTTATGAAAAAAAACTCTCCAGAGAGTGGGCATAGAGGGAACCTACCTCAACATAATAAAGGCCATGTACAACAAACCCACAGCAACAACATTCTCAATGGTGAAAAACTAAAAGTATTTTCTCTAAGATCAGGAACAAGACAAAGATGTCCACTCTCGTCACTATTATTCAACATAGCTTTGGAAGTCCTAGCCATGGCAATCAGAGAAGAAAAAGAAATAAAAGGAATACAAATTGAAAAAGAAGAAGTAAAACTGTCACTGCCTGCAGATGACATGACACTATACATAAAGCATCCTAAAGATGCCACCAGAAAACTACTAGAGCTAGTCAATGAATTTGGTAAAGTTGCAGGATAGAAAATTAATGCACAGAAATCTCTTGCATTCCTATACACTAACAACGAAAGATCAGAAAGAGAAATTAAGGAAACACTCCCATTTACCACTGCAACAAAAAGAATAAAATACCTAGGAATAAACCTACCTAGGGAGACAAAACACCTATATGCAGAAAACTATAAGACACTGATGAAAGAAATTAAAGATGATACCAACAGATGGAGAGATATACCATGTTCTTGGATTGGAAGAATCAATACTGTGAAAATGACTATACTACCCAAAGCAATCTACAGATTCAATGCAATCCCTATCAAATTAGCAATGGCATTTTTTACAGAATTTGAACAAAAAATCTTAAAATTTGTATGGAGACACAAAAGACCCCCAATAGCCAAAGCAATCTTGAGGGGAAAAAATAGACCTGGAGGAATCAGACTCCCTGACTTCACACTATTCCACAAAGCTACTGTAATCCAAACAGTATGGTACTGTCACAAAACCAGACACACAGATCAATGGAAAAGAATAGGGAGCCCAGAAATGAACGCTTATGGTCAATTCATCTATGACAAAGGAGGCAAGGATATACAATGGAGAAAAGACAGTCTCTTCAATAAGTGGGGCTGTGAAAATTGGACAGCTACATGTAAAAGAATGAAATTAGAACACTCCCTAACACCACACAGAAAAAAAAACCTCAAAATGGATTAAAGACCTAAATGTAAAAGCAGACAGTATAAGCTCTTAGCAGAAAACAAAGGAAGAACACTCTTTGACATAAATCACAGCAAGATCTTTTTTGACCCACCTCCCAGAGTAATGGAAATAAAAACAAAAATAAACAAGTGGGACGTAATGAAACTTAAAATGTTTTGCACAGCAAAGGAAATCATAAAAAAGACGAAAAGACAAGCTTCAGAATGGGAGAAAATATTTGCAAACACATCAACGGACAAAGGAGCAATCTCCAAAATATATCAACAGCTCATGCAGCTCAATAAGAGAAAAACAAACAACCGAATTCAAAATATGTAGAAGACCTAAATAGACATTTCTCCAAAGAAGACACACAGATGGTCAAGAGGCACATGAAAAGCTGCTCAACATCACTAATTACTAGAGAAATGCAAATGAAAACTACAATGAGGTATCACCTCATATTGGTTAGAATGGGCATCATCAGAAAATCTACAAACAACCAATGCTGGAGAGGGTGTGGAGAAAAGGGCACCCTCTTGCACTGTTGGTGGGAATGTAAACTGATACAACCACTATGGAAAACAGTATGGAGGTTCCTTAAAAAACTAAAAATAGAATTACCATATGACCCAGCAATCCCACTACTGCGCATATACCCACAGAAAACTGTAATTCAAAAAGCCCCCTCAGGGCTACAAGGAGAAGAGCTCACAAACTCAAAGGAAAACTAGTAGAGCGTTTCTAATAGTTAAAAGCTAGGAAAGATTAGGACAACTTTACAAATGAGCAATTAAAAATAAAAGAAAAAGGATATGGAAACTAGTCTGAGCTGAGAGAAGGGCAGCTGTTTACAGGTCTGTACACTAAACTAAGACACAGACAGTCTTCTAGAGAGGCAGGATGCTGGCGGAGAGAAGCGGAGGATGTGCAGAGACTTGTGCCACAACGACTCCTCCCCAGGTCCACAGTATGATACATACAACCAGTTTGTGTACACTAGGCCTGCCAAGTGTTTCCCGCCCGCACCCCCCCCGCCTCCGGACAGAGTTTTTATTGGGTACTGCCCCTGCAGCCCATCCATTCCCCCCCCACAGGTCCCCTCGGTGTGCCCCAGAGGGGAAGCCCTCTAGGAGGTGCGCAAGAGGAACTCCATGGGGCACTTGGGACAGACCCACCAGCCAGCGAGCAGAGAGGACGGGCTCTCCCCGGCTCTGAAGCGGCCCTGCCCCCGGCTCCGCTCCTCCACGTCTCCTCCCGTGAGCTCCGCAGCAGCCGCTCAGCCTCTGTCAGGGTGTGGGGCCCCAGCCCGCGCTGTCACCCCGGCCGATGCTGGAGCCTTCCACGGCCACATTGGGTCTGCTCATGCACCCGAATGTTCATTGCAGCACTATTTACAATAGGCAGGTCATGGAAGCAACCTAAATGTCCATTGACAGACGAATGGATAAAGAAGATGTGGTACATGTATACAATGGAATATTACTCAGCCGTAACAAGGAATAAAACTGGGTCATTTGTAGAGATGTGGATAGACCTAGAGACTGTCATAGAGTGAAGTAAGAAAGAGAAAAACAAATATCGTATATTAACACATATATGTGGAATCTAGAAAAATGGTACAGATGAACCGGTTTGCAGGGCAGAAATAGACACAGATGTAGAGAACAAACGTATGGACACCAAGGGGGAAAGTGGGGGTGGGGTGGTGGTGGGATGAATTGGGAGATTGGGATTGACATATACACTAATATATATAAAATAGATAACTAATAAGAACCTGCTGTATAAAAATAAAGAAATAAAATAAAATTCAAATCAAAGACTAAATAAAGCTATGTATGCTATCTAAAAAAAAACCCAAAAAACCCAAATGAAAGACTTTGAAAGTGTTTCAGTGGTAAACCTTCATATGCAAGTAACGTTTAAAGTAATCACATTATTTCAAAGTTATACATTGTCTAAAGTAACCCCTACTCTCCTTTTTTGGTATCACCATAAATGTAGTAAATTGTCTACTATATGCCAAGTACTGTCCTAAACATTTTACATACATTCACAGATTTGTCAGTACAGTTCTGTGAGATTCAAAGAATTTTAACAGGGACAGGTGGCTAATTGATAGCAGTGATGGTTGAAATCTGGTAGTGTAAGGACTCCAATACCCACTATTATTTTTCTGATATCATGTTAGTTAGTTAACTAATAAATTGCTATGAATGAGAAATAACAGGAACCACCAGGAGAAAGACAGAGCTTGAAGATCATTTAACCAGATAAATGAGCTATGGATGTGAGAAGGTATACAATAAGCAAAGCACAAAACAGGAATAAACAAGGTTTGTGAGACACGAACTGAATTTATGTGGTTTCTAAAGATGACATTAATCAATGGTTTGTGCTATTATTGTCATACTGCTTAGTTCTACATGTTTTATGCCCCATATTATTATTTTTACTTTAAACAGTCAATAATTATTAAAAAGATACTTTTAAAAGAGAAAAACATTATATTTACTTACATACTTATAATTTCCAGCATGCTTCATTCCTCTGGGTAAATCCAAATTTGTATCTGGTATGATTTTCCTTCAGCTTACAACTTCCTTTAACATTTCTCGTACTGTAGACCTACTAGCAACAAATTCTCTTGGCTTTTGTATACAAGTATCTTTGCTTCACCTTTGAATGCTGTTTTCATTGGACACAGAATTCTAGGATAATGTGGGGATTTTTCTTTTATCATATCAAAGATGTTTTGGTCCGTATTGTTTCTGATAATAAAATTTTAATCATTACCCTTTCCTCAGACTGTTTTATCTCTTTATTGTTACCTTTCAGTAATTTGATTATGATACGTCCTGGCAAGGTTTTCTTTGTGTTTATCCCGTTTGAAATTGGAGTTCCTTGGATCTGTGGGTTTACAGTTTTCATCAGCTATTATATCATGTGATCCTTTCTGGACTCTTTTCCTTCTGAGACTCAAATTACATGTTGGATCATTTGATTTTTTTTTTTTTTTTACTTTTTTCTCTCAGTACTGCAGTTTGGATAGTTTGTATTACTATCTTTGATTTCACTGATCTTGTTTTCTGTAGTGTATAATCTGCTTGTTCAACCCATTCAGTGAAGCTTTCATTTTACTTCACTTCATTCTAGATCTTTCATCTAAGTTCTACTTTGTTCTTTTCAATATCTTCTATTTACCTCTTCATTATGTTCATGTTTTCCTTTGAAACATATATTCATTATGTTTTCCTCCAAATCCCTCAACATATTTATAATTGCTGTTCAAAATCCCTGTCTGCTTATTCATTTGATCATCTGTTTTTTTTCTGGGTCTATTTATATTTCCTGATTTTTCTCTTGATTTTGGGTCACACTTTCCAAGTAACTTTTCATTGGATGTTGAACACTCTAAATGTTTCATTTTGGGGTATTTGCAATTTTGGTAGTTCAGCCTTAAAGAGCTTTAAAGAATGTTCAGCTTTATTTTGGTAGTTCAGCTTTCAAGACTTAATTTTTATTTATTTTTACTTATATTTAATTAATTTTTATTGGAGTATAGTTTTATTGGAGTATAGCTTTACAATGTTGTGTTAGTTTCTACTGTACAACAAAGTGAATCAGCTCTACATATATATATATATATCCCCTCTTTTTTTGGATTTCCTTCCCATTTAGGTCACCACAGAACATTGAGTAGAGCTCCTGTGCTATACAGTAACAGATCTGCTTTTAAGCTTTGTTGGTGTGGGCGTATGGTAGCCTTTATTAAGGCATGACCCTTCTGCAGTCTCTACTGAATGCCCCAGATAGTCAACCAAGTCTCTTTACTGGGTCTGGTCAGAACTCTACCATCTCTCAATCCTCTGTTAACTCTGGGAACCGTTTAGCTTACAGCCTCCTCCGGATAGTTGCTCTGTCCCCAGTAACTGTTCTTTGCCTCCTAAAATCTCATTCTAAGTATGCACAGCTTAGCAGTCAGCTAAAGACTCAATGGGACCCTGTGCGGATATTTACAGCTTGGTCTTGTTCTGATACTCCTCCCCACAAGTTCCAGCCACTGCAGCCTCCTGAACCCTAGTCTCCTTCTCCTCAATCCAGTGAGAACACCACACTCTGCTTGGAATCTCCTTCCACATGCTATGACCCAGAAAGTCTCCCTAGGCAGAAAATGAGGACCATATTAGGGCTCTCTCCTTCTGTTTCCCTTTTCTCACTGATCAAAATCCCGCACTGACAGTTATCCAATGTTTGAAAACAGATGTTTCACAGCTTTTGTCCAGTTTTTTCTTTATTTACAATGGAGTGCAAGTTCAAATCCATAACCATTACTCCATCATGGCTAAGAATGTAATTCCCCTCTGTAACTATTTTTTACTTATTTACTTTTGGAATATCTTATTTACAAGTATTTTTTCCATTTTTATTTTTTTAATTGAAGTATAGTTGCTGTACAATATTATATAAGTTACAGATGTACAACATAGTGATTCACAATTTGTAAAGGCTTTACTCCATTTACAGTTATTATAAAATATTGGCTATATTCCCCATGTTGTACAATATATCCTTGTAGCTTATTTTTTTTCCTTGTAGCTTATTTTATACCTAATAGTTTGTACGTTTTACTTCCCTACCCCTGTATTGCTATTCTAATTCTTTTTTAAAAGGAGTGATATGGTGATACCTGTTATTTTCTCCAATCATGAAAGTCTTAAAAATCATAAAAGTTTTAAATGTTACTCTTTGCAAGTCACCTTAGTTTTAAGTAGTACTCAACAATAATCAACTTTATTTAGAAACATATTTTGCTCAATTTACAGCCATGCTAAGGTAAACTGTGGTGAAAATGGAACTGCATTCCTCACATACAATTTATTTAATTTGAACTCCATAAAACCATTTCTTTGTAAGTAGGAAGAGGTTTCTTTACTTTTTTTTCTCAAATGGCTTAAAACAACAAAAATTTATTCTTTAATTGTGGTGATCAGAAGTCTAAAATTGGGACTTCCCTGGTGGTCCAGCAGTTGGGACTCCACGCTCCCAGAGCAGGGGGCCCGGATTCGATCCCTGGTCGGGGAACTAGATCCCACAAGCCGCAAACTAAGAGCCCGCATGCTGCAACTAAAAGATCCCACATGCGGCAAGGAAGAACCTGTGTGCCGCAACTAAGACCCGGCACAGTCCAATAAATATTAAAAAACAAAAACAAAAAAGAAGCCTAAAATCCAGGTGTTGGAAGGGCTGTGTTTCTTCTGGAAGCTTCAGGGAAGAATCCATTTCCTTGTCTTTTCTAGTTTCTAGAGGTCAACTGCATTCCTTAGCTTGTGTCTTCTTCCTCCATCTTCAAAGCATAGCACTCTAACATCTGGTTCTGTGGTCACATCTCCTTTTCTCTCACTTTTTCTCAACACACTGCCTCCCTCTTATCTGGGTGGCTATCCCACCCAGATAGCCCAGGATTAATCTCCCCACCTCAAGATCCTTAATTTAATCAAATCTGAAAGTTCCCTTTTGCTATGTAAGGTAACATATTCACAGGTTCTGGGGTTTAGGACGTGGACATCTTTGGGATGTGAGCTCCTGCTTTGTTTCCAACAGTAACCTGGACTCTAGGAAATCACAGATGAATGAACATGGCCTCTCCCCCTTGAATAGCTCAATGCCAGGCTGGAGGAAAGATTTTAGTTCTTATCAAATGTAAAGATCTTTGAGTTGATTATATCTTGTTTTTCTTACTATAATTAGAAAGCAAATAATTAGGGCAGCCATAAATAATAAATATAAACTATGTTTTATAGATGTAGCTACAGTTTACTTTTATGAACTAATGCAAAATACACCAAGATAAAGAATAGGAGATGTAAAATAATAATTTACCTCTTATTTGCCTGTCAACAACTCTCATTTCCTTTCTTATCTTCAATGACCATTCATTCACCTGGGAAAAATTTTACAAAAGGAATTATAAGAGAAGTCAATACCCCCAGTTCACCACATTTTAAAGAATTTTATATTAATGCTACATTTATTCCTGACACAAGCTAGAAATAATATAAACCTATTTTGAAAGAAACAGCCTTAGGGCCAAATTCTTTTTTTTTCTTCTCTGGCCAAATTCTGGGGTTTTTTCCCATCTTTTCATTCACAGTACATAGAAGTCTCAAACTATTCAAAGATTCCTATCTGAAGGCAGTATGAAGCACTTTATACAAGCTCCCCAAGAAAGTTCAGTACCCTGCAGGTATATAAAAATTTTTCATGAGGTGCCATGGGCATAGAAAGGTTTTATGGGCATCAGAAGATTTTCAATTTCTATACATAATTATTTTTAAAAAACTGCTCTGCCTGTGTGATAAGAATTCACCTTTTCCTTCTCCCCTTTAACAATTATACTTTTTCATTTTACAAAAGAAATATATTCCTCTAACCTATGTGTCTCTTCTTACTATGATAGGTTTCCCTGAGAGGCAAAAACCTCTGAAGCACTAAACACAGGGACAACTAGAAATACTGCTATAGGTGTTGAAAAAGTAGTGAATGACTCTAATAATTACCAAATTCTTATGCATTTCTTTCTAATTCTTCAGTTTCAAAAATGAAGGAAAATCAGTTATCAGTTGATAAATCATTAAAACTAAATTTTACATTTAATCAATTATTGCTTTTGGCATATGACACAGAAGTTCAAAAAATTAAGTGACACTGACACAGAAAAATCCTTTCCGCTACCATCTACTTATTTATATTAACAATGTTTCTCATCATGTGAGTCTAATAAAACATAAAATAGGGCTTTCTTCTAGTTGAGGCGCCTCACGATGAGGCTGTCTTCTCTACATCACAGCCATGCCACCCAAGGACCCTCTGCAGTTGGCACAGCCCTTCAGACACAAGAAGATGACCACACTGGCTCCTTAGGTGAATGGGTTACCCCCAGAGATGATCCAACCACGCACAGCTACAATACAAGTTACTGGTACCGGTTCTGCTTCTGGACAAGGAGCAATTTGCTGGCATGGACCTCAGTGTCTGTGTGAAAGGTGGTGGTCACACAGCCCAGCTTTTGCAATCCACCAGTCCACCTCCAAAGCCCTGGTGATCTTACTATCAGTAATATGTGGATAGGCTTCCAAAAAGATGAGAGACATCCTCAACCTGTGTGACTGGACATCGCTAGTAGCCGCAAATTCAAACATTTGGAGACCCTGGTGTCTGCAATTACTACTAGAAATCCTACAAATAAGCCTATCATGAGGATCAGGGTTCACCTTTATAATAAACAATGGTTGTGAGATTTAAGGTAAAAAATAATAAAACAGGAATGGAATTGATGCTGACCCTTTCATGCATTCATCCATGAATACATGAACTAAATGGCATTAAAAAATTCATATCCTTAAGATGTATTTCCAATAAATTTCACTTTTTAATGACTTTAAAATCATTATTTAACAAAATCTGTAAAATATTTATTATTCATCAACTCTAATAACTCCACCCAGATGATATATTAAAGCACTTAAAACTGTATGGTTATACAATTTTAAAAGTTAATGTTAGGTTTAAACATACATTTTTAAGTGAAATTCACATAACTATACTTAGCCATTTTTAAAATAAATTTTATTTATTTATTTATTTTTAAAATTTTGGCTGCTTTGGGTCTTTGTTGCTGTGCACAGGCTTTCTTTAGTTGTGGCGAGTGGGGGCTACTCTTTGTTGCGGTGTGCGGGCTTCTCATTGTGGTGGCTTCTCTTGTGGAGCATGGGCTCTAGGCACACGGGCTTCAGTAGCTGTGGCATGCAGGCTCAGTAGTTGTGGCACATAGGCTCTAGAGCGCAGGCTCAGTACTTGTGGCACGTGGGCTTAGTTGCTCCACAGCATGTGGGGTCTTCCTGGACCAGGGCTTGAATCCATGTTCCCTGCATTGGCAAGCAGATTCTTAACCACTGTGCCACCAGGGAAGCCCTACTTAGCCACTTTAAAATGTGCAATTCAGTGGCATTTAGTGCCTTTACAATGCTGTGCAATCACCAACTCCCTATAGTCTAAGAAGTTTTTCAATATGTCAGAAGAACACACTATAACCTATAAATAATCTTCCCCTATGACCATCCACCCTCCCATTCCCTGGCAACAACTAATTTGCTTTTCTGTCTTTTGATATGCTTATTTTGATATTTAATACAAAAGAAATCATATAATATGTGGCCTTTTGTGTCTGGCTTCTTTCATTTAGTATAGTGGTTTTGAGGTTCATCTATGTTGTACCATGTATCAAAATTTTTAGATTTTTTTTGATGTGGACCATTTTTAAAGCCTTTACTGAATTTGTTACAATATTGCTTCTGTTTTATGTTTTAGTTTTTTGGCTGCGAGGCATGTGGGATCTTAGCTCCCTGAACAGGGATCGAACCCTCACCCCCTGCACTGGAAGGTGAAGTCTTAACCACTGGACTGCCAGGGAAGTCCCTATCAACATTTTTTATGGCTGAATAATATTACATTGAGTGTACATAGAACACAAATTGTTTATCCATTCACCCAGTGATGGACATTTGGGTTGCTTCCATGTTTTGGTTACTGTGAATAGTGCTGCTATGAACATCTGTATACAAGTATTTGTTTGAGTACCTATTTTCAATTCTTTTGGGTATAAACCTAGGAGTGAAACTGCTGGGTCATATGATAGTTCTATTTTATATTTTTGAGGAACTCCAAAACTTTTTTTCAAAGGGGCTTCACCATTTTACATTCCCACAAGCAATGTACAAGGGTTCCTATTTCTCCACATCCTTATCAACACTTGTTATCTTCCAATTTTTTGATTATAGCCAATCTGTCGGATCTGTTGAAAGAGCATCTCATTATGATTTTGGTTTGCATTTCCTTAATGACCAATAAAGTTGAATATCTTTTCATGTGTTTGTTGGCCATTTGTATATCTCCTTTGGAGAAATGTCTATTGATGTCTTCTATCCATTCAGCTGTCTTTTTATTGTTAAGTTATATGAGTACTTTATATATTCTGATAGTAAACCCTTATCAGATATATAATTTGCAAATATTTTCTCCCATTCCATAGGTTATCTTTTTACTTTCTCGATAATGTCCTTTGATACACAAAAGCTTTCAATTTTAATGAATTCCAATTGTCTATTTTTTTCTTCTGTTGCTTGTGCTTTTGGTGTTATAGCAAAAGAATCCATTTCCAGATATGAGGTCATGAAGACTTACCTTTATGTATTTTCTGAGTTTTATAGTTTTAGGTCAAAGACTTTAATTTCGGTCTTTGATCCAAGTTAATTTCTGTATATGGAGTGAGGCAGGGGCCCAGCTTCATTCCTTTACATGTGGATATCCACTTGTCACAGACCTTGATGAAGAGACTATCTTTCTCTCACTGAATGATCTTGGCACCCCTATAGAAAATCAACTGGCCACAGATGTATGGGTTTACTTCTGGGATCTCAATCCTATTCCATTGACTGATCTATACATCTATCCTTATGCTAATACCACAGTTTTAGTAACTATAGCTTTACGGTAAGTTTTGGAATCTTGAACTGAGGGTCCTCCAAATTTGTTTTGCTTTCTCAGTATGGTTTTGGCTATTTGGAACCTGTTGTATTCCATGTGAATTTGCAGCTCAACTTTTCCATTTCTGCAAGAAAGGCATTTGGAGTTTTGACAGGCACTGCACTGAATCTGCAGATCATTTTGGTGGTACAGCCATCTTAACAAAATTAAGTCTTGCAATCCATAAACTTGGAATTTCTTCCTGTAATGTTTTGTAGTTTTCAGTGTACAAATGTACTGTTTCCTTGGTTAAATTTATCCCTCAGCATTTTATCATTTTGGATGCTACCGTAAATGAAATTTTAAAATTTCCCTTTTAGATTTTTCATTGCTAGTGTAAAAAACACAACTGATTTTTTACATATTTACCTTGAAACCTGCAACTCTGTTGAATTCACTTATAACTAATTTTCTGGTGCATGAGGAATCTTTAGCATATTCTATCTGTGGAATCATGTTATCTGCAAATGAACAGGTTTACTTCTTATCAGTGTGGGTGCTTTTTATTCCTTTCTCTTGTTCAACTGCTCTGGCTAGGACTTTTAATGCAATGTTGATTAGTAGCAACAAAACCTGGTGTCTTTGTCTTGTTCCTGATCTTAAGGAAAAAGCTTTCAGTCTTTCACAATTTAAAATGAAGTATAAGGTTAGCTGTAGATTTTCATAAATGCCCTTTATCATGTTAGGGAACTTCCCTTCTATTCCTAGTTCGCTGAGTGTTTTTATCATAAAAAGTATTTACATATTTTTGTTCCAAGTATAATTATTTCAAGCATAAAAGTATTACCTTAGGAGAAATCTATGGGAGAAAGTGGAATAGAAAGAAAACAGATTTTCGTTCAAAGAGAAAAAAATAATGAAAACTGTCTGACTATAAATAAGAACTTGTGCATATATGTTTGAACATTGATAGGTATCGAATCACTGTGATACTTTTAGAAGTGTTGTAACAATTCTATTCAAACACAACAACATGTACTATATACAAAAAATCATACCATTTGCAACTGTTCAAACTCATGATAAAAATATAAAATACTGATTTACAAATGTCCAAGGGGAACACAGGTACTCAAAATTACGGTAGGTAATACATCCAGAAATATGAAGACACTGTTATAATCTAACCAGAACTTTCAGAAAGAGCAGGAAAGAAAATTCAACGTTCAAACAGTCAAATGTTTACTGAGCACCCACTACAACCTGTTCAATGTGCTAGGCACCACTCAATGTGCTAGTGATACAGCAGGAGACAAAATAAAGACTTATGAACCTACATTCTAATGAGGAAAAACAGACAATAAGCAAATAAACATGTAAATGTATACTAGGTCAGAAAATTAGTGCTAGGGAAAAAATAAAGCAAGGAAGTAAGACAAGGGGAGTTGGGAAAGGATTACTTTATACGTGAAGATGAAAGAAAGTTCAATGGCTGAGGTGACTTTTGAGACCTGAAGACACCTGCAAGGGAACCATGTGACTATCCACTATCCAGATAGGGGGAGGGGCTATGGCATTATACTCTGTGTAAGAACAAAAGCCACTAAGAGACCTAGGCAAAAGAGTGTCCTTCAATACAGACTAAGGAATGGGGGTACAAGACCAGGTGTGATTAAATAATTTTTTAATTAATTAATTTATTTATCTTTGGCTGCACTGGGTCTTTGCTGCTGCGCACAGGCTTTCTCTAGTTGAGGTGAGCAGAGGCTACTCTTCGTTGCGGTGCGCAGGTTTCTCATTGTGGTGGCTTCTCTTGTTGTGGAGCATGGGCTCTAGGTGTGTGGGCTTCAGTAGTTGTGGCACGTAGGCTCTAGAGCACAGGCTCAGTAGTTGTGGTACACGGGCTTAGTTGCTCCGCGGCATGTGGAATCTTCCCGGACCAAGGCTCGAACCCATGTCCCCTGCATTGGCAGGTGGATTCTTAACCCCTGAGCCACCAGGGAAGTCCCTGATTAAATTTTTGTTTGAACTAGCAACTTTAATAAAACGATTTCAATTCAGGTTTATAGAAAAAATATTTATCATCTATTACACATAAATAATCACATAAGGCAGTGAATTACTCCTAATCCTGTATATGATACAGCTAAATCTGTTTGATTTTTTTTTCATGGATCAAAATACTGATTAGCTCCCATTATTTCTGCTTTCAATTGGTAATCTTTGATGATAGCGAATCTACTGGAAGCAATTCAAATTTCAGCAGTTACTGGAATTCCAGGAACAATGCCTAGTATAAATTTCACAATGCAAATTTAAACCTGAAAATGAGGCAGAATGAACAACTGCAGTGGTTTTTAAGCTTGTTTTTAGTAGCAGAATCCTTCAAATAAATGTAACATGGAACTCCACAGATACAAAAAAGATTATGATAATGTACATTTATCACATAGGTTCAGGTTCAAAACTTTTACTAATATAAAACAAATAAATGAGAATACTCTGTCTGTCCCGATGAAAGATAAAGCTCTAAATTAGTTGTTACGATGTTATACCAACTTCAGCATCCAGTGTCTTCCGTATTGTTTTACGTGTCTAGTATTGAAAAATTCTAATTCAAAGAGATTAAGAAACTATTTTATTACATCTGTTTACCATTACAGTTACTTAACAATTTGCCTTTTAAGGCTGTCCATTGTTTAAACGGATCCAGAAGATTGAAAGCAAAGTCATTTAGAAATGGTTGTTTCAAAATTTACCATTACATTATGTAACTGCTCATGTTCATTAAGGAGTGAACATTCAATTTAAGACAATAAATGGCAACAGTGAAATGACTTTTTTAAAAAGGCACTGCTGCATTGTTTGCAGTAGCGAAAGCCTAGAAATTACCTAAATGTATATCAAGAGGAGACTAGCTAAACACATTAGAGAATTTCCATAAGTGAACAGTATATTCTAATTAAAGAGAGAAAGGCAATGCACTGAGGACTACCCATGGAATTAATTCTCAAAATATAAATGAAAATAGCAAGGTAAAGAATGTGTACAGTATAATATTACATATGTTAAAGGGAGAGAAGAGGAAAGAGAGGGAGAGGCTAAAGGAGAGAAGGAAGGAGCAGGAAAGGGGAGGAAGAGAGGGAGGTGAACAAAAGGGAGAGAGATATATAAATATGTCTCTATATATTCATATATTATGGAATATCGACAGAAAAATCCACAGGAAATTAGGCTGCCTTCAAAGACAGAAACTGAATTAATTTGTGAACAGGAGTGAAAGAGAGATTTACTTTTTCCTGTAATTTAGGATACACTTTGCTGCCTTTTGAATTTTATAATATGTGCAAATATAACCTATTTCAAGAAACACTTCTTTAAAAAATAACATAAAAAAGAATTATGAAAAAAGTCCAGGTTCAGGAGCTGCTTTAAATCATCCCTGTTTGGAATAAATATTTTAAAATTCTACCTTGTAATATTAGAATATTCATTGAGGCTATTTTTAAAAAAATTATTTTAGATGCCACACAGCCTACTCTGTTAGACAATTACCCAAAACTTTAAAATAGTTCAATGTGAACCCAAATTTTGTTTCACTTTCATAAGTGACAACCAGCAGTTTCTAACATTAAAAAGTTTAAAAAAGTAAAATGTATAACAAATGATGATAATTGAAGACTGAAGTCAATCTGTCTTCATTATAGGGAAAAATAGTAATTAATTTACCTACTTTTATTTCCAAACCAGAATAACAAGTTTTCTGATTTAGTGCAAAATGTATTTTCATCTCTGTAAAATGACTTCGATGTTACAAGTAATACACTTCATTGTGAAGGATCATTGTATATCATATATGGGGTAGCAGCTCAGGAAAATGCGAGCAAGAAAGAGAAATGTGCAAATGATACAACACAGGGAAGAATATAATACGCACCTAGTGAGAAAATAAAGATTCAAACAAAGACATTAAAGAAAGGTTTAATCTAAGGGGGGATAATTTCAAAAAGATTTGGAGAGTTCCATCTCTGCCTAGGTATAGAAAGCTGAGAAGACTCTCAAGACGGTAAGACAAAGCTGAATGAACTACAAAATAACTTTTCCTGAACCTGTTGAAAAGCTCAGGTCACAAGGCAACAGTACAGCATGAAATCTAAAGAAAGGCACTTCTAAGAAAAGAGGGAACACCAGCACTGAATCATCTGTGGTATAGCCTGGATGGCAGGCACCTTAAAAGCAACTGAAGAAAATTCAGTTAAATTTCTAAATAAATTGATAAAATCCAAGTGTGGGTTAGTGGACAGCAAAGAACCTCAGGAGCCACAAGTACAATGGGAGTTCACATCAACTTTCGGGTTCTTCAAATGGAAATGGCATAAAAATGCTGAAATGTACACAAAGAACGCCTTCATTGGCTCACAAAACTTGACACAGCTGAAGAAAGAATCAACAAACTTGAAGAAAAGTCAATAGAAGTTACCCAAACTAAAAAAAAGAATAAAATAAGTCAAAGTATCCAAGAGCTATGAGATAATAACAAATGGTCTAACACATGTGTAATTGGGACCCCAGCAGGAAATGAGAGAAGAGAGCATAAGTATTTGAGGAAACAATGGCTGAAAATTTTCCAAAAATAATGAAAAATATCAAACAACAGATGCAGGAAGCTCAGAGAATCCCAAACAAGATAAATATCAAAAACAAAACAAACAAAAAATACAATGTAACACCACAAAACACACCTAAACACATTATATTCAAAATGCTGAAAATCAGAGATAAAATCTTAAACCCAGCTAGAGAGGAAAAAACTATGCATTAATGACAAAGGAATGAAGATAAGAAGTACATCAGACTTCTCAAAAGAAACTATGATCAGGAGATAACGGAGAGACATCTTTAAAGTGCTGAGAGAACTTAAAAAATCCTCTCAATCCAAAATTCTATATTGGTGAAAATATCATTCAAAGTGAAGACAACTTCCAGATTCAGCTCTGATATATAGAGATTGGAAGTCATTGCTCCCATCCATAAAACAAGGAAAAAACCCAACAACTTTTCTTTGATTCAACAGAAAACCAAAGTTATAGGTCAAACGGCCATCCTGCAATGTGGAGACAGAAGTGAATACAGAGAGTGACATTTGAGATATGCTTACCTGGACCACTGGAAGGAACATTTAAATGGTAATTTCAACTAATTGCTGGTAGATGAGTGTAGACTACCATGAGAATGAAACTCCTAGGTCCCCCAAAACGTTCATGGGCTTTACCTCCAAGAACCACAGAAGTTTCTCATTGTGAAAAAGCAAGAAAGATACCCCTATTTCTCCGGAAGGGAGAAAAGAAAAGTAACCATTCTGAAATATTCACACAGTGTTGTTCTTTGTAAAAAAGGCCTATTCTCCAGTAAAACAAACCTTACTAGAGCCTTATCTCACCCTGGAGAAGGATGTTTATCTGACATTATCTGCTTTCTCCTAGTCTTCCTATGTCACTGGGAGTGGGCAGGAAGCTAAGAAACACTTGTGAACACTACGTCCAGGGACACAGGTCACTAAAACACTGAGTTTTAATAAGATTATAGAATGCTTCCAGTCCCCCACACCTTACCACCACACCAATAGGGCTCCAGTATAACAATGCATTAGAGATAAAAGAAACGCAAGATGCATGCCCTATCTAAAGAGGAGTTTTTGTGGATGCCCAAGATAACAAGAGAAATAAAAACAAGGACAGTAGAGGAACTTTAAGCCTCTGGCACCTATAGCCACAGCAAACATTAACAAAGCCAAACCTCTAGCCTGATCACCATAAAACCTCATACTGAAGACCTATTTACCTCATTTTCTATTACCCCACATATCACATCCAGTTTCCAACAAAAAATTACAAAGCATTCTAAAAGACAAGAAAAATCACAGTCTGAAGAGATAAAGTAGGCATCAGAACCAGACTTAAATATGACATAGATATTGACATTTTCTGGCTCTTGTGGGAAAAGTAAACATTACCCAAGAAGAGACAGGTAATGTAAGCACAAAGATGGAACCATTAAGGATCAAAAGGAAATGCTAGAAATATAAAACACATTAATATTATAACAGAAATGAAGACTGCATTTGATGAGTTCATCAGTACATAAGACATAGCCAAGGAATATATCAGTGAATCTGAACCAGTGAATAGAAACTTGCAAAACTGAAATGCAATAGGAAAAAGAATGAAAACAAACAGAAGAGGACATCTAAGAACAGTGGACAATTTCAAAAGATGTAACATACACATAATTGAATACCAGAAGGAGAAAAAAAGAGAAAACGTACAGAAAAAATATGAAATAATAATGGCTGAGAACTTTCCAAAATTAATGACAGACCCCAAAACCATGGATAAAGGAAGCAAAGAGAAGACAAAGTGGGATAAGAATCCAAAAAATGACAACTAGTTATCTCATTTCAAAATGGGGAACACGAGAACAAAGAGAAAATTTTGAAAGGCAGAGAAAAAACACACCTCACCTACAAGGGAACAAAGATAAGAATTACAAAACACTCTTTGTTATAAACTATGGAAGCAAGAAGAGAGTGGAGTGAGATAAAGGGTTGGAGAAAAAAATCACCAACCTAGAATTCTACATCCAGCAAAATTATCTTTCAAAAGAGGAGAAGTAAAGACTTTATCAGACAAACAAAAATTGAGGGAATTCATCACAGCAGATCTAGATTACCAGAAATGTTTTTTAAAAGTTCTTCAGGGAGAAGCAAAATTATACAGGTCAGAAACTGGTACATATATAAAGAAAGAATATTAGGGAAAGAATAAATGAAGACAAAATCTATTTTCTTATTCTTAACTTTTTTTTTTTTTTGGCTGTGTGGCATGGCTTGTGGGCTATTAGTTCCCCAACCAGGGATTGAACCCATGCCCCAGAAGTGAAAGCGCTGAGTCCTAACCACTGGACCGCCAGGGAATTTCCTATTCTTAAAGTAATAATAGTAACAGTATATTGGGTGAAGATAGAATATGGATAACTGAAATGAATGAGAGCAATATCATAATGGACAGAATACACTGTTAAAAGGTATCCGCATTACATGTGAAACAGTATAATAGCATTTGAAGTTAACTTAATTAAGAATGTATATTTCAAAATCTGGGACAATCACTAAAAACTTTTTAAAAACACATAATTCATATGCTAATAGATGAGATTAAATGAATCATATGAAAGGGTCAGTGAAAACCAGACGGGGAAAGCAAGAAAGCGAGAGAGAGAGAAAGAGAGAAAGAAAGAAAAAGTCAACTATACATTGCCTACAAGACTAAGGTTAAAAGTAAATATAGAGACTAACATTAAAAGGAAAAGGAAGAGGGCTTCCCTGGTGGCACAGTGGTTGAGAGTCCACCTGCCGATGCAGGGGACACGGGTTCGTGCCCCGGTCTGGGAAGATCCCACATTCTGCGGAGCGGCTGGGCTCGTGAGCCATGGCCGCTGAGCCTGCGCATCCGGAGCCTGTGCTCCACAATGAGAGGCCACAGCAGTGAGAGGCCAGCGTACCGCAAAAAAAAAAAAAAAGAAAAAAAAGTAAAAGGAAGGAGAAATATACCATGCAAACACTAATCAAAACCAAGCTCTCTCCTATCTCACACAATATATAGAAATTAACTCTACACTAGTCAAAGACCTAGATATAGGAGCTAAAACTATAAAACTCAGAAGAAAATACAGGGCTAAATCATCATAACTTTGGATTTGTATTAGAAACATCCCAAAAGCATGAGCAAAAAAAAAAAAAAAAAAGAAAGAAAATACATACATTGAACTTCATCAAAATTTAAAACTGTGCATCAAAGAATATTATCAGAAAAAATAATAAGATCACCTATAGAATGGGAGAAAATATTTGCAAATTATATACCTGATAAGGGTCTTCTAACAAAATATATAAAGAATTCGTACAACTCAATAACAAAAAGACAACCCAATTAAAAAACAGGCAAAGGACCTAGAGACACATACAGACTGAAAGTAAGGGGATGGAAAAAGATATTCCATGCAAATGGAAATCAAAAGAAAGCTGGAGTAGCAATTCTCGTATCAGACAAAACAGACTTTAAAATAAAAACTATTACAAGAGACAAAGAAGGACACTACAGGGCTTCCCTGGTGGCGCAGTGGTTGAGAGTCCGCCTGCTGATGCAGGGGACGCGGGTTCGTGCCCCGGTCCGGGAAGATCCCACATGCCGTGGAGCGGCTGGGCCCATGATCCATGGCCGCTGAGCCTGCACGTCCGGAGCCTGTGCTCCGCAACAGGAGAGGCCACAAAAGTGAGAGGCCTGCGTACCGCCAAAAAAAAAAAAAAAAAAAAAAAAAAAGAAGGACACTACATAATGATCAAGGGATCGATCCAAGAAGAGGATATAACAATTGTAAATATTTATGCACCCAACATTAGAGCACCTCAATACATAAGGAAAATACTAACAGCCATAAAAGGGGAAATTGACAGTAACACACTCATAGTAGGGGACTTCAACACCCCACTTTCACCAATGGACAGATCATCCAAAGTGAAAATAAATAAGGAAACACAAGCTTTAAATGATACATTAAACAAGATGGACTTAATTGATATTTATAGGACATTCCATCCAAAAACAACAGAATACACATTTTTCTCAAGTGCTCATGGAACATTCTCCAGGATAGATCATAGCTTGGGTCACAAATCAAGCCTTGGTAAGTTTAAGAAAATTGAAATTGTATCAAGTATCTTTTCCGACCAAAATGCTATGAGACTAGATATCAATTACAGGAAAAGATCTGTAAAAAATACAAACACATGGAGGCTAAACAATACACTACTTAATAACGAAGTGATCACTGAAGAAATCAAAGAGGAAATTAAAAAATACCTAGAAACAAATGACAATGGAGACACAACGACCCCAAACCTATGGGATGCAGCAAAAGCAGTTCTAAGAGGGAAGTTTATAGCAATACAATCCCACCTTAAGAAACAGGAAATATCTCGAGTAAACAACCTGACCCTGCACCTAAAGCAATTAGAGAAAGAAGAACAAAAAACCCCCAAAGTTGGCAGAAGGAAAGAAATCATAAAGATCAGATCAGAAATAAATGAAAAAGAAATGAAAGAAACGATAGCAAAGATCATTAAAACTAAAAGCTGGTTCTTTGAGAAGATAAACAAAATTCATAAACCATTAGCCAGACTCATCAAGAAAAAAAGGGAGAAGACTCAAATCAATAGAATTAGAAATGAAAATGGAGAAGTAACAACTGACACTGCAGAAATACAAAAGATCATGAGAGATTACTACAAGAAACTCTATGCCAATAAAATGGACAACCTGGAAGAAATGGACAAATTCTTAGAAATGCACAACCTGCCAAGACTGAATCAGGAAGAAATAGAAAATATGAACAGACCAATCACAAGCACTGAAATTGAAACTATGATTAAAAATCTTCCAAAAAACAAAAGCCCAGGACCAGAGGGCTTCACAGGCAAATTCTATCAAACATTTAGAGAAGAGCTAACACCTATCCTTCTCAAACTCTTCCAAAATATAGCAGAGGGAGGAACACTCCCAAACTCATTCTATGAGGCCACCATCACCTTGATACCAAAACCAGACAAGGATGTCACAAAGAAAGAAAACTACAGGCCAATATCACTGGTGACCACAGATGCAAAAATCCTCAACAAAATACTAGCAAACAGAATCCAACAGCACATTAAAAGGATCATACACCATGATCAAGTGGGGTTTATTCCAGGAATGCAAGGATTCTTCAATATATGCAAATCAATCAACGTGATACACCATATTAACAAATTGAAGGAGAAAAACCATATGATCATCTCAACAGATGTAGAGAAAGCTTTTGACAAAATTCAACACCCATTTATGATAAAAACTCTGCAGAAAGTAGGCATAGAGGGACCTTTCCTCAACATAATAAAGGCCATATATGACAAACCCACAGCCAACATCGTCCTTAATGGTGAAAAACTGAAACCATTTCCACTAAGATCGGGAACAAGACAAGGCTGCCCACTCTCACCACTCTTATTCAACATAGTTTTGGAAGTTTTAGCCACAGCAATCAGAGAAGAAAAGGAAATAAAAGGAATCCAAATCGGAAAAGAAGAAGTAAAGCTGTCACTGTTTGCAGATGACATGATACTATACATAGAGAATCCTAAAGATGCTACCAGAAAACTACTAGAGCTAATCAATGAATTTGGTAAAGTAGCAGGATACAAAATTAATGCAGAGAAATCTCTGGCATTCCTGTACACTAATGATGAAAAATCTGAAAGTGAAATCAAGAAAACACTCCCATTTACCATTGCAACAAAAAGAATAAAATATCTAGGAATAAACCTACCTAAGGAGACAAAAGACCTGTATGCAGAAAATTATAAGACACTGATGAAAGAAATTAAAGATGATACAAATAGATGGAGAGATATACCATGTTCCTGGATTGGAAGAATCAATATTGTGAAAATGACTCTACTACCCAAAGCAATCTACAGATTCAATGCAATCCCTATCAAACTACCACTCGCATTTTTCACAGAACTAGAACAAAAAATTTCACAATTTGTATGGAAACACAAAAGACCCCGAATAGCCAAAGCAATCTTGAGAACGAAAAACGGAGCTGGAGGAATCAGGCTCCCTGACTTCAGACTATACTACAAAGCTACAGTAATCAAGACAGTATGGTACTGGCACAAAAACAGAAAGATAGATCAATGGAACAGGATAGAAAGCCCAGAGATAAGTCCACGCACATATGGTCACCTTATCTTTGATAAAGGAGGCAGGAATGTACAGTGGAGAAAGGACAGCCTCTTCAATAAGTGGTGCTGGGAAAACTGGACAGGTACATGTAAAAGTATGAGATTAGATCACTCCCTAACACCATACACATAAATAAGCTCAAAATGGATTAAAGACCTAAATGTAAGGCCAGAAACTATCAAACTCTTAGAGGAAAACATAGGTAGAACACTCTATGACATAAATCACAGCAAGATCCTTTTGGACCCACCTCCTAGAGAAATGGAAATAAAAACAAAGATAAACAAATGGGACCTAATGAAATTTCAAAGCTTTTGCACAGCAAAGGAAACCATAAACAAGACCAAAAGACAACCCTCAGAATGGGAGAAAATATTTGCAAATGCAGCAACTGACAGAGGATTAATCTTCAAAATTTATAAGCAGCTCAATAGCAAAAAACAAACAACCCAATCCAAAAATGGGCAGAAGACCTAAGTAGACATTTCTCCAAAGAAGATATACAGACTGCCAACAAACACATGAAAGAATGCTCAACATCATTAATCATTAGAGAAATGCAAATCAAAACTACAATGAGGTATCATCTCACACCAGTCAGAATGGCCATCATCAAAAAATCTAGAAACAATAAATGCTGGAGAGGGTGTGGAGAAAAGGGAACACTCTTGCACTGCTGGTGGGAATGTGAATTGGTACAGCCACTATGGAGAACAGTATGGAGGTTCCTTAAAAAACTACAAATAGAACTACCATATGACCCAGCAATCCCACTACTGGGCATATACCCTGAGAAAACCATAATTCAAAAAGAGTCATGTACCAAAATGTTCATTGCAGCTCTATTTACAATAGCCTGGAGATGGAAACAACCTAAATGTCCATCATCCGATGAATGGATAAAGAAGATGTGGCACATATATACAATGGAATATTACTCAGCCATAAAAAGAAACGAAATTGAGCTATTTTTAATGAGGTGGATAGACCTAGAGTCTGTCATACAGAGTGAAGTAAGTCAGAAAGAGAAAGACAAATACCGTATGCTAACACATATATATGGAATTTAAGAAAAAAAAATGTCGTGAAGAACCTAGGCATAAAACAGGAATAAAGACACAGACCTACTTGAGAATAGACTTGAGGATATGGGGAGGGGGAAGGGTAAGCTGTGACAAAGCAAGAGAGAGGCATGGACATATATACACTACCAAATGTAAAATAGATAGCTAGTGGGAAGCAGCTGCATAGCACAGGGAGATCAGCTCGGTGCTTTGTGACCACCTGGAGGGGTGGGATAGGGAGGGTGGGAGGGAGGGAGACGCAAGAGGGAGGGGATATGGGAACAGATGTATATGTATAACTGATTCACTTTGTTATAAAGCAGAAACTAATACACCATTGTGAAGCAATTATACTCCAATAAAGTTGTAAAAAAAAAAAAACAGGCAAAGGGCATAAACAGACATTTCTCTGAAGGAGATATACAAATGGCCAAAAAGCACATGAAAAGATATTCAACCTCATTTGTCATTAAGGGAATGTAAATAAAAACCACAAGATACCACTTCACATAGAGCATATTGACTATAATAACAGAATTGGCTCTAATCAAAAATATAAGTGTTAGCAAGGAGAGAAATATGAACACTTGTACATTGCTGGTGGGAAGGTAAAGTGGTGAAGCCACTGTGAAAAACGGTTATGGAGTTCCTCAAAAAGGTAAATAAATTCTATTCCTAGGTATATACCCGAAAGAATTGAAAATAGGTACTCAAAAAATATTCATATGAAAATGTTCATAACAGCACTATTCACAACAGTCAAAAGGTTGAAACAACTCAAATGTCTATCACTGGATGAATGCATGAGTTGTGAGATATGCATGCAATGAAATATCATTCGGCCATAAAAAGGAAGTAAGTACTAGCTACATCATGGATGAACCTTGAAAACACTGTAGTAAATGAAAGAAGCCAGACATAAAAGGCCCATATATTGTATGATTCCACTTATAAGAAATTAGAATAGAAAACAGACTCGTAGTCACCCGATGCTGGAGGGAGATTAGAATGGGCAGTAACTGCTTAGAGAGTATGGGGTTTTATTTTAGAGTGATGAAAATGTTTTGGAACTAGATAGAGGTGGTGGTTGCATGTTATGAATGTACCAAATGGCACTGAATTGTTCAGGGTAAAATGGTTCATTTTATGTTATGTAAATTTCACATCAATGAAAATAAAGAAGTAAAGAAAGAAAAAAGAAAGAGAGGGAGTGTGGGAGAAAGAAAGGAAGGAAGAACAGGAGGGTAGCTGCATTAAGACAAAGCAGACTTCAGAACAAAAAAACTTATCAGAGCAACAGAGGCACTAAGTAAGGATTCAATAAGAAAACAAAACAATCCTTAGTGTGCACACACCTAAAAACAGAGCATCAAAATATATGAGGCAAAAACTGATAGACCTGAAAGGGGAAATGGACAAATCCATGTTATAGCTGGAAAATTCAAAACCTCCCTTGAGATAATCAACAAATGGAACAGATAGGAAATCAGTAAGGATATAGCTGACCTGAACGGAACTATCAGTCAACTTGATCTAATTAACATTTATAGAATACTCTGTCCAACAACAGAACACATAGACTTCTCAAGCTCACATGGAAACACTCCTCAAGACAGTCCACTTTCTGGGCCATAACACACACACTCTAACAAATTTTTAAAAAATAGAAATCATACAAGGTGTGTTCTGACACCACAATGGAATGAAGCTAGAAATCAGTAACAGAAAGATAGCTGGAAAATCCCCAAATTTTGGAGATTAAACAACACACATCTAAGTAACACATGGGTCAAAGAAAAAGTCTCAAGATAAATCTAAAATTATTTTGAATTAAATTAAAGTGGAAATAAATACAACTTATGAAAATGTGTAGGGTGCAGCAAAAGCATTGGGAAGTTAATTTATAGCATTAAATGCATATATTAGGAGAGAGCTAAACATCAATAATCTAAGATTCCACCTTAGGAAACTAAAGAAAGAAGAGCAATTTAAGCATCAAGCAAGCAGAAGAAAAGAAACAATAAAAATTACAGAATCAATGAAATTGAAAAGAGGAAAGTACAATAATAGAAAATCAATGAAACCAAAATCTGGCTCTTTAAACAGATCAATAAAATAGATAAACCTTTAGCCAGGCGAACAGAGAAAAAAAGAGAGAAGACAAGTTTACCAATATCAGAAATGCAAAAGGGGTCATCACTATTGATTCCATGGAGAATAAAAAGACAATAAAGGAATATTATGAACAATTCTATGCTCACAAAGTTGGTAAATTAGATGAAAGGGACCGATTACTTGAAAGCCTACTAAAACTCACACAAGGAGATGTAGATTATCTGAATAGGCCTATTATTATTAAAGCAATTGAATCGGTAGTTAATAACTTCCCAACAAAGAAAGTATCAGGCCCAGATGGTTTCACTGGTGAATTCTACCAAAGATTTAAGGAAGTAATGATAACAATTCTCTACAAAATCTTCAAGAAAATATAAGAGTGAATATTTCTTAACTCATTCTATGAGGCCAGCATTATCCTAATATCAAAACCAGATAAAGACATTACAAGAAAGGAAAACTACAGACCAGTATCTCTCACGAATGCAAAAATTCTCAACAAAACGTTAGCAAATTGAATGTAAAATTACATTAAAAGAATTATAAACCACAATCAAGTGTGATTTATTCCAGGTATGCAAGGCTGGTTCAACATTCAAAAATCAGTCACCATAATCCACCACACATCAATAGGCTAAATAAGAAAAATCATATGAATTGACACAGGAAAACCATTCTCCTATACTCACAACAAAAACTTTCCACAAACCTGAATAAAAGGAAGATTCCTCAATGTAATTTAAAAAAAACCCTGCAACCCCACCCTCACCCCAAACTATAGCTAACATCATAATTAATGGCAAGAAATTAGAAGCTTTCCCCCTAAGATAAGGAACAAGGCAAGGATATCATCTCTCTCTACTCCTATTCAACAGTGTAATGAAGTCCTAGCTAGTACAATAAGAAAAGAAAAGGTACACAAATTTGGGACAAAACAATTAAACTGATGTGTGTGTGTGTGTGTGTGTATATATATATTTGTTTATATTTATATTTATATTTATATTTATATTTATAAATATTTGTTGTTGATTCTTTGGAATGGATATTAAAAAATCTCCAAGAACTCCAAGAATTAACAAGCAAATATAGCAAGGTCATAGGACAGAAGAGTAATATACAAAAGTTAACTGCTTTCCAATATACCAGTAATAAACAACAGGAATCCGAAATTTAAAAAACATTTACCATAGCACCAAACAAAACAATAAAACACTTGGGTAAAAATCTAACAATACGTATAGAATGTACATGTAGAAAACTACAAAACGTTAATGAAAGAAATCACAGACATATAAATAAATGGAGAGATATTCCATGTTCATGGATTGTAAGACTAAACACTAATATATCAGTTCTTCCCAACTTCATTTGTAGATTCAATGCAATCCCAATCAAAATCACCAGAATCTATTCTGTAGATATCAACAAACTGATTTTAAAGTTTATATGGAAAGACAAAAATGCCCTGGAGTAGCCAAGACAACTGTGAAGAAAAACAATGCTGGAGGATTCTCCATTACCCAACTTTAAGACTTAATATAAAGCTACAGTATTCAAGAGAGAGTAGTTGGCCAAAGAACAGACACATAGATCAACAGACCAGAATAATTAGACCCACACAAATATGCTCAACTGATGATATAACAAATAGATATTTTTTCTCACAATTGAAGGAAACTAGTTTTTAAATGCCCTAAATTCAAATCTTCCCAATAATGCTGATTAAGCTCAATCTCCATTTTATTAACGTCCAAAATGCTAAATTCTACTTTCTGTTTATACTTGGTGAATTATATCTATGATTAGAACCCTGAGGCATGAACTGGAGCAATTTAATCACTACATAAAAGGTGGCAACTAGCCGATAGAACAATTTCACACAACCACCAGAAAATCTTGCTTTCCCCAAATGTTAGCAATAGTCAGAAAAATAAAGAACATAGTTTCTGAACTTGGTCTTCATGTCTCAGCTTAAGTGTTACTTTGGGAGGCCTTCTGTGACCCCTGGGATAAGTTAAACCCACTTGCAGTATAATTAGGCAGAACCCTATACCTCCTCTCTTTTGTAAACATTACATTAATTATATTAAACTAACATAATTATATATAACTAATATACTGATATTAATGTGTATACACATTATAGACTGTATGGCTCCAGCAGGTCAAAGACCTTTTCTTATTCACTAACCCCTTGTGCCCCTGGCACAAAGCAAATGCTCAATAGTTATCTGTTGAATTTAACTGCATAAAATATGTGTTGTGAAGAAGAGGCATAAAATTTCAGTCATCAGAAACACCAAAAGTCTATGTTTTTAAATGTCAAAGAGAAAAAGGTTCATAAAACTGGTCAAAATTTTTTCTTTAACTTACAAAATCAAAAGGGATTTTGTGAAAGAAAAAATTGCTAAGAGAAACGGGAATAACCCAAATTATCCAGCCATGACCCAGATCAGTAGTTCTCAACCTCACTCCACACAGAAGTTACCTGGGACATTTAAACAATACCAATTTAATTGGGCTAGTAATAGAGCCCAAATGATAGGTAGTACTTATAATTTCTTCAGGTGAATCTAATGTTCTGTTATGGTAAAATACAGTCCAGTACAAAAAGCTCAAGAAACTGTCTCAAACAAGTCTCGCAACTGGAAAGATCACTACAATAAACAAAATGAAAACTGATAAAATGGAAAATTAACAAACCTTTATTTAGTACCAATAGGGTTTTAGTAATAAACAAAAAGCATTTATAATTCATAAGTTAAGCAGAACATAAGGAGTACAGTATAAAGAAAATTCAAACTGTAAATCAGACAGTATGATGTGAAAACCATAAGAACTCTACAGAGAATTTCACACTATCAAGATATATACTTTATTCAAATTCATTCATAGAGTCTACTACATGTCAAGCCAACAAGGCACAGGAAACAAAAACAAATAAAAGTGTGTTTTCTATAAACAGTGTGGAAACAAATGGTAAGCCAAATGGAAAACAAAATGATTGAATCCCTGTTCTCATCGTTCATTGAAATTAATTAAGTGGATTGAAGACTTAAATACAGAATGCAAAACTATGTTACTTTAAGAAGACAGTATAGGAGAATACCTTTATGATTTCAGATTAGGAAAGGATTTCTTCCTTTTTTTTTAGGAAAGGAGTTCTTTTAAAAGACACAAAAATCAATAAGCATAAAGGAACAGACTGATATTCTTATCTATGCTGAAATTAAGAATTTTTACTCATCATAAGATACCATTTAAAGGAAGGGAAAAGTTCAGAAAATTGGAGAAGCTATTTGTAACCACATAAACGGGAACAAAAGCATTTATAAAGCCTTGGTATCCAGAATATATAAAGACCTGTATCCAGGATACATAAATATTTCCTAAGCATCAATGTCTTTTTTTTTTTGAATTCTGAACTTTGTATGTGAAAACCCACATGATGAACGTGTCTCTGCATGATGTTATCTTCTTCCAGAGAAGACCTAATTTGCTTCAGGCAAACATCTAGCCTAAGAACACTGACAACTGGTTATTAATTAAGCTTAATAAATCCAATCAGGGATAGGGATGATCTGACACTGGACATCAGTCTTTGTAAAGGCGGTTTATTTCCAGCTCACTGTTACCACTAAGGTGTATCCTTTCAGAGTTCTAACCAAAAGCCTTGGGGACTTAAATGAGTCCCTCATCCTTGGTGTGCCCTGAACTCCAATTTTTGAACCCCCTAACCACAGGATGTCAAAATCTCTCCTCAAATTCTCAGTTTCTCAACACTGCATGAGGAATTAGAGGATCTCTTTAGGGAGAAAAACTGGTCCCAAATGACTGGGCTCATGTAATTGAGCTTCCCACTTCTCTCAGATCTTGATTTTGCAAATTCTTCACTACCTTGGTAGTTTTCAGTAATTTCAAATAGTTATACTTTTAATCTAGCTCTTCTAGTTATTTTCAGCAGGAGGATTGGCTCAAAAAACCTAGTCTCTAATTACCTTCATGATTTTTTAAAGAATATATTTCTTTCTTCTAATTAAAAGGCCTAGAAGCAAGAACACTCCAGTAGTAATAAGCACGACGAGCACCTAAATTTTGGTTTCTAAACACCATTCCCACTAAAAGAAACTTGTACTCCTTGGAGAAACGGTTGATTCCACGTATCAGGGTGGGATATACAAATCACACTGCTATAGACAGAATGTTTGTATCCTCCCAATTCTGATGCTGAAATAGTCCTCAATGTGATGGTATCTGGAGGTGGGGCCTTTGGGAAGTGATTAGGTCATGAGGGCAGAGCCCTCATGAAATGAGTTTAGTGCCTTATAATAGAGACTCCAGAAAGCTTGATCCCCCTTTCTGCCCACGTGAGGGCACAGTGAAAAAATGGTCATCTACGAACTAGGAATCAGGTCGTCATCAGACACTGAATCTGCGGGTTCCATGATCTTGGACTTCTCAGCCTCCAGTACTGTGAGAAATAAATTTCTACTGTGTATAAGCTACCCAGTCTGTGGCATTTTGTTATAACAGCCCAAATAGACTAAAACAGATATATAGTTAAAAGTAAATTCCCCTCCCACTTTTGACCCTCAGCTACCTAGCTCCTCTCCCTGAAGGTGATGTCTGTAAACTAGGACTTTGGGTATCCTTCAAGATTTAAAACATACATAAAACTAGAAATTAGCCAAAAGCAACAAATATAAGTGAACTTAGGTCAAAAATTGCCTACTCTGATCACTGTCAGATGGATATAGAGAAGATGGTCAATTAGGGTATCTTCAAATGTGTAAGCATTTTCTCTCACCATTTCTACTTCATGAAACAAATATTTGATAGACACCTTACTCTTATCAAGGGAGTTCAACACTATGCTGAAAAGTAGATGATAAGAAAAACGCGATCCTTGCTCTTAAGAAGCTTACGATTTTGCTGAGGACACGAAGTAAAAAAGAAAGTATTCTTCCTGGATAACACTTTTTCTAATGTCTTCCCTGATCCCCTGAATTCTGTCTAAAACCACGCTCTGTGGTTCCTTCCTCTCCATCACCATCCTGTCAAAAATCTGCTCTCTTCCTGAACTCTCTCAATTTCAGATCATGATACCAACACTGAGTGGGATGATGGATTTGATGGCGGTGAGGTTAAACAGAAACCTAAGAATCATCTTTGCACTTTCATCCCACATCCAGCAGATAAGCAAATTCTGACTAAATACTTCTAAAACTTGGTATCCAGAATATATAAATGTATATATATATATATCCTATATATATACATATATATCCTATATATATTTAGGATATATATATATTATATATATTTAGGATATATATATATTAGGATATATATCTATATATATATCCTAATATTTCTAAATATTTATATATTTATATCCTAAATATTTATCCTAAATATATATCCTAAATATTTCTAAAACTCCTCCTATCCTTTCCAACCCCACTTTTGCTCTCAGTTAAGACCGGCATCATCTCTCATCTGGGCCACTTAATTGCTCCATACCGAAGCCTCCTCCCTCCAATTCTTGCTCCAGACCACTATTCTGAATGCTCCCCGTCCTTCGCAGGCATGACACATAGGCCCTCATTAATCTGCCCTCTACCTGCCTCTCCAATTTAACACCTCACCACTGCCATCACTCCTCCTGCATCCCACTCACATATAACCTTATTGCATCCTTCAACCATTCTAAACTTTTGTCTGGTTCCTCCAACCTCCATTCCACACTGCTATACCTTGCATCTGCAGTTTATTTTGCTTGGAATGCCTCTTCTTTCCCAGTCCTATACCAACCCATCCACCTGGCTAATGCCTCTTGTGACAAGACCCAGATAACCTCCCTGACCAGGTCCTCTTCCCTACTCTGAACAGTAAGTTACTCCCCCCACACACTGTGACATCATAGATCTTGTACATACTTATATTATTGCTCTTATTTACCCTAAAATATAAGCATTTGTTCACATGTCAGCCTCCCCCAAAACTTGGTATTCTTTGAAGTTGTCCTCCAGTGTCTTATTTTTGCAAACCTGATGTCAACCCAATATACACTAAAATATCTCAATAAACGTTTGTTGTATGAACTAAGTGAATGAAGCCTTCTCTTTTCCTCCATCTCCCTTTCTCATTTTCTTCCCCCTTCGGAGAGCAGCCCACAACCATGTGTCATGACTCAGTCTATGGATATAAGTTACTTACATGATTTCAGAATTCTGATGCCATAAAAGGTGACTACATGTTCTACCCAAAGGCTAAATTAGCAAAGTCCCTAAGTAAGGACAGCACAATTTTCCAGCAGAACCTCGGGTCCAAGAGAAGAATCTCTTTCAAGCATAATCTCATGTCCTCTTGATTCCCATCCTAAGACAGTCTCAGTTTCTAAATGGATTACGAGGCTCATCCTCAGCAGGCCCAATCCAGTCTTTAGTTGGACACTTTAAGATAGAACAAGTTTCACCACTAAGATGTCTCCATCAAAGTATCTGAGATAGCTGGGGGCAAAGACTTTAGTCTGTAAAGCCCCTTATACAGCTAATGTTTCCCTGGAATATCCCTTGAAACACTGCTCATCTTAAAACTACTTGACTTGAAACCTTACTTAATCTTATTCTGATACTCATTCATCACTCAATATTTATTTAGCACCTACTCTGTGCTGCATTCTTTACCAAAGTTCTGGGGTCATCACCCATAACATAAATATGTATATGTGACATGACCTGACCTGACTTGTCACCATGGCCTAAATGACAATGATGATGGTGTGGCATGGCTGCACCTGGCCCCTGCTTATTCTGTGCTGGGACCTCATCTTCCAGTCCTCAGTGGAAGGCATACTATAAATTCATCCTAATTCAAGAGTTGCCCAGCTGACTCTACAGCATTTAGTCGGTTCTCTTTTTCCTCTAACTCCTCTCTCTGCCAACATTATCTTGGATTTTGGTTTGTTTTTTAAGTTTCCATTATTCAGCTTCTTTTATGAAGTTGAATTTTTAATTTTTCTCCTTCTCCCTCTCAAAAAAATGCCAAACTAAAACTAAAATGTCAGACATTATTTGTCTTCTTATTCATATATTGGTTCTTGATACTTTACCTGTGCTTCCACAGCTCTACGGAGAAAAAAGTATTTCTAATTCCTGCTTTATTGGCACTTTCTGGAATTACAAATTCAATGCTAAATAATTGTGGCAGGTGACAAAACCATCTCCTCATAAATCACAAGGTATAAAGAGCTTGGTAGAAGCTGAATGTAAAGCAAACAGAGACACTCTTCTGACAAATTAGAACAAGGTGTAATTAGAACTCAAAGGATAGCTTGGAGTACTGTCAGGAAGAGGAACTTGAAGAAAATCTTGGGCAGGGTATCTCCAGTACCAGTTAAAGTAAATAATCTAACACTAAAATTCCTACTAAAGGGTCAATAACCTGGATTTCCCAGGTGGTCCAGTGGCTAAGACTCCACGCTCCCAATGCAGGGGGCCTGGGTTCGATCCTTGGTCAGGGAACTAGATCCCACATGCATGCCACAACAAAGATCCCTCGTGCTGCAGCCAGGACCCGGCACAACCAAATAAATAAATAAATATTTTTTTAAAAAAAGGAGAGAGTCAAGAAACAATTCACAGGCAGGAGGCATGTGGAAAATATGACAGTGGAGGGCTAAATCATTTTTTTTAAATGTACAGCTTCACTCTAACATGTTTAAAAATTAATTAATTAATTAATTTTGGTTGCATTGGGTCTTCGTTGCTGCGCACGGGTTTTCTCTAGTTGCATCAAGCAGGGGCTACTCTTCACTGCAGTGCACGGGCTTCTCATCGTGGTGGCTTCTCTTGTTGCAGAACATAGGCTCTAGGCGCAAGGGCCTCAGTAGTTGTGGCACGTGGGCTCTGTAGTTGTGGCTCGCAGTTCTAAAGCACAGGCTCAGTAGTTGTGGTGCACAGGCTTAGCTGCTCCACAGCATGTGGGATCTCCAGGACCAGGGCTCAAACCTGTGTCCCCTGCATTGGCAGGCAGATTCTTAACCACTGCGCCACCAGGGAAGTCCACCAAATCATTTCTAATCACACAAGTCTGGGAGTGATCACTCCAACCTCTGAACTCCTGTAACTATATATGTGATACCCAATCCAGACTTGTTCTTGAAATGCATATCTTACTTGCTAGACGATACGTTCTGTGGCTGTTTATTTCATCTTTATAATATCCCTCTGGCAGGCACATTTAAAAAAACAATCTCGTGCATCAACCCTGTGATTTTCACGTTTTAACTTACTTTCACAGGTAGGCTACCCTATTGGAAGAGTATAAAATCTTCGAGCTCTTAGCAATTACATTTATCATTTAAAAGCAGTCTCAGTGCTATTCAAGTAATACATATACTAGAGAACAGATTAAAAAGTAATGAGACTGTTTTCCCATAATCTTCTCATTTTATGAATGGGAAACCTAAGACCAAACACTGAAGGTAATAATCCTTCCTAACGTCAAAAATACACTTCTACAATAACAAGCACCTCAGAATATATACATGCCACAAAATGTGCATCTATATAATGCTATACAGTTTGAAAAGTAATGTCACATACTCTTACCTCATTTAAGCTCCACAATTTTAATTTTATCAGGGAGTAAAACTGCGTAAGTTGCCTGAGGGAACTAATAATTATTGAGTGCCTACTGTTCTACTACCCATCATTAACAAATACGATCAACATCCACACATATTTTACGTGCCAACAACCTCATGATGCACAACATTTTTTTTTTTTTTTTCTTTTGCGGTACGTGGGCCTCTCACTGTTGTGGCCTCTCCCGTTGCGGAGCACAGGCTCCGGACGCGCAGGCTCAGCGGCCATGGCTCACGGGCCCAGCCGCTCCGCAGCATGTGGGATCTTCCCGGACCGGGGCACGAACCCATGTCCCCTGCATCGGCAGGCGGACTCTCAACCACTGCGCCACCAGGGAAGCCCACGACATTGGTTTTTAAAACAGGTCTGCTAGAGCTGAACAGGTGAGACTATTTATTAAATGAAAGATTTTAGGTTTGTTTCCCATTATGTGTAAGTCTGTACTGGGTGCTGTAATTCTTCTCAAACTTTAATGTGCATACGTATCACTGGAGATCTTGTCAGAATTCAAATTATGATTCAGTAGGTCTCGGGTAGGGCTCAAGATTTCTAACAAGGTGCCAGGTGATGCCGATATGGTTGGTCTGCATTTTGAAAGCAAGGTTGGACTTCTGTGGTGGCACAGTGGTTAAGAATCTGCCTGCCAATGACAGCAAGGTTGTAGTATATATAATTTACCCTGGGAGTTCCCTGATAGCCTAGCGGTTAGGATTCCGGGCTTTCACTGCCAAGGCCAGGGTTTGATCCCTGGTCGGGAACTGAGATCCCATGAGCAGCCTGGGGCGGCCCAAAACAAAAACACAAATTTACCCTAACTAGCACTACTAGCTAAAACTTAACGTCCTTTCATCTTCAATGACTCTTAAGTGATACTATTATCATTCCTACTTGACACCCAAGACAAAGGCTCAGAGAAATTAACTTTGCCTACATCACAAAGCTGATGTGTGCGGAACCAGATTACAAACTTAGGCACACGGACTCCACAGGGCACTCAACCGCTCCACAGTATCCCGACGTGATCGCAGTTGACAGGCAGATTCAGAAGTCTAAGCCAGACGCAGAGTTGTTATCTCCTGTACCACTCTTCCGAGTGGGGACCCTGCTATAATTGTGCGTCTGGTGTCAACAGAACGTTGGAGGGCAGGGGAAAGAGATCCAGAGCCTCCCTCTCAATACGGCGCAGTGGGTGGGGAACGGGCGGCACCGTCCCGCGGCGGGGACGGGGTCCTCGGGGTACCACGCTCGGAACCGGGGTACGCCAGTTGTCCGCGGGGGGGAGTGAGGGGGCGGGGCTGCGCCAGGGAAAGGTTCCGGGCGGGACGTACCAACGCGCGCCGGGGAAAGGGTTCCATAGGCGAGGCCGACGCTGCTGCCTCCGCGCCCGGAGCCGAGGCCGAGGAAGTCTTAACCCGGCCCTCGGCTCCCTTGTGGAGTGGAATACCAGGGTTCTCTTTCGCTACAGCCGTTTCCTAAGAGACTTCCTCCGGCCCCTCAGTCGAGTGGGAGGCCCCGGAAATGGGGGCCGAGCGGCACCTGGCCAGCCGCTGGGGGGAGACCGTCCAGTCGTTTACCAACTCTATCACACCCCACGCAAACCCACCCACTCCGGTGCCGCCGCCATAGCCCTTACCAGCTCTTTGGGCGGCTTCTCTGGGGTTTTTCCAAACAGCCCCATGGCGAACTGAACTCGCCTCACCCCTCCCGGCTTTCCGTTCCCTGCACCCAGGCAGGTCACGGGCAGCCGCCTGGGCGGGGCCGCTGAGAGGCGAGGAGTCGGGGCGCCAGGGGCAGGGAGCGGCCGCGGGGAGCCTTGGTGCGCATGCGCCGAAAACATGCGCAGACTTGGGTCGGCGGAGTTTTGTTAGAAAGATTGAGGCGATTGCGCACTTTCTGGGAGGGGACTTGTGGGCCCAGGTGTGTTCTCTTGAGGCGTAGAGGCGGTTCCTCTGAAAGTTGCGAGTTTATTGACTACACCTGGTGATTACAGCTGTGCCTGCTCACCTAAACCTGTACGTTGTGGCATCAAACGAGGTACAATACTTTTACAACCACTTTCCTAACATCTTTATCCTGTCCCGTAGGCACCCCACATGCAGCGAGCCAGAAATGACCTCTTCCTCCCGGCAGACCTATTCCTCCCCTCTGTGGTCACTACCGTGACCTAGTCACTAAAACCTGGACATTATCTTTCCTGCTCCTCTTACCAAGTCCTAACAATTGTAACTTTCCTTTTTTTTTTAAACTCCAGCCCTCCCCTTTCATCCCAAGTGTCACAGCTTCTGTTCGGGCCTTCGCCATTTCCAGCGTGAATAATTCCTACCTGCCGTGTGTGTGTGTGTGTGTGTGTGTGTGTGTGTGTGTGTGTGTGTCTGTGTGTGTGTGTGTGTGTGTGTGGTCCTGCAGTCCACATAGACCATAACCTTATTCAAATTCTCAGAGGACTCTGTGACTAAAAAGGACTAGTCGCATTTTAGCTGTGCAATCTCTGATTGAACCTACAATGGTGATCTGATGGCTGCTGTCATTACCTCCTCTCATGATGGGTAGAGTCATTTAGTGCCTCAACCCCATACTCCCATCTCTGGTGGGAATGTAAAATGGTACTACCACTCCGAAAATATTTGGGCAAGTTCTTTAAATGATAAACGTACATCTATCTCATGCCATTCCACTGCTAGCTATTTATCCAAGAGGAGGAGAAGGGTATGTTCTTGCAAAGACTTGTACAGGCCTCCTTATTTGTAATTGCCAAGAACTGGCAATAATCCAAATGTCTATCAACAGGTGAGTGGATAAACCAATTGTGGTAGATAATAAAAAAAGAACAGACTTGATACATGCAACAACATGGATGAATCTCAATTATGCTGAGTGAAAGAAGCCAGAAAAATAAAAAGTACATTTTGTATGATTTCATTTCTATAACATTCTAGAAGATGCAAACTATAGTGACAGAAAGTAGATCAGTGGTTGCTAGGGCACAGGGCTTGGTTTTGAAAGAGGCAGGAAGGAGGGATTGCCAAGGGACATAAGGAATATTTGGGGGGGGGGTGATGGATATTATCTTGTTTCTGGTGATGGTTTCACAGATACCTACAGTGTTAAAAATTGGACACTTTAACATGGAAGCAACCTAAATGTCCATCAGCAGATGAGTGGATAAAGAAGATGTAGTGTACACACACACACACAATGGAATATTACTCAGCCATAAAAAATGAAATAATGCCATTTGTAGCAACATAGATGGACCTAGAGGTTATCATACTAAGTGAAGTAAGTCAGACAGAGAAAGACAAATTATCATATGATATATCATTTATATGTTGACTCTAAAAAATGATCAAATGAAATTATTTACAAAACAAAAACAGATGCACAGACATAGAAGACAAACTCTTGGTTCCCAAAGGGGAAAGGAGGAGGAGGGATAAATTAGGAGTTTGGGATTAACAGAAACACACTACTAAATATAAAATAGATAAACAAGGACTTACTGTATAGCACAGGGAACTGTATTCAATATATTGTAATAACCAGTAATGGAAAAGAATCTGAAAAAGATTACATATATATACAAAATTGAATCACTTTGCTGTACACCTGAAACTAACACATTCTAAATCAACTATACTTCAATAAAAATGGACACTTTAACTATGTATACTTTATGTCAACATACTTCAATAAAGCTCTTTTAAAAAAAATAGCGGTATATGTTCCCTGTAAAAAGTAAAACCTACAACTCACTTCCTCAGGGAAAAAGGTCTCAAACTACTTATAATATTAAATAGTTTGTGTGAATTCTTTGTGATCTTTCCTTTGGAGAATTTTTTATATATATTTTTACTTATTTGGGAGCATGTTGTACATATTGTTTTGCAATCTTCTTTTTAAGAAATTTTTACATAGATTTTCATTGATATTAATATCTAGAGCTAAGGGATTCCAAAGCAGGAATGTACTAACATTTATTTAACCATTTCCTTATCGTATGACATTAAGTGGTTTCCAGTTTTCCCCTTTAGCAATAAAGACACAGTTTAAAATTTTAAAGTACTACCAGTATCCTTCATACAGGTTGCACAGTTTGAACTACTAGGGTGTGTGAGAGCACCCTATTCCCTAAGTCCTTGCTAACAATGAATTTAATCAGTATTTTACATTTTTGCCAGCTCGAGGATATAAAATATTGTTTTAAATTTTCATTTCTCTGATTACTAGTCTAGATGAGCATCTTTTGGTATATTTGTTGGCTCTTTGAATTTCTTCTGTGAATTGCCTCTTCGTATCCTTTGCCCATTTTCCATTGAATTGTCTCCCTTTCTTCCTTCCTCCCTTCCTTTTATTTTTTTTTTTAGTGTGATGGAGCTCTCTGAAGGTGAGAAATCTGTAGAAATGTTTTTAAGTCTCCTTTATCATATCCCTCTTCTTTTTTTTGAGAATGAACTATAAGGCAGAAATTTTTCAGGTGGGAGGTCACTGGACTTCCAATTAGTCAACAATATTTATTAAACGTTTACTATGTGTCAGGCATTCTACAGGCTGTAAGAAAACCACGATGAACAAAAAAGAACCTCATACAATCTGATGAGAAGGACAGGTACTAAACAATGGTGATAAATAAAATTGAGTGAATTACCACAAACGTGTAAAATTCTGACTATAGGAAGAACATGGTGTTCAGTGACTCTTCCCTGAGCGTATTTTGCTTTATTGTGCTTCACAGATACTGCATTTTTTTTTTGCAAATTGTAGGTTTGTGGCAACCTTGCATCAAGCAAGTCTGTCGGCACCATTTTTCCAATGACATTTGCTCGCTTTATGTTTCTGCATCACATTTTGGTTATTCTAGCAATATTTCAAACTTCTTCATTATTAGTATATTTGTTATGGTGATCTGTGATCAGTGATCTTTGATGGTACTATTGCCAAAATAATACAACTTGCTGAAGGCTCAGATGATGGTTAGCATTTTTTAGCAATAAAGTATTTTTGTATGTACATTTGTTTAGACATAATGCTATTGCATGCTTAATAAACTACAGTATAGTGTAAACATAACTTTTATATGCACTGGAAAACCAAAAAACTCGTGTGACAAGCTTTCTTGCATTACTTGCTTTGTTGTGGCAGTCTGGAACCGAACCCACAATAACTCTGAGGTGTGCCTGTATAAGCTGAGGCCTGAAGGATGAGCTAGCAGAGGGATGAAGAGTTTCCAGTGCAAAAGAAACCCCATGTGCCTAAGAGCCTTCCCAGTTACTAGGGGGTGGAGGTTTGGGGCCACAGGCATTTCATTTCCTAAAGGTGCATTTGTTCTAAAGTTGGTCATCGAGGACAAAGAGGCCAAACAGAGTGCGGAGGACGGTTTGATTTGGTTTGTGGCATCTCACAGAAGTACAGAGCCCAAAGCTACCGACAGAGCCTTAAAAACACATCAGTGCATTTGCTCCTCAGCGACTGGAAGGGCACTATGCATCTTCCACGCATTTTCCAGGCTCCACACTTAGAGCAACATATACTTTCTATTCGTGTCCTGATACTGCCTTGGCATTGGACAAAGCTGTGGCTGCGGCTGAATTTTGTCCTTCCTACATAGACCTCAGGAAGCATGCACCGGATCCTCCCACCTGCTGAGACGCACATCTGAGGGGGTGGGAAGAACTAAGTGAGCAGGCATTCTAGCTCTTTGCTCCTGCCAAACACAGCAAGTATTTAACAGGATCACACTCCCTTGCCATATGTTCACATAGACATTTATGCACACACATTTTAAAAGGTTTTATATGCATTCTCCTCCAGATCCCTGAAAAATATGATACATAGATGCATATCCTTGACGTGAAAGTTGCCTCAATGCCTGATGCTTTAAGTATTTCCCTAAATTTGAAATGAGAAATAAAAAGGACTGTTTTCCCTTCATTCCCCAGACTGTCCTTGCTCATTTCAGTAAGATTTCCTACCTTAGTGAGCTTCCTGGCTCACAGCTGTTCCCCATTCACCAGGTAGACTGTTAAATGAAATGCTTTGGGCAAGAAAGTCACAACCCAATTCCTGGCAGGAATTTTGACCTAATAAAAACAAGATACACCTTGTTTTATACAACAGATGGACTCTGAAAATGTTAGATATAAACTGACCTTTGGGAAATTGAATCCCCTCCCTTGCCTTACATAATAATTTTGGAGTGGATTTCTTAATTTCTGACCAACCTTCAGGTGTGAGGGACTCCTAACCACAGTTTATGACTTGAGATAAGGCAAAGAAAGACCTTGAGTCATCTCCCCACTTGCAACCTTCTTCCACCAACCTTACAATGACTCTTGTATTAGATTCCTAGTGCTGCTATAACAAAGTATGACAAATTAGGTGATTTAAAACAATTTATTCTCTTGCAGTTCTGGAGACTAGAAATCCAAAATCAAGGTGTCAGCAGGGCAATGCTCCCTCTGAGACTCTGGGTAGAATTGCTCCTTGCCCCTTCCTAGGTTCTGGTGATGGTCATCAATCACTGGCTTTCCTTGACTTGCCACTGCATCACTCCAATCTCTGCCCCTGTTGTTATGTGGTGTTTGTATTAGTCAGCTTGGGGTGCCAAAACAAAATACCATAGACTGGGTGGCTTAAGCAACAGAAATTAATTTTCTTGCAGTTCTGGCGGCTGAAAGTCCAAGATAAGTGCCAGCCTGGTGACAGCTCTCTTCCTGGCTTGGCCTTCTTGCTGTGTCCTCACATGGTAGAGAGAGGGAACTCTAGTGTTGCTTCCTCTTATGAGCACTAATCCCGTCCTGAGGTCCCTACCTCATCTAAACCTAGTCATCCCCCAAAGGACCCATCTCCAAATACCATCACATTGGGGGTTAGGGCTCCAAAATATAATGAAGTGGGGGAGGACACAATTCAGCCATAGCAATGTTCTCCCCTCTGTGTCTCTTCTTATAAGCACACCAGTCATATTGTATTGAGGGCTCACCCTAAGCCAGCATGACCTCATCTTAACCAATTACATCTGCAATGACCCTACTTCCAAATAAGATCACGTTCTGAGGTACCTGGGGTTAGAACTTCAACACATCTTTTGAAGGGGTACATTTCAACCTGTAACAATCCTCATTTATACACATGGGTCCCCCACTTTAAAGAAGAAGGTGATAGAGGGTGGAGGCAGACTGGTCAGCTGAATCCTTTAAAAAACAACAACAACAAGCTTCTGTCCTCCATGAGTGGCCCCAAAGTAGGGACAGTTTCCACTTGGGAGGGGTAAATAGATATCTGAGGACTGACTCTAGCTTGGAGGATGTACCTTTCCCAGGAAGTCACAGTAATCACTGCAACCATCCCACACTGCCATCTAGAGCACCATTTCCACCACCAAAGCTCCTCTCATGGGAGGTTACATGCCTTTTCTTATTTCTCCACAGCACAGCAGAGACAAAACCTGAACTTAAAAAAAAAAAAATCGAGCTGAATTTTTAAGGAATACTTTATTAAAGTCTCCAAAAATCAGTATCACAGTATCAGAAATGGAAGAGTAGCATCCAACTCACACAGTCAACATTACGGTGGACTGGATATTCTGAAAAACTCACTGCAAACACATAGAGAGTCTTGATAACATACAGCCAGCATTATTTTAGGTGCATGGTTGATCTCTCAAAAAAGTAAATCAGTAATATCTGCCAATAACAGAAGCCAAGAACCCTGTTTGTGTACTGTAAAAAGAATATGAAGCCTCAGGGCTTCCCTGGTGGTGCAGTGGTTGAGAGTCCACCTGCCGATGCAGGGGACAGGGGTTCGTGCCCCGGTCCGGGAAGATCCCACATGCCGCGGAGCGGCTGGGCCCGTGAGCCATGGCCGCTGAGCCTGTGCGTCCGGAGCCTGTGCTCCACAACAGGAGAGGCCACAGCAATGAGAGGCCCGTGTACCGCAGAAAAGAAAAAAAAGAAAAAAAAAAATTGAGACCCGCTGAAGATAGGAGTCATTAAGACCTCATCCTTGGTGAAAGAACAGGCTAGAAGAAAAGTCTTATCTGCTAGCAAAGGGGACCAAGAAGAAGAAGTTTATTTTAGGCCACAGCTCTGATGAAAAAAGTAGAAGACCTCTTTAAAAGATCATAATTAGGGAATTCCCTGGCAGTCCAGTGGTTAGTACTTGGTGCTTCCACTGCAGGGGCATGGGTTTGATCCCTGCTCAGGGAACTAAGATCCCATATGCCGTGTGGTGCAGCTAAATAAATAAATAAATAAATTTTAATAAGAAAAAATGCCAGTAAAAAAATCATAATTATAAATCTGCCTTCATGTGGGTTTAAATTTATACTACTCACATACTGTTGGAAATCCCAACCCTAGATATTAATTTGAACTCTTCCTTGGTTGATAACATCACGAGTACCTGGCAGAAGCATAGTAAGCTCATTTTGAAGGAACATACCCCAAATCCAGGCACTGTAGTATTCCTACAGATTAAGATAAACAAGAATTACCAAATGCACAAGGAAACAAACATCTAAGGCCAAGAGTAAATTTAAAAGGATTCGTAATTATAGTCCAAAGGACATCAGATATTAGAATTCTCAAATGCAGAATAAAAATGTTACACTTAAAATGTTCACAGAAATAAAAGAGGGACTTAAAAGGAACAAGAGACCACAAAAATGAAAAAGAACCAAAGAATTTCTAGATGTAAAAAAAAAATAACAGAAATAAAAAACCTTAGTCACTGAATAAACCTCAGTGAATGAATTAAGCAACAGATCACACATTACTAAAGAAAGAATAAGTGAGTAGGAAGATAGATCTGAATTATCCAAAATGCTTTGGAAATAAACTAAGACGTGAGTATACAGGAAAGAAGATGAAACATGGATGTTGGAATGTGGATATCCGTTACATGTTTAATTGAAGTTTCAGAAAGATTGAAATAAAATTATTGGAGAGAAAAGATTTTGAAAGGATAATAGCTGAGAATTTCCCCAACTTATCAAAGATATTAATCTTAAGACTCAAGAAGTATATAAATTGCAGGCAAGGTAAATTTTTAAAACTGTGCATTAAAGTGGCAGTACAAAATATCAAAGACACAGAGAATACTGTAAACATAACCAGAGAGAAAAAATAGGTTACATACAAGAAGACAACAGTCAGACTGACAGTACCCTTCTTAATAGCCACAATGGAAGATGAAAGAAAGTGAAAGAACATCTGCAGAGTGGTTAGAAAAGAAAACAACAAAAAAACTATTAACTTGTAACTGTATACCTTGCTAAATTATCATCCCCAAATGAGGCAAAATAAAGACATCTTCAGGGGAAAACTAACTAACAACTGACAAAAAAATCCCCAAACAAATTAACACTAAAGAATTTTTAAGAATGTGTTTTAGAAATAATAACAATGATCTTTGCAGGAAGGCCTCAGATACAAGAAGAAATCATGACAAATAATTTAGTGAACATATGGTTAATGTAAAAGCTTATTGAATAAACAATAATACTGAATTTGGAGAGTTAAAAAGATAAAACTAAAACTTTCTACATTAGTAATATGAAAAATGAATGGGACGTCATTGGAGTTAAGATGATCAAAGGGGATTCACATGCCTTCCCTTATTTCCCATTAGCAATGAGATACTGAAAACAAGACATACTTGATCTAACATTCTTTGGGAAGGAGTAAAGATATTGAATAATTTTATGCTTTGTTTTGTTTGTTTGTTTTTTGGCCACACCATGCAGCATGTGGGATCTTAGTTCCCCGACCAGAGATGGAACAAATGCCCCCTACAGTGGAAGTGCAGAGTCTTAACCACTGGACTGCCAGGGAAGTCCCAATAATTTTAGATTTTTAAATAAATTTGTTAGACCTGTAAGGCTAAGCTGTGAAATAAAAGCAAGCTTCCAAAATAGTAAAGGAAAAAATGAAATTAAAAATACTAATCTAAATAAGATAGGAAAGAAGACACAGAAAAGTCAGGAAAAGTAGAAGTCACAAAAGAGAATGGTATAAATGTCATAGCTATAATATTATCAGACAAAATAGATTTTATGGCAAAATAACTTTTTTGGGGATAAAGAAGTTACATAATGATAAAAATTTCAATTTACCAGGAGGCAAATCATACTAAGAAGGAGGAGGAGGAGGGAGGGGGGAGGAAGAGGAGAGGAGGAGAATCTGTCACCAGAAAACTACCCTAAAAGAAAGGGATGTCTCTAAACAGAGAGTTCTCTAAACAAAAAGGCAACAATAAAAGAAAGACTCTAGGAACCTTAGGAAGAAAGAAGAATCCAAGTAGGCAAAACTATGGAAAAATACAGTAGGCTTTTGCTCCCATTTTGTCTTCCAAAATGTGTTTGATGGTTGAAGCAAACATTACAACCCTGTCTAATGTGGTTCTAAATAGAGGTAATACTTCAAATAATTATAGCATAAATAGGTGAGGGCAAAAGGACCTAAAGGGAGGTAAGATTTCTATACTTGAATTGGTAAAATGATGACATCAGTTGACTGTGATGAATTTTATATATATATGGTAATACCTAGAGCAAACACTAAAAACTATACACATACATTTAATTAAGAGTACAAATTATTATCTACAAAGTAAGCTACAAGGATATATTGTACAACACAGGGAATATAGCCAATATTTAATAATAACTATAAATGGAGTATAACCTTTAAAAATTGTAAATCACTATATTGTACACCTGTAACTTATATAATATTGTACATCAACTATACTTCAGTTAAAAAAAATAATAAGCTGTTGTTTTAAGCCACACAAACATACAAGAAAAAACCCCATAGATTAGCCATCAGGGAAATGAAAATCAAAAACACAATGAGGAATCAGCCAAGATAGCAGAGTAGAAAGACCCTGAGCTCACCTCCTCTAGAACACATCCATGAGAAAGATCGGAACCTACCGGAAAAGATGCCCTACAACTAAAGACATACAGAAGAAACAACAACAAGATGGGTAGGGGGGCAGACTCATGATATAATCAAGCCCCATACCCCTGGGTGGGTGACCCACAAACTGGAGAATAATCATAGTGCAGAGGTTCTCCCACAGGAGTGAGAGTTCTGAGCCCCACATCAGGCTCCCCAGCTCGGGGGTCCTGCACTGGGAAGATGGGCCCCCAGAAAATTTGGCTTTGAAGGCCATTGGGGCTTAATTTCAGGAGTCCTGGGAAATAGAGACTTCACCCTTAAAGGGCACACACAAAATCTCACATGCACTGGGACCCAGGGCAAAAGGAGTAAAAGGTGCCTGAGCCAGACCTACCCGCTGATCTTGGAGAGTCTCTTGGAGAAGCAGGGGGCAGCTGTGAATCACCCTGGGGACACAAACACTGGTGGCAGCCACATATGGGAGCTTTCTACCATGTGGACACTGCTGCTGGAGGCCATCATTGTGGGATCCTCCCTTTAGCTCATTAGCACCAAGACCTGGCCTCAACCAACAGCCTGTAGGTGCCAGTGTTGAGATGCCTCAGGCCAAGCAACTAACTGCACAGGGACATATCCCCAGCCATTAGCAGACAGGCTGCCTAAAGACATCCTGGGCCCACAGCTGCCTCTAGACCTGCTCCTAAACATGGCCCTGCCAACCAGAGGGCCAGGTCCCAGCTCCACCCATCAGTGGGCAGGCACCGGCCCAGCCCTCCAGGAAGTCTACTTTAGCCTCTGGACCAGCCTTACCCACCAGGGGGCAGACACCAGATGCAAGAAAACCACAGTCCTGCAGCCTGTGGATCCAGCCTGCCCACAGCAAACCAGACCCTGCCCTGGGACCAGCTGGGCCTCAGCCCTGCCCATGATTAGGTCAACACAAGCTTCAGGACACCCTGGACCCTGTACTCAATAGTATCAGAAACCAGCCTCCTCCTCACCCCCCCACCACCCAGTCGTCTGGCACTAACCCCGGGACCTGGCTTCACCCACCAGTGTTTTCACCCACCCAGAGTCTTCTGGGCCGTGACTCTGCCCACCAGTGAGTCAGCACTAGCCCTGGGGCCCCCTGGGGTTCTACAGTCAGTCATTTCATGACTAAGCCTCCCCAGCCAGCAGTCAGAAGCCTCCACACAAGGCAGGGTCTGGCAACCAATCAGACTAGGGGCCAAGCAAGCCTACCAGACTGCCCACATAGTCAGCCCACCACAACAGAAGGACCCATGCAGCCCTCACAGGGGGAACCCCTAGAGCATATAGCTAGGGTGATGAGAGGGGAGTGTGCTGCTGAGACACATAGGACGTCTCCTACAGAAGGCCACTTCTCCAAGGTTGGGAAATGTAACTAACCTACCAGATGCATAAAAATACAAATAACAACATAGGCAAAATGAGGCAGCAGAGGAACATGTTCCAGACAAAGGAACAAGATAAAACCCCAGAAGAAGAACTAAGTGAAGTGGAGATAGTCAATCCAGCTGAGAAAGAGCTCAGGGTAATGATCCTAAGTGTAATCAAAGAACTCAGGAGAAGAATGGATGCACAGAGTAAGAAGTTAGAAGTTTTCCACAAAGAGTTAGAAAACATAAAGAACAACCAGAGGTGAAAAATACAATAACTGAAGTGACAAATATACTAGAAGGAATCAACAGTAGACTAAATGATACAAAGGAATGGATCAGCTGAAAGCATTTCCTCTAAGATCATGAATAAGACAAGGACGCCCACTCTCACCACTTTTATTCAACATAGTATTGGAAGTCCTAGCCACAGCAATCAGACAAGAGAAGGAAATAAAAGGAATCCAGTTTGGAAAGGAAGAAGTAAAACTGTCAGTGTTTGCAGATGATATAATACTATACATAGAAAATCCTAAAGACACCATTAGAAAACTACCAGAGCTCATCAATGAATTCAGTAAAGTTGCAGGAAACAAAATTAATATACAGAAATCTGTTGCATTTCTATACACTAACAATGAAATATCAGAAAGAGAAATTAAGGAAACAATTCCATATACCATCTCATCAAACAGAAGAAAATACCTAGGAATAAGCCTACCTAAGGAGGTAAAAGACCTGTACTCAGAAAACTATAAGATACTGATGAAAGAAATTGAAGACGACACAAACAGATGGAAAGATATACTGTGTCCTTGGGTTGGAAGAATTAATATTGTTAAAATGTCCATACTACCCAAGGCAATCTAAAGATTCAATGCAATCCCTATCAAAATACCAATGGCATTTTTCACAGAACAAGAGCAAATAATTTTTAAAAGACCCTCAATAGCCAAAACAATCTTGAGAAAGAACAGAGCTGGAGGAATCATGCTCCCTGACTTTACACTATTCCACAAAGCTACTGTAATCAAAACAGCATGGTACTGTCACAAAACCAGACACACAGATCAGTGGAAAAAAATAGGGAGCCCAGAAATGAACCACACGCTTATGGTCAATTAGTCTATGACAAAGGAGGCAAGAATATACAATGGAGAAAAGACAGCTTCTTTAATAAGTGGTGCTGAGAACACTGGATGGCTACAAGTAAAAGAATGAAATTACAACATTCTCTAACACCATATACAAAAATAAATTCAAAATGGATTAAAGACCTAAATGTAAGAGCAGATATCATAAAACTCCTAGAGGAAAACATAGGCAGAACACTCTTTGACATAAATGGTAATAATATTTTTTGGGGGATTCGTCTCCTAAAGCAAAGGAAATAAAAGCAAAAATAAACAAATGGGACCTAATGAAACTTAAAAGCTTTTGCACAGCAAAGGAAACCATTGACAAAATGAAAAGACAACCTACTGAAGGGGGGAAAATATTTGCAAATGGTATGTCCTATAAGGGGTTAATATCCAAAATATATAAACAGCTCATACAACCCAAGATCAAAAATCAACTCGATTAAAAAATTGGCAGAAGACCTGAACAGACATTTTTCCAAAGAGGAAATGAACATGGCCACAGGCCATGAAAAGATGCTCAATATAGCTAATCATCAGGGAATGCAAATAAGAACCATAATGAGATATCACCTTACACCTATCAGAATGGCTATCATCAAAAAGAAAACAAGTAACAAATGTTGGTGAAGATGTGGAGAAAAGGGAACCCCCTACACTGTTGGTGGGAATGTAAATTGGTGCAGCCACTGTGGAAAACAGCATGGAGTTTCTCAAAAAACTAAAAGTAGAACTACCATAGAATTCAGCAATTCCACTCCTGGGTATATATCCAAAAAAACCAAAAACACTAATTCAAAAAGATATAGGCACCCCGATGTTTATAATAGCATTATTTACAATTGCCCAGATATGGAAGCAACCTAAGAGTCCATCAAAAGATGAATGGATAAAGAGGATTTGGTCTATATTTACAACAGAATACTACTCAACCATAAAAAAGAATGAAATTTTGCCATTTGCAACAACATGGATGGACTTGGAGGGTATTATGCTAAGTGAAATAAGTCAGACAGAGAAAGACAAACACTGTATGATATCACTTACATGTGGAATCCAAAAAATACAACAAACTAGTGAATATAGCAAAAAAGAAGCAGACTCAGAGATATAGAGAACTAGTGGTTACCAGTGTGGAGAGGGAAGCAGGGAGGGGCATTATAAGGGCAGAGGATTAAGAAGGACAAACTATTATGTATAAAATAAGTTACAAGGATATATTGTATAACACAAGGAATATAGCCAGTATTTTATAATAACTATTAATGGAGTATAAAATTGTGAATCATTATACTGTACACCTGTAACTTATATAATATTGTACATCAACTATACTTCAATTTTTTTTAATTTGCAAAGAAACATCAAATCACTGTGTTGTACACCATGAATTCTCATAGTGTTGTAGGACAATTATACTTCAAAAACAAACAAAGAAACTCATAGAAAAAGAGATGCAAAGGCAGGATGTGGGGGGAAGAGGGAATTGGATGTAGGTACTCAAAAGGTACAAACTTCCAGTTAAAAATAAATACTAGGGATGTAATGTACAACATGATAAATACAATTGATACTGTTCTATGTTATATATGAAAGTTAAGAGAGTAAATGTTAAGAGTTCTTATCACAAGGAAAAACATTTTTCTCTATTTCTTTAATTTTGTATCTCTATGTGATGATGGATGTTCACTAAATTTATTGTGGTAATCATTCAATGATGTATAAATGTCAAATCATTATGCTATACACCTTAGACTTCTATAGCACTGTATGTCAATTATATCTCAATTGAAGTGGAAGAAAAAAGAATGGTTAATATTAAAAACACTGACAATATCAAGTGTTGGAAAATAATATGGAGCAATGAGAATTCTTATACACTGCTGATTAAGTGTACAACTAGTTTGGAAAATTCTTTACCAGGATCTACTAAAGCTAAACATATATAAACCTTACATTATAGCAGTTCCTTCCCTTGTTACATACTCAACGTAAGTGTTCATGTCCATCAAAAGACATGTATAATAATATTCAAAGCAGATTTATTCATAACAGCAAAAACTGGAAACAAATGTCCATCAGCAAATGAATACATAAATTATGGTATATTTATACAATAGCATACTAATTAGCAATACAAAAAATGAACTATATATACATGCAACGTCATGGTTAAATCTCACTGTGCTTTGCTGGGATCAAGCTCTCTGCATTGCAGTCAGGAAATTGCTCTATGCAGTGAGCTGGGTAATTGTGGGGCTTACCCTGTTACTTGCCCTTCTCTCAGGGATCTCAGTCTTGTGCTGCCTACTGTCCATTGCCTGAAAGCAACTGCTCATATATATTTGTCTGGTTTTACAGTGATGGCAAAAAGACCAGTCTAGTACCAGTTACTCCAACACGGCCAGAAGTAGAAGTCCTGAGTCATTATTAAGCAATAGTATCACGACTTCCCTGGTGGTCCAGTAGATAAAACTCCATACTCCCAATGCAGGGGGCCCGGGTTCAACCCGTGGTCGGGGAACTAGATCCCGCATGCATGCCACAACTAAGAGTCCACATGCCACAACTAAGAGTCCGCATGCCGCAACTAAAGATCCCACATGCCACAACAAAGATCCAGCATGCCACAACTAAGACCCAGCACAGCCTAAATAAATAAATAAATAAATAAATAAAATTAAGCTACTTTAAAAAAAAAGAAATAGTATCAACTGCACTCAGGAAAATTGGATGTAGGGATGGAGGAAAAATGACTAGGTAACCGCAGGAGCCTTTACTCATACTGGAACCATAGACACAGGATATTTAGGTGAAAGGATGATTAGTAAATTTTTGATATGGTATGACTGAGATGCTGTAATAGTTAAAGGCTAATCTGCTATAACAGAGAGACCCCAAAATGCAATGATTTAAATATTAAGTGTATTTGTTTGTGGAGTAGTCTAGTACTCTCCATAGTCAGGTAGCTCTGCTCTGTGAGGTCATGCAGGGACGCAGGCTGGTGAGGCAGCTCTGTGCACTGGTCACACCTAACTTTCAAGGCTGCATTAGTCATCACCATATCTGGCAAGCTGGATGCAGAAGAGGAAGTGATAATACACATACCCAGTGTTTTAAGTCAAGGTCCAGAAGTGGCATGCATCACTTTGTTTACACTGTATTGACAAGAATTAGTCACACTGGTCACACCTAACCACAATGTGAGCTGAGAAATATAGTTGATAGCTGGATATTTGTTCAGCTAAAATTCTAGTATAATGGAAGAATGGGAGAAAAGGTTGGTGACAGGGTTGGAGGCGGCCAACAATCATCAAGTGTGCCATGGATGTTGTGGACCCTCCAAGTGAAATGCTCAGAAGATAGCTCTATACAGAGGTCTGGTATTGGACAGTGTTCTCAACTGGAAATGGACTCAAGCCATCAGCATATAAGGGGGAGTCAAGGACATGAATATTGATGAAATCACCCAAATGACTTGAGAACTGGAACAGAACTCTGGGAGAACAATAACTCTGAAGGAGGAAGGGAGGAAGGAGATCCCAGGAAGGAAATTATGAAGGAAGGATTGGAGAAGTAGGAGAAAAACTAGGTAGTTTCAGAGAAGCCTAAGGGAAAGGAATTTCAAGAAGGGAGTGGTCAATAGAGTCACCATATGCAGAGAACGCAGATAATATAAGTACAAAAATACATTCATTGGATTTTATTATCAATTCAACTGGAATTAATCCAATAAATATATGAAGAATAAACAAATGAATGTTGAATGAGGTAGTAAAGCCCCAAAGCATTAATAATGGAAACAAAAGGACAGATCAGGGCAGTAGAAAAGGGTGATTTTCAATGGGGATATAGTTGAAACATGATTGGTTGTGAGGTGACAATTGTTGAAGTTGGGTATATGGGAATTTATTATATTAACCTCTTTGCCTTTGTGTATGGTTAAAATTTTCCAAGGGAAAAAAATGGTTTTTAAAAATCCCTCCTTTCCCCTAAAGGGAAAGCTACAGACATGGAGAAAATATCTGCAATATATACATATTTGACAAAGGACTTATATACAGAATATGTAAAGAACTCATATAATTCAACAAGAAAAGACAGCAACCCAACAGAAAAATAGGCAAAAGGTTTGAAAAAGGACTTCACAAAAGAGGTAATACAAATGGCCAATAAACATATGGCAAGGGTCTCAGTCTCATTTGTCATTGGAGAAATGCAAACTAAAACCACAGAGATATCTCTATATGCCCAGCAGAATTACAAGAATAAAAAAAAAATTATACCATCGAATTTTAGCAAGAATGTGGAACAACTGTGAGTCTCATATAGTGCTGAGCAGGGTGTAAATTGGTATAACCACTTTAGAAAAGGGTCAGTGTTTACCAAAACCGAACATAGCCATACTCAATAACCCAGAAATTTCACCCTCAACAGAAATGTGACCCAAAGTCATATACAAGAATGTTCATAGCAGCACTATTTGTAATTGCCAAAGACTGGAAATAAGCTAAATGTCCACCATAATAGAATGGATAAATTGTGGTATGTTCATACAATACTATGCAGTAATGAACATGAACAAATGACTGCTCCATACAATAGAGATGAACCTCACGAACATAATTTTAAATGAGAGAAACTATACACAAAATACTACATACTATATGGTTCCACTTATATAACATTCAAAAAGAAGCAAAACTAATCTATGATTTTAGAAGTTATCATAGAGATTACATCTGGGGAGGATGGTGTAAGTATTGACTAAGAAGGAACCAGGGGAGGTTTCTGGGATGTGGCAATTGCTGTTTCCTTTTTTTTTTTTTTTTTTTTTTTTGCGGTACGCGGGCCTCTCACTGCTGTGGCCTCTCCCGTTGCGGAGCACAGGCTCCGGACGCGCAGGCTCAGCGGCCATGGCTCACGGGCCCAGCCGCTCTGCGGCATGTGGGATCTTCCCGGACGGGGGCACGAACCCGCGTCCCCTGCATCGGCAGGCGGACTCTCAACCACTGTGCCACCAGGGAAGCCCAACTGCTCTGTTTCTTGATTTGGGTGATGGGTTACAAGCGTGTGTTGAGTTTGGGATAAATCAATCCTCTTCACATTTAACATTTATATACTTTTATGGAGATACATTGCCCTTCAGTAAAAACTTTAATTAAAGGGGAAAAAGAATGTATTTTCCCTAGGTGGCTGAAGATGGTTAAAGAAGGAACAGACGGGGAAGGTTCTGTCCATTTGTTCCGTCCTTTTCTTGTCCTCTCCTTTTTAGCTGATTAATGCACGTTACGAGGCATCCAAAGCCTTTCCCCATTCCCACCTATGGTTCACCCTATAGGAATATTATTTCAGAAAGCACTAGTACTGCACTCAGGCTATGGAATAATTCTCAGATAAATAAAAAACTTGTAGTTAATACCACATATTCCTAGACTAAAAACTCTAAGCTGCTTGAAGAAACTCGAAGTCTCTGATTACCAGATTCTAAATAAAACACATATATTGTCCCAGAATGGGTTAATTAGATACATTCCTCCTTAGAGTTAAAGGAATGTAACCGAATGAATTATTGTAGTCTTTTTGTTAGCCCTTAGAAAACTTTTGGAATTGTAAAGGAGCCTTTCTCCAATCTCTGTATAACCCAGTGTGGTGCATATTATACCATAAACTGTCTTTTGCTTTGGTTATGTTACCTCTCATCCTCTCCATAGCCATGAAAATGTAGCCGACTCTGTATGTCTGCCCCCAGTCAGTAACAGCAGAGAATATGCTTGGCTGAAAGCTGCTCTCATGTCTCCTGATACCTGTTTTGGAGATATTTGGGGTAAGGGAACGAGTTTGGTGCTAAACTCTTGAGGATGGTCTTTAATACCTTATAGTTCACAGGTTTCTCTCTGAATAAAAATGCTGGTTAAATATATGCCATTTTGATGAATAAATGTAAGTAGCATGACGTATTTCAGAGCAAGTAGGTTATATCAGGACTAGTTTTCTCAACAGATGAACTCCTGATTCATTTTCCTTCCCAAGATGGTGACATGGGAAGTGTCCAACCGCCTGTCCAAATCTGGGCTTTCAGCACCTGCTGTCACTCTACTGCCAGTTAACTGCATGTTCTTCTGTGGATCCTGGCAGGTGGACTGTTTACAGATTCTTGCAAATGTAGCATGTCTTTCATTAAATGATGAGTGTGCCAATTCATTGACAACAGGGACATCAACAATCTAAATTAAGGCAGAACATTGGACAAAAGGGCCTTCACATTTGCTTCTGACACTCAGAGTTTATTATTATTGAAACAATAAAACTATAAGAACCCTCTCTCATCAAAAAAACAAAACAAAACACTAAGTGCTATTAAAGCAAAGCATTATACATTAAGATTGGCCACAGTCCACCATGTTCAATACTAACAAATAACTTGAATAGTACTGTCTTAAAAGCTCAAGATATTGCTGTGTTTGGCATTTTAAGTGATGTCTCCTATCCAAGCCTCTGGCAACAAAGCTGGGAGTCAGCTTGAGGCATTTTGTTCCAGAAGCCTATTGTTTTAGCCACATGGCTCAGGAAATTAGTAAAACTAAATGGAGAGCATTTAAACAATAAAACAAAAGGGGCCCTGAAAATATCAGATTTCTAACTTCCCTTCCCTAGTAGAAACCCTACTACTTTGTCTTTGTGAAAGGACCTCCTAAAACTCCGAATTAGCTACCCTTATGGAAACACGTCACCAGATGCTTTATCAACAAATAGATGATGTTGTCAAAGTACATTCCCAGATGAAAAAAGCTTGCAGAATTTTACTAACAGTCGCAACACTGATTAAATATATATACACTCTATATGGAAGTCATTTTTCTATTATACAACTGACTGCATGGTTCATGGAAAAACTGGTTAAGACTGTTAGTCATGAACCTTTTATAAGGGAGCCAAGGAATGAGATTTCTGTCTTTCCTACCCCATCCCCCTAAATGAGTTTTCCAGGAAATGGAAACTTTTCCCTTTGTTGAAACATTTTAAAGTTAACTATTTTGAATATCATAAAATGAATTTTCCTGACTTCTTGTGCAAATAGTACCGGTAAATGTTTTTCTTGAAGACATAGTCATTGTCGGCAAGATAGTGATATCCTCTCAGGAAACTGTCTGCCACTGTACAAGTGACTGTTTTTTGTTTTGGTGTTTTCTTTCTTTTTTTCTTAATGTATTCTACCCCTTCCTATACCACTATTGGAACTATGACTTGCCAGGCCTGCCTCTAGCAGGCTCCACCACTACCCCTACTCCATAGTCTCTCTACATGTGGCTTCTATTCTATTGACTGGGAAACTAGATCACCGAGCTCATTCAAATTCTATGTAAAGAATAAATTCTCTCTGAGTAAGCATCTGCATGGTTCTTCATTCATTTAGTAGATAAGAAAACACGTAGTGTTTGATAAGAAAGCACTAAGTGTTCATCAGTGGTTGAATGGATTAAGATGCGGTGTATATTGAATATATATATACACACATACGTATACACACACCTACACACACACATACACACACAATGGAACATTATTTAGCCATGAGAAAAAATGAAATCCTGCCAATTGTGAAAACATGGATCTTGAGGGCATTATGCTAAGTAAAATAAGTCAGACAGAGAAATACGTATATCACTTACATGTTGAATCCAAAAAAGCCAAGCTCACAGAAACAGAGAATAGAACGGTGGTTACCAAGGGCTGGGGGTGGGAGAAATGGGGAGACGTTGGTCAAAGAGTACAAACTTCCAGTTAGAAAATGAATAAGTTTGGGGGATCTTATGCACAGCATTGTGATTATAGTTAACAATATTGTATTACCTTTTTGAAAGTTGCTAAGAGAGTAGATCTCAAATGTTCTCACCACAAGAAAAAAAATCATGTAATTGCATGACATGATGGTGTTCGCTAATGCTACTGTGGTAATTGGCGATATATAAATGTATCGAGTCAACACATCCTACACCTTAAACTTACATAATGTTATATGTCAATTATCTCTCAATAAAGTTGAAAACAAATAAACAAAACAAAAAGGAAACACATAGTGCACCCATCTTTTTGGGTGCCTCTGTATTTTTAAGCTCTTTTCTTATTAGAGAAATATGCTACAAATACAGTTAGATATCCTCTGTGTCAGTACTAAGAATGAGTTTTCAAACAGACTGTGAATAAATACTCAAGCACTGTTTGTTTAACACACAATGTGAAGAGCCTATTATCCCATCATGAGAATAAACCAAGAGAATGTGAAAAACAAGTAAGCAATTTAGCACCAGAGTAAAGGCGAATATAATTTTGACAAAGTCAGTTTCCTATAGTTATACCTTCTACAAATGCACTTACTTTTAAATGAAAATATGGTAGAAAGAATCCTGAACAAGATAGGTAGATAGACTCTTATCCACAGGTTACAAAGAGGCCACCACCACCGTCTTTGACTGCTTGACACATTGTTTTAAAAAAATATCCAAACCCTTAGGTGGAGTATAAACGCTGTTGCCCCACCGCTCCCCACTCAAAGTCTGTTTCCATGGGCCCTGACATAGTCATATCTTTAACTACGGTGGTTGTCCTGAGTTCTGATCATTTATTAAGTGGGAATTCCTTCTGTTCTACCTGTTGCATAGGGATATTAGAGAGTATTAGAAAGTAAAGTGATCTACTGTATACAAAACAATGAAAACCTTTGGTGAGAAGATGGTGCGAAAAATTAAACAAGAGATTGCCTAAATTGATCATAAATCAATGTACTCATATTACTGATAACAAAGAGCAGGAACAGAACGTTTAAAACACAGATGATTCAAAAATAACATTTAAACAGTTAAATCCATTTTTTGTTCTCTAAATTTTTAATCAGATCCAATAGCAAAAAGGACTCAACACTTCTCTCTGTACCTTTTGTCCCTCTGGTAGAGTTTTAAGGAATAATAAAATGGCCAAGGGGGAAAATGAGGGAGCAAGGAGAAAGATTACCTGAATAATCTTCCAGGCTCCCACATAATTTAAAGAAGAGATTACTTTAAAAAGTATGTGACTGCAGGAAAAAAATTAAGATTTTTTCTTGGAGTAGGCCATAAATATCGATATCTTCGTCACTATTAATGGGTACTAAAAATATAATCTCTTCTGTTTTATCTTTTCCACCTATACTTGATGGGGAGTAAAATGTTTGGTGAAGGGTAAAATTAGAAAATATTTTTAAAATTCAAGCCAACAATTATTGATTATCTACTCTGGGTCTAATATGTTAAAGACATAACAGTAGATTATAATAACATTACTCCTGCCCTCAGGGAGCTTATCATCCTTAAAGAAAGAAAAGACTTATATAAGAAATAATTAGAGAAGACAGAAGAAAAAACTCTTGAGCAGGGGGCTTCCCTTCCCTGGTGGCGCAGGGGTTTAGAGTCTGCCTGCCGATGCAGGGGACGCGGGTTCGTGCCCCGGTCCGGGAAGATCCCACATGCCGCGGAGCGGCTGAGCCCGTGAGCCATGGCCGCTGAGCCTGCTCGTCGGGAGCCTGTGCTCTGAAACGGGAGAGTCCACAACAGTGAGAGGCCCGCGGTAAGAAAAAAAAAACTGTTGAGCAGAACACAATTACGCGTCCCACTGTTACGGTTAACGAATTCAGCAACTAGAAAGTCCACATACTTGGAATCTTTTTTTTTTTATTATTAATTTAATTTAATTAATTTATTTATTTATGGCTGTGTTGGGTCTTCGTTTCTGTGCGAGGGCTTTCTCTAGTTGTGGCAAGCGGGGGCCACTCTTCATCGCGGTGCGCGGGCCTCTCACTATCGCAGCCTCTCGTTGCGGAGCACAGGCTCCAGATGCGCAGGCTCAGCGGCCATGGCTCACGGGCCCAGCTGCTCCGCAACATGTGGGATCTTCCCAGACCAGGGCTCGAACCCGTGTCCCCTGAATTGGCAGGGCAGATTCTCAACCACTGCGCCACCAGGGAAGCCCTGGAATCTTTAGTTAATTAAATTCACTAGGTGGCTCCAAGAATTCAAACGTTCTTTTTAAACACAGTTAAAGTTTAGAGTCTGTCAACCTTGAATACTTCCTTCAATTCTCTGCCTCCAGGAAAATCTGACAAAAGCATTGTTTGCTATGCTTAACAATTAAGGGATGAGTCAAGCTTCCCTGGAGACCTGAACCTCTAGCAATTATTTCCTCCCTGACCTCACTGTAATATTTTTATTGCATGTCTAACATTCAAAAGGTATTATCTCTATTTTATGCCATGCATGTTGATATATTTAATGAATAAAGCACAGTTCCTACCTTAAAGGAATTCACCTGAAAAAGACACATGCATAGTTTTAATACAATGCAGCTATGTAGGACAGGCACGTACAAGGTATCACTGGCATATAAGAAGGACACGTATCAAGAAAGGTCAAGGAGCAATGGGGTTGCTCCATTATTGGTGATGCTAAGTTTGATCACTTGAGTAGGGTGACTACCACCTAAGCTTTCACTGTAAAGATATCTGCGTCTCTTTATAAGCTTGGTGGAGAAAGAAAAGATGGGTAGGAGGAGGTGTAGAATTTCTGGAGAAAGTGGGATCTAGCCAGACAAAGCAGAGAAGAGGGGTGAAAACACTAGCAGATGGGACAGCAAATCACCAAGCTGAGAAAAACTAGAGCATGGGCCTGAAGAGACAGGCAGTACAGAGTGCCATGATGGGTCCAAGAGGTGGGCTAGGAACAGATGATGAGGGGCCTTGTAATCCAGTGTTAAGGAGGCTGGTTTATCTTCAGGGCTAGTACTATAGTGCAAAAAGATTAGAACTTGCTGAAGGTTCTGACGATAACATTTTTTTTTAGCAATAAAATATTATTTAAATTAAGGCATGTACATTGTTTTCTTAGACACGCTATTGCATACTTAATAGACTACAGTACAGTGTAACATAACTTTTTTTTTTTTTTTTTTTGCGGTACGCAGGCCTCTCACTGCTGTGGCCTCTCCCGTTGTGGAGCACAGGCTCCGGACGCACAGGCTCAGCGGCCATGGCTCACGGGCCCAGCCGCTCCGCGGCATGTGGGATCTTCCCGGACCAAGGCACGAACCCGTGTCCCCTGCATCGGCAGGCGGATTCCCAACCACTGCGCCACCAGGGAAGCCCGTAACATAACTTTTATGTGTACTGGGAAAACAAATAATTCCTGTGACTGGCTTCATTGTGATATTTGCTTTATTGCGGTGGACCGGTACCAAACCTGCAATATTTCCAAGGTATGCCTGTAGTCTCCAAAATGCGCTGTGCCCTGGGACACCGGAGGAGAAATTTTAATTACCTTTTAAAATATCTATACTTGGTGTACATTTCATAATGGACAATATTATATGTATGAATTGAAATCAGGACCATAAGAGGAGGACTGGGGGTTAGGAAGAGAGAAGGAAAAGCTGTTTTGAGACTTACTAGTTACTTAAGAGCATCTAGGAGGAGCTGTTCAACAGACAGCTGTACATGAAACTGAAGATCTGGGGAGGGGTCTTTGCCTGGACATGTCGATTTGGGACATCTGCTGAAAATACGAGAGAAAAGAGCAGTGGAACAATGGCAGAACTCTGAGAAACACAAACATTTACGATAACATGATTCCTTGTTTTTTTGAAAGGAAAATTAGAGCACAAGGAATACTGTTTGTACTCATTTAAAATTTTTAAAAGCTCTCAAATATTAATACAAAGTAAGTAACTGCTAGTCCTTACTATTCCCATTACTGTGAAAATGAGGCTCAGTGTATCATGAAGGAAAAAAATGTTTCTGCTAGTAATCCAGCAGCAATTCAGAATGAGAAAACTTAAAATTTCTTACCATTTTGAGGGGCAGTCAATAAAGGGTTTTAAAGTCCCCCAGGAAACCTGGACCCTTTGAAGAAATGACTGATTACAGGGTTGGGCCAGGAAAAATACAAAGTGAGCCTGGAATACCTTGTGTCAAAAGGCAAAGAAGTGTTTCAAGATCACAAAGGGATGTAAATAGGACGTAAGAGCTGGCTTAGAGGGGCTCCCACTTACCAAATTTGGGATGATTTGAGCATCAAAAAGAATAATGAATTTTAACACACTGAATATAAAAAGAATCTGGGTCTATAGTGATATTTCAAAGCACAAGCTGAAAAAATGGAAAGCTCTTCTTTCACACACACAAAATGCCACTTAATAAATGTAGAATGAAGGATAGAATTTTAAAATCTCCAAGTCATGACTCCTATTTAATAACTGATTCAGGCTAATAATCATCAACAGATGTTAAAACCATTGGGTTAAAGGTTATTGAAGAACAGGATACTCATGTGGCCTCACAGGTTCCTTCTTAATTATCAAGTGGAAAGAACCTTACAATGCAAAGATAAGACAGATACTATCTTAGCCAAATTTAGCATCACCAACAATGGGATGAACTGACATCGCGTGCCTTCTGATGTCATACAAACGGGAAATACATATCATCTAGGCAATATTGTTTACTTTAAATCTAATCATGAAGAAACACTCAGACAAATCCAGAAATGTGGAACATCCCATAAGCCAACTAGCCTGTACTCTTCAAAAATGTCAGAGAAGACTTTAAAAAAAAGGGGGGAGGGTGCCCAGGGGAACTGCTCTACAGAAAAGAATGAAACAAAGGAGACTAAACCCAAACATAAACTTTGCCTGAGTTCCCAATAAAAACAAAACAGAAACATATAAAGATACAGAATATTTTGGGAGCAACTGCGGAGTACAAATTGTATATTAGATATTATTAAATCAATGTTAAATTTCCTGGGTGTGATAATGGTGTGGTGGTTATATAAAAAATGTCCTTGTTCATAGGAGTTACATGGTGATACATTTTAGTGGCAAAGAAGCATCATGATGACTGAAATTTACTTTCAAAGGGATCAGCAAAAAAAAAAAAAAAAGAGAGAAAGGAAAAAAAGATTATAGAAAGAGGAGATAAAGCAAATATAACAAAATGTAAACACCTGGTGAATTAGATAGAGAAATGAATGTTCATTGTACTATGTTTCCAACTTTTCTATAGTTAAAAATTTTTTCAAAATAAAAAGTCAGGAAAAATATATAAAGTAATCTATGTGTGGCCAATATGCTATAGTTGATTTTATTTACATGAATATACTCATAAATGATTTAATACTTTAAAAAAAGCCCACCATGAAATTCCTTCCCATCAAAGCTAACCAAGGTGGACTAACATCACCTCTGGCTAGTGTCAGCAACATAATTTGTCTTGTTTTTTCCCCCACATGAGTCAAGAATTATAGTTGACTTACCTGTGACACTTACAGCACTCAGCCACCTTATCAAAAACAATTTTTAAAAAGCTGTAATCTTCTGGTTTTAAAATAATTTATTTCATAGGTCTGTTTTAATTTCATGTCTCAGAGCATACATTATTTAACCAAGAGGTGCCGGACACAGATTGTAAAAAGGGAGGAAACACTTAGGATAAGAAACTGCCTCAATTCCATTAGAATTTGATCCTACCTTGTAAAGTCTTGCTAGGATAAATTTCTATCATACTTCTTTTGTGCTTACAAAAAAACATTAACTTCTGAATTTCCAATGTTGTAAATAAAAATTTTTACATTTAAGTATGCATTCATATTGACACACTAGGCAACCAAATAATTGTCATCAACATTAGCAAAATGTATATTTCCTGTCACTGCACTAACATTAAATTAAACGTCAAACCACAAAAACTTTGTGACTAACATTAAAAAGGCAAGCTGTAAGATACGCAAAGCTTATAAAGGACAAATTGCACATGGTTAAGATGGGACATCATTTGACAAGGGCTGGTGTTGTGCATATGGCTGCTTTTTTTTATAAGAAGGCCACCGGCAAACAGGGCAACAGTGTCGGCCCCCAGCCAACCACATCACAATGCAATTCTGATGGAACACGTGACCACAAGGCAACCCCATTAGCAAACATCCATTTTCAAAATTCTCTAGGCAAACAACACATTCAGTACAGTGCAGCATATCAGCAGGCCAAGTTAACCAATCAGGTTCCATGTCTTCATTAGTGCTATATGATCCATATGACCGCCCCTTCCTTTCATAAGGGCTGGTCTGACAATATTTATTGGCACACGAACAAGCCTCAGGATCACAGTGACTTGCTCTTCCTGGAGAATTGTGAACTACGCTTTCTTTATCTTCAAATACTTCCTTCTCACTGCTAAAAGTGTCTGTGCTGTCACTGTCTGAGTCATTTTCAATATCTTGAGAACCTTCCAACATTTCCTCTTCAGACTGGACGCCAAGACATTTAAATCGCCACACTGGCAAGTTTTTTATATAATCAGTTGGTATCAGAGGGTGAAGCCAAAGGTCAGGGAAAGCTAATCGCTCCAAGAACAAGTCAGGGTCTTCGTCCCAGTCAGATTCTACAGGAAAGTTCTGAAAAGAAGCAATCGGGTGGTAGAGGTAGCTGGTGTACCAGTCCCACAGGCTTGATAACCACTCTAAGTTATTGGCATTGACTTCATCATTGTTGCTGTTGCGTCGTCTCTTCTTCTCAAAGTAATCGACTAGTAAACCATGTCCAAGGTATGTACTAAGAAACAAGGCTGGGTGTGAAGAATAAAACATCCAGTCTGCCCTGACCCAGGAAGCCAGCGTGGTCGTATTGGAATATCTCAACAATTTTAAGCTATACTCATAAAAGCTATCTAAGTAAGGGAGCTGTAAAAAGCCCAACACAGGTAGCCAGGAAATAATTAATAGAGAATTGTATGCCCCTAAAGTGCTTATGAGAACCACAAATCGTTTTATGGTAGCTCCTTGTGTGATAAATAAGTCCATCCAAGCCATAAGATTAACTAGAACCAAGCTCAAAACAAACAAATCGTTTACTTCAGGTTGTACTGAGCGCAAAAACGAATCCATGGCCTGAAGGGATATGAATTCGCCTGTGTGGTTTCCATACCTGTAAATTCCTTCAGGAGTTCTAAGTATGTATGATGGCATGTTATATACACCAATATCTGTCATATAACTCTTGTTGTCCCAATTTTCCACATTTACAAAAATAAACTCAACTCTTCCAGTGAACTTTATGCTTAGTGCAGAGAAGAAAGCGGGGGGTTGGTAAAGTTTTGCAAACAGGTATATTTTCACCCAGTACTGATCCCTTTTATTCCATTCCTCTTTCAAACGTTCAGCATGGTAAATGGTTTTGATCCGTGCAGCGGCGTGAGCAGTTATCCACTTGAAAATGTGCTCAACTTCGATCCTGCGCCCACCGTACTCTTTGAGCATGACTTTCCCTTTAGAAGTGCTTGTTTGTGGAACAGACATAATGAGCGTGGATCGTACCCAGCCCCTTCTCCTGCAGTATCTATAAGAGAGGAGGCTGTAAGTAAATAGCCAGGCTGCTAAATGAGCTAGCTTGCTTCTCTTCACTGTTGTGCAAACAGTTTGTCTTTTCCCTGATACATTTCCTTAGCACTTGAAAGATACCCTCTCCCCAAAAAACAAATTACAGTCAAAAGTAGTACCAATACCTGGCATATGTATAAGAGGAAAAGCAAGCTCTCTTTTTATCATATTTTTCGTTTGTATCTCTATGTTTCTTTTCTTTCTTTTTTTTTTTAAAGAAAAGTGTAGCTTGAAAAGCCTTAGAGTCAAGAGAATCAGCAAGTACTTCCAGCATCTACTATGAAACTACTAATGCATTATGTGCTAATAAGATCCTAAAGATAACAGGAAAATAATTCCTGTTCACAAAGAATTTAAAATCCTATTAAGGAGACAAAAGTATAAAACTGCATATATTCTATTACAAAATAATGTAAAGGAAGTTCAAAAAAAAGGGAGTATCATTGGGAGTTTGGGCTGGTGCAGATTTCATGAAAAGTTTGGGAATTGAGCTAGCTCTCGAAGGATGGTTAGATTCAGGTGGGCAAAGGAGAGAAGGAAACAGACTATCTTATATGCTGAGTCCCTGACTTGAATGCCAAGCTCCTGAGGGTAGAAGCCATGCTGTACCCACTTATTAACCCAAGCACCCACCACAATGCCTGACACACACAAGCACTGTCATAAAGTAATCTGCACGAAAGCTCACCTAGAAAAGAGCAAGTCCTATATTCTTCTGTACTCTCTCATCTCTTTAATGAGGACCATGAAGAGGGGTATTTGGAGAGATAATCAGAGAAACAATTTCCTTTAAAAAAAAAGTTTTTTTCTAAAAACCTACCATGTGGAGTTTTACAATATATAAATTTACCTCAGTAAAGTTGGAAAAAAGAAAATCTACCATGTGGATACATTTTGTTCACTACAGATTTGTAAGTGGATGGTAATAAATGTTTAATTTTTAATTTTGCTATTCAGAATACTGATGTAAAAATCATAAATGTTATGCTTTACTTTAAAGTATGGATTATATTTTATTAAATTAAATAAGCATATTATACATTTATATGATCAGATTAAGACAGAAGTCTTGACATACGTGGCATACGGTTTTATGATGATAATACAATTAATTTTATCTCAGGAATTTCATGATATAATTTAAGATAAGTGAAGACAACATGTTATGTCACAAAGACAAGGTTAGTAACGACTCTGGGAAACTATCTGGGTGACTCAGGACCAAAGACTATGACTCAGCCTCTTGTTGAGTTGATTTACTTCCTTAACAAGATAGTACCATTAATGTCAATACTGCTTTAATTGAAACGGGTTAAGAATTATATACTCTGACAAAATAAAATATCTTCTATTCTGTAACAGTGTATTTGTCCAATGCAAAATAATAGTTCATTGACATGAATGCTATTTCCACCACCCTCCCCGCAAAACAACAAGTCAACTACATATAGATAGTTGCCTTACTCACATCTTAAATATCTAACTAGCTTTACTTTTTAAATGGCATAGGATACTTGTGATGACACATTTCTACTCTTGGTCATTCTGTTCATCTTTCTATAACCACCTCAGAGAATATTTGGCTTCTGATTTGCGTCATAAATTAAATGACAGTCTTTCAAACAGAAAATTTTACTGTGTAAAACAAACAAAGTCTTATCTTAGTGCATACATTTCTTCATGGAAGAAAACAAATGTACTATGTACTTTCTTTTCAGTTCAGAACTAAGTGACAGTTTTAAGGTTTATCATTTCACAAGAATTTAAGAGTACCCAGGACAATAAAATTTTGTATGTCATCATATATCTTTCAAATTAAATCATGTTTTCCAGACTTGAAATCCAACACACAAATAAAGTACACCATATTAATTTTAAAACCCCACTGTTAGACAGAAAAGACTAATGTTCATATCAATATAAAAACTTTTTACTGCCAATTTAAAAAACCTTTTTAAAGGTCTGAATAAGTTCAATGATGACACCACGAAAATATCCTCTAGTTCTTAAGGTAAACCTTTTCAGATCTCTTAGAGAATTTGAAGACTAAAAATGATAAAAAAAAAAAAAAACATAGCTAGTGAGTTTTGGCACTCCAGTTTCTGATAAGGCATACTATATTTAAAAAGAAACCTTGGTATTCTGTTCATAAAATGCTGTTTCTTCAGACAAGGTCATTGGTCTCCTTGGCCTTCCTGTCCTGCTCACCAATCTTCCCTTTACTTTGTTTTCCCTGCTTAGCCCATGGGCACGCATCCCTGATTCTTTCACCATAAGCCCTCCTGGCCCATTTATCACTCAGCTCCTGTAATTCCAGTGCCATCCCACTCTTTACTATCTCTGCCCCGCCTCTCCAACCTCCCGATACATATCCCATGTCACTTCCTTCTTTCTCCAAAGGTGGGGGGAGACAGAGAGTAGAGAATAGACCTGATGGGGAAAGGCCCCTGAGATAGATCACTGGGTTGGGGAATTAGCGGAACTGGGGCCAGGCAAGATGGCTGTGTGGGAAAGAAATGAAAACTGCTGCCGTGGATAGAGTCAGATACTGTACAGAGTGGAGGTCCTGAATGTTCTTAAGGGGAGCAAAACAGGTCAGGAAAATACTACTATACAATGGGGTCAGCACATCAGAGGAGGCTGTCCTGGAGGCCACCCAAGAGAAGGAACTAAAGTCAAAGAAAGCAACATAGGCAGCAGAGTAGAGAGTTTTGCTGTTTTTAAAAATCTGAGGTCAAGATGATGACTGAATTATTCAACATATTAAAATGCATGCTTGCTGAATAACACTATTCTCTGCCCAGTTACACCCTGCATTGACATTCTAAACACGCTTTTCTATTATCTCCCTATTTTGTTCTTCTGCATCTCCATAATCCTCAAAAAAAAAGAAAAAAAATGACCCTGACTAAGCACAGCATCTATGACAAGAACGGTTCTTACTCTAGTCGGAAGATTTTCCAAATAAAAGGAAACCAACATGACAATACTGAAACTGATATAAGTAACTCTGCATCAAGATCTTCATCTTTGTGATGAAACTAAGGAAGAAGACGTAAAAGTGCTTCTTTAATAACAAAAAATTATAGCTGCAGTCAACAAAAAAGCAAAAAGTTGCTCAAAAAAGGTCTCTTCCATCATAAATAAGAGGTGGGATTATCTGAAGACGAAGATGAAGGATTTAGAGAAAACTTGGAGGTAGATTATATGTATCTCTTCACCGTTCCTCAGCTGGTATAGAATCAAAAAGGGCTTTTCAAAAGAAAAGCTAGAATAATTTGCGCTAAAGTCCACTGGACTCAATTATGACACTTCTGATGCATTTTGCTTTATAAAATTATATTAAAAATCAATTCTACTATTTCCTTCAGTTTTTCATGCTGAATAGGTCATCTTCACTTTATGTCGTGCTTAGTTTCATTTTGAATTCTCTATTGTTATTTAAGAACTTATGTTAGACTGAAATATGTGTTTGACCTTTATATTTTTGTACTTACTTGATATTTTCTAATATATTTATAAGTTAGTGTTTAAAATGTATTATTTAGTTTATTCATTTAAAAAAATAAGTTCTGAATATTTTTCAATAAATTAGTGATGCTAATACTGACTTTTGGCATTATCTGAAAAAACAATATCAAAACATCAGAACTATCATTTATTCTGGTATTGCAATCACCAGTGGGAGGGAAAAAGATCTTTCACTTAGACCATCTGGGAATGATGGAATAAGACCAAATGCCGTTGTCTTCGGTAAACACAAGACAGAAATAAGAATGATTTCCTTTTCATAAGAACATGAACACTTACGCTATCTTGGACATTTCAACCAAAGGCATTAGAATATGATCAAGGTTCTGTGGTGAAGATGAAAATGGGAGCTTTGTGGGTAAATGAGGAGACTAAATGTGAGTCAGGAGACACAAGTTCCCTTCTTATCCCCAACTTTTAAGGAGTCCTCCTACCACACATCTCAGCCTACACTACAAGTGAGCAAAACAAGGACAGTGAGGAAAATCGAAGCAAACGTAAGCCTGAAGGAGAAGGGAAGGAGAATTTGAGGTGAAGCAGTGGTGGAGGAGGGTTTTCTACAGCGAATGGGTCCCCCATTGTGACCACATATAACCGACATAGGTAAGCCAGGCGTATCTACCTACATTAGAAACTACCTAACGTGGGGGCTTCTCCATACGTATCATATGCCCCGTCCTCAGCACTGAACAGAACACGCTGTACGTGCTAATCTTTTTCTTTTAAATAAATAAATTTATTTATTTATTTATTTATATTTGGCTGTGTTGGATCTTTGCACGCGGGCTTTCTCTAGTTGCGTTGAGCGGGGGCTACTCATTGTGGTGTGCGGGCTTCTCTTGTTGCGAAGCACAGGCTCTAGGCACGCGGGCTTCCGTAGTTGTGGCGCACGGGCTTAGTTGCTCCGCGGCATGTGGGATCTTCCCGGACCAGGGCTCGAACCTGTGGTCTCCTGCACTGGCAGGCAGATTCTTAACCACTGTGCCACCAGGGAAGTCCAGCTAATCTTTTATTAAATGTTTACTGAATGGATAATTAAATAAATGAATGAATTCAAGTCATAACTTGGAGGAACTAGAAATTGAAATAAAACGCATTTCAAAGAAGAAACAATGGAATAATGAAACAAGAAGAAATGTGACAGACTAAATACTGGAGATGATGACAAAAAGAAAAACAAAATTGCCTGCAAAGATTTTTGTCTGAGAAAATGGAAAAAAAAAATAGTAAAGGACAGTAAAAGAAAAGGTAGAAAGGGCACATGGTTTACTAAAAAAAAAAGATGAATATGAATTTGAACACCAGGTTTAGGGAACAGAGTCTATCTGGGGTACTCGTATGGCAAATGGAAACGAGTGTCAAAATGCAAATTAGAGGTCCAAATTATGAAAGAAGATTTAGGTCAGCACAAAGGGGTCACCTAAAGCCATCAATGTACTGAAGTCTCTTTGGGAAGTAAAATTGAAACAAAAAAAACGAAGACATACTCTAAAGAGTCACCCCCGTTAGAAACAACATAGAAGAACCAGACAAAAAGAGATCTCAGAGAGAAAGTAAATAACTGCCAGTTATCAAAAACTATTAATCAAATACCTGTGTAACTAACAATGTGCTAAACATGCTAATTAACTTTCAGTTTAAACAGGCTTCTAATACCACTGTCTTTATCACATTAAAAAAATTCTGGTCAGAACTCAAATTCTAAGAATTGCCTAATTAACTTACCTGGGGTCACTGGAACAGTTAAACGTGCCTGTACGTATTCCAAATCTTGACACCTTTTTCACCATTTTCTCCCAGTGGATTTTACCCACCAAAGGACTTCTGTCATTTGCTATAACCTATTCCCCCCAAAAGAAAAACAGATACTTTAATCACCTAAAATGGAGTCAAACCAACCATTTACATCTATAACTTTACTTTTTTTGAAAAACATATTCTGTTCCTAGGTCTTTGCTTACTATGTCATCATATTATCACTGCAATTCTTGTAAAAGGAGCAACTGTCCAACTGGAAGAAATTTAAAACACTGAATATAGTACATTAAACTCTCACACTCTGTGGTAGTTATGCAGAGGGGGAGTCAAAACCATATTAAAAAGCTAGCCACATTCTCCTCCGTGCGGCTTATCCTCTAGAATTAACTTACACAGGAAGAAAATGGCCCTTGGAGTCATTTCCCTGCTCTGAAAAGAAAATTTTAAATAACCCAAATAAAGCTTACTAAAAATTACCACATGTGGGTTCAACGAGTTCAAATTTCACTTTTTTAAAAGTGTAATTATGGAGCCAAGAGTCAAACACATGTTTTCTATTAAACTATGCTTGACTAAATCCATATACTACTACTATGGCATTTTTCTTAACAATCACGAAAGGTTCTAACATATTAAACAATTACCATTAATAAATTCTACATTCTTGAACTTCTAAATTCAAATTTGCAAATAGCTTTCAAACACTTAGGATTGGGAGAAGAAAAAAAATATTTTTTAATGTAGCTTAACCTTCAAAATATGCAATGACTTTTCTCAGACTTTCTAATTGTTAATACCTTTTCCCTTTATTCCTTATCTTCTTGATTTTAATGAATAGAGATACCAGTAAAAAAACAAATGAAAAGTATATATTAAAAACAAAAATAACTAAATGGGAACTTAAAGGAAAGCCAAAAGTGTCCTATGTCTTCATGAACCCATCTGTTTGATTTATTTTAAGCCCAGGGTATACAGGCCAAGTTTATTTTCATGAATGCTATATTACTGATACTATTTAATTCAAAATTACAGCAGAATACTCTGGGGGCCTCTAAACTCTCTAGAAGGAGGGGCCATTTTCACGTTCACAAAGCCTCCAGGAAGTGAAATCCCAGGTGAGTGTGTGCAATGAGTGCCTGGGAGAGGCAAGAGTTGGTGCAAATACCTCATCTCTGGTCTCTCTGCTGGGAAGTCTAACAAATTTCAAGGGCAGCAGGAGGAGAGAAAGTGCATGGTGGTGACAAGTGACTTAAAGTTCACTTTATGTGCCAACAGATTACTGTCCAATAACCTTTGCCATGTATCATTGATACTATCATCCTCATACCTACAGAGACACACACAGGTATGTAACACTCTGTAACATAACTTTGAGGCTTAATAAATACATACACAAATATACAATTTAGGGCATTGAACAAATGGTTCTGATAGTACTTTTAAGTGAAAATAAATGGCCTTAATGAGGGAGGCACATGTTATTAAAATGCTCAGATGGTTGAGGTAACCAGGAGGAGAGCAATTTGAGGACATGGTCTTAGTGGTGAAAGTGCTTTCTGAGGAGGTGCACACAGGTTACATTACCCAGTAAGTTCCTAGCTTCCACATTTTTCCATTGTCTAAAAGTACTTTATAAATTTTATCTGAAGAATAAGGGAGATGAAGCAAGGCAGGCTTTTCTCTTCTCTTCTTCTTTTCTTTTCCTACCACTGAAGAGTCAATATGGTAGTTCTTTTCTCCATCAAGTAACCAAAGAAATCTTGAACTTATTTTTCGGATTACTCAGAAGGATTAAGAAATCTCTGTAAAATCATATCGCTATACTCCCTGGTCTTTGCCCTGTTTTTTAAAATAACTCCCCTTTCACTCCTATTTCCTCATCAAGGCTGCAAATAACCCAAACACTTCAGGCCTGTATTCATAATGACACTGTGTCAAGGTGTTGCTTTAATCAAGCGGTTGCTTTAATCAATATAGGATTTGGCCCTCAGTCTAGGGGCATCTTTCAGTGAAGATCCTGATCACTGCACAGTCATCCAATGCTAGGAAAGGAAGTAGGAACGAGGGGGTTGCTCCAGGCACCCCTGGTTATAGGACAGACAACAAAAGTGTGTGAAGAGAGGTGGTGAATATCTCTGAGGCAGGTACATGACAATGTTTAACCCCAGGGCCTTATTTATTCAGCAAGCTATTCCAACATCTGCTTTGAAAAGTTTAATAATTCCTGACTAAGAGAACCACACAAAAATGAAAAATCCCTTAGGCAGTACATGAAAGCATTTTATTTGACTCTTTCGTTATATTTACGCAATTAGAAATTGCTTTGTCCAATGTCCTATATAGTTATATTATTCAACTGAAGGTTTAGCATAAATTAAATTTCTTGGAGGCCAAATTAAACAACCACTAAAAATGTTTTAACAGAATAACTCATCTGGCTTGTCACATGGCACAACAAAATACTCTAAGCCTATTACTACTGTGTCACATCAGTAAGAGTTTCCAGGTTATAGCTCACATCCAAAAGCATGCACAGTGATTCTGAATGGCATTCACTCTGGTGGTGAAAGGGGAAACATATTCCTCTGCAGTTCACGAAAGATGTTGCATTCTCTGTGGGGAATATTTTCAGAGACTCGAAACAACTAGATGAAAGTACAGCCTGAGTTCCAAGTCTCAAGTCTGGAACAGACCTGGCAACATAGGCTAGCAGTGAAGCAATCTTTCCATCCCCCTTCCCAGGGTATCTGCCTCTCTAACCAGCATCCCTACACTCGCTCACCATTGTATTCCCTGCAGCTAGCATGGTGCCTAAGTCAGTTGGGCACTTATTAAATATTTATATTGAATTAAACTATTTCAGCTTTTTATGGTTTAGTAACTCATTCTCTTACTTCTGATTATATAGGTTCTCTAAAGGCTCCAAGTTTCCGATTTCCGTTATAATGAAAGTCCCTTCCCCAGCAACCTGTCATCTGGGATGTTTTCTGACAAGCATTAGCATAACTAGTACCTGGCTATGCAACTGCACATCAATGTTCTTGACCCCAGTCACACACAAAGACTTCCAGTTCAGTGTATTTAAAAATACACTTTTTCCAGAAAAAAAAAAAAACTACTAGGTTTTTCCTAGTACTAATTTTCCTGGTTTTTACTTTATTGTCTAATAGTTCTTTAGGATCTCTCAAGATGGTAGCACCATCACAGACCATCTAACTTAGCTGGAAAAGGTAATCTATGCTAAGATTTTTTTACTGGCCCACACATTTTAGTAAACCAAGCTGTAAGCTGTCCTATGGCAGACTGTAGGTTATTTGCCTTTTTTGCCCTTATCACAGGTTCAGCTGGCACACATTAGATTTCAATAAATATTTGTTAGATGGTTGGATGAATGGATGAAACCAGTGGTTTTCTGGTAAATGTTTAACAACTAGCTGTCTAGAAGAAAACAGAAGCTCTGATTTCTATCATTTACTTATTTCCTTGGTGTAAATACTCCCACATGGCTGATTTCAAGTTACCAACGTGACATCTCTAACTGTGGAGTTGGAAAGGGATGTTAACAACCGCCCTTCATGAAGCAGTTGGAGCTGGCTCCAGCACAGCACTGGAAGGAACTGAGTTGGACAGTGTGAGATGCGAAGTTGCCATATTTTCTGATGTCAGTCTTGTGTAGTCCAGTTAAACTTACAAAGAAAAACTGGGCCTCAGGTTATTGCTTACTCCCTTCCACATGTATTAGGCTGGTATAAGAAAAAACCCACACACTTTCACCTATTTTTTAGAGGTGGGTTTTATTACTAATCAGAACACCTGTCATTTCCCTTTTAATATTGTTAATCCCCATACAACAACATGGAGGCTAAATTAAATAACATAACTCCATATAAAAGGAGTATAGAGCTATAATATTTTTCTGCATCTCCCAATATTTCATTATAACAGCGAGTTTCTACTTTCAAAATCATAGACCACAGGGACTTCCCCAGAGGTCCAGTGGTTAAGACTCTGCGCTTCCACTGCAGGGGGCACGGGTTCGATCCCCGGTCGGGGAACTAAGATCCTGCATGCTGCATAGCATGGCCAAAAAAAAAAAAAATCATAGACCAACCTAAATATATATATGCAAATTGTATAAAATCATTAAAAGTGAAGATGAGTAATTGACAAAAACAAAATTCAACAGCATTTAATGATTTCTTTGGTAGCCTCACTAGCTTTCTTTATGAGTAAACACAAATAAAAGCTCTTCACCAATACAAAATAAAGGATAAGATGGCTTGCCAAGTATTTCGCCTTTAGCATAGTGTCGAGAGGAATAAATACCTTAGAACCTCCCTGAACAAAACTACTGTCTAGGAGTAAAAAATAAACAAGTTTTAAAACAGCTAGTAAGTCTTTTCAGCCAAACAGGAACTGTATTAACATAATACTTCAGTAAATATTGACCTAAAGCTTTACTTTAAATCATATGATGCTTTTCACTGCTACCTCAATTCCACTGATGTTAAGTTCCTTATAACGTGACAAAGCCAGGAGAGGACAGATAGCACAGTCCTTTGAAGTTCTTTGAACAAAAGTCAAAATGTAGAAATAGAAATGTTAAGATAAGGATAAATCCATAAAACCCACAATGTACACTAACTTTTCCATTTCAAAAGCCTATCTGCTGGGACTTCCCTGGTGGCACAGTGGTTAAGAATCCACCTGGGGGCTTCCCTGGTGGTCCAGTGGATAGGACTTTGCCTTCCAACAAAGGGGGTGCAGGTTCAATCCCTGGTCGGGGAGCTAAGATCCCACATGCCCTGCGGCCAAGGAACCAAAACATAACACAGAAGCAATACTGTAACAAATTCAATAAAGACTTTAAAAACGGTCCACATCAAAAGAAAAAATCTTTAAAAAAAAAAAAAAAAAAAAGAATCCACCTGCCAATGCAGGGGACACAGGTTCAATTCCTGGTCCGGGAAGATCTCACATGCCGTGGAGCAACTAAACCCATGCACCATAACTACCGAGCCTGCAATCTAGGGCCTGCGTGCCGCAACTACTGAGCCCGTGTGCTGCAACCACTGAAGCCCTCGCGCCTAGAGCCCATGCTCCACAACAAGAGAAGCCACCACAGTGAGAAGCCCACGCACCACAACGAAGAGTAGCCCCTGCTCACTGCAGTTAGAGAAAGCCCGTGTGCAGCAACGAAGACCCAACACAGCCAAAAAAAAAAAAAAAAAAAAAAAAACAGCCTGACCAAGAATCTTTTGAAAGAAAAGTAACTTCTATTTGTGATGCTAAAAAGATTGGTAGGCAGCAGAATCAAAGAATCCACAAAACTGGAAATAAAGAGCTAATGAAAGATATGAGGTCAGGTTAGGAACAAAGCAGGAAAACTTAGAATGTTAGAAAGAACTGATAGAAGAAAGATGCCTTGGTTCTTTCATGGATTACATAGCGTATTGTTGGTAAAGATGTCCCATATGTGTTGCTGCCTTAGAAACTAAAATTAGTTCTTTCTACCTCATATTACAGAGAATACAGGAGAGACATGAAAAAGCTTCACATGAAAAGAAGTGTGCTAACACTCTGCTTTAATGTAAGGATAATTCATGAGCAGTAATACATATCAAAACAGTTAGGAGAAAGATATGAAGACCATTAACTTGTATTATTCAGAAAATAAACTCACGAGTTACTGAGAAGATAGAAATCATAAGGGATATAGGATGAATTAATTAAATTATAGAAATTCATGTTTCCTTTTGTAGTGTCATTCCACATGCAGTGTCACCAAAAAAGATAATCAACCTAGATTATCTTTCATTATTACCAACCCATTCCAGAAAAATAATGAACTGACCAAGTGATGGAATAGCTAAGTCATATACCCATTTATTAAAGTCACATTTTCCCCAAATCAGTAAATCTAGACATCCTTTCAATGACATATAAAGTCTAAAGTGCTAATTATCAGTTATATGCTACCTGAGAGTTAGGTAGTCATCTGAGAGTATAATTCATCTGAGTAAGAAAATGATATTGGAAACCTGGGAGGAAAAGAGGAAAGAACTTTGATGTGCTTAAATATTTCTTATCCAGGATACCTAAAATAAATGCAATATGAAGAAGATTGAATTGTTTGGGATCTATGCACCCTCACAGATTAAAAAAAAAATGACAATGATAGAGCAAACTGAAATGAGTCAGCTTCTTTTAAAACAAATAGAAAAGAACGATAATTCAAATTGTTAAAAACTGAATTCTTGAATGTTATTCTTCACAAGAGATGAGATAAATATAATCTGAGCTGAAAGAATGACAAGCAACTGAGAGTATTCCTCTTCTGTTTTGAGAAGATATTTTCAATTAAAAAACAAAACAACATGGCCCTCTCTTAGGAGCTTAAACCAAAGTGTCTGTGCTGATTAGCTTAGCTAGCGAGTTCAGAGTGCTGAAGGCACTGTGACTGAGGTTTCGATCTCAGTCTTCTCAGTTGTCCTGCCAGAGACTGTTCTTCCAACCCAAGCCAGCCATTTGACAGATGTAAGCCACTGGCCCGAGGGAACACAAGCCAGACAGTCGTGATCAGTGCAAATCTTGAAGGTCACTGAAAAAATTGTGTCTTCCTGCATCATTGACTATCGATGCCTATGAAGTTTAAAGAAATATTTTCAGAGAAAAATAATTCAGTGATTAGAATTTATAATGTTTACATTCACTACCATTCATTACTTGTTCTTCACTTCATTCAAGTATCACCTGATCAGGGAATTCTTTGCCACTCTCTTGTCTCCTTACCCTGCTTATTTTTCTTCTTAGCACTTTCCACTAACTAATGTTATATTAAATATTTATTTAGTTAGTGCCTCCCTCTCCCAACTGGAATGTGAGCTGCCTGAAAGAGCAAGGACTTAGCCTGTTGTATGCTCCTGGTATATCTCCAGAGCCTGGTGTACAATTCACTGCTGAATAAACTGTATGAATTTTGTAACATCTTAAGGGAGTTTAATCCATGCTTATCTTTAATATGACATAGAAAAATAGTAGATCACTTAGAAGCCAAGACTATAATGCTAATTAGTGAAGCAGAATGTGTTCGTAGTCTATAGGCAGCACTCTATATACCAAAAGAATTTCCAGACTTTTGACATAGCTTTTTCCAACTTTGGAAGGTATTCAGCATCTTTACCATTCATCTCTATGGGACCATTCAATGTGTGGACAAACATGAGACATAGGACCCAGGGCAGGGGGACTGGCTATTCAGTTCAATCTCCATAATAAAATTGAAGTTACCAAAACCAATAAGTCCTCCTCGATCAAACTATCAGAAATAAATATCTGGGAAAAGAAATAGAATAACTATTTATAAATTAAGGCTTTAAAGATGCTACAGTTTATTTTTTCAATACCAATAATTTAACACACAAATAAACTAGAATTTGATGGATAATGTATAGACAATACCCATACCCTTCTCCCAGTTTCTCTGTTTGCTAGGCTTAAAAAATGCCAAACTAGATTATCTGGAGGGTAAAAGGTCAAACACAATAGGAAGGTTGCAAGTAAAGGAAAGGTCATGGATATCCAATGCAATCACCTGAAGAATTCCCAAACGTCAACCCGTTAGCCCAGTGGACTATAGTACGATTCTATCTTCTTTAGGTGTGTATGTATTTATTTGAGGCCATGTGCTACAGAAAATCTATCTATCCACAATCATATTGCAAATCAGTGACAGGACCAGATCTGCAAATAAGGTGTCTGGACTCAATAGCTTTTTCTACCCTATTTTGCAGTCATTGTTCTCAGAAAGAAATATGAAGCACCAATTATTTTGTTTTTTATGCCCTGAATCAAACTTTGCCAACCCCAATGTGAAATAACAAGACCACTGGACGAGAAATGAGGGGGTCTGGGATTTGATTCTGGTTCAATAATCATAATTTTAGCTGAATTCATGTTGTTAATTTACTAAATATGTTACTTTTTTTTTTTTTTTTTTTTTTTTTTTTTTTTTTGCGGTACGTGGGCCTCTCACTGTCGTGGCCTCTCCCACTGCGGAGCACAGGCTCCGGACGCGCAGGCTGAGCGGCCATGGCTCACGGGTCCAGCCACTCCGCGGCATGTGGGATCCTCCCAGACCGGGGCACGAACCCGTGTCCCCTGCATCGGCAGGTGGACTCTCAACCACTGCACCACCAGGGAAGCCCTTAATATGTTACTTTAAGTGAACTTATATTTTAAAAAATTTAAATAACTTTAGACTTTCCCTAAGCAATATTTATGAAATTCCATGTTCAATATAATATTGATTTTTCTAATTTACATAAAAATACACAAATGATAATGTGTGTCCACTCATTTACCATGAGTGGCATATAAACCACACTTTGGGAAGCATAAAAGATGATTTTTCAGGCCCTTCATAGCTCTAAAATTCTAATATGCTAATTAAATCTCACAGTTTTGATAGCATAAGAGCTAGGGTTTAAAATTATAATCTCATCAATTTCATGAGCAAAGTAGTAAGTTCCTCCACCATTCCCCACAATAGTTCTTCCTCTATAGGCACAAAGTTGGCTATAGTTCTTTCTTTAGAAACAAAAATGATGAATTAAAAACTGAATTAAAAACTGGAGTTAACAAAAGCTGAAAGAAACAGTACAAATCACTAAATAAAAGGCATATATATGTGTTTCTTACTTTATAATGCAGATCCAACAACTAAAATGGATTTGCTTCTGCTGGTTCTAAACAAAACAGTCAACCCTCTTTCCCCAACACTTCCCTTCCCCCACTCTTTAATTAATTTTCATTTTTGTTGGTCTGCAAAACCTCTTTAAGGGGACACTGGAGCCTCCCTATGAGAAGTGAGTTACGTCTAAGAAACATGACACAAGTACACAGAAGTGTCACCAGCTGGTGACTACTATTTTGGTAAAAATAATTTCACTTCTATCACTGTTTCTAATACCTGAACCAGCCAGATGCCATCTTTTGTGTCTTCTACAAGCTCATAGAAGTGCATTTCACCACTGAAATTGGTACTAGAAACAGATTCAGATGCTTCTTCTTCTTTGAGTGCAGAATAAAGCTCACCTTCCATCAGGTCACCTGAAGAAACGAAAAAATAACACTAATAAGATTGCAAAAATCTCATGTTCCCAACTTCAATGATAAATTCTATTTTATACTGTTAAAAAATTATGTCATTGTACTTTCATTGCACTCTACAGAAAAGAAGAGTAGAACCTGAATACACCTATTTAAGATTCATACATTTAGTAAATATGTAAGAAGAACCTTCTATGTGTCAGGCAAAAATGAACAAAACAGATAAAAATCCATCTCCTGATGGAGTTTATATTCTAGTGGCATCATCACATAATTTATTAGGAAATTACTGAATTTATACCAGCCCAAAAAGCCATCACAATATTATTTAGTTTTTGTCCAGGCATCAAATAATTTTTAAACAGTATGATTTATATACTTCTGACTTACAAGAATTAGAAATGGGTTTACAAAATTTGCTATCACCACCTGCGTAACATAGCAACAGGACTTACATGACTTGGAGGTTAGATACAAAAGATTACCTATAAGAACAAATTCCATATTCATACACACATTTACAGTGTAAATTTACACCTTGTATCATCAAATAAAAAGTAAAGAAAAACACGTCAAATTATTTTAACTTTTGTCTTAAATGTTAACAATGCAAAAACAAGCACTGTATCATGACGGCAGCAAAACCGTTCACAACAAATATTTAAATTCTAAAGTTAAATTGCTTTACCAAGACCTCTCTGCTATAAAATGTGTGATCTGAGTCATATTTTTATGAGCTGTGTGTATTCTTTAAATATTATGTGCACTCCTTGTACACTCAAAGTTACGAGTATTTTTAGGCCCAGAGGAAGGCAACATTAAATAAAAGTCACAAGAAAAAAATGTGGTATCAAATTACTTTGCCATGAAAAATGATTTGGCTCGGGCAGTTAAGGTACTTTTCACTTCTAAACCTAGAAAGTTTATTTATTAGACATCTTCTACTCTACTTTATTCCCCCTACCCTACATGCCAGCCATGCTAGTAATAAAAGTCACCATAAACCAGTCAGTAAACAAGAGGCACAATTTTATGCAAACAACACACAATTTTATGTTTTCTCTAAAGAAAAATGCATCACTTTTACAGAGTGTTCCCTCCTCTATCCCAGTAGTGATCTTAACCTTGATCTGCAAATACCTGGGTGCTCAAGTCCTCTGGAGTTAGTATTCTTGTCTATCATACTACATGGCTATGAGATACTAAATAAGGAAAAAAAATTGTCTTGTAAAAGACACAGCTGACAGATATACTTGAAACAACAAAAAAAGATAACTATCAGTTTCAGTTGCTTCCTACAGCAACCCAGAATGCCTTTCTCAAATTACAGCACATTCCCCTTCCAGGAAGTGTATCTAAACCAAGATATATTTTGTCCAAGGGTGAAAAAAATTAAGCACATTTCTCACCCAATCCTACCCCCAAAACCAACAGTTACTGAAAATTCATTCTTTAAGATGTTAAATATCTCTTAGCTCAATTCTATCAATACGTCTCAACCCATTTAAGCTGATGCAGCCCCTGTGGCACAGAAGGGGAAAAGTAGTTTACACCCAAGATATAAGAATTAAAAAAAAAATCCTTAGAGAAATATAAACTCTTTCGAAACAAACAAGATAGGCATTCACAAAAAATATTCACCTTATTTTCACCAAATTTAAAGTATGAAAAGCTAATACTGTGCCCTGTACACTTTCTCTATATTTAAAATTTAAACCTTAGAAAAAATTTTTTCTATTTAATTTTGTATCTATATGACATGATGGATGTCCACTAAACTTACTGTGATAACATTTCATGATGCCTGTAAATCAAATCATCATGCTATACACCTTAAACTTGTACAGTGCTGCAAGTCAACTACATCTCAATAAATCTGGAAGAAACAATAAAATAAAAAGCAAATAAAATAAAATTTAAATCCTAGGCCTAAATGCCTCTTTGATATTAAGTATTCCAATGATGTTTTTCCCTCCGGGTAACTTATTACTATGGTGACAAATGCTGCTATCTACAGACATCGTTTTGGGGTTTTTCTTATATACTTATGAATTTCAACTGGCAAATAATGCTTTCCAATTTGTTTGTAACTGGTTGACATTTCCGAAATTTGAGAAAAACACTCAATTTAGTAAACAACACTAAGGAGCTGCACTTTAAACTGTTATTTTAAGATAACCTTAGGAAGACACACCAACACCCCTACATATAATTCCAGCCCAGCCCCCTTCCAAAAACTGGGATTTACTTTTTTTTTTTTGGTAGAAAACCTAGACAAAGGAAACCCGGGCAGCTCTGGAAGTAGTCTGCTTAACCCTTCCAGGTACCGCCTCATTCTGGGGGACCACCAGGTACAAGGAAGTACGGGTCGTCCCCTCCTCCGAGTGGAGGGGACCCTCGGGGAGCCGATACTCGCCTGACTTTTCCACCAGTTCCCGGACATCCTTCTTCTCGGGCAACCCCGAGTACCCCAGCCCCCGGCACTCCAGAATGGTCTTCAGCTTCTTGAAGCTCAGCGCCACCGGATCCACCAGCTGGGTGGCAAAGATGCCAGTTTCGTACCACACAATGGCCTCAAAAAACCTGGCCAGGACGAACAGGACCAGAAAATAGAGGAGCAAGAAAAAAAGCTTCAGCCACATCTTCCCCTGCGTCTTCGCTCTTTTCAGAGAGCTCAGAACACGGAGGAGAGGAGGGGGGACCGGGGGAGTGTGGGCGAGGGCACCAGCCTGGCGTGGGGTACGGCGCCCGCCGCCGTCACTGCGGGGCCATCCCCGGCGGGAGGCAGGTGGACTGTGCGGGGCTAAGGAACAGACCAGGAGCGGCAGAGGCGCAGAGCCTCGCGCGGGGCCTTCCAGTCAAGAGGCGAGAAAAATAAAGGGGGAAACACTTTAAAAGTCCACCCATTCAACCCTGAAAGGAGAGAGGCGCGGGGAGACCCCGCGGGTGAGAACGAGATGAGGGCCGATTCCCCCGGCGAGGGGCACTGGGATGGGGGGGGTCGGCCTTCTAGCACCGTAATCTCAAGGGGGAAGGGGGGAGGCCAAAAAAATCATTCAGATTCACAAAGGAAGAGGCGGCCGGGCTGCAGGCTGAGGCCGGAGGGGCGGCGGTCCCGGGAGGCTGTTGGAGTCGGCCGGGCTGAGGCCGGGCTCCCGCGGCGGCAGTCAGGAGGGCGCGGTGCTCGGCGGGGCCAGGCCCGGGGCCCAGCGCGGGGAGGACCGGCCGCTGCAGCGCCGCGCCCGGCGCCCAGGACCCAGGCCCCGCCGGCCGCGAAGGCTCCACGAGAAGCGCGGCGGGGAACGGCGGCGGCGGCGAGTGCAGGTTCGCTCAGGCCGGCGGGCGGCGCCTTTCAGGCGGGCGGGCACCGCGGCCCGGCCCAGGAGGGGGCGTCGCAGTCTCTGCAGAGGGAAATGGGGCGCGCGAGGCGACGGTCCCGGAGAAAACGCAAAAATAGGCCCGAGACGTCTCCCCGGGGCGGCTCTCGGGCTGCCTCCTGGTCACGCAGCGCTCGTCCCGCTCGGATGGGCGGCGCGGATTCCCGGCCGCCGTCTCCTACGCCCCCTCCCCCGCGGAGGCCGCCGCCGTCGCCTCGGGACTAGAGGATCCTCGGCGGCCACGGCCCAAACCGAGACATAACAACTGACGTCGGCTGAGGGGCGGGGCCTCGGGCGGGGCCACGACGGGAGCGCCCGCCGGGCGGCGGTGGGGAGGAGAGGGTGCGGGGAAGGAAGGGGGCGCCCAAGCCTGGGGGCGGGAGAGCGGCGCGGAGCCGCAGCCTCGACGCGGTCTCTTTTGCGCTCCCGAAGTTGCCTCTCCAGTGTCTCCTCCTTTCTCTTTCCTTTTGCCCTGCAGATGTTTAGTAAGTGATTTTGTATGAGGGTTGCAGTTAGGACTGTGTCGCTTTGTGTGTTTTTTGGTAAAAATGGGGCAGTTAATCATCCTCTTAAAATAAGTAAAAATAAGAGTACGTGTATGCCAGGTCCCGGTTAACTGGGAAAATTTTGGCGCAGTTGGTTTGAGATGGTAGAAGGCGAAACCCAGAAAACAATGATTTTCCATCTCTAGGTGAGAATGTAGTAGTTTGCGCATTTCTGTGTTGGAGGAGATTTGGTCAAAGGGGGAGGCAGAACTAGGCAGAACCCGTCCCTGCCCGTTACAAAGGCCTCACCACACCCCCTCCTCACCCGTCGCAGTTTCAGTCTCAGGGGCATTATAAGCCAGGTGTCGAAATGCTGAGTTCCCAGGGCAAAGGTTGTTGAGTGTGGATATGTCCCCGTGCAAATTTTCCGTGCGTTTTCTTTCATTACCCTCGCTGAGTGGGGCACCGCCAGCAAGAGGAACTTACATAAAATGAGTAACGTGGGTGAGCACGCAGTACGCGGTTCTGTATTTATTTAACCCCGGTACAGCATACTCTTCCTGTCGATCTCTGTGCCAATCTTGAGGGAGAAGGGGATTGCATACATAAAATAAACGAGGTGGCTTCTACCAGAAGAAGCCCCCCCCTTTTTTTCTTTTTTTTGCGGTACGCGGGCCTCTCACTGCTGTGGCCTCTCCTGTTGCGGAGCACAGGTTCCGGACGCGCAAACTCACTGGCCATGACCCACGGGCCTACCCACTCTGCGGCATAGTGGGATCCTCCCAGACCGGGGCACGAACCCGCGGCCCCTGCATTGGTAGGCGGACTCCCAACCACTGCGCCACCAGGGAAGCTCCTTACCAAACTCCTTGATGAGAAAGAAAAAGACCCAGAAATTACAAGAGAAACGTTAGCTATTGTGCAAAGCTGTCAAATGTCCTGAACTAGGGGTGAAAGTTGTAGGAAGAATGGGGCTGTGATCCTCAGGTTTGGAACAAATGAGGAATGGAAAGCAAAGAATGGACCGTGAGAATGTAGCCTCGGAGTGGTGCCCTTTTAGAATAAAGCAAACAAAGGCATTTCAGTGTCCAGCTAGTGGAGGATTATTTAGCGGGGATGGGCCCAGGGACGAGGGAGAAAGAATCAGAGGAGGAGGTGTAGGAATGTACAACCGGCTCTTGGCCTCTGCATGTGTGTCTTAACTAGCGTCAGTGTGGCTTTGTTTCCAGGGCTGGCAGATCAACGTGGGAGACTGTATGAAACATTCTAAAACGCTTGGTTCTGAAATTTCAGAATCCTTGGGCATGGCACAGTGATGCTGTTACTGGGTGATACTGCTGTCCAAACCTTGACATATAAAGTGATGTCCTTCACCTCAAAGAAATGTACTCACTGGAGAGGAAAGACTGACCACAAGAGGGGCAGGTGGGGAAAATTGGGGTGGCTGAGGATGGAACCAGCCAGGCCAGAGTTTCAAATTGGAAAAATATGATTGTAGAAGAGACTGGAAAGGAGTTACTAAAGAACACTTCGGATATTTCTTGTTTATCTTAACTGCCTCCCATCCTCAACACCCTGGATTTGTTCCTCAAGGTTAAAACACTTAGGAAAGATTACAGCACTGATAAAAGAACACGCAGGGTTGGTGGGAAATAGGGATATGGACATTTACATCCCCTATTGATGGGAATGTACAGCCTTTCAGGAGAGCAATTTACAACGCCAGTTAGAAGGCCCCCTGAAACATAGGCTCTTTGGCACAGTGATCTCACTTCAGGGAATTTATCCTGAGGAAAGCATAGAATGTGTGCACAAAGATGCATGTGCAGAGTTTTGTTATTATTGTAAAGTTAATAATAGAAAAAGAGAGAGAAAAAAAGGGAAAACCCAGGTGAACTAGTAGGCAGCTACTAAAAAGAAAGATACAGAGACAATAAAGACACATGGTTATGGACATGAAACCATGTCCAAAATAGAGTATTTGGGGGGAAAAGCAGGTTACTGAGAAGTATGCATGATATGCAAACTTTTTGTATATGTATTAGAAAAAATATATATATATATTCTCTAATGTTAACTGTATGCATATTTATGTGATGGGATTTAGATGATTTAAATTTTTTTCTCGTGCTTTATCTCTATTCTTTTTCTGAAATAATCATACATTATTTTTGTAATTTAAAACTGTGTTTTAAAACATAAAACAGGGACTTCCCTGGTGGCCCAGTGGGTAAGACTCTGTGCTCCCAATGCAGGGGGCCCAGGTTTGGTCCCTGGTCGGGGAACTAGTTCCCGCATGCATGCCACAACTAAGAGTCAGCATGCTGCAACTAAAGATCCCACATGCAGCAGCTAAGACCCAGTACAGCCAAAATAAATACATAAGTAAATAAATATTAAACAAACAAACAAACAAAAAACCCCCACTAGAACCGCTTCCCTCGTCTTGAGGTTTAGCAGCAGGGATTCATCCTCCAGGACTCTAAGGGAGGTGTGGGCTGTCCTCCCATGAGGATGATTTCAGTTTCCACTACGCCTAACTGGGCAGATTAATGAGAATTTCTGTTCCAAGACCAGGATGACAAAAGGATGTTTGAAATATTTATCATTTTTCATAATCTGCTTTTCTAACAGCTAGGCTGCTAATCTGGGTTCAGAGTCTCAGATTCTGTTCATTTGTGGGATGACTTAAATGCCTTATCATTTGATATTGTGGCAAGAGCATGGGAACCATAATTGGAGGGGCTGGTCCAGTGTAGACTAGTATCTACTAGCTGTGTCACCTTGTTAAGAAGTCACAAGACCGCTGTGAACCTCATTTTTATCACCTATAAAATGGGAAAGGCTGCTTACCTCCTGAAACTGTTGTAAAGATTAAATGAGGTAGTGAATGTAAAAAGTGCTTTGAAACAAACATACTGCTTGTATTTAATTTAAAATAATGAATTAATTTTAGAGGAAAAGAAAGTTGAGCTTTGGTTGAGCTGGATGAAACAAGGTTATTTAACTTAGGGTCCAAAGAGCCCTTCCTTCTTATTTTTATTAAATTATTACCCATATCAAGTAACACTCCAAGGCTTCAAAATTGGGACAATTTTGATAGTGGAAGGGGCAATGGTAACAAAATTATGCCAGACTATCAAGGATACATTGGGACTGTCCCAGACAAACCCTACTCATAAAAAACAGATCCTTTGCTTGTCCCTACCCACTCTGATTCCCATTCCTCAGAGGCAACTGCCTTCAATTCTATTAAGCATTTTTTTATGTTTACTTCTGTATTTCCTAATAATAGGTTTCTACTGCTCTTCTTGATTTTTCCATTATATACATTATCTATTGATTTCTTACCATGGAAGATGAGGAATGATCTCTTTTATACCCTCCTTTCACACACCATTTCCCGCCCCTCATTCCCAACGTGATTATATTACATATTCACTTTTATATTAATGTGTCCATATAAATCTTCTTCATGACTGAACCACATCATTTATATTTCCTTTCTTGTGCAATTGTTCATTTTTCCTGGAGTTAATAATTAACTCAAATTTTGGTTTGTTCTATTTTCTAGGGCGCTGTCCACTTATTCATTCACAAACTCTCTGTCTGAACTATCAAATTACTCAAATGGCTAATCCATCAATTCCATGTTTTATTGGAAATAAAACTGTCCTTGGTCCTCCTGCTCTAGGCTAGACTTGTCACCCTGCAGACCAATTACATAGCTATTGTAATAGCTATGTGGTCATTCCAGGACTACCCTTCTCTTCCATGTTGGATCCTGTTTTTTTGATCCTGGTTACACTTTGTTATTTCACTCCCTTGTTTGCATGGAACACAACTACAGTGATTTAGTAAGAAAGTGAACTTTGGAGACCTTACACACCTAAAAATTCCTTTATTCTACTCTTATTCTTTTTTTTTCCCCCAAACTTAAAAGACTTGGAAGACTATTACCAAAAACTCCTTAATACCCTTCACCAATTCACCAGTTGTTAACATTTTTGCTGTACTTGCTTTATCATGTCTTTATTTTGAATATGTATATATTTTTTCTTAAACCAGTTAGTTGCAGTTACTCTTCCTATTTGAATGATAGTCTGGCCAGGTAGAGACTTCTAAATTGGAAATCATTTCCCCTGAGAATTTTGAAGGCATTGAACCACTGTCTTATGGCTTCTGTTGTGACTGGAACGTTCTCTCTGTAATTTGACTCTTCTTTTCATCCTTGGTGTTCTGAACTTTTATGAGCTTTAGTGCAGGTCTCCTTTCCTTCATTGTGTTGAGTGCTCAGTGGCCATTTCAATATGGCAACTCGTGACCTTCAGTTGGGAAACTTTTCAGTAATTTCTTCTGTCCATTTTCTCACTTTTGTGGATCTCCTACTAGTGAGATATTGAAACTCTTAAATCAATCCTATAATTTTTTCTCTTCTTTCTCTAGTTTTCCTCTCTTTGCTTTTTGTTCTACTTTTCCGGAGATTTCTTCAAATTTATCTTTCACCCCTTCTAGTGAATTCTTTTTTTTTTTTTTTTTTTTGGCGGTACGCGGGTGTCTCACTGTTGTGGCCTCTCCCGTTGCGGAGCACAGGCTCCGGACATGCAGGCCCAGCAGCCATGGCTCACGGGCCCAGCCGTTCCGTGGCATGTGGGATCTTCCGGGACCGGGGCACGAACCCGCGTCCCCTGCATTGGCAGGCGGACTCTCAACCACTGCGCCACCAGGGAAGTCCCCTTCTAGTGAATTCTTAACTTTGTCTATCATTTTTTAATTTTCAAAGGCTCTTTCTTGTCACAGGTATGTGCCTTTTCTGTAGCACCCTGTGCTTTTTGTTTTGTGTATGCAATACATTCTCGTATCTCTCTGAAGATAGTGGCTTCCCCCCAAGGTTTCTTTTGCTCTTTGAATCAAGGTTCATTTTCTATTTGTTTGTTTTGGACTTCATCTTTCACGTTAGAAGCTCACCTTAACTACTTGACTCTCTCCTTGTTCGTAAGTTCATAAATGTGAGGTACTAAAAAGCTCATTGGAAGTTCTCTGAGTGACTGGGGCTCACTTAGGGTGAATAATGATCAGGGCCCAGCCATTTCACTAGAAGGATCTGTAAGTCTTTCCTCTTGGGCTGTTTGTTTTTATCAGAGAGGAATCCTGCCTGGAAAGTACAGGTTTCACTGTCAGCATCCAGGGACTGAGTGGGAGGAGGAGGCTGGGGAATATCAAGTCTCAGCCATTAGGCTTGAACTTAATACTACGGTTTTCCGTGACGTTCCTCACCTCCCTCACATAGCTATGTCCATATTTTCAAGTCCAGAGCCTCTTTGTTCAGAAGGTAAATGTCACATCTTCCTCTGGGCTGGGAGAGGGGAAAGTGCCTGGTTGCACCAGGTTCAACTATATCTTATGAAACTTTTAGCAAATCCTTTAGTTTTCAGCCCCGCCCAACACCCTGGGCTTCCAAAGTGCTGTGTTTCCAATTTCTGGACTTTTCCTGGGTTCTCTGGCACCGGCTGAGGTAGTGCCACAGATCCACCACACCACTGCCTCTTTCCAGGAGTCTAGGCAGACCAGCTTGTAGTCTTTCTTGCAGGTAGATTGGGTAAGTGACTGAATTCTGGCCAGTGGGAGTCCAGTGGAAGTGATGTGCACCCCTTCTAGACCTGGCCCTCATAAACAGCCTTGAGCCCTCTCTAGATTGGGTGGCCAGGGAGAGGGGTAGGCCCAAAGAACAGCCTGAGACCTTTACCTTGGGGCCCCCGGGGTTTGTTCTTCTCTTCTGCCTCTATTGTTTGCCCATAGAGCTCTCTGCCTCCAAGACACAATCAATTCCACAAGCCAGAGGAGCAAAAGTGGGGCTGGCAGGGACCTCAGAATGGTAGACAGGGAGCATGGGAAAACGAATCCCAACATTTGCTACTTTGCCTGCTGGTGGGGGGCAAGGAGAGTGGCAGATAAAGACAAAGGAAATAACCCCATTTTCCTCACTTGGTTCTTTAACTCCATTATCGAGAACACATTTTGGTAAAAAAAAATGGTAAAAATGGCTAGAAATGGTTTTAAAAAAAGGCTAGAAATCTAAGTCCTATGGGTAGATTGAGTAGATAGATTGGGTGTTTATCATCGTATGTCTGGTTCATAAACCCAGCTAAGCACGGATTTGAGGCAGGTAAGGGACCAATGTTAAGTCTATCTCCTGTGCGTACATGTATTTGAGATTTCTTATTTCAGGGACATAAATGTTCACTTCATGAGTAACTAATAATAAAAAGGATGATATGGGTAGAGCAGCTCACCCTCCAGCAACTTCTCCTGGGACCTCTTTGCCAGATACACACTGTTGTGAGGTGATGCCAGGCAGTGCATACATCCACCCCCTGAAACCTACTGTCCCCTGGCTTCTCCCCTCTCTGCCCATAGATCCTCTGCCCTTTCTGGACGCTCTCCTCCCATACTTCCCACCCCTGCACAAGCCCCCTACCTAAGGAGTCTCCTAAACAATTAAACAAAGTTAACTTAAAATTTATAGGATCTATTTCTTTATTACCAGACTAATAGGTTTGCATTTTGAAAGCTTACTATTGGACAGTGTACAATGATGTATTTATAGCTGATCTGAATATGGCATTTATGATCATTAAAAGAGAACAGTTGTGGGGGGGCTTCCCTGGTGGCGCAGTGGTTGAGAGTCCGCCTGCCGATGCAGGGGACACGGGTTCGTGCCCCGGTCTGGGAAGATCCCACATGCCACGGAGCGGCTGGGCCGGTGAGCCATGGCCGTTGAGCCTGTGCGTCCGGAGCCTGTGCTCCGCAATGGGAGAGGCCACAACAGTGAGAGGCCCACACACCGCAAGAAAAAAAGAGAACAGTTGGGACCTCCCTGGTGGCGCAGTGGTTAAGAATCCATCTCCAATGCAGGGGACACAGGTTCGAGCCCTGGTCCAGAAGATCCCACGTGCCGTGGAGCAAATAAGCCCATGCACCACAGCTACTGAGCCTGTGCTCTAGAGCCCGCGAGCCACAACTACTGAGCCCATGTGCCACAACTACTGAAGCCCACGTGCCCATGCTCCACAACAAGAGAAGCCACTGCAATGGGAAGCCTGTGCACCACAATGAAGAGTTGCCTCTGCTCGCCACAACTAGAGGAAGTCTGTGTGCAGCAACAAAGACCCAACGCGGGCTTCCCTGGTGGCGCAGTTGTTGAGAATCTGCCTGCTAATGCAGGGGACACGGGTTCGAGCCCTGGTCTGGGAGGATCCCATATGCTGCGGAGCAACTAGGCCCCTGAGCCACAACTACTGAGCCTGCGCGTCTGGAGCCTGTGCTCCGCAACAAGAGAGGCCGCGATAGTGGGAGGCCCGCACACCGCGATGAAGAGTGGCCCCCGCTTGCCACAACTAGAGAAAGCCCTCGCACAGAAACGAAGACCCAACACAGCCAAAAATAAATTAATTAATTAATAAACTCCTACCCCCAACATCTAAAAAAAAAGAATCTCATGAGCAGAGGGTCAAACTAATTAAAAAAGAAAAAAAAAAAGACCCAACGCAGCCAAAAATAAATAAATTAATTAATTTAAAGAAAAATGAGAGAGAGAGAAGAGTTAAGATTAAGCCCTAGGCATGGAGCTACCGAATTACATTTTTTTTTTCCTGTGAGAAAATCAGACTTGCCTGAGTGCCTTCTCCAGGAACATCCCCTGTGATTGTGAGAACTGCCCGTCCAGTCCTTCCTCTGGGGAGAGGACCGTGTTGACGGACTATGACCACAGCGTTGGTACCACGTTGTGTTTTCCAGTGCACTAGGCCATTAAATGCAGGAATAAGCAATGTCCCGAAGCAATATTCAGAGACCTGTTTGGCACTCAAGCTGGAATCTTCAAAAGGAGGAACCTTTTTTCACCAGAGACAAACCTACAGAACCTGGCTTTCAACAAAGCTGAGAGGAATGCACCCTGGCAGGGCAGCTCTGCTTTGCACGTTGCTGTCCATTTAATACACAGCCCTTCTCCCCTGGCCAGCCAGCGGCCAGCAGTCACCGGTGCCCTCATCTTCCAACACCAGGAACAGCAAGCAGGAGGACTCTGTACAAACACTTTGACGACAAAGGTAAATAAGTGTGGAATAAGCAAATAATAAGTCACCTTTCCTCCTGGAGTAAACTGTTCCCTTCTCTGATCACCTGAAGCTCCAATGACACGTGGTCAGACCATGGGACAGCTGGCATTGCTGCAGAGTTTCCCCACCCAGGACAAAATGAAAATGCAAGCCCTTTGTTCAAAAAGCAGGGAAAAAAGTGCCATTAGGGGTACTATATAAAGCTTTTCCTTTCTTTCCCCCTCGCTCTCTTGACCTATTACAGTGGTTTTTAATTTGCAATTTAATGTAACTCTCCCTTGGGCAGGGGACATTCACAGGGTAAGTGCAGGTCCTCACAGACATTTGGACCTCCTCTGGACCCCCCGCTCCGTTGGCAGACTCCACCCCCCTGCCACCAGCAGCAGATGGTGGGTCCTGAAAGGACTGCAACTCAGCACCAGGACATGCTCATACCTGGATTGGGGGTGGGCAAGAGGCATGATCTCAGCGACTTGTCCCCCAACCCTCTGCAGACCTGAGCCCAGGGCCCCACTGAGGGAGGCAGCAGAACATGGAAATGCCCCCCAGTGGGAAGGGTAGTCGTGGAAACAGACTGGGCAGGGGCCCTGGGCACCAGGCAATGGAGGGCCAGCTGCCAGGAGGCGGGGAGCTGACCGCAGGCAGACCGCATGTAAGCTGAAGGCTCCAAGGCCTCGGCACATGCTCCAGTGTCCATCAGACCTCACTTATAAAACACAAAGCCAAAGAAAAAATTATTTAGAATTTCAAGATGGCAACTGCAGAGCATTAAACTCCAAGCACCCGCAGGATCCCTCTGAACCTGGGGTCCTGAGCCTCTACTTTGTTGACACACCCATGAAGCCAGCTGTGTGGGACAGAATGATTGAAATCACTGAAGGTCCAGAAAATTCTTTATTTTTAAATCACATTTGTGGCATGCATAGGCTGCTATAGATGGTTTTATTTCTGTACGTAACCCTTCCTGGACACCGTCTGCAAGGCTTAGCTCCTACCCTTATCAGCTATTCTCTGGCATATTACAGCCCCTCTCTAAGCCTTATTTCTAAAACAGAAATAAAACAATGATCTCATAAGATTGTTATGAGGGTTTAATGAAGTAAAGCTGATAAGGCACTAAGCCCAGTGACTGGCATATGTTACGTACAAATGGACATACATACAGATATGTATTTACCCATGTACATGATACCCATACATCTCTGCTATGACACACAGGGATGGTACCAGAGTACATAGAAGGTACGTAATAAATCTATTTTTTGGACAAAGAACATGGATAATAGGAACATTTTAAAAATATCAGTCTGGCTAATGAATGCTTTAGGTGAAATGCAATGCAAATATAAGTTGATTATTTAAAGAAGAAAGAAGAAAGCAGAAAAGCTTTTTTCAAAAGCTCAAACCCGTTTTGATGGGATAACTCAAAAACTAAGTGCAACTGAATTAAGGACATAGAGAAAATGAAGAATGTCCTGAAAACCTTGGTAAATCTGATTTCCGAATGAAAGTAGGAAAGATGAAAGAAGTTGGAGCTGGAGAGCATGGAGAAGAGAAGGATAAGAGAGAACTTTAAAATAGCAATATTGCTTTCAATCAAAAGTGAGTATTTTGTTATAAAAGTAGTACATATTTATTTTAGAAAACAGGTATTATCAAAAAGAAGAAAATCTAAAATATGCACAGTCCCACTATTCTCACACAACAAACAAGTGTGTACCAGTTGATTATCCTACTGTAAATACAGGTTTGAGCATACTGGGCATTTTCATTTTTAAAAATATTTGCCAATTTTACATCTGAAATGGCATCTCATTGCTGTTTTGACTTAAATTGCTTCTTTGAATAATAAATTACTTCTTTCTCATCTTGTAAGTTTATTGTTCATATATATATTTGTGTGCGTGTGTGTGTGTGTATTTTTTGGCCGTGCCGCACTGCACGCAGGATCTTAACTTCCCCGACCAGGGAATAAATATGCACCCTCGGCAGTGAAAGCGTGGAGTCCTAACCACTGTACTGCCAGGGAATTCCCTGTTTTTCTTTTAAATAATCAGAAATATTTTAAAATGCATTTAAAAAGTACAGAAAATAATATAGCACACAGTATTTCTATGTGTTTTTCAGAAAGAAAGCCTGTTAGGTGTGAGATGGGGTCTGTATTAACACAATCTGCCATGTTGCTAAAAAAAAGTTAAATGTCTTTCTTACATACTGATATGCAAATGTTTTTTGTATATTAAGGTGCTAACCTTTTTCTATGACATAGAGCTTTTGTTTTAATATTTTTGACTGAAAAGAACAAAAGGAAATTAGTTTAAATTTAAAAAAAATTTTTTTAGTTGGATATGAGAAACAATTTCCTGACGATGAAGAGAATAAATGCAGGAGAAGGAATTTGTCATTATGGAATCTCTGACCCACCATCTCTCTTCTATGATTCACCTTAAACTTCATTGGCTAGGAGACAGAAGCTAGACCAAGTGGTTGTTCACATTTTCCTAGATTCTAGGAAGCACTAATTTCAAAATTAGTAGGAAAAGTTCTGGGTTACATGGCTAATTTGACTTAGTGTGTATATTCTTCACCATTGTAAGCAGAATAGCTGTATCTTTGCAGGTCTTCTGAGTAAGAGCTGCTAAGTCCACTGTTGCTTGGTGGTTCTGAAAATGAATGTGAATTCTATTATATAACAACTGGGACAAGTGTTCCATTTATAAAGAATCAGCATGCTTACTGCTGAGTATGGTACTTTTTAGAATTATGCACAAATATTCTCTCTCCTTTCAGGCATGTGGTAAGAATGTTCTTTTCTGCCCCCTTGGAGTTAGGTGAGGTCATATGACTTTCACTGGCCAATGAAATATGACAGAAAGTGACATTTTCACTTCTGGGCCCAAGTTAAAAAAAAGTTTTATATATAGTTTACTGTATGTCAATTATACAGATTAAGTTTATATGTAAATAAATTTTACTAAAGTTTATATATAAAGTTTATAATAAACTACATATGTTTAAAGTGTACCGTTTTTACATGTGTAATCATCACTACAATCAAGATAGTGAAGATATCTGTCACCTCTAAAAGTTTTCACTTGTGCTTTTCTAATCCCTCCCTCCCACACCTTGTCCCCTATCTCCAAGCAGTCATCAATCTCCCTTCTGTCACTATAGATTAGTTTTGAATTTTCCACACTTTAACCATATAGTATGTACTCTTTTTCGGCTGGCTTCTTTCACTCTGCATGATAATTTTAAGATTCATCCATGTCATTATATGTAGCAATTGTTCATTACTTTTTATTGCTGAGTAGTAATCCATTTCATGGATACGCCATGGTCTGTTTATCCATTTACCTGCTGATGGACAGTTGAGGTGTTTCCAGTTTGGGGCTATTACAAATAAAGCTTCTGTAAACATTTGTGTACAAGTCTTTATATGGTCACAAATTAATTTTTCTCTTGAGTAAATACTTAGGAGTGAATTGAGTGGATCATATGGTCATTGTACGTTCAACATCTTAAGAAACTGCCAAATTGTTTGGTTGTAATATTGACATTGTCACCATAAGTTCACAAGAGTTTTAGTTTCTCCACATCTTCATCAACACTTGGTATGACAAGTCTTTTTAATTATAGTTATTCTAATAGCTAAGTAGTGTTATCTCATTATGGGGTTTTTTTTGAATTTTTGAATTTTATTTTGTTTATTTATTTTTTGTACAGCAGGTTCTTTTTAGTTATCTATTTTATACATATTAGTGTATATATGTCAATCCCAATCTCCCAATTCATCCCACCACCACCACCCGCCCCCACCACTTCCCCCCCCTCACTGTGGTTTTAATTCGTGTTTCCTAATGACAATGATGTTGAGCATCTTTTCTTATGTTTATTTGCCATCTCTGTACCTTAACTTGTCTGTTCAAATCTTTTAGTCAGTTTTTATTGGTTTGTTTGTTATCTTATTTTTGCATTTTGAGAGTATATATTCTGGAATCAGATATATGTTTTGCAAAGATTTTTCACAGTGTGTGTCTTGTCTTTTCATTATCTTAAGAGTGTCTTTTAAAGAGTAGAAATTTTAAATTTAAACTAAGCCCAATTAATCAACTTGTTCTTTTATGAATTGTGTTTTTGATGTTATATCTGAGAAATCCTTGCCTAACCCAAGGTCAAAAAGATTTACTCCTGTTTTCTTCTAATAGTTTTATAGATCTATGCTTTTACATTTAGGTCTATGACCCATTTTGAGTTAAATTTTGCATATGGTGTGAGTTATGGATCTAAGTTCTTTTTTTTTTATATGTATATACAATTGTTCAAGCACAATTTGTTGAAAAGACTATTTATTCTCCACTGCATTGTGCCTTTGTCAAAAACCAGTTGTCCAGGGCTTCCCTGGTGGCGCAGTGGTTGAGAGACCGCCTGCCAATGCAGGGGACACGGGTTCGTGCCCCTGTCCGGGAAGATCCCACATGCCGCGGAGCGGCTGGGCCCGTGAGCCATGGCCGCTGAGCCTGTGCGTCCGGAGCCTGTGCCCCGCAAAGGGAGAGGCCACAACAGTGAGAGGCCAGCGTACCGCAAAAAAAAAAAAAAAAAAAAAAAAAAAACCAGTTGTCCAGATATATGTATGAGCTTATTTCTGGACTTACTATTTTGTTCCGTTGATTTATTTTTCTGTCTTTATGCTAATACCACACTGTCTTCATTAGTGTAGCTTTATAATAATTATTGAAATCAGGCACTGTTATACCTTGAAATTTGTATGTCTTTTTCAGAGTGGTTTGGCTATTCTAGATTCTTTGCAGTTCCATAAAAGTTTTAGCATCAGCCCGTCAATTTCTACAAAAAATCCTGTTGGGAGTTTGACTTTAATTGCATTGAGTCTATAGATTAATTCAAGGACAGTTGACATCTTTATGATACTGAGTCTTCAGATCCATGAACAAGGTATATCTTTCCATTTATTTAGGTCTTCTTTAATTTCTTTCAGCAATACTTTGTAGTTTTAGTGTACAGATCTTTTACTTCTTTTGTTAATTTTATCACTAAGTATTTCTTTTTTATGTTATTGTATATAGTAATGTTTTTATATTCAAATTTCTGATTATTTGTTGCTACTACAGAGAACTACAATTGAATTTTGTATATTGAACTTGTATCCTGCAACCTTACTGATCTCAATTATTAGTTCTAATAGCTTTTAAAAAAGATTCCATCATATTTTGTACATAGGTGATTATGTCATCTGAAAATAAAAAGTTTGAATTCCTCCTTTTCAATTTGCATACCTTTTATTTCTCTTTCTTGTCTGATTGCACTGGCCAGAACCACTCCAAGTTTTGAATTAAAGTGATAACAGCAGACATTCTTACCTGGTTCCTGATCTTATGAGGGAAGTATTTAGGTTTTCACCATTAAGTATAATGGTAGCTGTAGGCTTCTTTAGATGACCTTTATGAAATTGAGGAAGTTCCCTTCTAATTTTAGCTTACTGAGAGTATTTATCAGAAATGAATGTTGGGTTTTGTTTAGATAAGCTTATGATTTTTATTTTTAGTTTGTATGTTGAAGTATATATTTTTTTTTGACTTTTTTTTTTTTTTTTTTTTTAGCTGAGCCATGCAGCATGCAGGATCTTCCCCCACCAGGATGGAAGCTGTGCCCCCTGCATTGGGAGCCTGGAGCCTTAGCCACTGGATCATCAGGGAAGTCCTGTTGCAGTACTGATATATTGATTGATTTTTAAATGTTAAATGGATCTTCTAATTCTTGGTTCCAGGATATACCTCATTTGATCACATCAATATGATGTTTTATACTTTTAATGTATTATTGAATTCAATTTGCTAACGTTTTGTATAGAATTTTTGTTCGTGAGGGATTTTGGTCTATAGTGTAATGCCTTTGTCTTGTTTCATTTTAAAGATAATCCTGACCTCTTAGAATGGGCTGAGAGCTATTCTCTCCTCTGATATTTTTGGAAGAGTTTGTATAGAATTGGTATTATTTCTTCTTTAAGTGTCTAATAGAATTCACCCATGAAGTCATTTCAGCCTAGAGTTTCTTTGGAGGAGAGTTTTGAATTATGCCACTTTCCTAAATAGATATAGTGCTCTTTAGATTATTTATTTCTTCTTGAGTGAGCTTTGGTAATTTTTGTTTTTAAAAGAAATTGTCTATTTCATCTAAGTTGTCATATTTATTAGCATAAAGTTGTTCATAATAATTCCTAATTGTCTTTTAAATATATGTAGAATCTGGGGCTTCCCTAGTGGTGCAGTGGTTAGGAATCTGCCTGCCAATGCAGAGGACACGGGTTCGAGTCCTGGTCCAGGAAGATCCCACATGCCGTGGAGCAACTAAGCTCGTGTGCCACACTACTGAGCCTGCGCTCTAGAGCCTGCAAACCACAACTACTGAAGCCTGCGCGCCTAGAGCCTGTGCTCCACAAGAAGAGAAGCCATCATAATGAGAAGCCCACGCACAGCAACAAAGAGTAGCCCCCGCTCACCACAACTAGAGAAAGCCCGCGTGCAGCAAAGAAGACACAATGCAGCCAATAAATAAATAAACAAATAAATAAATGAAATAAATAAATATATATGTAGAATCTGAAGTGATATCACCTCTCTCATTCTTAATATTTTTCATTTATATATTCTTTTTTCCCTAATAAGTCTGGCAAGAATTTTATCAACTTACTGATTTTCTCAAAGAGGCATTTTTTGCTTTCATTGATTTCTCTATTGTTTTCCTGCTTCTATTTTATTGATTTATACTTTGATCTTTCTTATTTGCTTCCTTCTGCTTACTTTGGGTTTAATTTGCTTTTATTTTTCTAGTGTGTTCAGATCATTGATTTGAAATCTTTCTTCTAATATAGGTGTCTGATGTTATAAATTTCTCCCTCAAAATTGCCTTAGGAGTATCCTACAAATTCTGATTTATTTTTATCAGTTCAAAATAAGTTTTAGTTACCCTTTAAATTTATTTTTTCACCCATGTATTATTTAGAAGTGTGTTTTTTAGTTTCCAAATATTTGGAGACTTTTCTGAGAATATTCTGTTATTAATATCTAATTTAATTCCATTATGGTCAAAGAACATAATGTTTATAGCTTGTGAATTGTGATAGGAAAATTATAGCTTAGTGTCAACCAAAGGGAAACTATTATTTCTCAGGAAACCCTCACAGCCAACCAAAGTTGCTGTAATCATCTATTGATAGTTCCCAGTTTAATTCAAGTTGACAAATATTTGTTGAACAGTGATTATATATGCTCAAGTCCAAAAAGAAAGTTCCAAAAATAAGGAAAGTAGAGTGCCTGATCACAAGGAACTTACAATCTAGATATGAACTACTGATACTAGGAAAGACATGGTAAAATCAAAAAGTAGATTAAACAAAGAAAAAGAAGGGTTCAAGGAAGGGAAGAATTGAGAATGGCTTCACATAGGAGGTGGGACTTAAGAAGGGTCTTGAAAGAAGTGTTCAAGTGTGACAGGTGGAGATGGTGGGATGGTCCTCCAGGCAGAGGAAACAGCATAAGCTCAGAGACAAGAAAACACAGTGCATGCTTGGGGAACTTCACTTTGACTGAAGGTTAGGGGAGTGGTGGGAGATAAAGGGAATATTTTATAGGACTCTGAGGTCTTTATATTTAGATGAATAAGCATTTGGGCACCATTAAGATTTTTTGAGCCCCAAAGTTATTTTCCTTCACCCACCACACTTGCTCTATCAAGTCCCGGTGGGACTCCATCCATCATAGAGCTCTGGAAAATGTCAAGTGGTTGGATTACATCCTTGACTCCCTTGCTTAAAAACCCTTCACTGGATCCCCACTGTACTCAGAATAAAATCAAAACTTCTTTTTGGACCCTGCATGGTCTGCCTTCTGACTATCTCATCTCCTACCGTCGCTTCTTAACTTTATTCAGTACATTCTACCTCCCTCAGCTTCCTCTTGCTTCCTGAAACATAATTAGGTTTCTCGCAGTCAGGACCTTTGCATTTTCTTTCTTCTGCCTTGAACACTTTCCCAGCTCTTTGCATGGTATGGCAGGAAACCTCTAAGATGGCCCCAATCATCCCTGCCTCTTGGTATTCACACCTTTGTGTTATCCCCTCCCCTAGAATATGGTTTGGATTTAGTGACATGCTTTTAGCAAATAAAATGGAGAACAGGTGATGGGTTACAAAAGGAAGGTGGTCCTCATTTGGGGTACACTCACTCTCTCTCATTCTCTGGCTCACGCTGAGGGAAGTCAGCTGCCTACTGTGTGGTACACTATGGAAAGGCCCTCATGGTGAGGAACTGATGTCCCAGGCCAACAGACAGCAAGGAGGCCTTCCAGCAACCACGTGGGTCAGGTTGTAATCTGATCCTCCCCCAGAAGAACCTTGAGTTGCCTGCAGGCCCAGCTAATACCTGGATTTTAACCTTGTGGGAGACCCTGAGCCAGAGACATCCAGCCAAGCCATGCTTGGATCACTGACCCACAGAAACCATGAAGTAATAAATGTTTGTTGTTTTAAGCTGCTAAGTTTTGAGGTAATTTCTTATGCAGCAATAAGTGACTACATATGGCTGGCTCAGTCTCATTCTTCATGGCTTAGCTCAGGTGTCACCTCCTCAGAGAAGCCTTTCCTAACTAGCCTGGCTAAAGTAACTTCCTTCCTGCCCTGTCTCTTCCCAAAGTCACTTTCTAATATAGTGTCCTGTTTTCTTTTTTCCATAGAGCTTACTTTAATTAATCATTTACTTGTGTGCTGCCTGGCATCCCACAACTAGAATGTAAACACCTTAAGGGTAAGGCTGTTGCCTGACCTGTTCACTGCTCTATCTCCAGCACCTAGAATGATGCCTGGTTCAGACCCTTGTTGAATAAATGTAAGAGAGTAACGATTCTGCATTATTTGCTCCAGAAACTCCCTTGTGTTTAGCAGAGCCAAATCCTACGAACCGAGCATAATCTGTGCTTTGATAAGAACTTTGACAGCCAACAAAGCCTGGGGCTCTTTTCAGGTTTTAAAACAAGATGTGCTTTTACTTTATGTTCAGGGAAGTAACTTGCCAGAGTCACAAAGCTAGTAAGCCGTGGAGCTGGGATTCAAACCGAGATCTATCCGAGTTCAAAGCCAATGCTGCTGCAAAAAGTTACAATTATTTAAAACAAAATAGATAATAGGAGGTAATGATCCATGGGAAGCCAGAAGAATATTTTACAGGAAATCATGTAATGGTTCATTTACAGTTGAAGTGGAAGACAGCATGGGACCCTGGGCTTACTTAGAAAACTCCTGTGTATTAAAAGGACCAAATGGGGAGCAGCCTAACCATGAAGGGTGTGTGGGAAAAAGTCATCTGTCAGAGTAAAAGTACCCACACTACCTCGTCACTTGCTGTCCAGCCTCCCACTCCAGGTGGTTTTGCAGGTGCAGGTGTCTGACCCTCTCCCAGGGGACTTTGGGTCCTGCAGTAGATTTGTGTGAGTCTTGCAAATTTTGCTACTATGACAACTCAAGGTGCAATGCCTAGCAGGGACTATAAGATGTACTACATTACAAAATAATTAAAGCCACACCACTGCCCACCTCTTCCCCTACCCTCTCCCGCCCTCAGTCTCCCCAGCAACAGCAAGAGTGAAACATACCAAGGATGCCCTGTTCCTGGCAAGAGCTCTCAGAGGGATTTGCATTCATGTCTCAGCTCTGCCATGTTCCACCGAACACTAGTGGTGGAACCTTGAGCAAAATACCTCTTGTGCGTTTCAGAAGCTCTCAGCCTCACTTCTTATTTTGGCCATTGATGAAATGACCAGTTCTGTGCAAGTCTAGATGGTGTAGCCTGATAGCATCTAAGCTACATGCCTCTTGATTTCAGTCCCAAGGCTTTTCTGACATGCCTTGTGGTATGGCTACAGGACTCCTCTCAGTTCTTACTCATGTGCAGCTTGGAAGTACAGCACTTTATGTACTATGGGGGCAAATGCTGACTAATGGAATGGGGCTGGAGGTAGCTGATGTGCACATTTGTCTTCTGTCTTCCTTGGCTGGAAAATTCTCAGACGATCCCATGGAGTCAAGCAACCAGTCTCTGCAATGCTGGTCAACTCAAGACACATCCTTGGTTTCCTTTCCTTCCCATTTCACTCCCTTCCTCCCTCACTCCTGCCCCTAGGATCATTTTCCCAATTAAACTACTCACCCAAAAGTTTTTGTCTTGGGCTTTGCTTTTGGGGAAGCACAGATTATTTAATCTCTCTGTGCCTCAGGTCATCATCTGTAAAATAGGGAACATCTGTGTCAATTTCACAAGGTTGGTATGAATGTAAATTAATAATCTATGAAAAGTATGTAGGGGACTGCCTGCTACACAGCAAGCGTACTATGAATTCCAGCTATCGCTGTTGTTGAAAAAAAAGGGAGCTTCCAAGTGTATATGGAAAACCCAACTTGTCCCTAGCTCTGAGAAGAATCCATCTCAGTATGAAACATCTTTATTTTCTTCCCCAAACTTTCAGCTGGATGTTATATGCTATTCTACTGCAAGCAAACAAAAGAGAGAAGGATCTAGAGGTGCTCCACGTAGAAAATTGGCACTGATGAAGTCAAAGACAAAGACGTTGGGGAATTTTTTCACCCAAATTTAATAACCTGGGGATTGTCAGCATCGGTCACATTTGCATGCGACTCTGAGATGTCTTTTGCGGGGGGATATTCTCAAATGGGGATATATGGTTAGTGTTTACAGTTATTTTAAGGTATAGGTTTGCAAGTCAGCCCTTTGTGAACTGAACGTGTCCCGTTCCTACTATGCCTGCTCTTTGCTTAGCTACCACAGGTGGTCAGCAGTGTCCTAAACAAGAGAGCCATGGAGAACTATCCCCAAAGGCTTCCCCAGGAGTGAACAAAATTCTGAATATCAGAGTCAGCATTGGCTTTTCTTTCTCTTTCATAGGCCATACCAAATGCAACATCCATATTCCACAGAGCCTTCTGTGGAATGTCTCCCATAGCTGACCTCCTCTTTCCACTCACCTTTACTTTTCCTTACACTTCAGAATTTCTTCAAACACTCCTTGAAATACCTTTCCTCTGTTCTCTATCTGTCCAGCTCAGAACATTCTTAAATCTGCAGCTCTTTCCCTCTCCATGAAGCAACCTCAGATCCATGTCTTGCTAATTCTCCTGCCTCTGGCATGTTGGCTACTGATATCACTCACTTTAGGAGAAAAATCTCTTTGGAAGCTGCTCCCTGTCCTGGAATATGCCCTACTGAGCATATTCCTCTACTGAAACTAGCTCAAGCCGAGTGTCATCCATTAAGCCACAAGCAGCTGCCTAAGCCCATGCTGACAATCCCCTTTTCTCAACCTCCATCCTAGGCTAAGTTCATACCTCTGAACCACCCATATATGCTTAAACATTTAGTAATACATTTGTATGTGTATGGACTATTCCTTGTCTCAATTTGCTGTGTAGAGAGAGATTCAAGGCAATGACACAGGGAGGAGGAGCCCAGGCAGAGACCAGTGATCTCTCTGCATCGAGGAGATCAAGCTCAAAGCATTGAAGACCAAAGAGGATACAGTTTGCAGGACAGAGTATCAAGGAGGGAGACCTTCACAGAGAGATTACTCTGAAGATTTTTAGAGTGTGCCCTTTGAGTATTAATCAGCACATGTGTGTGAGGAAACTATGCAAAGCTAGGTAAAGAATCACCCATAAAGATTAGAGGTAAGAGTGACTGGCATTCACACAGGCTGGAAGACTGCCAGGTCACTGGGGGAGCTTACAAAGAAGTGTGTTGCCTCAAGAGAGGAATAATTAACTCCAAACTGAGCACTGGTCTGGTCCTACCTGACAAGTCATGAAAGCAAAACCCAAAAGTATTAGATTGCTTCCAAGTAACTTAACTGCGTTCCAGAACAAATCTCAAGAATATCTGTAAGGATCAAAAATACCCACCTGTGGGAAGGGGTTGGGGAGGGAGTTGAAAAAGCAGAGCACGGAGGATTTGTTGGGCAATGAAACTCCTCTGCCTGATATTATAGTGCCTGATATAATGCCATTATACTCTTATCCAAACCCATAGAATGTGCAACGGCAGGAGTGAACCCTGGGACTTCCCTGGTGGTCCAGTGGGGAAGACTCCGTGCTCCCAATGCAGGGGGCCTGGGTTCGATCCCTGGTCGGAGAACTAGATCCCGCATGCTGCAATTGAGTCTGCATGCCACAACTAAGAAGTCCTCATGCCGGACTAAAGATCCTGTGTGCTGCAACTAAGACCTGGTGCAGCTAGAATGAAGGAAGGAATGAATGAATGAATGAATGAATGAATGAATGATATTTTTTAAAAAAAGTGAACCCTAAGGTAAACTATGGACTTTGGGTTATCATGATGTGTCAATGTAGGTTCATCCTTGGTAAGTGTACGATTTTGGTGATGTTGAAAATGGGAGAAGCTCTGCATGTATGGGGACAGGGAAATATGTGAGAAGTCTCTATCTCTCAGTTTTGTTGTAAACTTATAACTGCCTTAAAAATTGTTTTTTAAAAAAATCCACCTCCCAACAAGGTGAAATTTACAATGCCTGGCACCCATAGATTGCCAGACATGCAAAGAAGCAGGAAAATATGTCCCATAATGAGGAGAAAAATCAATCAAAAATGAACCAGAACTGCCACAGCTGTTAGACTAAGCAGTCAAGTAAATTAAAACAGCTATTATAACTGTATTCCATATGTTCAGAAAGTCAAGGAGAGACATGAGGATAGAAAACCATCCAAATTGAACCTACAGAGATGAAAACTACAATGTCCAGGATGAAAAACACACTGGATGTGATTAATTTCAGATTAGACATTACTCAGAAAATGATTAGTGAAGACCCAGCACTAGAAAGTCTCCAATGAAATACAGAGAAAAAAGTGTGTATTTGAAAAGTGTATTTGAAAAAGAAAAAATAAAGAGCTATAAGGCAATTTCAAGCCTAATACACATGCAGTTGGAGACCCAGATGAGGTAGAAGGGGAACAAGGGAGCTCAAAAACGTTTGAAGAAACAATGGCCAGAATTTTTTCAAATTTCGTGAAAACCATGAACCCACAGATCCAAGATGATCAATGGACCTTCAAAACAAGAACTATGAAGAAAACTACACCAAAACACATCAAAATCAAATTGCTCAAAAACGATAACAAAGAGAAAAATCTTAAAAGCAGCCAGGGAAAAAGCTACCTCACAGAGGGGCACATATAAGGAAAACATTAGTTTTCTTGTTGAAAATAATATGAGATGACAGTGGGAAAATGTCTTGAAAGAAATGTAAAAAAACAAAACCAAAAACCTGTCAACCTAGAATATTTTACTCAGTAAAAATATCTTTCAAAAATTAAGGACATAGAGGGCTTCCCTGGTGGCGCAGTGGTTGAGAATCCGCCTGCCGATGCAGGGGACGCGGGTTCGTGCCCCGGTCCGGGAAGATCCCACGTGCCGTGGAGCGGCTGGGCCCGTGAGCCACGGCCGCTGAGCCTGTGCGTCCGGAGCCTGTGCTCCGCAACGGGAGAGGCCACATCAGTGAGAGGCCCGCGTACCAAAAAAAAAAAAAAAAAAAAAAAATTAAGGACATAGAGACAGAAAGTAGATGAATGGTTATCAGGGTCTGGGGGGAAGGAAGAATGAGGAGTGACTATTAATGGGTATGGATTTACAGGGACTGATGAAATATTCTGGAGTTAAATAGTGGTGATAGTTGCACAACTTTGTGAATATACTAAAAGCTACTGAATTATACACCGTTAAAGAGTGAACTTTATGATATCTGAATTACATCTAAATTAAAAAAAACCATAGACATTTTTAGACATACAAGAGATGAAAGAATTTATCATGAGCCAAACTACATTCCAAAAAATGTTAAAGAAAATCTTATGAACAGAAGGAAAGTGATACCAGATGGAAATATAGATCTACACAAGGGAATGAAGAGCACTGTAAATGATAACTATATGGTAAATATACGACTTTTTAAAATTTAAATCTCTTTAAAAGATGACTGCTTTCTAAATGAAAATGATGAAATAATAATAAAAATGCATTATGGGGTTTATAACACATATAAGTAAAATAAATACGACAATGATAGCATAAAGAGTGGGAGGTGAAATCACAACATATTCTACAGATTTTAAAAGGATAATAAAGGAACATTATAAACATCTTTATGCCAATAAATTCAATAACTTAGAAACAATGGTCAAATGCCTTGAATGACACAAACTACTAAAGTTTATGCAGAAGAAACAGATGGACTGACTAGCCTTATATTTATTAAAGAAACTGAATTTGTAGTTAAAAACCTTCCCACAAAGAAAACTCCAGGCCCAAATAACTTCACTGGTGAATTCTACCAAAATTTAAGAAACAAATAATATCAGTATTATACAAATTCTTCTTTGATATCAATACCAAAGAAAGACATTACAGAAGAAAACTACAAAACAATATCCTTTATAAACATACTTGCAAAAATTCTAAACAAAATCTTAGTGAATCAAGCCAACAATAAATAAAAAAGATAATACATCGTAAGTAAGTGGGGTTTATCCCAGGAATTCCAGGTTGGTTTAACATTTGAAAATTAGTCAGTGTAATTTGCCATATCAATAAACTCAAAAAGAAAAGTCATATGACCATCTCAATAGATGCAGGAGAAGTATTTGTCAAAATCTAACATTCATTCCTGATAAAAATTCTCAGCAAATGAGGAATAGAAGGGAACTTCCTCATTCTGATAAAGGGCATCTACAAATTCCTACAATACCATCACACTCTGGTGAAAACGGAATGCTTTTCCTTTCTATTTAACATCATGCTGGAGATTCTATGCAGTGCAATCAGGCCATAAAAAGAAATAAAAGGCATCCTGATTGGGCAAGAAGAAGTAAAACTGTTTTAATTTGAGATGATATGATAGATGATATGTAGGAAATCCAATATAATATCCCAATTCCATTGTGGGTTTAGAATAAGTGAATTTAGCAAGTTTGTAGAATACAGGATCAATAGACGAAAATCAATTGTCCTACATATTAGCAACAAACAACTGAAAATTGATATAAAAGTTTCCATTTACAACAACATAAAAAATTGAAAGAGATAATTCTGACAAAAGATATGAAAGACATGCACACTGAAAACTATGAAACATTGTTGAGAGAAATTAAAGAACAGAGAGTTCATGGGTCAGAAGACTCAATATTGTTAAGATGTCATTTACCCACAAATTGATATATAGATTTAATGCAATCTTAATCAAAATCCTATCAGACTTTTTTTATGGTAGAAATGCAAGCTGATTCTAAAATTCATATGGAAATGCAGGGACCTGAAAAAGTGAAAACATCATTGAAAAAGTAGAACAAAGGTAGAGAACTTACATTATCTGATTTCAAAAATTATTATAAAACTACAGTAATCAAGATTGTGTAGTACTGGCACAAAATTAGGAAAATATATTAGTGGAACAGAATAGAGAGTTCAGCAATAAACCTATACATGTATGGACAACTTATTTTTTACAAATGTGCAGGACAATTTAGCAAGAAAAGATAGTCTTATCATTAAATGGTGTTGGAACAATTGGCTATCCATATGCAAAAAAACCCAAACACACTGTATTTCAGTCCATATCTTGTGTCATATACAAAAATTTACTCAAAATAGATCTTTGGTCTGAAAGTATTAAATTTTTAGAAGAAAACATGGGAGATAATCTTTGTGACCTTGGTTTAGATAAAGATTTCTTAGATACGTTATCAAAAGTACAATCCACAAAAAATAATAAATTGGACTTAAAGTTAGTATTTCTATTCTTTAAAGATACTGTTAAGAGAGTGAAAGGAGTAGCCATAGATTGAGAGAAAAATATTTTAAAATCATGTGTCTTATAGAAGTCTTGGATCCAGAACATATAAAAACTCTCAAAAGTCAGTTATAAGCAAAACAACAACCCATGCAAAAGTTGGCAAAAGATTTGAATAGACAATTAAAGAAAAGATACATAGATACATAGCTGGCAAATAAACGTCTGCAAAAGTGCTCAACATCTTGAGCCATTAGGAAAACATAAATTAAAACCACAATGAGATATCACTATACACTCACTAGAATGGCTAAAATTTAAAATTCACCGTTCCAAGTGTTGGCAATGATGTAGAAGAGCTAGAACTCTCACACATTGCTGATGAGAATATAAAATGGTATGTGCACTTTGGAAAAACCATTTGGCTTTTTAAGTTAAACATATACCAACCCTAGGACCCAGGCATTCCACTCTTAGCTATTTTCCCAAGAGAAAAGAAAGCATATATCCATACAAAGATTTGTACATGAATGTGTATAGTGGCTTTATTTGCAATAGTCATGTATTCACTCATCTAAAACTCACAACAGTATCCTATGAGGTAGATTCTCTCATTCTCCCCATTTTCCAGAGTGTTGTTAGGAATGGGGGAGAGAAATGTTGGGTTGGCCACTTACACTTGTCTACCATATGGGCTAATAATAGCACCTGACTCATATTTATACATATATATATATAATTTTATTTTGTATACTTTATATATTAACTTATTTTATATTTAAATTTATATTGTATATTATATTATTTAATATATTTTATTTTACATATTATAATAATAGCACCTGCCTCAGAGTAGTCTGGGAAGTTCAAATTTAATGATACATATAATGTACATATGTGGTACCTAGCATATTGTATGTACTCAATAATGTGATTGATGATGATAAATGATTTTACAGTAGAGCAACGATAGACCAAAAATCAGGTGTCTAGAGGGTATAATTGAGAGGATTTAGGATGCAGAGGATGCTTTGCCATATTTTGCCATGTATCTTAGAGAAGTTAAATACAGAGAGCTCTTTTTTCCAAAGAAAATAGCACTAAATTTTAATAAAACATTACTGAATTCTGGAGACAGTGAGTGAGGTTTGCAGACCTCATTCCTTTAGCAAATAGGCAAATCTGTTGAAACTAGGGCCAAACTGCCTACATCAGTTGTGAAAACTGTAATTCCTGATAGTTCTGCAGTTGTTTGAGCAGAGATGAGCAGGGTATAAAATTAGGAAACCTGTTTTTTGAAGACATACCTTCTTTACCAGAAGGGCAGACCCACCCACAGTGGAATACTGACTTTAGCTGGCCTGGGAGAAGCAGGTGACAGCTTATTAGAACAGGCAGGGACGTTAACTCTTCACATAATTCTTTTTATTTTTTAAATTTTATTTATTTTATTTTTTGGCAGCACCTCGTGGCATGCAGGATCTTAGTTCCGCAACCAGGGATGGAACCCGCTCCCCTGCGGTGGAAGCACAGAGTCTTAACCACTGGACCACCAGGGAAATCCTGACTCTTCACATAATTCTTACAGCAATCAAAACATCGTTTATTGTTGACACTTGATTGCACAAATAATTTGTGATGTTCAGAGAAAAACAGAAAAATATGACCAAGCAAGAAGAGACTATCATGGGACTTCCCTGGTGGCACAGTGGTTAAGAATCCACCTGCCAATGCAGGGGACATGGGTTCGAGCCCTGGTCCAGGAAGATCCCACATGCCGCAGAGCAACTAAGCCCATATGCCACAACTACTGAGCCTGCGCTCTGGAGCCTGCGAGCCACAACTACTGAGTCCACGTGCCACAACTACTGAAGCCCACGCACCTAGAGCCCGTGCTCCACAATGAGAAGCCACCACAATGAGAAACCCACGCACGGCAACAAAGAGTACACCCTGCTCGCCGCAACTAGAGAAAGCCCACGCACAGCGACGAAGACCCAACGCAGCCAAAAAATTTGAAAAATTAAAAAATAAAATAAAATAAAATAATAATAATAAAAAAGAGACTCTTATAATCTTAGTCTCATAATCCCCTCTCTCTATTAATGCCTTAGTGGAAATCCTTCAGAACCTCTTCTACGTATTTTTAGAGAAACAAAAATGGGATAACAACACAGTGTACACTTTTATATAAATTGTTTTCTTCACTTGCCAATATATTCTGAATTTTTTTCAAGTTGACGCATTTCTGCAACATCATGGATATATGATCATCTATTTGATCAATCCTGTAATTTTCAACATTTCTGATAATTTGAGATTCCAAAAAAGGCTTTGCTGACCATCTTTGATTTTACCACATGATTCTACAAATTATTATTACTGATAATTTCCCTAGGAGAAATTCTATAGAAGAGAAATTACCTTATCAAAGGATCTGAACATTTAAAAGATGTTTTGATATGTTTTCCAAATGTCCCTTCAAAGTAGTTGTACCAATTTACAACTTCCACTGTCAGTGCTCATGCTGTTACTTTCAACAAGCTCCACAAGAGAAGAGTGTGATAAACTCATGTATTATTGTCCCTTTTTATCTGTGAGCAGTGAACACAATGCAAATGGAGTTGCTTTCCATATCTAGATTGGGATTAGCGTAGGCAGCTCAGGGTAATCAGGGCTAGGCAGGAGGATTTCTCCAGAGCTGGGGAGCTTGAAACATTAACCAATGGATACAAATAGAAGAAATAGAAAAAAAGGAAAAGGCTACCCAAGAAAAGGTGAAGCAATTAATAGTGTATTTTTGCTGTTTATCTTGTAAAATTGTTCTTATCAATACATTTTTCCACAAACAAACAGAAGGGCTTTAGGGAGGTCATGCCAAGGCTGGAGGGTGAAGGTGCTAGGAGGGGTGCAGGCTCAGAAGTCAGTGGAAGAAAGGACCTCAGGAAGTCTAGATTGAAAATCTAAGGATTAATTGTTAGCAAGTCATGCTTATACAGCACTTTTCAGTTTACAAAGTACTTTTTCATGAAGTGCAGAGAAATAGTAGAACATCTACTGTGGTAGGAACCTGGTTATGGATGGTGCTGTGGGGTTTCTACACTAGCACTACACTGACTACCTCCTAACTTCTTGTGACTTGAGGCACAGAAACAACTTACTTTTTTGAACTGCTGTAGCCAGCTGCTATAAACTGCATGTTTGTGTCACCCCAAAATCCACATATTGACAATCTCCAATGTGATGGTATTAGGGGCTGGAGCCTTTGGGAGGTGATTAGGTAATGAGGTGGAATCTTCATGAATGGGATTAGTGTCCTCGTAAAAGAGACCCCAGGGAGCTGCCTTGCCCTGTCTGCTGAGACCACTGTCTATGGACCAGGAAGCAGGCCCTCCTCAGACACCAAATCTGCCCACACCTTAATCTTGGACTTCCTAGCCTCTAGACCTGTGAGAAGTAAGTGTTTGTGATTTAAGCCACCCAGTCTGTGGTATTTTTGTTATGGCAGCCCAGATAGACTAAGACACCAGCTATCTTTTTTTTTTAAATAAGGTTATTTATTTATTTATGGCCGCATTGGGTCTTCATTGTTGCGTGTGGGCTTTCTCTAGTTGAGGCGAGCAGGGGCTACTCTTTGTTGTGGTGCGCGGGCTTCTCATTGTGGTGGTTTCTCTTGTTGCGGAGCATGGGCTCTAGGTGCGTGGGCTTCAGTAGATGTGGCGCTCGGGCTCAGTAATTGTGGCACACGGGCCCAGCCGCTCCGTGGCATGTGGGATCTTCCTGAACCAGGGATCGAACCCGCGTCCCCTGCACCGGCAGGTGAATTCTTAACCACTGCGCCACCAGGGAAGTCCCACCATCTATATTTTATGTGCAAGCAAATACAATCCTAACGTATACAAATGATTAAGTAATTGATAAAATTCTCAAACTAGTATATATAGGATGGATAAACAACAAGGTCCTACTGTATAGCACAGGGAACTATATTCAATTTCCTGTGATAAACCATAATGGAAAAGAATAGGAAAAAGAATATATAAATGTATAACGGAATCACTTTGCTCTACAGCAGAAATTACAACATTGTAAGGCAAAGTTATTCAATAAAATAAAATAAAATAAATAATGTATACAATTCCTAAGTGGAGGTGTTGCATGATTTTATTTAACTGTGACAAGGTAAACACTGTCAGAAAAAGCATAGAGTCAGAAAGGTCTGAAAGCATAGGAAATGCTGGTGTGGTGTGCTAGTGACAGAGCAGCAGGCAATGGCTAACTGACCCAGGGAGAATGTAGACAGTGAAGAAGAGAAAAGGGTCAACGTAAAAACCCACAAAAGACTACATCGTGGGGTAGGGAAAGGCTCAGGGAGGAATGGCCAGAACTAGGAGGAAAACAGCAGTGGGGTTACTGGCTGGAGAAGGGAAAAAACAGGGAGGACAAATAAGCTGTTAACATATTTGAAGGTTTTCTTGTGGAAAAGAGATTAAATTTATTCATATAACAAGTATATGACAATTATTTACAGGCATCCTCGGAGATATTGTGGGTTCGGTTCCAGATCACAGCAATAAAGCAAATATTGCAATAAAGCAAGTCACGTGAATATTTTGGCTTCCCAGTGCATATAAAAGTTATGTTTACACTATACTGTAGTCTATTAAGTGTGCAATAGCATTATGTCTAAAAAAATGTACATACCTTAATTTAAAATACTTTATTGATAAAAAAATGCGATCATCTGAGCCTTCAGCGACTCATAGTATTTTTGCTGGTGGGGGGTCTCTGCCTCAATGTTGGTGGCTGCTGACTGATCAGGGTGGTGATAGCTGAAGGTTGGGATGGCTGTGGCAGTTTCTTAAAAGAAGACAACAGTGAAGTTTGCCACATCAATTGACTCTTCCTTTCAAGAACGATTTCTCTGTAGCACGCAATGCTGTCTGATAGCATTTTACCCCCAGTTAAACTTCTTTCAAAATTTTGAGAGAGTCAACCCTCTCAAACCCCTGTGCTGCTTTATCAACTACTTTTATGTAATATTCTAAATTGTTTGTTTTCATTTCAATAATATTCATAGATCTCCACCAGGAGTAGTTTCCATCTCAAGAAACCACTTTCTTTGCTCATCCAATAAGAAGCCATTCCTCATTCATTAAAGTTTTCTCATGCAATTGCAGCAATTCAGTCACATCTTCAGGCTCTACTTCTAATTCTAGTTCTCTCGCAATTTCCACCACATCTGCAGTTATTTCCTCCACTGAAGTCTTGAACTCCTCAAAGTCAACTTCTTCCAAATTCCTGTTAATGTTGATCTTTTGACTTCTTCCAATGAATCACAAATGTTCTTGATGGCATTTAGAATGGTTAATCCTTTCCAGAAGGTTTTCAACTTACTTTGCTTAGATCCATCAGAAGGATCACTGTCTACTGCAGCTATAGCCTTATAAAATCTATTTCTTACATAATAAGACTTAAAAGTCAAAATTACTCTTTGATCTATAGGCTGCAGAATGGAGATTGTTAGCAGGCATGAAAACAGCTTTAATCTTGTCATACTTCTCCTTCTGAGCTCTTGGGTGACCAGGTGCATTGTCAACGGGCAGTAATATTTTGAAAGGACTCTTTTCTGAGCAATAGATTGCAACAGTGGGCTTAAAATATTCAGTAAACCATGTTGTAAACAGATGTGCTGTCATCCAGGCTTTGTGGTTCCATTTATAGAGCACAAGCAGAGTATATTTAGTATAATTCTTAAAGGCCCTAGGATTTTCAAAATGGTGTATGAACACTAGCTTCAACTTAAAGTCACCAGCTGCATTAGCCCCTAACGGAAAGTCAGCCTGTCCTTTGAAGCTCTGAAGCCAGGCATTGACTTCTCCTCCTTAGGTATGAAAGTTCTAGATGGCATCTTTTTCCAGTAGAAGGCTGTTTCATCTACACTGAAAATCTGTTGTTTAGTGTAGCCACCTTCATGAATGATCTGAGCTAGAGCTTCTGCATAACTTGCTGCAGCTTCTACATCAGCACTTGCTGCTTCACCTTGTACTTTTACGTTATGAACATGGCTTCTTTCCTTCTGCCTTACGAACCAGCCTCTGCTAGCTTCAAACTTTTCTTCTGCAACTTCCTCACCTCTCTCAGACTTCACAGAACTGAAGAGAGTTAGGGCCTCGCTCTGGACTAGGCTTTGGTTTAAGGGAACATTGTGGCTGGTTTGACCTTCTATCCAGGCCACCAAAACTTTCTCCATATTAGCAATAAGGCTGTTTTGCTTTCTCATCATTCATGTGTGCGCTGGAGTAGTGCTTTTAATTTCCTTCAAGAACTTTGTCTTTGCTTCCACAACTTGGCTGTTTGGTGCAAGAGGCCTAGCTTTCCACCTATCTTGGCTTTGACATCCCTTCCTCACTAAGCTTAATCATTTCCAGCTTTTGATTTAAAGTGAGAGACCTGTGACTCTTCCTTTCACTTGAACACCAGCAGGCCATTGTAGGGTTATTAACTGGCCTAATTTCATATTGTTCTGTCTCATGGAATAGGGAGGCCCGAGGAGAGGGAGAGGGACAGGGGAATGGCCATTCAGTGGAGAAGCCAGAACACACACATTTATTAAGTTCACCATCCTATATGGGCATGGTTCATGGCACTCCAAAACAACTACAATAGTAACATAAAAGATCATAGGTCACTATAACAAATATAATAATAATGAAAAAGTTTGGAATATTGTGAGAATTACCAAAATGTGACACAGAGACATGAAGTGAGTAAATGTTTTTGGAAAAATGGTGCCAATAGACTTGTTTAATGTAAAGTTGCCACAAACCTTCAACTTGTAAAAAACACAGTATCTGTGAAGCAGGATAAAGTGAAGCACAATAAAGCAAGGTATGCCTGTATATAACACAAGAGGTAAAATAAAGCCCACTTGGTGGGACTTCCCTGGCAGTCCAGTGGTTAAGACTCCGCACTTCCAATGCAGGGGGCATGGGTTTGATCCCTGGTCAGGGAACTAAGATTCCACATGCTGCATGGCCAACAAACAAACAAACAAAACAAAACAAAAAGGAACCCACTTGGTGAAGGTGAAGGTCAGGGAATCTGTTTCAATTCAACGTGGAGTAGAAATTAGTGTTCTTATCTATTCAGGATACCTTTGCCTCCCCAGCTTCTTCTGTTAATAATGTGGTCCTTGTTATAGCAGTGGACAATAATATTATTCCATCTCTCTTGACACAGTGACTGGTCCAGGGATGGGCATATGACCCCAGCCAGGACAATCAGAATCCTTATCCAAACATTTTCTAACAGGACTGGTCTTCTTTTCTTCCCTTTTGGTCACTGAATTTTTTGGCTGTGGGCCCAGAGCTGTTGGAGGGCATACGTGCTGGGTATGGAGAGTCCATCTGCAAGAGGAGGTCTTCAGCATAAGTTTTCCTAACATGAATTAGTGATGAGGTTTTTGATTAATTAGAGAACATGATCTGTGTGATGTGCCAACTGCTGTTGTTATGACCTCATTTAGAACTAGCAAGCAGAGTAGAAAGAAAAAAAAAAAACCCAAAACCCCACATAGTTGGAAGCAATACCAGCTGCAATGCCTGAGTGACTTCATGCTTTGCTTACCTAAGCAGTGGGTTGTAGAGTTGATGACAACGTGTGAAGGTTGTGCTGGTCATAAGGATGGTGGAGGCAGTATGAGTCAGTACTCTTGAGTAAGAGCCATGTGTGACGTAGGCATAAAAGACAATTATGAGGGCCTTCCCTGGTGGCACAGTGGTTAAGAATCCGCCTGCCAGTGCAGGGGACACGGGTTCGAACCCTGGTCCGGGAAGATCCCACATGCCGCGGAGCAATGAAGCCCGTGCGCCACTACTACTGAGCCCACGTGCCACAACTACTGAAGCCTGCGCACCTAGAGCCCGTGCTCCGCAACAAGAGAAACCACCACAATGAGAAGCCCGCGCATCATAACAAAGAGTAGCCCCGCTCGCCTCAACCAGAGAAAATCCGTGCCCAGCAACGAATACCCAACGCAGCCAAAAAAAAAAAAAAAAAGACAATTAGAACCTAGAAAGACTTAGATTCATACAAGGTTAATATTATTGTGCAAAGTGTTGGAATAAAAGAATATAGGTCACTAAATTCTATGCTTCTCAGTAAGAAAAGAAACCTATAGCAATCTAAAGAAGGGAGGGAAAAGTCTATTTAAACTTAAATCTGATTACCCATATGAAATGCCATTTTTAAGTCAAAATTAAGACACTTTCTGAGATATTGAACAGCTAATTACAGTTCAGTTATACAGTTCCTATTTAATTTCCCAGGAACATCATCTTAAATTGCAACTAGTGGGATTTGGGAATGCTCAGGCAAGGGGTTTGCAATGAGTGTTAAAGATTGCTTGACATAGTAATGAAGATGATATAGAAAAATACCCCAAGCTAAGGACAGTAGCATAAGTAAAATAATGGAGAGAACAGTGAATACAGTATGCTATGTTTTGTATAAGAAAAGGAAACAAAGTGCATATTATTTATTTGTATAAATGCTTAAAGTTTCTGTGTACTCATAAGAACCTAATATCAGGGTTGGCTATTTGGAGTCAAGTATGTGGTCTGGGTGGATGGGGGATGGGGGTGGAGGGAAGACTTGACTCCCTCCACCCCTATCCCCCATCTTTAAGGTTCAAGAGAGAATGTAGTGGGCCGTAGACTAGGGTGGCATTAGATCAAAGAAAAGCTCGAATGTTTTACTACAAGGTTTGTACTTTAGTTTCTGGGTAATGGAAAGCCACCACAGAATTTTAAATATACGCCTGACATAATAAAGTCTTCATGGAAGGGGTAAGAGTTTGCTCTGTAACCTGAAATGCAAGTACTATTATACTCTTTTGTGTTCCAACATCAAATCAAATTTGCTTCATTCCCCCATTTGTCAGAGTTGCAAAAACCCAGTTTCGTTGCAGATGACGGTGTTGGGGAGGGGTTCTCCCCACCCTCCCAATTCCATTGGGATCATAGAAGAGTCTGGGAGCTTATGGATGTCCTAAAGAGAAATCACTCAGCCTGTGACCCAGACTTTGCTGTTTCTCCCTATCCTGGAGCAGGACCAGCTACATAATTTGCAGGACTCGGTGCAAAATGAAAATACAGAGCCCCTTGTTCAAAAATCGTTGACAATTTCAAGATGGCGACAGCAGAGCATTAGACCCAGTGTGGGGCCCTTCTGTGTGTGAGTGCACAGACCCATCTCAGACGCATGAAGCTGGCCCTGCCCTGAGGGCAGGCAATCTCATGTGGGCTACGCTACTTTGCGAAACTAAGCTCTAGGAGTCTCCACTGGAATAAGATCTGAGGCCAACAGGATTAAAGTAGTGCACAAACGGTGCCCCTTAGAATGCTTCCCAAACTTTAGTGTGCATGTAAATCACATGGATAGTGCTAAGATGCAGATTCTGACTCTGGGGTAGGTCTGGGGTAGCTCTTGAAATTCTGCATTTTTGCAAACTCGCACCTGCTACTGGTTCTGTTGGTCTGTAGACGACATTTTGATCCACAAAGCATTACCCCACAACCTTAGATGTACCTCATCTTCAACCCTCAGACTCTCCTCCTGACTCTCCAAGAATTCAAGCTTGGTGTCCAATCTTTTATGTCACAAAACCTCAGCTGCTAAGGGCAGGGAAGGAGGTAAATATCCCCTTCTGTCCATAACCTAGAAGACAAGTGGTACTTGAATTTCCTGATCAGGGTAACTGGACTGGTCTATTTTATAAGGATAATGCAGATGTCAGCATGAGGCATGGAAAAAAAATCATGAAGACATAGAGGCAGCTGTAATTAGGCAAGAGTTGATAAGGCCCTGAATTGGGGCTCCTTGAGGATTAGAATGGAAGCAGTCAGAAGAAGCTTTTCAAAGGTCAACTCAGCTGGCTGAGGAAGCCAACAGGATGCTAGCCAAAGAGGGAGAGGGAGGGAATGGAGGTGACTCCAGAGTTTTGAGCCTGGATGTGCCTAAAATGATGAAGATGCCACTAACCCAGGGGGGCAGAAAGAGAAGCAGGTTTGGGGGGACACGAGTTCAGTTTAGTCACACTAAGTTTTAGGGGCTATATGTCCTTATATCTAGGAGAAATCTTAGGCATCTAAGCAAGAAGAAATCAGAACAAAATGGTAAAATAAATACAATAATGGGTAGCAAATGAGTATGGATGTAAAGTACAAAGGTTTTAGAAATAAGAATGTGAGGACACGTTCAGTGAGTGGAAGAAATCTGAAATAATGAGTGGGGAACCTGTTTTGGTAGTGTAGGCCAGTGCTACTAAGAAGTTCTAGGTGAAATAAAAACCTTTGTTCATAAGCAGGTATGTAGCATCTTCTTCTATCACAAACTGTGGGAAATCTTTCAGAAAATCTTTGTTTGAAGCTTCCTGGAAAGCTGATTCGGTCCCTGCCATATCTGCTCTGTCATTAAATATAGAATCTGAAACGCTGGAGTTACTTACCTGATACCTTTTATGAGCACTGCTTGTGCACAAAACAGTCGTCTGTGTTCTCTTTTAATGTGGTCAGATGAATATACTTTGGTATGTAAATTTCTTTTCTTAGTTTTAAAAACAATTTGCAAACAATTTTACAGAAAAAATATCATATGTATAAAACAACTTGCTACAGCTTTTTGGATCTTTCTTCGATCTTTATTAGTGTACTACACATGATTAATATGTTCCTTGTGGGATTGGCTGTGAATCACTGGTGTGTACATTGTTTAACGACCACATACTCCACCATCCCTTCTCATAACACCCTTTGCAATGTGACCTAGATGTTTTTCTCATCAAGGTACAGAGTCTATTGCCTCCCCTCTTGAATCTCTGCTGGCTTGTGACTGGCTTTGATCAAGAGATTGCAGTTTCTGCTCTTGCCCCCTTGCAACGCTGCCACCATCCTGTGAAGAAGCTTGACCTAGTCTCCTTGCTATGAGAGAGTATGTAGAGAGGAAGGCCTACCCTTCGGCCAGCACCAAACTCCAGCCAGGTGAATGAAGCCGTCTAAGACCATCCAGCCCCAGTCGAGCTGCCAGATGACTGCAATCACAAGACTGACCCCAGGTCAGGCCAGCTAAAACACCATGCAGCTAAATTCAGACCAAATTGCTAACCCACAGAAGTGTGAGCAAATAAAATGGCTGTTTTACGCCACTATATTTTAGGGAATTCCCTGGCAGTCCAGTGGTTAGGACTGCACTTTCACTGGTTGAGGGAGTGGGTTCAATCCCTGGCTGGGGAACTAAGATCTCACGAGCTGCATGGTGTGGCCAAAAGAAAAAAAAAAGCCACTAAATTTTAGGTAGTTTGTAGGGCATAATAGATAACTGATATAATTTGGTATATTATATTTGCATTCTAATTTTGGAATTATTATTTTGATATAATTTTTTATGTATTTGACCAAGTTTCAAGACCAAGTTTCAAAATGGTTATATGCAATTCTATTGTATTCCTTTACCACAGTTTAATTAAACTTTCCCTAGTAATTGGACATTTGGTTTGTACTTTCCATTTTTGTGGATAATACTGTTATAAACATGTTTTTACAAGTGCTCTCTAAATTTTTTCCCTGTTATTTTCTTAGGAAATTTTTTTTTTACCCAAAGTGGAATTGGTGGGTGAAATGATGTCAAGTATTAATTCTCATTACATACTGCCTGACTGCTTTCCAAAAGATTGTTATCAATTTACAGTGCAGCCAGCAATATATCTGTCTCTCCATACCCAGTTATCAAACTTTCTAAAAATTTAGCAATTTTTGTTTATTTTTAATTTTTTGGCTGCGCTGCGTGGCTTGTGGAATCTTAATTCCCCAACCAGAGATTGAACCTGGGCCATGGCAGTGAAAGCGCCGAGTCCTAATCAGTGGACTGCCAGGGAACTCCCAGCAATTTTTAAATTAAGATGTAACATATATACAGCAAAGTATGCAAATCTTAACTATATGTCTTGATTAATATTTACAGAGAGAGAGAGAGAGAGAGAGCGGCCATGGGGAGGGTGAAGGGTAAGCTGTGACAAAGCGAGAGAGAGGCATGGACATATATACACTACCAAACATAAAATAGCTTGTGGGAAGCAGCCGCATAGCACAGGGAGATCAGCTCAGTGCTTTGTGACCACCTAGAGGGGTGGGATAGGGAGGGTGGGAGGGAGGGAGACGCAAGAGGGAAGAGATATGGAAACATATGTATATGTATAACTGATTTACTTTGTTATAAAGCAGAAACTAACACACCATTGTAAAGCAATTATACTCCAATAAAAAAAATTAAAAAAAAACTGCCTTAGGTCATATTTTTATTCATATTGCTTGGTTTATAATTTTAGTAACTTTCAGCATTGTCAATAAATTTCATATTGTAAATAACATTAATTAAAATCAATGTATGACCTTCACGTAAATTAAATCTACTCCCCCACCTTTAAAAAATTAAATTTCATTTTGTCTTAAGCCAGTTATTTAACAAAAATGTATTATATTTGCCTCACAAGTTTTAACTATTTATGACAAGGCAATAAGGAGATAAATTTCAAGAAAGGTAAGCTAATCTTAATTATCTGATTCTTTTTCAAAGACAGATGGTTAAAAGAAATTTTAATTTTAAATAAGGAAAATAAATACTCGTGCACATCATACACCACATAGCAACCTCATTAGAATATCCTTTAGTAGGAATTGGGATAAGAATTTCAGAATAGTTAGTTAAGATAAAAAATCAAGTAGGTATTATAAGTTAACATCTTTTGTTAGTAGGAAGAACCTCACAAAATAGTAGGCTAATCAATTAGCTAAAATAAACAGATCCTCAAAAAAAAATTATTCTCTACTCAAAAGATCATTGGAGTGGCGCAGTGGTTAAGACTCCATGCTCCAATGCAGGGGGCCTGGGTTCAATCCCTGGTCAGAGAACTAGATCCCACATGCATGCCGCAACTAAGAGTTCGCATGTCACAACTAAGACCCTGTGCAACCAAATAAATAAATTAATTAAATAAAAAAGATCATTGGAGATTATTATTGGATTGTTATATCTACAGTTTAATGATCATGCTAATGTACTATGAGCTGTAAGAAAAAAAAATTATACAGATGTTCTCTGAGACCTGAAAATTATTCCAAGAGCTCCTCTAGAGGGAAAAGATTGAGAAAGGTTATGCCAGTGAAACTCCGTGTGGTATCAAAAAACTGCATTTGTGCTTTCCCATCTCAATACAAAATACTGTAGAGGGTCTAGCACTGAAAATTCTTTTTTTTAAAAAAATAAGATTAATCGTGTTCATGATGCCCTGTAGCAAATACACTGTGATATGTCCCAATATACAGAAAATAAAAGAAAAGGTGTATCACAGGGTCAATCTACAAAGCTGTTAAAGAGAAAACCACAGGCCCAAAGTGGTGTCACTTTTGCTAAAGCCCAGGATACCAAACCTAGATTTAATACCTGACCTGATTTTAGTTTTGGCCTTCCCCAGGAATGTAATCTTAATGGGCCAGTCTAGGATTTTCTGATCAGCACCAGTGAGGTAATCTGTCACATGGGCCTTTCTATTCCCCCTTCCCCCAGAGGAAGAATGTATAATAAAACCTGTGTTTGGGGAATTCCCTGGCGGTCCAGTGGTTAGGGCTCCGTGCTTCCACTGCAGGGGGCACAGATTCGATCCCTGGTGGGGAAGTAAGATCCAGCATGCTGTGCAGTGTAGCCAAATAAAAACAAAAAACAAAAAACAAACCTCCCCACCCCATGTTGTTGTTCCCTTCCCCACAGAAGAAAATGGCTTGGCCTAAAACAATCCTTTTTTTTCTTTTGCTAATCCCTCCCTGTCCCACTCTCCTTCTGCCTACAAAAACCTTCCATTTTGTACAACCCCTGAGAGTGCCTTTCTCTTTACTACATGGGATGTTGCTCATGAATCGTTGAATAAAGCCAACTAGATCTTCAGATTTACTCAGTTGAATTTTTTTTTTAGCAAAGTAAATACTAATATGATTAATTTGTTATTTTAAGGATATATAATTTTACTTTACATATCTTATAAATTGTATATTAAATTAAAAAAATATATAGTTTATAAAATTTCTTTCTGTGTCCTAACAGATCATTTTGAATACTTTCAGGGGTGTATATACTCACTTTGGAAGCTACTGTTTTAATCACAGAATTCCTAGTCACAACCCATACATCTATTGTCAACTGATTTTCAACAAAGGTGCCAAGACCATTCAATGGGGAAAGAATAGTCTCTTCAACAAATGATGCTGGGAAAACTGGACATCCACATGTAAAAGAATGAAATTGAACCCATAACTCACACAATATACAAAAATTAACTCAAAATTCAGCAAAGATCTAAATATAAGAGATAAAGCTGTAAAGCTCTTAGAGGAAAACATAGGGGTAAATTTTCATGACCTCAATTTTGCTGTGGATTCTTAGATATGACACCAACATCACAAACAACAAAAGAAAAAATACATAAATCAGCCTTCAAATTTAAAAACTTTTGTACACCAAAGAGCACTATAAAGAGAGTGAAAAAACCCGGAGAAAGGGAGAAAAATATTTGTAAATTATATTGAAACTGAGCAGGACCCTGTAGGGCCCTCCTGGGTACAAAAGTCCCTCTGTGTCCCCTGTTTCTTGTTTGTAGAAAAAGGGTTTATTCTCCTAGACCTTCCCTAAGTTTCAAAGAGCAGATTCAACAGTTACTAGTTGTGGAAGTGAGGGGATGCAGAAAGAAAGGAAAAGCAATCAAGCAAAAAATAACGATAGCTTAAACAATAGTCCAGTGATAAAACAGAGTCCTAGTTCCTCCTCACAGGGACATACATAACAATCTGATGCAGATATTTGAGTTGTTCTGAAGGAACCAAGACCCACACCCCCCCAGGTGGAGGATGGTGACTACATGTTGACCACAAGCACGTAGACCCCAGTCTGGCTGGAACCAGAAGGTTGATGCTTAAGATTCCTGAAACATCACCATTACCTCACCACCAACCAATTAGAAGAAAGTCCAAGAGCTGCAACCATCACCTCAAATATTGCCATTAAAACCCTTCCCTGAAAGCCATCGGGGAGCATTAGCTGCCTATTCTCCTCACTTGGTGCCCTGCAACAAGCACTGTACTTTCCTTCACTATAACCTGGTGTCAGTAGACTGGCTTTGCTGGGCAGCAGGTGAGTAGACCCAAGTTCAGTTCAGTAACAATATTATCTGATAAAGCCCTGGCATCTGGAATGTATAAAGTCTTAAAATTCAACAACAAAAAAACAGATGATCCAATTTTTAAAATGGATAAAGGACTTAAATAGGGGTGGTATAGTAAGAAATATATTTGCTGATTGTCTCTGGGTTCCTGGCACAAAGTGTCTAAAACCCTTGGAATTTCCTGAGTAATAGAAGTATCTTTTGTTATTCATTAAGAAGTCCCCTTTAGAGCACAGGGAGTTTATTATGCCAATTAGGTGACTTAGAGCGAGCCCCTAGAGAGCCTCAGAATGGAGCTGGTCACCACAAATATCAAGTGATTAGAAGATTGGAACTTTCAGTCCCATCTATCAACCTCTGGAATGGGGCAGAGGGAGAGGGAGAATCTGCAAATTAAGCTCTATAAAAACTCTTGAACACGTGGTCTGATGAGCTTTTGGGCAGGTAAAATCATCCATATACTGGAGGATGGCATATACCACTTCCATTTGGACAGAAGCTTCTGTGCATGGGACCCTTTCAGACTTCATTCTGTGTACGTCTTCATCTTGCTGTTTATCTGGATCCTTTATAATACCTTTTATAATAAACTGGTAAACCTAAGTAAACGTTTCCCTGAATTCTGTGAGCTATTCTAACCAAATGATCAAACTGGAGGCGGGGGCTGTGGAATGTCTAGCCTTTTGATTGGTGTCTGATGTGGGAACAGTCTTATGGGACTGGGCCCTTAACCTGTGGGATCTGATGCTACCTCCATGTAGACAGTGTCAGAACTGAGTTAAATTTGTAAGACACCCTGTGAGTGTCTGCTGAGAATTGCTTGATGGTGATAGAAAAAAAAAAAAAACACTTCAGAATAGGCATTTGTCCAAAGAATATACACACATCACCAACAAGCACATGAAAAGATGTTCAATGTCATTAGTCATTAGGGCAATGCAAATCAAACCACAATGTGATACGACCTCACATCTGGTAGAATGGCTTTAATAATAATAACAAAACAAAACAAAACAGAAAATAACAAGTGTTGGCCAAGGGTGTGGGTAAAGTAGAATTCTCACACATTGCTGGTAGGGCGAAAAATGTTTCAGCTACTATGGAAAACGGTTTAGCAGTTCCTCAATAAGTTAAAAATAGAATGACTATATGACCCAGCAATTCCACTCCCGGCTATATACCCATTGAAAATAGATGTTCAGTTGCACATAAATGTTCAGGGCAGCACTATTCATGGTAGTCAAAAGGCAGAAACAACCAAAGTATTCACTGACTAATGAATGAATAAGCAAAATGTGATATATCTATATAATGAAATAGTCAGTCATCAAAAGGAATGAAGTACTAATACATGTTTACAACATGGATGAACTTTGAAAACATGCTGAGTAAAAGAAGCCATTCACAAAAGGACATATGTCATATGATTACGTTCATATGAAATAAAATTCATACAGATAGAAAGCCTATTCATGGTTGCCAGGGTCTTGGGGAAGAGGAGTAAGGAGTGCGCAACTTCTCTTTTTGCTGAATGTTACCTCTCTCCCTCCTTACAGGTATTGCTCCCAAGCACACTCTCCAATATCTTCCGTACACAGATCTCTGTCTCAGAGCCTGTTTCCCAGAGAACCAAAGTGCAACATTTTAAGTTTACACTATTGCTAGCAGAATATAAGAGCTCCTGGGGCTTACATCCTTGCCAGCACGTGGTATTATCAGACTTACTAACTTATGCAAACTCAAAGATGTGGAATGTTCTCACATTGTTTTATTTCGTGCCTCTCTGATTACTAGTAAGGGTGAACATCTCTTTAATCTTTTCTTGGCCACTCCAATTTCTCCTTCTGTGAATCAACTGGATGTTGATGTTTTTCTTTCTTTCCTTCTTACTGCCTTTAAGTTTTCTAAATCTTGTTGCATCAACTTTTTTTCCAAATACCTTTTTTATTACAAAGTATCATACGTTCTTTGCAGAAAATGTAAAACACACACAGACACAAACAGACACACAACAGAGAAAGAGATAAATAAAAGTTATATGTAACCCCAGCTCCCAATGATAACTAGTAAGTAATACAGTAGTCCCCCCTTATCCAAGGGGGATACATTCCAAGAACCCCAGTGGATGCCTGAAATCTCGGATAGTATCAAACCCTATGTATACTACATTCTTTCCTATCCATACATATGATAAAGTTTAACTTATAAATTGGGCAACCTCAGAGATTCACAACAATACTACTAACATAATAGAACAATTATAACAATATACTGTCATAAAAGTTATGTGAATATGGTCTCTCTCTCTCAAAATATCTTATTGTATTGTAGGTATTTTCAAACTGTGATTGCTGGTCACTGAAATCTGGGGAAAGCAAAACAGAAGATAAGGGGGGACTACTGAATTTTGGCTTACATCATTTCCCTATACGTGTATTTATTGGTTGCAATATCTTCTTCCTCATTTTGGGCATTCTTAATTTATGTACTTTCTGTGCTCTAAAAAAATTAGTTGGGCTGATAGCTTACCTGTATTTTATTCTTCAAAGAGCTAATTTTAAGTTTTATTTATCCTTCATGCTAAGTTATCATTTTCCAATAGTATATTTCTACTTTTAAATTTATTACTATACCTTTCCTAGTTTCCTTTTCTATTTTTCTAAAATATAATTTGACTAATTGGGTTTCTCTTTTCTCTCTTTTTGTCAGTGTAAGCATTTGAAGCAAACATATTGTTTTTGGCTCTATTCCAGTGATTTTAAAATGTTTTATCTAGGATTTCCATTGTTTAAATATATGCCATTATTATTTCTGGACTTTCTGAAGAGAATATTTACTTTTAACATAATTTTTGTCATTTACTCACATAATTTGGTATATGTATAAAATTATATATACACACACACACACACACACACACACACACACATAATTCTCTGTAGAATTTAAGCTTATTTAAGATTATTGTATAGTTCTTATAAAAGACTAATGGACTTGAGCTTTTGGCCAACATGGAGTAATGGGAAATGGATTTACCCTCCCATCTGAAGCAACAACAGCAGAACCAGACAAAATATTTGAAACAATAATTTTCAGTATTGCACACTGGCAATGAAAGAAGGTGATTCCTCAGATAAGAAACAAATGAGTTAGGCCTTATAATTGTCCCGGCTTTTTACCTTTAGAGAGTTTCCAGTCTAGAGCATAGAAAGGGGATTCACTGGACTCCCTGAATGGAGGAAATGAAACTGAGAGTCTGGAGAGACCAAGATGGCTATACATCACAGGACAGAGTACCAGAGAGATACAAAAAGAGAACCCTGAAGATATTCAGAATGTCCCTCTTGAGTATTGAGCAGAGTGCTAATCAGTGCGTATGTATAAGGAAATTACTCAAGGCTTGGGAATTAACCATCCAAAAGGATTAGAGAAACTCACAGAGGGCCGGGAATAGGGCCTGTTCCCATTAGACAAACTGAATAGTCTCATAATTTATGGCACATTGGGTAGAGTACTCAAAAGGATCTTACCTCAGTAGTAAAAAAATAACTAACCTTTGACTAAACATGGCCCTGGTCTCACCTAACAATTGTAAAAGAAAGACCTGAAAGGATCAAAGTGTTTCTGATTATCTTAAATGCATTCCAGAACAAAGTTCAAGAATATTCATAGGAATAAAAATAGCCACCTGAAAGGGCTTCCCTGGTGGCGCAGTGGTTGGGAGTCCGCCTGCCGATGCAGGGGACACAGGTTTGTGCCCCGGTCCAGGAGGATCCCACATGCCGCGGAGCGGCTGGGCCCGTGAGCCATGGCCGCTGATCCTGCGCGTCTGGAGCCTGTGCTCCGCAATGGGAGATGCCACAATAGTGAGAGCCCTGCATACCGCAAAAAAAAAAAAAAAATAGCCACCTCCCAACAAGGCAAAATTCACAATGTTTGGCATCCAGTCAAGGATTACTAGACATACAAGGAAGCAGGAAAATATGACCCTTGATGAGGATTGAATCAATAAAGCAAAACTAAACTAGAACTTACACAGCTGTTAGATTAGCAGCCAATGACATTAAAAGAGTTATTATAGGAGATATGGGGATATATGTATATGTATAGTTGATTCACTTTGTTATAAAGCAGAAATGAACATACCATTGTAAAGCAATTATACTCCAATAAAGATGTTAAAAAAAGAGTTATTATAACTGTGTTCCATGTGTTCAAAAACTTAAGTAGAAACATAAAATATATTTAAAAAATACCTAATTGAATACGTAGAGATGAGTACTATAGTAGCTAAAGTGAAAAATATACTGGATGTCATTAATGGCAGATTATAAATTGACATAAAGAAGATTAGTGAACATCAAGGCATAGCAATAGAAACTATCCAAACTGAAGCACAGATTTAAAAAATAATTCAAGAAAAAAGGAACAGAAAATCAGTGATCTTTGGGGCAACTTCAAGTAGCCTAATATAAATGTAATTGGAGCCCTCAACGGAGACAGGGTGGGGATCTGCAAAATATTTGAAGAAGCAATGGTCAAACTTTTTTTTTTCATGTTTGATGAAAATTTTAAATTCAAAGATTCAAGTAGCTTGACAAATGTCAAACATATGAAATATAACAAAAACTACACCAAGGTACATAATTATCAGTTTACAAAAAAAAAAAGTGATAAAAACAACCAAAGAAAAGATACAAGTTATGTAGAAAGACACAAAGAAGCATCAGATTTCTCTTTGGAAACAATGCAAGTTAGATGGCAGAGAGCAGCATGTTTAATATACTAAAAGAAAAAAAAAATCTGTCAGCCTAGGGACTTCCCTGGTGGTCCAGTGGTTAAGACTTCACCTTCCAATGTAGGGCATAATGGTTCGATCCCTGGTTGGGGAATTAAGATCCCACATGCCGCACAGCCAAAAAAAAAAAACCCCAGTAAACAAAAAACCCAGGCAATATAAAGACTTTTTGAAATATATAGAAAATGAAAGGATTAATCACTAGCAGACCTAGACTGAAATAAATGTTAAAGGAAGTTCTTCAGACAGAAGGAAAAATGTATCAGGTGGAAATATAAATCTATGTAAAGGAATGAAAAACACTGGAAATGGTAACTATATGGGTAAATATTTGCCCTTTTTTCTTATTTAAATATCTTTAAAAGATAACTGTTTAAGAAAATATAAGTGGGGTTTTTAATACATGTATTAACTCTAATACATGACAACAATAGCATAAAAACCAGGAGCTAAGAAGTAGAAGTATACTATTTTAAGGTTTGTATACTATACATGAAGTGGCATAATATCACTTCAAGGTAGACTGTGATGCATCAAGGAAAATATACTATAAACATTAAATCAACCATTGAACAACAGAAAAAGTAATAGCCAATACCCAACTCAAGATATAAAAAGGAATCAAAAAAATCCTCAATCCAAAGAAAGTGAAGAAAAGGAGAACGAGGTACATATGGGGCAATTAGAAAAGACATATCAGAATGATAGACTTAAACCTAACTATATCAATAATTACAAAAGCATGAGGGAATTTCCTCAACCTGATAAAGGGCATCTAAAAAAAATCTACAGCTGCTGTCATACTTAGTGGTGAAATCCTGAATACTTTCTCCTTAAGATCAGGAACAGACAAGGATGTGCATTCTCACCACCTGCTATTCAACCTCGTACTGGGAAGTACAGCCAATGGAATCAGGCAAGAGAAAGAAATAAAATGAATCCAGATTGAAAAGAAAAGAGTAAAACTATTGTTATTTGCAGACATGATCATTTAGGAGATCCAATGGAGTTTGCAAAAGAGGTATTAGAAGTGATCATTGATTAGAAGTGAGTTTAGCAAAGTTGTAGGATATAAAGTCAATATACAAAATTCAATTCTATTTCCATACATGGTCAAAGAACAATTGGAAACTGAAAAAACTTTTAAAAGACCACTTATATTTGCATAAAGAATATGAAATACTTAGTGATTAACCTGAAAAAGAGATGTATAACAGCTGTATTCTGAAAATTACAAAATATTGCTGAGAAAAATTTTAAAAGATCTAAATAAAGGAAGAGACACACCTTGTTCATGGGTTGGAAGACAATATTGTTAAGATGCCAACAGTCCCCAAATTGACTTACATATTAAATGCAATCTCAACCAAAATCCCAATAGGCTTTTTCTGTAAACATCGACAGGTTGATTATAAAATTCATACAGAAATACAAAGTACCTAGAAAGCCAAACAACTCTGTGAAAGGAGAATGAAGTTGAAGAACTTCCACTACTTGAATTCAAGACATTGTAAAACTACAGTAATATAGACAATATGGAATTGGTATCAAGATAGACAAACAGGGGCTTCCCTGGTGGCACAGTGGTTAAGAATCCGCCTGCCAATGCAGGGGACACGGGTTCGAGCCCTGGTCTGGGAAGATCCCACATGCCGCGGAGCAATTAAGCCCATGCACCACAACTACTGAGCCTGCACTCTAGAGCCCATGAGCCACAACTACTGAAGCCTGTGCACCACACCTACTGAAGCCCATGCGCCTAGAACCTGTGCTCTGCAACAAGGGAAGCCACTGCAATGAGAAGCCCGTGCACGGCAAAGAAGAGTAGCCCCCACTCACTGCAACTAGAGAAAGCCCACATGCAGTGATGAAGACCCAATGCAGCCAAAAATAAATAAATAAAATAATTTAAAAATACTTAAAAAAAACAGATAGACAAACAGATGAGTGGAAAGAACATGGAGGCCAAAAATAGACCCACACATATATAGACAACTGATTTTTCACAAACATACAAAGAAATTTCATTTCTTTTCAACAAATTCTGCTGGAACAATTGGATAACCATATGCAAAAAAAAAAGAAAGAAAGAAAAGAACTTTGATCCATACCTCACACTACACAAAAAAATTAATTGATGCTAGTTCATAGAACTAAATGCAGAACCTAAAACTATAAATCTTCTAGAAGAATATATGGAAGAAAATCTTGTGATTTGGGTTAGGCAAAGATTTCATGGAAACAACACCAAAAGCACAATCCATAAAAGAAAAAAAAAATGATTTTACCAAAATCAAGAACTTCTGCACTTTGGAAAACAGTGATAAGAGAGTGAAAAGACAAGGCACAGTCTTGGAGAAGTATTTGTAAGTTACATATCTGATAAAGGACTTGTGTCCAGGATATATAAATACTCTCAAGATTACTAAAATTTTTTTTAAAACCTGACAACCGATAAAAAATGGGCAAAAGAAGATACTTCACTAAAGAAGATACACAGATGGCAAATAAGCATGTGAAAAGATGCTTAAAAATCATTAGCATTAGGAAAATGCAAATTTAAAATCACGAGATATTGCTATGCTTCAATTAGAATGTCTAATTTAAAAGACTGTCCATACCAAGTGTTGGCAAGGATGTGGAGGAGCTATCTCCTACATTCTGCTGGTAGGAATGAAATATGGGACTGGTAGGAATGAAATATGGGACTAGCACTTTGAAAAACACTTTGTCAGTTTCTTAAAACTTAAGCATACACTTACCATATAACCTAGTCATTCAATTCCTAGGCATGTACCTAAGAGAAATTAAAGTGCACGTCCATACAATGACTGGGGCACAAATATTCATACCAGCTTTATTTGTAATAGCCTCAAACTGGAAAAAACCCAAATGTCCATCAAAGGTGAATGGATAAACAAATTGTGGTATATCCATACAATAGAAAACTACTGAGCAATAAAAATGAATGGATTGGTCATACAAGTTATAACATGGATGAATCTCAAAATAATTATGCTGAGTAAGAGGCCAGGCAAAAAGGGTACATACTGTATAATTCCATCTATATAAAACTCTAGAAAATGTGAAGTAATTTATAGTGACAGAAAGTAGATCATGTGGATGGGCAGGAGGTAGGGCAGTGCAGGAGAGATTACGGAGGGGCACAAGGAACATTTTGGGGGTGATGGGTGTGCTCATTGTGTGGATTGTGGTGACGTTTTCATGGGTGTATACATATGTCAAAACTTGTCAAATTGTACACGTTAAATACGTGCAGTTTATTGTATGTTAACTATACCTCAATACAGCTAATTTAAAATTCCATTATTATAGTCTGTATTTCTTCTTTTTTTATGAGTTAGAAAAATTTTTTTTGATTTATTTATTTATCTTTGGCTGCATTGGATCTTCGTTGCTGCATGAGGGCTTTCTCTAGTTGCGGCAAGTGGGGGTTACTCTGTTGCAGTGCATGGGCTTCTCATTGCAGGGGCTTGTCTTGTTGCAGAGCACGGGTTCTAGGCATGCGGGCTCAGCAGTTGTGGCTCACAAGCTCTAGAGTGCAGGCTTGGTAGTTGTGGCACACGGGCTTAGCTGCTCCACGGCATGTGGGATTTTCCCAGACCAGGGATCGAACCCATGTCCCCTGCATTGGCAGGCCAATTCTTAACCACTGCACCACCAGGGAAGCCCCTGTATTTCTTCTTTGAAGAGAACTTTTGTAAAAATAATGTTTTACTATTTTCCCTTATGGTTAGGTACTTAAAAAATTATTTGAAACTGTATAAAGTCATTTATAGAATTAATACTCTTTATGCTTCTCATGTAGTTCCTATAAAAAATTCATTTGAATCTTTTCATCTGAAAGGAAGTACATTTATAGATTTTTTTCAATCAGTTACATTTTATTCATTGTATTGTTCAAATCTACTGTATCTTTGTTAAATTTCTTTATTATAATCTTTTGAAAATGCAGAGTTCATATCTTTTATTATAATTAGACTTTCATTTATTGCTTCATTTATGATCGATTATTCTTTCAAATATGCTTGACTGGGGTGGGAGAATGGTGGGAATGAGTTTTTCTTTGATCATTATTCTTTGGAGGCAGCTTGAACTTTCTTGACTTTTAAGTTGTTTGTTTGATTCAGAAATTTTTTCTTCAGTTATTTCCTTAAAGGGTGTATTTTGTTTGCCTTTTCTTTATTGTCTTGTATACTTCTATGTCTTGCCAATTAGAGCTTAGACACACAGAGCTACATCATTTTAAGAAGAGATTTCTGGTACCGTGATCTTCTAATCTCCTCAATTTATAGTTCAGGAAACAAAGTCACAGAGAAGTAAGTGTCCTACCTAAGGCCAAACAACTGGAAGAACTGGGCTGGAACGCCAAACTTTTGATTCCATGTTCCATGCCCTTTGTACTTCATCATCTTCTTCTTTCTACTATGGACTGTCAATTTCACTTTAATGGCTCTCTGCTTAATCTGCCCCATGATTTGACACTGATGCTTTCATTAGTCTTTTTTCCTGTTTATTAATTATTTGCTATGTTGCTGCATTTCTCTGAGAGAAGCAAACCTGTGCTGTCTGAAAAAGTTTTTATAGCCTTTCTTCTGACCAAGAAACCAGCAGCTGAAAAGAAGCCTGCTATAAAGAAGCCCACAGAAAAGAAACCCACCACAGAGGAAAAGAAGGCTGCTGTATAAACTTAAATTTGTTTATTCGGTAAAGGCCAAATTATTTTGGACAGCTAATTTTGAATAAAGACCTGATCAAAGAGGCAAAAAAAAAAATCAGAAGTCAATTGAAATGATAATGAAACACATGATACATTCTGATTAAATGTAATGTTCATGTAAAATAAAATGTGCTCACTTTTTTGCAATTTTATATATAAAATTATATAAATTTATAAAAATAGATGACTCATTTATATACAAATATACATATACATATATATACATGTGTATATATAAATGAGTCATCTATTTTTAAGACCCTAAGCTAGAACCACCCAGCTAAGCCACTCCTGGATTCCTGAACCTCAGAAATTAAGTGAGGCAATTAATGTTTGTTTTAAGCTCTTAAGTTTTGGGATAATTTGTTATGTAGCAAGAGATAACTAATAGAGCAACTCTATCATGACATTTCCTCTCAACTCCTTCTGGGTCCAGAGGCTGGGTAACAGGAGAAGAAGACCAGCCCAGGAAATTGTTCCAGAATTTTCATTCTTGGGAGTTGTTGGATCAAGGCTTTATCACTTCTTTTCCAACAGTATTGAATCTTGAATTTTAGATGCTCCCTTAATTCTAAAGAGAGTACCAGAACTCTGATCACAGCAAGAACATGGAGTCTCTTATGGAGAGCACTTTTCACTTTTTGTGTGTGTATAAGGGCAACATGTTGAGAAATTAAGCAGCTTCACTGTCATAAACTCTCATCAACAAATATTAAATGTAATTTGTTAAATTGCTAATTATTTATTAGTCTTAAAACTTAAAATTTCATTTCCAACAAATGAAATTTATAATATTGTGGTAATATTAATGGTAGGGAGGAGGTCTAGAACTTTTTGTAGCAGTTAGTACCCTGACATATTTTCATTTTTGAATTTTAAATAGAATTTTAATTTGGGACTACATACTATACTACTTAAACACTTGTGCTAAGTTGGGAGAGGTGCAGGAAAGAGAAAATTTTTAAAAAACATATAGGGACTTCCCTGGTGGCGCAGTGGTTAAGAATCTGCCTGCCAATGCAGGGGACACAGGTTTGAGCCCTGGTGCGGGAAGATCCCACATGCCGTGGAGCAACTAAGCCTATGAGCCACAACTACTGAGCCCATGTGCCACAGCTACTGAGCCCATGTGCCACAACTACTGAAGCCCAAGCACCTAGAGCCCTGCTCCACAACAAGAGAAGCCACGGCAACGAGAAGCCCCTGCACTGCAACGAAGAGTAGCCCCCACTCGCAGCTATAGAAAAGCCCGTGCGCAGCAACAAAGACCCAACGCAGCCAAAAGTATAATAAATAAATAAATTTATTTTAAAAAACCCTATAATTTAGTTATGGAGTATGATGAAACCAGGTATTTTTCTGTCTCCCGAAAGGGATACTGTCACTTTAAATGTAATATGAGGAAACCACTGAAATCACACACACACACACACACACACACACACACACTACAATTTGCCAAGGGAAAAAGTTGTTAAATTGGTAACTTAGGTTAGTAAATAAAAAATGCCTAAAGGACTCCCTGCCTGAGATGGCCATGAGAGAGGGTAAAATTAAGATGAATTTTCCTAAGTGGCTGAGTATTATCTTCTGTTTGGTGGAAAATATATAAGAATTTTTGGCTGCTGACTATAAAACAGTGTCCTGTGTATTTTGTACTGAGAAATGACTGGAGAGCAAGTGAGAGACAGGTTGGAAAACTCTGTGAGAAGCTACCCAAGAAGGGTGAATAAAACCTGTCACCATTATTACAATTTAGTTCAGAAGTTTGTAGATGTTTTACTTCTGAGCCCAGCAGTAGTCACAATAAAACTCTTGCTAGAAAAGGTAGTAAACTTGACAAACTGCCCACAAAAGGACTTAGTTTAAGTCAAAATTCAGGAAAATTTGAAAACTATAGTTTCAGAAATAATTAAGAAACCACGAGGAAAGGAATCCACATGTATCACAGAATACAGACATACAAATGCGTGCACATGTAGATACACCATATAATATTTTTAGTAAGATACTCTAAAGAAATACCAGCTTTACGTGTTTAATTTGAAGTTGTTTTAGTTTATTTCTGTACCATGATTTGGAAGTCTAATTTTAATATTTCAGGCAGAAACCCACCATTTAATTCAGGAAAGACACATTCTTCTGTTTCTGCACCCTTCAATCTCAAGAATACGCAGCACTGTTCACCACCACCTGGTAGTGTTGTACAGCATCTGCAGGACAAACTCCCAGTTTACAACCTATTAATCTCCACAGGTCTTTTTTTTTTTTTTAGCATTTAGTTATTTAGGCTGTGCTGGGTCTTAGTTGTGGCATGCGGGATCTTTAGTTGTAGCAATGTGGGATCTTTAGTTGCGGCATGTGGACTCTTAGTTGCGGCATGCATGTGGGATCTAGTTCTCCGACCAGGGATCGAACCCGGGCCCGCTGCATTGGGAGCGTGGAGTCTTACCCACTGGACCACCAGGGAAGTCCCTCCACAGGTCTTTGAAAATTGAAAACAAGTACCATGACATGACAGCTTTGTGATGGACACTCACTCGTGAAAAGGTTATATGATAACTAAAAAAAGAATATTTGGTTAAGAGCCAAAATAAGCAGTGACAAATTTTATCTGCAAGAGTAATCCACAGGAGGCAGAGATCCAGGAGGGCTCCCGTGGTGTGGGGAGGCCTCAAGGAAAAACTGTAATATAAGCTGGGCTCTGAGGGATAGGATCAGACTTCAGAGACTTGAGAAAAGGGCATTAGGTTAGCAGAGGGCTGTGGACAGAAGCAAGGACAGTGTGAGCAGAGAAAATGAGGAGATTGATTCAGATCAGAACTGGAGGGTCATGCCAGGAAGACGTTTCGAAAACAAATGGGTCAGTAGCAAGCAGGACAGGAAGGTGACCGGATTTAGTAAGGAGGCATTGCTCAGAGATTCCTAGAGGTGCTATTTCAGGAGACTGGCGGTCCACAGACAGAACTATTTACTATTTATAATACACCATTTGATTTTTTATGAATTATATCCTTCGTAGCGTCTCAGGAAAAATAAAACGACGATCCTGAAGAGCCCTACAGGTTTTTAGCCCTGATAGATGAAGTAGCTTGAAAAATCTCCCTTTATATTGATAATTTAAATCTAAAACCTTAAGTTTGTCTTAAAATCCCAAAGTTTTAAAACAGAAGAAAAAGTTTTCTGGACTGGGAACAAGAAAAATAGATTTTAATGATTGTGCCATCAATACCTACCCCTTGAGGAGACCTGTCGGCTCCAAACGCCTCTGGTTTGTCTCACGGCACTGAACTCAGCTCTTCATAAGGAGAAATCCCCTTCCCCCTGACCTTTCTCCAAACGCCCTCTCCAACGGCTATTATACATCCACCAGAGGCTCCATGGCAAAGCAGATGGCTTTTGCTTATGCCTCGGGAAAATGTCTCATGGATAGAAAGCAAGGTATGTCATATACCTACTCTGTGTTTCTTTCATATCACAGGTGAATGAATGAACCTATAGCTAGAGATTGGAGAAATGCCCTGGAGATGGCTAGATGAGAAGAGTTCTATTTGAATACAATGCTGTGTTTTAGTTGGTTGTACCTTCTTGGACAACCATGATCGGGAGTTGTTTTGGAAAAAGGAGTTTATATTATCCACATTCCTTGGCATTATGAATCCAACTATAAATAGACAAGATAAATATTACATGGATGAGCTTATTGAAATTTAAGATGTAAAATTAAGTTTTACCTCCTGATCTCTTGGAATATCTTCACACTCAAGCCAAACGTGGAAATGAAATCAAATGATGAATGTTTAAAATTTGTGTAGTTATTAAATTCTCCAAAAGATTTCAGGGCATTCAAAATAAGTGCTAAGGGTAAATCAAATATACTCAAATAAAAAAAAAATAACGGCTAAAAAAAATCTTGTTCTTTAATACATTTTTATTTATAGAATTTTGTTCACATAGCTTAAGTTTTCGTGACAAGAGATTCTATATTTTTCCTTCAAAACAAAGAAGAATGTTACTGTTTTCCCTTTGTTCAAATCCATAAGAAAAGGTGGCTGTAGTTACATTCCCTGCCTATAATGAGATGAGACTTTGGGAGGCAATGAGTGTAATTTGCACGTGGGAGGAGGGAGGCAGCCCCTAAGGTGGGTTCCGGGGAGCCCTGTCTCCTCTTATTCTTGCTCTTGTGTAATTCCCTCACCTTGAATGTGGGCTGGACCTAGTAACGTGCTCCTCACAAAGAGAATGCAGGAAAGGTGAGGGATGTCACTTCTGAGATTAGGGTATAAAATTAGGGTGGCGTCTCTTGCTCAGCCTCTGTTGCTTGTTTGTTCAATGGAAGCCAGCTGCCACATTGTGAGCTGCCCAGTTGAAAGGAACCGAGGGTGGCCAACAGGTAGTGAGGAACTGAGAACTCGGTCCAACAATCCATGAGGAATTTAATCCTGCCAAAAACCACATGATCCTCCCCTAGCCTTCAGATAACGGCCAACCTAGCCAACACCTTGACTGCAGCCTTGTGAGAAACGCTGCACCAGAGGACCCACCTAAGTGTTCCCAGATTTCTGACCCACAAAACCATGAGATAATGTTTGTTGTTTTAATCGTTAAGTTTTAGAGTAATTTGAATATAGCAATAGATAACTTACACTGCCCTCAAGTAGCTTATGGTCTGATTAAGTGAAATAAATATATACATAAAGACAATAGCTAACACTTAATATAGTCCTTATTTACATGTCAGGTACTTTTCTAAGGATTTTATGTATATTGATTAATTTCATCTTATAACAACTCTATGAGGTAAATATTATTACTATCACCGTTTTATAGATGAGGAAATTGAGGCAACAAGAGGTTAAATAACTTGGTCATGGTCATACAGATGGTGGAACTGAGATTCAAACTCAGTTTGGTGCCAGAGTTCAAGTTCTTAATCACTGTATTGCACTGCTTCTTTCCACTTTATATGTCACAATATAAGTATGTATTCTTTGTAGGAATAGTACAGCATATGGAATTATTATATCTGTAGGATAAAGAAAGGGGTCAGAAGGATTCAGACACCTAAGCAGGATTTGAAAGACGGAAGGAAGGCATTCCAGGCAGATGGAACAGCATACGCTGAGGTACGGGGGCACAAAACGACGCCGTGCTTGCCAAGGACATGTTACTATTCCTTTCAAATGTTTGTAATCAGTTATGTGGTCTTCCTTATATCCTGACGTTTATTTCTACTGGTAAACAATACCCTCTTGGAATTCTAGTGAGCTGTTACTCTTTTCCAAAAAGGGTAATGCCTGATTCTCAACCAAGGGTAAAGGCAGGAGCTCAGAATGAGTTGAGCAGAAAAAAATCCCCTCACTTGTTTCAACACCCAAGACGATTTAGAGGATTAGTAATGGAGGCATTCCTTTGGTGGCAACAGCAGCTCACTGTTTACATACTTCTCACGTGCTGTCCACTAGAGAGCATAACGCTCCCCTTATTGTCCTTGGGACAGTAAGGAAAATCAGTTAAAAGTTTGAGAACTATGATCATAGTTCCTATATTTAAATATAACTTTAAACAATCTTGCATCAGGCCCCAAAACCCTATTGATTATTTGACAGGAAAAATGGAGAAGATAGAAGGGGGATTAAACGTAACTCAGAATTAATCACTGGAAAAAAGGAACCAGGTAAACCTGAAAACAAAGAGAAGAGGATGTAGATATAATAAGTAGGGACATGAAGAGTGGTTGCCTTTCCCCTTCATTATCATAATTATTCTCAAAAGGCCAGGTAAAAAAAATTTTTTTGAGTTAATTGTAGATTCCTACGCAGTTAGAATAATGCAGAGAGATCCTACATAGGCCTATATCACAACCAGGATACTAACACTGGTACAACCCATCAAATTAATTTATTTTACATGCACGTGTGTGTGTGTGTGTGTGTGTGCTGAAGCTTACTTCTATGCAATTTTATCACACAGGTAGAATCGCGTGGCCATCAGAATCAAGATGCAGAAGAGCTCCATCACAAAGATCCCTCGTTACTCTTATGTAGCCACAGCCACCCCTGCCCCTCCTATCCTCAATCCCTGACAAACTCCAATATGTTCTCTATCGCTATAATTTTGTCATTCAAGAATGCTATATAAAAATACCTTCTGAGATTGGCTTTTTTTCACTCAGCATAATTCCCTGAGATTTATTCATGCTGTCATGTGTATCAACAGTTCACTCCTCTTAACTGCTGAGTAATAGTCCACGGTATGGATGTACCACGGTTTGTTTAACCAGTCACCTGTTGAAGGGCATTTGGGTTGTTTCCTGCTTGGAGCTATCACAAATAAAACTTTTGTAAACAACTGCTGGGTTACATGGTAAGTGCAAGTTTAGTTTTGTAAGAAACTGCCATACTCTTCTCCAGAATGGCTGTATCTTTTTACATTCCCATCTGCAATGTGTGAGTGATCTAGTTTCTCTGCATCCTCACCCTCATTTGGCATATTGCTACATTTTATTTTAGCCATCCTGATACATATATAGTGATATCTCATTGTGGTTTAAATTTGTATTTTGCTAATTGCTAATTTTTTTCCTTTTTCTTGTTTTTAAGAAATTTTTATTTTATATTGGAGTATAGTTGATTACTAACAATGTTGTGTTAGTTCCAGGTGTACAGCAAAGTGCTCAATACTCTGTAATAACCTAAATGGGAAAAGAATTTGAAAAAGAATAGATACATGTATATGTATAATTGCTATTTATTTTTGAACAGCTTTTTATGTGCTTATTTGCCATCTGTAAATCCTCTCCAGTGCTACATAGGTTCACGTCCTTCCCCATTTTCTTTCCTGTGTTTTTAAAAAATAATTTATTTATTTATGGCTGCATTGGGTCTTTGTTGCTGTGCATGGGCTTTCTCTAGTTGAGGCGAGCGGGGGCTGCTCTTCGTTGCGGTGTGCGGGCTTCTTATTGAGATGGCTTCTCTTGTTGCAGAGCACGGGCTCTAGGTGGGCAGGCTTTGGTAGTTGTGGCATGCGGCCTCGGTAATTGTGGCTCGCGGGTGCTAGAGTGCAGGCTCAGTAGTTGTGGCGCACAGGCTTAGTTGCTCCTCGGCATGTGGGATCTTCCCGGACCAGGGCTCGAACCCATGTCCCCTGCACTGGCTGGCGGATTAACCACTACACCACCAGGAAAGTCCCCTTTGCCCGTTTTCTAATTGGACTGTTTTTTTTTAACTGTTCAGTTTTGAGAGTTCTTTATGTGTTCTAGAAATAAGTTCTTCGTCAGATATGTGGTTTGCAGTTATACTCTCTCAGTCGATAGTTTGTCTTTTTCATCCTCTTCACAGGATCTCTCACAGAGCAAAAGGTTTTAATTTTGATGAGGTTCATGAACAATTTTTTCATTTTATAGATACTGTTTTTGGTGTCATATATAAAAATTCTTTGTTTATCCCTAGGCACCAAAGATTTTTGGCCAATGTTTTTTTTTAAGTTTTACATGACTTGTTTTACATTTAAGTCCATAATCCATTTTGAGATAATTTTTGTAAAAAGTGTTTGATTTCGGTTGAGGTTCACTTCTGTTTGGCCTATGAATGACCAATAACTCCAGCCCTATTTGCTGAAAAGGCTATCCTCCCTCTATTGAATTTCTCCTGAACCTTTGCTAAAAATCACTTGGCCATATTTGTGTGGGCCTATTTCTGTGTTCTCTATTCTATTCCATTGATCTACCAGTCTATCCCTGTGCCAATACCATACAGTCTTGGTTACTGTAGCTATATATTAAGACTTAACATTGGATAGAGTGATTCCTCCTACTTCATTCTTTTTTTCTCAAAATTATTATAACTATTCTAGGTCCTGCACCTTTACCTATAAATTTTACAGCAAGCTTGTCTATGTTATAAAATACCTTGCTGAGATTTTCACCAGAATTGCATTAAATCTATAGCAATCAATGTGGGGAGAATTCATATCTTTACTATACTGAGTAATGTATGAACACAGTGTGTTTATCCATTTGTTTAGGTCTTCTCTTATTTCTTTCATCAGCATTTTGTAATTTTCAGAAAACAGATGTTGTATATGTTTTATTAGATTTATATGTAAGTATTTTTCTTTGGAGCAATTGTAAATGGCATTGTGTTTAATTTCAGTTTCCACATGTTGTTAATGTCAATACCTAGAAATGCAATTGGGTTTTGTGCATCGACCTTGTATCTTGAGATCTTGCTGAACTCACTAAATAGTTCTGGGATTGTGTGTGTGTGTGTGTGTGTGTAAATTCTTTGGAGTTTTCTATGTAGACACTAACATCATTGGCAATAGGGACAGTATTATTTCCTCCTTTCTAATATGTATGTCATGTCTTTTATTTCTTTTTCTTGCTTTATTGAACTGGCTAGAACTTCTAGCCACTTCACTATAGTGGTGAAAGTGGACATCCAAGGACATCTTAGGGGAAAAGCATTCAGCCTTACGCCAGTAACTACGTTAGCTGTAGGTTTGTGTAGATGTTCTTTAACAAGTTGAGAAGGTTCCCCTTTATTCCTAGCTTACTGAGGCCTTTTTGGTTTTATGGGGTTTTTTTTTTTTTGGCCACACCACTGGGCTTGCAGGATCTCAGTTCCCCGATCAGGGATTGAACCCATCCTGGCAGTGAAAGCACCAAGTCCTAACCACTGGATCGCCAGGGAATTCCCATTACTGAGTCTTTTTATCACAAACAGATGTTGGATGTTGTCAAATGCCTTTTCTGCATCAATTGATATGATTATATGCTTTTTCTTCTTTAGCCTGTTGATTTGGTGGATTTATGAGTTGATACTTGAACACTAAACCAGTCTTGTATTCCTTGTATTATGGTATATAAATCTTTTTCCACATTGCTGGAATGAATTTACTATTTCATGGGTATTACTGCAATTAAGTCCATGAGATATATTGGTTTGTAGTTTTCTTTTGGCTTACTGTCTTTATCTGGTTTTGGTACCAGGGTAATACTAGCTTCATAGAATGAATTAGGTATTCTCTGTAGAGATTGTATAGAATCGGTGTTAATTCTTCTTTAAAGTTCTGGCAGAATTCTCCAGAGACACCATGTAAGCCTAGAGATTTCTTTTCTGAGAGTTAAAAAATTATGCACTCAATTTCCTTAATAGCTGTAGGGCTATTCAAATGATCTGTTTCAGGGAATTCTCTGGTGGTTCAGTGGTTAGGACTCCACACTTTCACTGCCAAGCTCAGGTTCAATTCCTGATTGGGGAACTAAGATCCCACAAGCCTCACGTGACCAAAAAAACAGAACAAAACAAAAAATAACAAGAAAATACAAATGATCTGTTTCATACTGAGCCAAGTTGTGGTAGTCTGTGTTTTTGAGTAACTGGCTCATTTCAGCTAAGTTGTTAAATTTATATGTATAGAGTTGTAGTATTTCCTTATCTTTTTGATGTCTGCAGAGTCTGTAGTGATATCCCATTTAATTCCTGATACTGATAATTAGTGTCTTCTTTTATTCACTGTCAGTCTTGCTGGAGGTTTGTTAATTTTCTTTCACTGATTTTCTCTATTGTTTTCCTATTTTCGATTTTATTCATATCTCTCTTTATATTTATTATTTTCTTCCTTCTCCTTGCTTTCAGTTTATCTTTCACTTCTTTTCCTAGTTTCTTGAGGTGAGACTTTTCTTTGACCCATGTATTATTCAGAAGTGTGTTGTTTAGTTTCCAAGTGTTTGGAGATTTTCCTGTTATCATTCTGTTATTCATTTTTAGTTTGATTCCATTGTGTTTGGGTAACATACGCAGTATGATTTCAAATTCTTTTAAATTTACTGAGAATTGTTTTATGGCCCAGGATATGATCTATCTTGATATATATTCCATGGACGCCTCATAAGAATGCATATTTTGGAACTTCCCTGGTGGTCCAGTGGGTAAGACTCCGATCTCCCAATGCAGAGGGCTCAGGTTCGATCCCTGGTCAGGGAACTAGATCCTGCATACATGCCACAACTAAGAGTTCGCATGCCGCAACTAAGAAGCCCGCATGCCGCAACGAAGAAGTCTGAGTGCCGCAACTAAATAAGATCCTGCATGCCGCAACGAAGATCCTGTGTGCCGCAACTAACCCCAGTGCAGCCAAAATAAATAAGTAAATAATAAATTTAAAAAAAAACGAATGCATATTTTGCTGTTATTGCGTTGGTACCTATAGATTTGATCAGATCCTACTGCTTGTTGGTGGTGTTAAGTTCTTTTATATCTTTGTTTATTTTCTGTCTAGCTGTTCTATCAACTATTGAAAGAAGGGTGTTGAAGTCTCCTATTATTGTGAACTTGCCTATTTCTTCTAGCTCTGGTAGTTTTTGTTCCACATAACTTGCAGTTCTCTTGTCTGGTGCATACATATTTTTAATTGGTATGTCTTCTTGGTGGATTGACCCTTTCATTATGATATAATGGCCACCTCTATCTCTGGTAGTGTTATTTGCTCTGAAGTTGTCTTTATGTGATATTAACATAGCTACTCCTACTTTCTTTTGATTAATGTTTGTATGATATCTTTTAAAATTCTTTTACGTTCAGTCTACTTATATGATTATATTTGACATGAGCTTATTGTAGACATAATATAGTTAGGTCATGTTTTTTAATCCACTCTGCCAATCTTGTCCTCTAATTGGTGTATTTAGATCATTTACATTTAATGTAATTAATGATATGTTAGAGCTTAAGTCTGCCATTCTAATTTTTGCTTTCTGTGTCTTCTCTTTGTTTTCTATTTCTCTGGTTTCTTTTTCCCAGACATACTGTGGATTACTTGAAATTTTTTTTAAATACATTTATTTATTTATTTATGGCTGCGTTGGGTCTTCGGTGCTGCGTGTGGGCTTTTCTCTAGTTGTGGCAAGCGGGGGCTACTCTTCATTGCAGTGCATGGGCTTCTCATTGCGGTGGCTTCTCTTGTTGCAGAGCATGGGCTCTAGGTGCGTGGGCTTCATCAGTTGTGGAACGTGGGCTCAGTAGCTGTGGCTCACGGGCTCTAGAGCACAGGCTCGGTAGTTGTGGTGTATGGGTTTAGTTGCTCTGCGGCATGTGGGATCTTCCTTGACCAGGGCTCAAACCTGTGTCCCCTGCACTGGCAGGCAGATTGTTAACCACTGTGCCACCAGGGAAGTTCCTACTTGAACATTTTTGAAGAATTACATTTTGATTGATCTATAGTGTTTTTCCTCAACTTTACAGAGATATAATTGATATATAACATTCTGTAAGTTTAAGATGTACAACATGTTGATTTGATACACTTATATATTGCAAAATGATTACCACTTCTATGTTTTTTTAATTACCTATGCTTAAAATTTTGGCAAAATATACATAAAACTTACCATATTTAATCATTTTAAATATGCAACTCAGTACATTCACTGTGTCGTACAGCTATCACCACTATTCATTTCGGTAACTTTTTCATCATCCCAAACAGAAACTCTGTACCCCTTAAACAGGAACTCCCCATTTTCCCCTTATCTATAGTATTTTTATTTTTATTTATTTATTTTTTTGTGGTATGCGGGCCTCTCACTGTTGTGGCCTCTCCCATTGCGGAGCACAGGCTCCAGACGCACAGGCCCAGCAGCCATGGCTCACGGGCCCAGCCGCTCCACAGCACGTGGTATCCGATTCCTGGACCGGGGCACGAACCCACGCCCCCTGCATCGGCAGGCGGACTCTCAACCACTGCACCACCAGGGAAGCCCTATCTATAGTATTTTTAATTTTACTCTTTGTAAATTTTTTTTTAGTGGTTGCTCTAGGTATTACATTATACATACTTATCACAGTCTACTAGTGTCCTTTTACCAATTCAAGTTAAGTATAGAAACCTTATCTCCCTTTATGTGTTGCCCTCCCTGTTAATATAATTGTCTTAAATACTTACTCTACACACATTTAGAACTATGTCAAACAGTGTTATAATTTTTGCTTGCACTGTAAATTTAGAAATTTAGAAAACCCAAGAGGAGAAGGAAAGTCTATAGTATATACCAATATTTTTGCTTATTATGTTCTTTCTTTCTTTCTGATGTTCCAATTTTCTTTTTTGTTTTCTTTGTTTGGAAAATATTCTTTTTGGTATGTCTGCGGGTGACAAATTCTCCTTGTTTTCCTTCACCAAGAATGCCAAGACTTCCCTTTCATTACTGAAAAATATTTTCACTGGACATAGAATTCTGCATTGACAATCCTTTCCTTTTAGTACTTGAAAAATGTTGTGCCGAGATTGGTTCAAGATGGTGGAGTAGAAGGACGTGCACTCAGTCCCTCTTGTGAGAGCACCGGAATCACAACTAACTGCTGAACAATCATTGACAGGAAGACACTGGAACTCACCAGAAAAGATACCCCACATCCAAAGACAAAGGAGAAGCCACAATGATATGGTAGGAGGGGCACAATCACAATAAAATCAAATCCCATAACTGCTGGGTGGGTGACTCACAAAGTGGAGAATACTTATACCACAGAAGTCCACCCACTGGAGTGAGGGTTCTGAGCCCCACGTCAGGCTTCCCAACCTGGGGGTCCGGCAATGGGAGGAGGAGTTCCTAGAGAATCTGACTTTGATGGCTAGTGGGATTTGATTGCAGGAATCCAACAGGACTTGGGGAAACAGAGACTCCACTCTTGGAGGGCACACACAAAGTAGTGTGCGCATCGGGACCCAGGGAAAGGAGCAGTGACCCCATAGGAGACTGAACCAGACCTACCTGCTAGTGTTGAAGGGTCTCCTGCAGAGGCAGGGGGTGGTGGTGGCTCAATGTGAGGACAAGGACACTGGCAGCAGAAGTTCTGGGAAGTATTCCTTGGCAGGAGCTCTCCCAGAGTCGACATTGGCCCCACCAAAGAGCCAGGTAGGCTCCAGTGTTGGGTGGCCTCAGGCCAAACAACCAACAGGGAGGGAACACAGCCCCACCCATCAGCAGACAAGTGGATTAAAGTTTTACTGAGCTCTGCCCACCAGAACATCGCCCAGCTCTACCCACCACCAGTCCCTCCCATCAGGAAACTTGCACAAACCTCTTAGATAGCCTCATCCACCAGAGGGCAGACAGCAGAAGCAAGAAGAAATACAATCCTGCCTGTGGAACAAAAAATTCATTCACAGAAAGACACACAAGATGAAAAGGCAGAGGACTATGTACCAGATGAAGGAACAAGACAAAACCCCAGAAAAACAACTAAATGAGGTAGAGATAGGAAACCTTCCAGAAAAAGAATTCAGAATAATTATAGTGAAGATGATCCAGGACCGCAGAAAAAGAAAAGAGGCAAAGATCGAGAAGATGCAAGAAATGTTTAACAAAGACCTAGAAGAATTAAAGAACAAACACCTAGAAGAATTAAAGAACAAACAAACAGAGATGAACAATACAATAACTGAAATGAAAAATACGCTAGAAGGAATCAATAACAGAATAATTGAGGCAGAAGAATGGATAAGTGACCTGGAAGACAGAATGGTGGAATTCACTGCTGTGGAACAGAATAAAGAAAAAGAATGAAAAGAAATGAAGACAGCCTAAGAGACCTCTGGGACAACATTAAATGCAACAACATTCACATTATAGGGGTCCCAGAAGGAGAAGAGAGAGAGAAAGGACCCAAGAAAATATTTGAAGAGATTATAGTCGAAAACTTCCCTAACACGGGAAAGGAAACAGCTGCTCAAGTCCAGGAAGCGCAGAGAGTCCCAGGCAGGATAAATCCAAGGAGAAATACACTGAGACACACAGTAATCAAATTGACAAAAATTAAAGACAAAGAAAAATTATTGAAAGCAACAAGGGAAAAATGACAAATAACATACAAGGGAACTCCTATAAGGTTAACACCTGATTTCTCAGTAGAAACTCTACAAGCCAGAAGGGAGTGGCATGATATATTTAAAGTGATGAAAGGGAAGAACCTACAACCAAGATTACTCTACCTGGCAAAGCTCTCATTCAGATTCAACGTAGAAATCAAAAGCTTTGAAGACAAACAAAAGCTAAGAGAATTCAGCACCACCAAACCAGCTCTACAACAAATGCTAAAGGAACTTCTTTAAGTGGGAAACACAAGAGAAGAAAAGGACCTACAAAAACAAACCCATAACAATTAAGAAAATGGTAATAGGAACATACATATCGATAAATACCTTAAACGTGAATGGATTAAATGCTCCAACCAAAGACACAGGCTTGCTGAATGGATACAAAAACAAGACCCATGTATATGCTGTCTACAAGAGACCCACTTCAGACCTAGCGACACATACAGACTGAAAGTGAGGGGATGGAAAAAGATATTCCATGTAAATGGAAATCACAAGAAAGCTGGAGTAGCAATACTCATATCAGATAAAATAGACTTTAAAATAAAGAATTTTACAAGAGACAAGGAAGGACACTACATAATGATCAAGGGATCAATCCAAGAAAAAGATATAACAATTATAAATATATATGCAGCCAACACAGGAGCACCTCAATACATAAGGCAACTGCTAACAGCTATAAAAGAGGAAATCAGCAGTAACACAATAATAGTGGGGGACCTTAACACCTCACTTACACCAATGGACAGATCATCTAGACAGGAAATTAATAAGGAAACACAAGCATTAAATGACACAATAGACCAGATAGATTTAACTGATATTTATAGAACATTCCATCCAAAAAGAGCAGATTACACTTTCTTCTCAAGTGCACACGGAACATCTCCAGGATAGATTACGTCTTGGGTCACAAATCAAACCTCAGTAAATTTAAGAAAACTGAAATCGTATCAAGCATCTTTTCTGACCACAACTCTATGAGATTAGAAATTAATTACAGGGGAAAAATTTTAAATACACAAACACGTGGAGGCTAAACAATACATTACTAAATAACCAAGAGATCACTGAAGAAATCAAAGAGCAAATCAAAAAATACCTTGAGACAAATGACAACAAAAACATGATGATCCAAAACCTACGGGATGCAGCAAAAGCAGTTCTAAGAGGGAAGTTTATAGCAGTACAAGCCTACCTCAAGAAACAAGAAAAATCTCAAATAAACAATCTAACCTTACACCTAAAGGAGCTAGAGAGAGAAGAACAATCAAAACCCAAAGGTAGTAGAAGGAAAGAAATCATAAAGATCAGAGTAGAAATAAATGAAATAGAAACAAGGAAAACAATAGCAAAGATCCATAAAACTAAAAGCTGGTTCTTTCAGAAGATAAACAAAATTGATAAGCCATTAGCCAGACTCATCAAGAAAAAGAGGGAGAGGACTCAAATCAATGAAATTAGCAATGAAAAAGGAGAAGTTACAACAGACACTGCAGAAATACAAAGCATCCTGAGAGACTACTACAAGCAACTCTATGCCAATAAAATGGACAACCTGGAAGAAACGGACACATTCTTAGAAAGGTATAACCTTCCAAAACTGAACCAGGAAGAAATAGAAAATATGAACAGATCAATCACAAACACTGAAATTGAAACTGTGATTAAAAATCTTCCAACAAAAAAAGTCCAGGACCAGATGGCTTCACAGGTGAATTCTATCAAACATTTAGAGAAGAGCTAACACCCATCCTTCTCAAATTCTTCCAAAAAACTGCAGATGATGGAACACTCCCAAACTCATTCTGTGAGGCCACCATCACCCTGATACCAAAACCAGACAAAGACACTACAAAAAAAGAAAATGACAGAACAATATCACTGATGAATATAGATGCAAAAATCCTCAACAAAATACTAGCAAACAGAATCCAACACACATTAAAAGGATCATACACCATGATCTAGTGGGATTTATCCCAGGGATGCAAGGATTCTTCAATATATGCAAATCAATCAATGTGATACACCATATTAACAAATTGAAGAAGAAAAACCATATGATCATCTCAATAGATGCAGAAAAAGCTTTTGACAAAATTCAACACCCATTTACGATAAAAACTCTCCAGAAAGTGGGCATAAAGGGAACCTACCTCAACTTAATAAAGGCCATATATGACAAACCCACAGCAAACATTATTCTTAATGGTGAAAAACTGAAAGCAGTTCCTCTAAGATCAGGAACAAGATAAGGGTGTCCACTCTTGCCACTATTATTCAACATAGTTTTGGAAGTGCTAGCCACAGTAATCAGAGAAGAAAAAGAAATAAAAGGGATCCAAATTGGAAAAGAAGAAGTAAAACTGTCACTGTTTGCAGATGACATAATACTATACATAGAGCATCCTAAAGATGTCACCAGAAAACTACTAGAGCTAATCCATGAATTTGGTAAAGTTGCAGGATACAAAATTAATGCACAGAGATCTCTTGCATTCCTATACACTAATGATGAAAAATATGAAAGGGAAATTAAGGAAACACTCCCATTTACCACTGCAACAAAAAGAATAAAATACCTAGGAATAAACCTATCTAGGGAGACAAAAGACCTGTATACAGAAAACCATAAGACACTGATGAAAGAAATTAAAGATGATACAAACAGATGGAGAGATATACCATGTTCTTGGATTGGAAGAACCAACATTGGGTAAATGACTATACTACCCAAAGCAATCTACAGATTCAATGCAATCCCTATCAAATTACCTGTGGCATTCTTTGCAGAACTAGAACAAAAACTCTTAAAATTTGTATGGAGACACAAAAGATCCTGAATAGCCAAAGCAGTCTGGAGGGAAAAAAACAGAGCTGGAGGAATCAGACTCCCTGACCTCAGACTATACTACAAAGCTACAGTAAGCAAGACAATATGGTACTGGCACAAAAACAGAAATAAAGATCAATGGAACAGGATAGAAAGCTGAGAGATAAACCCACACACCTATGGTCAACTAATCTATGACAAAGGAGGCAAGGATATACAATGGAGAAAAGACAGTCTCTTCAATAAGTGGTGCTGCGAAAACTGGACAGCTACATGTAAAAGTATGAAATTAGAACACTCCCTAACACCATACACAAAAATGAACTCAAAATGGATTAAAGACCTAAGTGTAAGACCGGACACAATAAAACTCTCAGAGGAAAACATAGGAAGAACACTCTTTGACATAAATCACAGCAAGATCCTTTCTGACCCACCTTCTAGAGAAATGGAAATAAAAACAAAAATAAACAAATGGGACCTAATGAAACTTAAAAGCTTTTGCACAGCAAAGGAAGCCATAAACAAGACAAAAAGACAACCATCAGAATGGGAGAAAATATTTGCAAACAAATCAACGGACAAAGGATTAATCTCCAAAATATATAAACAGCTCATGTAGCTCAATATTAAAAAAACAAACAACCCAATCAAAAAATGGGCTGAAGATCTAAATAGACTTTTCTCCAAAGAAGACATACAGATGGCCAAGAAGCACATGAAAGCTGCTCAACATCACTAATTATTAGAGAAATGCAAATCAAAACTACAATGAGGTATTACCTCACACCGGTTAGAATGGGTATCATCAGAAAATCTACAAACAACAAATGCTGGAGAGGGTGTGGAGATAAGGGAACCCTCTTGTACTGTTGGTGGGAATGTAAATTGATACAGCCACTATGGAGAACAGTATGGAGGTTTCTTAAAAAACTAAAAATAGAATTACCATGTGACCCAGCAATCCTACTACCGGGCACATACTAAGGGAAAACCATAATTCAAAAAGACACATGAAACCCAATGTTCATTGCAGCACTATTTACAATATCCAGGTCATGGAAGCAACCTAAATGCCCATCGACAGACGAATGGATAAAGATGTGCTACATATATACAATGGAATGTTACTCAGCCATAAAAAGGAACGAAATTGGGTCATTTGTAGAGATGTGGATGGATCTATGTCATACACAGTGAAGTGAGTCAGAAAAACAAATATCATATTAATGCATATATGTGGAACCTAGAAAAATGGTACAGATGAACCAATTTGCAGGGCAGAAATAGAGACACAGATGTAGGGAACAAATTTATGGACACCAAGGGGGAAAAGTGTCAGGGAGAGTGGTGGTGGTGGTGTGATGAATTGGGAGATTGGGATTGACATATATACACTAATATGTATAAAATGGATAACTAATAAGAACCTGCTGTATAAAAAAATAAATAAAATTCTAAAATTCAAAATAAAAAAGAAAAACGTTGTGTCACTTCCTTCTGGCCTGTGTGGTTCAGGTGAGAAATCTGCTGCAATTTGTTTTGGTTTTCCCCTATACAAAATTGTGTCATTTCTTTCTGGCTGTTTTCAAGATATTTTCTTTTTCTTTATTTTTCAGAAGTTTAATTGTCATATGTCTTGGAGTAGAATTCTTTGGGTTTATCTAACAGTATTTGGTATTTGTTCAACTTGAATTTGTAGGTTTATATCTTTTGCCAAGTTAGGGAAGTTTTCAGCTATTATTTCTTTGAATACTTTTTTTTTTTTTTTTTGGCGGTACGTGGGCCTGTCACTGTTGTGGCCTCTCCCATTGCGGAGCACAGGTTCCAGACGCGCAGGCTCAGCGGCCATGGCTCACGGGCCCGGCTGCTCCGCGGCATGTGGGATCTTCCGGGACCGGGGCACGAACCCGTGTCTCCTGCATCGGCAGGCGGACTCTCAACCACTGCGCCACCAGGGAAGCCCTCTTTGAATACTTTTTAAGTCTTCCTCTCATTCTCCTCTCCTTCTGTGACTACAGTGATATGATTGTTACTTTAAAAAACAAAACACCCCACAGTCACTGAGACTGTCCATTTTATTCCAGACGATTTTCTTTTGTTCAGAGTGGGTAAGTTCTACTGGTCTGTTTCTCAAGTTCACTGATCCTATCCTCTGCTATCTTCACTCTATTATTGAGCCCAAACAGCAAGTTTTTAATTTTACTTATGTATTTTTCAGTTCTATCATTTCCATTTCATTCTTTTAATAATTTCTATATCTTTGCTCAATTATTTGTCTTTGTTTCAAGAAAGTTTGTAAATGATTGAAATTTTTTTGATAGCTTTAACATAATTATCAGGTAATTCCAACATTTGATTCATCTCATTGTTGGCATCTATTGATTGTCTTTTCTCATTCATGTTGTGATTTTCCTGGTTGTTGGATGAGTAATTTTAAAAAAATTGGATAGTGGACATTCTTGATAGCATATTAACAAAGCTCTGGATCACATTTCATCTTCGTCTTCTTTTTCCTTTTTCTTTAGCAGGCAGTCCCCTATTGAGATTTAGCATATGGGCGGCTGGGTATGTATGTTTAGTTTCTCTCTAAGCCCTGCCAACACCACCTTGGCAAAAGTGGCGCACTGACTCACGCTGCCTTGTCGCAAATAGGTGGGGTGGAAGATCAGCACTCCACTGACAACTTCCCAGTGAAATCGGGGCACCACCTCCCACTGTCAACATGTTGCCTCTTAATGGGGCTGTAAGCTCAGCTCCCTGCTCAACGTGTTTGATACCACTTGCTGGGGGAATTGGAGCACCACCTGCTTTTGCCAGGCAGGAGATGGAAGATCAGCTTCCTGACTCAGCCCTGTCAAAACCATCCCGCAGAGGAATTGGAGCGCTGCCTCCACGTCCATGGATTAAAGGGTGTTGAGTGGAAAATTAAGTCCCTGCTCAGCTCTGCTGATACCATGCTAGGGGGAGAAGAGGCAGTTTTTTGTGTGTTTGGCTGGAGTAGGATGGATATTGCCAACAAAGTTTTCATTGTTAGGCCATTCTTTTTTCCATTTGTTGGTAAGGGCTTTTCTTGGAGCTTTTGTCTGTGCCTGTTTATGGTGCTGGGTTGAAGGCTTCTGCAGTGCCCCATCTGAGATATGAGAGGAAACCTGTGAATTTACCACCATGGTATTTCTCAAGTCCCAAGACCCCTAGGCAGCCTAACTTCTTCCTACCTTTCAAATCATTCCTATGTTTGTTCCTATGTATGTTCTTCCTACCTTTCAAAACATTCCTGTTTGTTTTCTGTGCTATGTCCAGAGTTTTTTAGGAACAGCCTGGAGGAATGGGATTACTTCATGTCTGTGGAACTGGAAGTCTCAAAAGGCCATTTTTAAGCACTTGCTTAGTTTACTATCTGGAGTCTCCCCCAGGTTGTCAGAAGTCATGAATCTTGTACTTCAACAATTTACAACCTAGACTCTGCCCTGAAGAGATGCATAGTAAGATACATAAACAGATGAATCAAATGTATACATAATAAGAGGACATAACGGCACCCCAAATTTTCATAGGGCTTCATGGTTTACAGAGTACTTTCTATATATCTACATATACATATATATTCTTATACATTTACTAATTACATGTATACATTTACTATTGAAAACATATTTGTATTACTTTATAAATAAATATATATAACTCAGTGATGTTGCAAGGTGGGTGAAGTAGATATTGTTATTTTAAAAAAAAAAAGGATGTTTGGTTAAGATTCTTACCAAAGAATCTTAAGCAGAAGTGTTACAATTTTTGTGAATTTTAGCCCTAGACTCCTATTACCTAACCACACTACTTAGGATAAATGATCTTTTGTTTTATTAGAAACCCCATGTTAACAAGTAATCATGGAGCATAATTTTGCTTTTTTGAGGTACACTGCTTATGGGTTTTGGAGTCAGACAGATTCAAATTCAAATTCCAGCTCCACTGTGTATTAGCTGGGTAATCTTCGAGAAATTACTTAACCCCTCTCTGCCTCAGTTTCTTCATCTGTAAAATATGGATAAAAATATTTACTTCAAAAGATTGCTTTGGATAATCACACATTTAAAGCAAAGTGCCTGGCATATTGTAAGCACTCAATAAATGGCAGCTATTATTATTACTAGGATAAATAAACAAAGCCAAGGGGGGTAAAAAACCCATTGCATTTCCATAATGAGGAAGTAATGATTCAGAATCAAAGCTTTCAGAAGCAGGGAGGGTGCACCTATCCATTCCTGTTCTGCTGTGTAGTACCTCCCATGTTGCTTAATAAACACCGACATCTCTGTAATTCTAGAACTGGAAAGGACTTAAAGGTCATCTATTTCAAGCTTCTCATTTTATATATAAGGAAACTGAGCCTGAGAGGGGTTGAATGAATTACTTCAGGGTTACAGTGCTAACACCCTTCTGGCTACACCTGACCTGGTAAACCACACAAAAGAGTGAGTAGGAAACAAAGTACAGAAAGACACCAGGATTCCAAAAAGAAAAAGATTCAGACCAATAAAACTTGAGGGAGCAGGTCCAAAAGGTGTAAATACCTCCCTACGGGACGTCATATATGAGGGCAATGCCTACATATCATCCTCGTAGAGATCTATAAGGGGGTATCTAAACCAGAAGGCAACCAGTGAGTGGCTTACAGAAGGGGTGAAGGCTACATTGGGATGGGCTTTGCTGGTGAGAGAGGCTGTCTTCTACAAACATTAGTGATGCTGAAAGAAGGTGGTAATGGATACAGAAGGAAAGGCATTATTGTCAACACTGCCTGTCCAATCCCTAACAGTAGGTTATTATGGCCGGCAAGTATCATCCATGTCGGCAAACAGGCATGTAAGTGGCAATATGCCCCAAACCACAGAGATATAAAAGAAGTGAAAAACATTCAGATCAATATTTTTTTGCTAGTAGTTATGCTTTCACCCATTTCTTTTTTTAAATTTTATGTTTGACAGCGTTGGGTTTTCGTTGTTGCTCACGTGCTTTCTCCAGTTGAGGCGTGTTGGGGCTACTCTTCGTTGCGGTGTGCGGGCTTCTCATTGCTGTGGCTTCTCTTGTTGCAGTGCACGGGCTCTAAGCGCACGGGCTTCAGTAGTTGTGGCTTGCAGGCTCTAGAGCACAGGCTCAGTAGTTGTGGCGCACGGGCTTAGTTGCTCCGGGGCATGTGGGATCTTCCCAGACCAGGGATCAAACCCGTGTCCCCTGCATTGGCAGGCAGATTCTGTATTTATTTATTTATTTTTTTTTGTGGTACACAGGCCTCTCACTGTTGTGGCCTCTCCCGTTGCGGAGCACAGGCTCTGGATGCGCAGGCTCAGCAGTCATGGCTCATGGGCCCAGCCGCTCTGCGGCATGTGGGATCTTCCCGGACCGGGGCACGAACCCGTGTCCCCTGCATCAGCAGGCGGACTCTCAACCACTGCGCCAACAGGGAAGCCCGTGGCAGGCAGATTCTTAACCACTGCACTACCAGGGAAGTCCGCCCATTTCTTAAATTATTCTTAGTAGCAATTTCCAGAAATGTCCATGTGGAGATTATTTTTTTGGCTTAAAAATGATGAAAATTGATTTTTAAAGAAACGATGAAAAGGAATGTTATTTTTTGTAATCCAGCATTTCATAATAATGCATTTTGTCAATTTAACCTTACTTTCATATTGGCTGTCAGCTAGAACAGTCAGTAAATGAGCAAGGTCTCTTTCACAAGGTCTGTTTTTTACTGTTATAAACATAGTCTTTCTTACTCATATCTGAAAGTGCATTTTGCATAAGAGCATATTTTTAAAGCAGTGTTTTTAGATTCTCAAATCTGAAAGATGAAATTTTGACTTTTTCTGTCTTACCTCTGTCTAGTTTCAAGCTAAGAATAAGTCAAAATGAAAAGAATACATATGAGAATAAGGGTGAATGCTAAGTTATAGTTAACTATTAAACATTTCAAAAAGATGGCACGAGCAGTTCTAAAAACTTCTTTTTGTTAGAGAAACGTTAAGTGGACAGTAAAAGCGGTTTACAAAATAGTTACATATAACGAGAGCTACATATGGGTCTATGTGTATACGCAGGAAAAACTCTGGAAATTCACCCCAGATGTTAAAACTGATTTTTTTTTTCTGGGTCTTGGGATTTCACGGGTTCATTATTTCTGCTTACCTATTTGTATTTTCTGATTTTCTTACAATGAACATGTATTTTGGTCATAAGACAAGGGTTTTTTCCCCCTCTTCTTTCTTTCTTTGGATTGTTTTCTTAAATGTTACATACAGAGAAAGGAATCTGGAGTGGAGGGGGGGACCAATGCAAAGACCAGAATAATTGCAAATGAGAGGTTCTCTAGACTGAACAAAATATGGGGCAGGAGTCCACTTGATACTGGACGGGGTTTTTGTTTGTTGGCTGGTTGGTGTGCGTGTGTGAGTGAATTATTTTTTGTTGTGTGGTAAAAATGCAATCATAGAAAAATAATGTGCAGTTGTTCTGAAAATGGAATTTTTCGGTTGTTGCTTCTGGAGACCCTTCTCTGAGGAATCAAGGTTTAGGCTTAAAGCAACTGTGCACTGGATAGGAAGGGCCAATACAAAGTAGGGAGAGAACATAAAGATCTCTGTCCTTAAAATTACTATCTTTCTCTCCTCGGTTAAATGTGAGGCCTCTTCTCTTCTTGTTTATTTTCTTTCCCTTAACAAATACCTAGATCACTATTTCTGTGCTGATTAAATCATAGGAGAGGAAAGAAGAGTCAGCCCTGACCTAGGTGCTAACAATCTAGTTGAGAAAACAAGGTACACATTGGAAAAGTTAACTAAACATACAGGGGCAGTATGCATTTAAGCATTACATGACTGAAGAGCGAAGTCCTCCAGCAGTTAAAGGAGTGGCTGGTAACTTTACTATGGTCATGGTCTAGGTCAGTACTGTTCAACTGAACTTTCTACAGCAATGAAAATGTTCATACCGTGCTGATTAACACAGTAGCTACTAGCCATGTGTGGTTACTGAGTAGTTGAAATGTGGTTAGTACAATTGAGGAAATGAATTTTAAAAAATTTTAATTAAAAAAAAATTTTTTTTGCATTTCTGCAGGTTGTTTATTCCGTGATCATCATTTTTTTTACGTCTTTATTGGAGTATAATTGCTTTACAATGGTGTGTTAATCTCTGCCTTATAATAAAGTGAATCAGTTATACATATACATATGTTCCCATATCTCTTCCCTCTTGCATCTCCCTCCCTCCCACCCTCCCTATCCCACTCCTCTAGGTAAATAGCTACTTATGGCTGATGACTACCATATTGGGGAGTGGTAGACCAAGATCTGGAAGGTATCGATAGTGAAAGGTATCAATAGTAATAGGAACTGTCCTGTTACATGAAGAAAGGGGAGGATCTGAGTAGCTGAGAATAAAGAAAAGCATTCTAGAAGAAGAAAAAGCATGAAGAAGCTGTACTCAATTCACCTTGAACATGTGAAAGTGCTCAGTGTTTGGAAGGGGGATTGTGATGTGTCACTATGCTGGGCAGACCATGCAGCTGAGAATTAGGATCTGAAGCTATAAGTCATGGGGAGTCGTGATTACTTCTGATCAGTGGATAATAATAGCTCTTATCATATGCCAGGCATTATTATATTGAGTGCCTTACATGGATTGTCTGATTTAATTCTTTTGTTTTTTGGTCTGATTTAATTCTTATAACCTTTTGAGGGGAATGAAGATTCACCTGGTGGCACTGCAGAGGTAAGAGATAAAGGCAGGTAAGAGAAGCAATTATAACCTTGGAAACATGTCAGAAGTACTAAGGAAGGTGAAGGATGTAGAAACTAAAAAGCCTCATTTAAGACGTTAGGAAGTTAGACTCAACAGAACATGTGGAGGGTGAATGGAAAAGGGAGTGAGACAATCTTTATCCTTAGGGATACTGATGAGGACAAAATCCTGGGAAGCACCAATAATTCTGGGGTGACTGAAAGCAGCTGACTTAGTAAATGGATCTTGAGAAGGATGTAGTTGGCAATGGAAACAGGTTAGTGGAGTCAAGAAGTCTGATGGGGAAAAGGTTTTCAAGAATCCTAGAGGTAAGTTAATGATGAGGATGGGGAAATGGCAGAGGACCATGGGAGAGTTAAGGTAATGCTGACAAAAACTGAGGAGTCAAGAGGAGGAAAGTCTGTTGTAGAAGGGGAATACGGATTCTGTTTCTGACATGTTGACTAGAGGTAATGAGTCCTCTAGATGATGATGTCTTGCTAGCTGGGGGGAATGTGAAGCTGGTTTATGAGACAGATCAAGGCTGGAGAAGGGCAATTTTAATGTGTTCTCGCAGTATAGCAGGTAAAGGGAAAAGAGAAGGTTGAGGATAGAACCTGGGATGAATGCTCATCCACATAGGTGACTAAAGGAGAAAGAAGAGCCAGCAAGGGAGAAGGGTGACTGAACCATACCATGGCAATACCCTGAAGGTGAAGGAAGAATTTTAAAAGATGGTAAGTCACAATTTTCATGTGTTACAGTGAGGTCAAGGGAAAAAAGAGTGAGAAAAGGGTGACTGAGCTTATCAAGGAAATCCTTGGAGAAACAGGAGGAACAAGTGCAGAGGATTTGTTTGGGCAGTTTGGCCATGAAAGGACTGAGAGGAAAAGGGAAACAGCTTGAGGAGGGTTACATGAAGGTTTCCCCCATGTCCCCAGGTCAGCTGGCAGCTTAGGAAGGGAGAAGGGACTCTTCTTCCTTTAGGTATTTGACAACAGTTAACAAAATGGATGCTATAGGTAGACGTACTTTGAGAAGAGTGGCAGAGGGTGCTGGAGTTGGATGTTTTTCACTTTCTCAGTGAAGCCGGAATCAGGGCCACCTGCCAAGAAAGGAGAAAGGAAATCGGGTTAGGTGGGGAAGAGAAAGAAGATATGTAACAGCAACAGTTGGGGCTGCCCTTGAGAATTACCAAGAAATAAATTAAAGGATTGGGTGCTAGACCAACATGATTCCATGACTTTAAACTGCCATCTCAGACTTACTCCTGGGAACTGACAACAATAGTAACAACCACCATCACTATTTATCATGTGGTTATCAGGTGCTTCTGGGTGTTTACATAAATTATCTCACTTAATTTTCCTAACAATGACGTGAAGTATTATTAATGCTGATTATTTCCAAATTATAAAAAAAAGGAAATTGAGGCTCAAAGAGGTTTTACCTTAATTAAAAAAAAAAAAAAAAGATTTCATACTATGTTGCTGGGCACTGTTCCAGGCACAGAAAAGACAGGCAAGGGGGCTGCCTTCGTGGAACTTTATTGAAGAGGTGCAGACAGAAAAGTAAACGAATAATTTAATCCGATCATTTCAGATTTTAATAAGTAGAGCAAAAAGAATAAAACTGGTAGTAAAATAGGTATTATAATAAATGATATAGTTTATTATATCCAGTGGAGGACGGAGTGCGGGAGGGTAGAAGATACATTAGTGTGGTCGGGGAGGACCCTCTGTGGGACAAGTGAGCTAATGACAAGGTGGATGACAAGGTGGAAGAGCTTTCCAAGGCCAAAGAAAAGCTAAGTACAGAGGCCCTGAAGCAAGAACCAGCTTGGCTCCTCGTGCGGCTGCAGCTTAGTGAGCAAGCAGGTATAGGCCAAGGTTGGAGGCGCCATGGCAAGTCAAGGAAAAGATTTACGCAAAGCGGGTAACTCCATCCGATTCAAAGGAGTAAGGCGCCGAAGAGGCAGGGGCCAGGCCGTCAGGATCTCCGACGCGAGTTTGCATTCCGCGAAGCTGCCCGCATTAGACGCGGGGTGAGGCAACCGGTCAGGAGAGGCCCCAGGCCTAGGGGCCAAAGGGCCAAGGCCTGCGGGGGTGGAGGTGTGAGGCATGTGACCTTCCGGTGTCGCAAGAGTCGAGCCAGCACTGCGGACCGCGCCCGGCCAGCAGGCAGCACCCCCCTCCCGGCCCAGAATCACCCCGCCTTTCATTCTCGTTAGCGACCCTCGCCTGAAGCACCACCCACCACTCCTGGCCAGGCTTGATTTTTCCTCCGGGGCGGAAAGTCCGTCTTACAAAACTTCGGAACGACAGTACCCCCAGGAGTGATGGGGAGATGAAATAACTCAGGGCTCGAGCGAAGTCCTACGGGAAACAGACTTTTTTATTTCTGCCTTGTTTTCCCTCTTAGCTTTCTAGAAACGACTTGCTTCCCGAGATGCTCTCCAAGTCACCCCCCTCCAACAGCGAGTCTATTGGTTTGGCCCCTAGTCTCGGATTGGCTGAAGGGTTACTCCTCGGCCAGGGATTGGAGGATTTTTGTTCCTTACGTGTTCCCGGCGCCCATTGGTTCGTTTTCCCCGTTTCTGGGCGGAGTGGTTCGGGACGGTTTCCACCCTCTTGTTTACGGAGCGCGTAGTTGTAGCGCTCTCGGATCGCTGGGGCTGTCTCCAAAGTTCCCTATTTAGCTCTTCGGACCAATTGGGTCCTTGCTCCACCCTTTCCCGCTCCCTTGCACGCCTCCCGCGTGGTACGGCCCACAGCTTTAGAGCGGCGGCGCAAGCGGACGCTCGTCGCGTTCCTCCGCCCGCGCTCGCTGGATTGCCCTCCCCTCGAGGGTGCGCTTGGTACGGCCCGCGCCTCCTCCTTCTGTAGCTGGGGTGGTTGCTTCCCCCTCGGGTCGGCGGCGCTTGGTGCCGCCCGGGAGAACCAGGTCATCGGTCGGTTCCCGTGAAAACAAAAACAATCGGCGGCGCCTCGGCTGGCATCCGAACGCGGGGAGAGGGGGCGCGGGGTCGGGTGGGACCAGCGAGCGGGAGCAGCGGCGACGCGCCGGGGTCGGGGCGCCATGGGGCAGGCGGGCACGGGCTTCGCCGGGGTCCCCCGGCGCCGGGGCTAGCGCGTCCGCCGCCTCGGCCGCCCGCGCCGCCCGCCTGGGGGACGAGGAGCAGGACGCGGCCTCGGCCGGGCCCGGGCCGAACGGCTGCGGACACCCGGGCGCCGGGGAGCCGAACGCCGCCGCTGCCGCCTCCGGGATGGATCAGTGCGTGACGGTGGAGCGCGAGCTGGAGAAGGTGCTGCACAAGTTCTCAGGCTACGGGCAGCTGTGCGAGCGCGGCCTGGAGGAGCTCATCGACTACACGGGCGGCCTCAAGCACGAGATCCTGCAGAGCCACGGTAGGGCGGCCCGGGTGGGCGCGCGGGGCCGGGCCCACCCGCCCGCGTCCCTCAGGCCCCGGCGGGCTAGGAGGGTGCCCTCAGGGGGGCCCGGTCCCGCCTTGCCCGGGGCGCGGAGACCCACCAGGCCCCTGTGACTTTTTCTCCTTCTCTTGCCCGATTTGTCTCGAACCTTCCCCGTCCTCGTTGTTAATTACGAGTCAGCGCGAACCCACCCGGAAACCCATTCCGGAGCCACGGGCTCCAGCCCGCGTTAAACGGGGATAGGGGCCGGTCCTTCGCACCTGCGAACTGCTACCCTCCCGGGGTGGGCGCTCCTCGTCAATTGCCTTGGGCCCAAGGATCTGGGCCATGAGAGGGTCAGTGCAGCGAGCCCCTTCCTCCTCCCCTGCTCCGAACACTTAGCCTGGGGACTTACTTTCCTCGCCTTTCTTCCTCTCTGTTTTTTTATTTTTTCTTAAATTAGAAACTCGAGTGTTATTCTTAGCTGTGGATTAACGGAACAGCCGCTCCTGCAAGTCCATAATTTGACTCTGTGTAGAAGTAGCTTTTCTTCAGCTCCGCAGCGGCACCGACACGATTCCTAGGAAAACTGGCTAAATCAAACTGTTCAGCTCTCCTAACGTAGCCTGCGAAGAGACAAGAGGCGACTCTCGGGAAACACATTGTGACATAAGTTGTTAGTTACTTGCGTTACCTGGTCAAGCTTTTACTTGATTTCCTTTCAGAAAACAGATTTTCTCTAGAAGGTGTTTCCCCTATATTATTATTGCCCTGGGCCCTGGGGGCAGATACGTTGCCAGAGTTAACTTGTGGAAGCTGGTTGGGAAGGGTTTTTGGTTTTGGTTTTGTTGAAGAACATTAAAGGTCTGGTATCCTTAGATTAAAATATTCATAGTGTCGATTCCTTCTGAGCAAGAAGTAAAGGACTTTATTTAATGGATTTATTGAAGAGGTTGGGGGGCCTTCTCAACTCAGAGGCTGAACAGAAGTTTCTGACGAGGGAGGTTTGGTAGCTGGGGTGATGTCGATACTGTGGCAGGTGCGGTTGAGGACAGTGGCAATAGCCGAGCTTCTCTCCACCTCTCCTTCCTTCTTGTACACCTTCCTTTCCCAGACTGCTTTCAGTTGAGAGTTAGTGCTCATCCATGGTGAGGGAGTCTTAACAGCAGCATCTCATCGTGGACACTGGCAGTCACGTTTGAACTCCGGGGAAGAAGCAAACCAGAGACCATAGTGGGGGTAGGACTTGGAATATGAATATGGAAAAATGAGCAGACCTAGACGGCTGCCTGTGATGGGGAAGGAGAGGTGGAGTGAGGTGGGACTCCTGGCAAGGCGCTGGTGAACTTGGTTTTGGACAAAGTTGGCCTTGAAAGGCCAATGAAGATAGCCAAGGGCGTAATGTCTACTGGTGGCTGAAGATGTATAGATGGAGTTTGGGAGGAAAGTAAGGTTTAAGATGGTTTCCTGGTGTCATTCCTACAGAGGAGAGTGAAGGAGATGACTTAGGCTGCAGGGAAGAAAGACTCTAGGATCTAACCACAGCCTTGAACTCCTCTTGAAGAGCGGAGGGCCGGGAGGTGCCCCCAGAAGCAGAAAGGACAGGCTTAGAAAAAGAGGTTGGTCAACTGGTATTTGGCTATTGGGAGTCAGTGACCCTCTTTGCTTGCAGTTTCCTAGAATTGTTAAAATAAACTAGGTGACTGGGAGTTAAGAAAAATAATGCAGATTGAGGGGTGAGGGGCTGCTTAAGTAATGGGGCTGAAGGTGTGCCCCCTCTGCCTTCAACTGGAGAGGAGATCTTTGTTTCGTTAAAGACTGAAAGGGAAGGAGTGGGTGCAGGGTGCAGACTTGGAGCGGTGGAAGGAACATTTCATTTTTAGGGACCAGGTCAGAGATTGAGGGCTTGGATAGGCAGAGCTTGAGAGGCAGAAGATGGAAAGTAAAATCCCTTTCTTCCATGAGAAGACAGAGGGCATATTAATTGAAGGGGAATGTGATTGTGAGCCTCATTTTAGGGGATTTGGGGCCCATCCCAGATGGATAAAATAATTTTGAGAACTTACTGAAGCTTTAGACCTCTTTGCTTGGGAACTTTTCAAGGAACTTACGGTCAACGGGGTATTAGCCACAGAGTTTGCTGTGCTATTCAAACAGTCTGATGTGGTGAATTGTGTGTGTTCCCTCTTCAGTCTCCTATTTTTTACCTTCTTGTCTACAAAATTGCAGTCTTAAATTAATAATCTCTTTGACTTTTAAACAAATTATTTAGTAATAGGATTAAGTGACTAAAGGCAGCTATAAAACATGAAAGAAAAATAAGTACCACAAGTGCCAGGTCTAGTTTTCAAAATAAAGTCTACTTTCTTATGGTGTTCTTATGTATAAACACAACAAACATCATGCTTTGTTATCTGGGTTATGGTATTTTTCAAAGCAGATAATTTCTAAAGTTCTCTGCAGGGTATTACATTGAATCTTAGATATACCCTTCTCAAAGTTATATCGACTGAAATCTGAATTTGGAACTCCATTTTCAAGTTTAAAGGGAAGTTTTCAAGGCTCTGAATGTACCTGTCTGGGCAAGTGATCTGGTGGCCTCTGGTGACCTGAGGGAGGGGCTCCAATTGGGACTCTCCATTAGGGCTTTGGATCTCATTCTCTGGGTTCATTTGTGGTGATATTCTTGTAAGAATGTGGTATGAATAAAGTAGAATCTTGGGGACTTCATAGATCCCCTAGTTTGCATCATACTGTTGGTGAGTGACTGCCTGATTTAGAAGTGTCCATTAGCGAGGGTCAGGGGATCAGGTCAGTTTTGGAGGTTGAATTACACTTGCTTATGTTTAAATTTCTTTTTTCTAAAGTTGTGAGCGGACAGCTATACCAAGTGAGGACAGTTAGGATGGTTAGTGGTAGAAACTGATCAAACATCAGTGGAGTTTAATTTGTAAGCCCATTGACAACCCAGGTCCACTCTCACCACTCTGATTCCAAATCGAAAACACTACCCAAAGCGTGCTTGCCTGGCCTGCCCTAAGATCTCTCATTTGCTCTAAATTGCCCCATGTGGCATTTCCCCAACTCTGAGGGAAGAGGAGAGCTCTGCTGTGATTTAGTTGTATCAGCCTTTCAATGAGAGTTTCCCTGTAAGTGTGAAGTTTGGACTAATTTAAGATTCAGTATAGTTGATGCCGTTGATGCTGTTTGGTGATTGTTCACAGAGTGCCCTTGATCTAATTTGGGTGATGTGCTGGTTCTTCTCAAACTTTCCTCACACATGTGCACTCTTATTTTTCAAATGGATTCACAATTTCACTTAAGTAGATTTATCCTCATTTTAGGCAATGATATTTGTGAAATCATAGATTTGGTGTGTTAGGGATAATCAACTACGTATTGAAAATAAATTTGTAACTATTAAAATATTATTTCACATACAACTGAAGTCACCATTCACATCAGTGGTATTGGAACCACACTTTGGACAGCCCTTGATTAACAGATAAATGGTATAGATACATTTTGGTGATTTGACTTGTGATTATTATCTTTTTTTGGCAGGTATATTTGTATTTTGTTTCTCATTGTACTTCTATGGTGAAAGGGAGAACATAAAAGAACTATATATCATGTATTGCTGATACTCTAAATTCATATTTTGTGATAGAAAATTAGGCTGAAACAATTGGGTAACAGTTTATGACATGTATGTGGTATACTTGAAAAAATCATAATCCTTGTAAGTGTAAAGGATGTACAGTATTTTTTAAAATTATTATTTTTAGGCTGTTATTAAAGGGAGTTCTAATATAGTTTCTGAAAGTGATTCTCAAGGAATTTTCTAAATTTAAAATTGTATTTATTTTGAGTAGATATTACATGTAAATGGTATAAATTCAAATGATAAAAAAGGATACCCAGTAAAAAAATCTCCATCTCAGTCTTTCTTATTCTTGGACCACTTCACAGCCAGAGATGCTAGTTTCCAGAAAAAATTTTAAGAGGATTCAGGGAAATGATAATTTATCACTGTTTATTTTTTCTTTGAGGCATTGGACATGTGGTTCTACTTACTGTGATTTAGGCTTAGTATTATCTCAATTTGCAAGTTGGTAAAGACAATTTCATTTGTGGGTGTGATCAATACATATTATCATCTAAAACTCCTTTTGTGTGTGTGTGTGTGTGTGTGTGTGTGTGTGTGGCCTGACGCTTAGTAATAAAACTCTTTTAAAGTATGATCCTCTATATTTATCTCTTTGGTGAATCAAAGAGAATTTAGTTACTACCTGCAGAATTGCTTCCTTTTTTTTTTTAAATTTGAGGATGACAAATGAGAAGTAGGCAGTTAAACATGAAAGAAAAAACAAAATAGATGGTCATGTTTCAAGCTAATTTTTGTGGTATTGTGTCAGTAGACAAAAACCAGAGGTCCATGGTCGCACGTTAGGCATAACTTGGCATTCTAGAATTTGGTTTGTATATACTGCATACATATTGAAAAGTATGTTTATTTATATATGTAAATTCTCTGCTTTTCAGAGCCTACCAGTGTTGAGTGTACTGTGTTGAATGAATTGTAAAAGGATCAGGGTTTGGTGGACTGGTGCTTTGTCTATTTATTCACCCTTATTCTTTGGTGTACTTCAAGTAGACTCATAGCTTGGTCTTCCTTTTGTTAATCAAACTTTTTGCTAGACAAGACACTCTTAACTTTTTTTTTTTTTTTTTTTTTTTACGGTACGCAGGCCTCTCACTGTTGTGGCCTCTCCCGTTGCGGAGCACAGGCTCCGGACACTCAGGCTCAGCGGCCATGGCTCACGGGCCCAGCCGCTCCGCGGCATGTGGGATCTTCCCGGACCGGGGCACGAATCCGTGTCCCCTGCATCGGCAGGCGGACTCTCAACCACTGCGCCACCAGGGAAGCCCCGACAAGACACTCTTGAGAGAATAATGCCTTTAAAGTTCTGAATTGAATAAAATTTGACATCCACGTTGAACATCTAGTCTGGAAAGTAGCAGATAAGTAGGTCAGAGAAGTTTGCGTGGATTAACAGTAGCCATTGTTCAAATACTCAAGGAAGAGAATAGACCAGTCACCAAGCTACTTGGGCCTATTTTATAGATGGTGAGAATAATAATAATAGGTTAGTGTTGGTGTTTCCAGTTGCGTTTAGAAGCAGTTGTAACTGTCAGCCATTCCTTTTCAAGCTCACTTAGGAGATAATCCTTTGTCCTTTGGCACCTTACTCATTCAGACTAGTATATTACTCAGGACCCTTTTGGTTGCAGGTGGCCGAATAGTTTTAATTAAGATGGAATTTGTTGACTCATAACTAAAAAGGCTGAGGTTAGGTCAGCGGCTCCAGGGGCACAGAGGGTGTCGTGAGGACTGGTTTTGTTCTCTTCCTCTCTCAGCTGTGCTTTCCATGGTTGGCTTCATTCTCAGCAGAGCTTTTTCCACATGGAAGTAAAGACGGCCAGTGGACTCATGTCACCCTTGTACTGCTTGTGTTCCCAGATACAGGAACTTGCCTGTTTTCTGTATTTCCAACAAAATTACCGGGGAATATCTTTATTGTCTTGGTTCAGGTCATAAGCTTTTCCTGAATCAGTAACTGGGCCCGGTGGGTGGAGTCCATTAGCCACCTTGGGCTGTGCTTAGCAAATGTCAGATGTATGGCCATGTGATCCACCGTTGCTCAGAGGAGAGAGTTCTAGAAAGGAAGACTTGCACCCAGACAGAAGTGATAGATGTCTGTGATAGTTGAGCAGCTACAAGTTACATTTGATAACAGTGCTCTTTGAGGTGGTTTCTTTATTTCTCAGCTTTTGCCTTGGCTCCTACCTGTAATGTTCATATAATTCAAATACTGAGGTGCTGGTATGACTTAATCTGTAGACTAGAGAGTACAACTCAATCCATGTTACCTTTGGGAACTTATTTGAAATTGCTTTAATGATTGGTATAATAAAATAATTTTCCTAGGGTTATCTTATCTCTTAAGTAGTTTCTAACTCTGGATAATAACATCGGTAAGGGAGAAACTTGCGAACACTTCTGTGATACTGTCATACTAGAGTTAGTAGAGAAATTTCCATTGTTTTCATGTCTTAATCTTAGTAGTTAGAATAGTGAGAGTGGTGTTTTAGGCAAACTACTATTCACTTGGGATATTAAAACTGTCTTGTTTTTATTTGGGGCCCTGCTTCTTGATCTGTAAAATCTTTGAAAATGACCCCAAAATGCAGTTGAGGGGAGAACTGTGGCCGGGGGGGCCTGGCCCTGAGCTGTGTACTTGGAGTCTTGTGGTGCTCCATGTAACTCGCAGAAGTTGATAGATACCAGGGAGGTGATGCTCTTAACAGGGCATTTCGTCTGGCCTTCCTCTTAGATTACGTGCAGTCTAACGCCTCAAAGAACAGAGACTAGAATCTCTGGCAGAACTTGAGGCTTTTAGAAATAAGCTTTCACCTTATTTGGGAACATTGTTCACGGAGTCCATAAGGCTTATGTTGCCAAGTCTTTCTCCACTTAAGAGGCCTGGGCACAGTGTGTTATCTTTGATGAGTTTGTTGTATCTATGGAATCCATATAGATTTAATATCTTAGTATTGGTATATGAAGACATTTGGGAGGAGATAAAGAGAGACTTCTTTAAAAAGAAACATTGTATTCATGGCCTCAGTCCTCCAGGAAGGTGGAGGCTAGTTCAGGAGATAAGAGGATGAGTCTGCGCTTGTGGAGAAGAACATAAAGCTTTGTCTGTCCTTGAGCTCAGGAGGTCTGGATTTGAGTCCTTGTTCACCCACTTCACTGGTTCTACAATCCTGCTTAGCCTCTTTCCTCTTCAGTAGACTGGTAAGTTATATTACGGAGTTATGGGAATTAAATCGGTGATATGAACTGGCTTTGAAATCTGTAAAACAAGGTTTACTTGTTATTTTTAAGGTCTGTACCTTTAAGCAGTGTTAAGCAGTGTTTTAATTGAGACACTCTGACTATTTAGTTATCTTTATTACTGGTGTTTGTTAACTACCATTCTGTGTCCAGTGGCCTGCTTAACACTGTAAGGCAGGGGTCCCCAACCCCTGGGCCAGGACGTAGCCGGTTAGGAACCGGGCCGCACAGCAGGAGGTAAGTGGCGGGCCAGCGATCAAAGCTTCATCTGTATTTACAGCCGCTCCCCATCACTAACATCACCGCCTCAGCTCCACATCCAATCATCAGGCATTAGATTCTTGTAGGAGCTCAACCCCTACTGTGAACTGCGCACGTGAGGGATCTAGGCTGCGTGCTCCTTATGAGAATCTAATGCCTGGTGATCTGACGTGGAGCTGAGGCGGTGATGCTAGCGCTGGGGAGTGGCTGCAAATACAGATTATCATTAGCAGAGAGGTTTGACTGCACAGAGACCATAATAAATCAATGGCTTGCAGACTCATATCAAAACCCTATCAGTGAGTGGCAAGTGACAATTAAGGTGCATCTTACGCAGTAGACTGGACATAAGCACCACACTTCAGGTGTCACTGTCTCCATCACCCCCAGAGAGGACCATCTCCTTGCAGGAAAACAAGCTCAGGGCTCCCACTGATTCTGCATTATGGTGAGTCGTACAATTATTTCATTATATATTACAAAGTAATAATAACAGACATAAAGCGCACAATAAATGTAGTGCACGGTAAATGTAATGCGCTTGAATCATCCCAAAACCAACCCCACCCCCCGGTCCATGGAAAAATTGTCTTCCACGAAACTGGTCCCTGGTGCCGAAAAGGTTGGGGACTGCTGCTATAAGGAATATTCAAAAGGTATACAGGGCTTCCCTGGTGGCGCAGTGGTTGAGAGACTGCCTGCCAATGCAGGGGACACGGGTTCGTGCCCCTGTCCGGGAAGATCCCACGTGCCGCGGAGCGGCTGGGCCCGTGAGCCATGGCCGCTGAGCCTGCGCGTCCGGAGCCTGTGCTCCACAACGGGAGAGGCCACAGCAGTGAGACGCCCGCGTACCGCAAAAAAAAAAAAAAAAAGGTATACAAAACAGAGTCTTCAAGGAGCTTTATTTGGATAATGAGGCCAGACTTTTACATTTGAGAGGGGAAAAAACCATGGCCATAGCACAGTACACTATAATAGATAACAGTGTTTCTGCTTGGTATAAATACCAGCAATTTAGAGAAATGGGAAGAGAGGACCCCTTAGAAGGAGCTGCTTGGAGGTGGGCTATTTCAGTTGAACTGTACAGCACTTGATCAGTAGTTATTGATCACCAAGTATATGTGGAACTAGGCTAAGTCTTGTGGGAGTTACAGAGGACAAGCAGTCGTCCTCATCACGCTGTAAGAACTTCCTGAGTAGTTGGGGAGATGAGCCCGGTATGTTTTTACAACGCAAGGCCACGTGTAGAGGATAGGCCACACGCTGATTGAATGGTACCCACAGTAGGGTAGGGTTTGAGACAGGGACAGACACTTCTCACCTGTGGGAAGTTTCAGTACCAGACTGAATGTGGAGAGTGGGAATATAGGGCGGGGGGCCAGGAGAGAGGTTGGCGAGAACAAAGGTGCGGAGGAGTGAGAGTACAAGAGGCGTCCTGGGAACAGTGAAGGGCCAGAGTGGGGAGATACGAGTAAAAAGAATGAAAATTAAATTGGAATCAGGTTTTATAGAGTCATGGCTCTCAGGGAGGGCGGTAGCCTGGGAAGATACTGAATGACTTGGGGCAGGGGAGGGGTGTGCATTTTGAACAGGGAAGGGACAGGGACATGATCTGAGACCAGTTAGCGTTTAAGTTGATCCGAGTTGGGAGTGAGGTTTGACTAGAGGCAAGAAGCCTAGTTAAGGTTTATTGTCAACCTCGATCTGATGAAATAGGCACCTGTTTTGGGGTAGTGGTGGTAGACATGGAGACCCATGCGCGGGCTCTCCTGAGGGAAGGAGTTACCAGGACTTGGTGCAGAGTAGGAGAGAAGGGCTGGAAAAATCAAAGGTTAATCTAAGGTCTGAGCATGAACGACAGGTAGACAATTATAGAACCAGGAGGAAAATGGGAGGTTTAAGAGAGGGGAGGGTAGAAATTTGGGTTTGATTTTTAAATGTGAAACCCACATTCAAATGCTAAAAGAAGCCCTATCTGGTTCACCTATTCATTTCAGAGATAAATAGATGTCTAGAGATTAATTCTCTATACTTCTAATTTGAACGAAGCAAACAGGCTCTCTAAAAATATCTAGCAGAGGGGCTTCCCTGGTGGCGCAGTGGTTGAGAGTCCGCCTGCCGATGCCGGGGACGTGGGTTCGTGCCCCGGTCCGGGAAGATCCCACATGCCATGGAGCGGCTGGGCCCGTGAGCCATGGCCACTGAGCCTGCGCGTCCGGAGCCTGTGCTCCGCAATGGGAGAGGCCACAGCAGTGAGAGGCCCACGTACCGCAAAAAAAAAACCCAAAAAACCTAGCAGACATTTAAAAACTTGTGCCTGCATCCTCCCACTCTTCTTCTCTGGGTAGTTCCTGCCTCACAGGCTACTGTAGAGCGTCATCTTTCAAACTTGTGCCCGTCTTGGTCTTGGTCTTGCTCTCTGCTCCAGGAGTGCTGTTAGTCTGTACCATGTCACTTAGCTCTTAAAGATAAATTTTTGTGTTTTTGTTTTCCCTCGTGGTTGGTTTTGCAGCCCACTAGGTTGTGATTTGGTGCAGTGGATCAGAACACCTATCTGTGAATCTACCTTTCTGTTCAGAAAAGTCAGAGGTTGACCAACAAATACTATCCTTTACTTTGTACGTTTGCCAGCTATTAATATATCAAAAAGTTTGTTTTGCTTTCAGGATATACTGCCTCTAGAAAAAAAAAAATGAGTGTTTTCTCTTTGTGCCTTTTCCTTTTCCTCTGACTAAATCTCTGTTGAGCAGCTGCTGTGTTCTAGGTGCTGAGGTAGCTCATAAGAAGCTCAGAACGTCAATAGGCCGCAGTTTGGTTTGCTACTCACAGTATGAAGTAGCCCTTTTATTATTATTTTTAATACCAGCCTTACCTTTTAGAGTTTCAAGTTTTTCTATTTTAATATCTTGCAAGCACATCCGTGTTCACCTTGTCAACAGCTTCTTTAGAATCAGTCTTGGACTCTCATCCTTCATCTCCTTTTATTCCCATCCTAAATTTCTTTTTTTCTTTTTAAGCTTTTTTGTTTTTAGTCATGCTTACTGAGATAATATTTCATTTTATTTTAATTTGGTTTGGTTCGGTTTGGGCTTTTGGGATCTTAGTTCCCTGACCAGGGATCGAACCCTGGCCCCGGCAGTGAAAGTGCCGAGTCCTAACCACTGGACCGCCAGGGAATTCCTTCCCATCCTAAATTTCTTAATCTGTATAGAACACTTAATCCGTACCCTCAACGCTGCTATTCAGCACTCAAATGTTCATTGACTCTTAATGTTGTGATTTCTCCCTCCCCTTTTTTTAAAAAAATAAATTTATTTTATTTATTTGTTTTTGGCTGTGTTGGATCTTCGTTGCTGTGCGCAGGCTTTCTCTAGTTGCGGCAAGCAGGGGCTACTCTTCATTGTGGTGCATGTGCTTCTCATTGTGGTGGCTTCTCTTGTTGTGGAGCATGGGCCCTAGGTGTGCGGGCTTCAGTAGTTGTGGAACGCGGGCTCAGTAGTTGTGGCTCACGGGCTCTAGAGCACAGGTTCAGTAGTTGTGGTGCATGGGCTTAGTTGCTCTGCGGCATGTGGGATCTTCCCGACCAGGGCTCGAACTTGTGTCCCCTGCATTGGCAGGCGGATTCTTAACCACTGCGCCGGCAGGGAAGCGCCCCTCTTTAATTATTTTTTAAAGGAACTAATCTAGAATGAATTCTGGAGTATAGTTCTGTGAGGTCTGAGTTTTCATTTAGGTACAGTTAGGATTATGTTTAGTAAATGGATTTCTTTCTGTTTATCTGTATTAAAACTGTGTGCCATTTTGCTTTCCCCTTAATTCCAAATTTAAAATCTCTGTCCATTTTATGAAAGCGGAGTTAACTTTTAATAACTCAGAAGAGCTGAAATGCCAAATATGTATTATTTATAAACTTGGATATTTAAATTTTTTCCTGCCTCCACAGTATTCATAAAAACGTTAAGTCAAGTCTTAGTGATTTCTGGGGAGTCTTATTTATTTCTACCAAAATGTCCTAATCCTAGGTGGTGAGGTTTTCAGCTTTTTGGGAAATGTTAATAATTGTCATCATAGCAATACCTTTCTATGTTGTGCCTCACCATCTTTTATAGAGTGGTCTCAATTATCATGAGTCTCATCTCTCATGTGTTTGACTCTTAGGCAGCATGTACTTTGTGGTGTAGTTGATACCTCTAAACTGCCTTTTATGGACCAAATTAGAACTTTTCATTATCTACTGATGAGCAGACATATCTACAGATGGCATTTGTAGAGCTACCTACCAACCAGCTGTTCAGTTTCAACAACACTTTCTTAACTGTGTGGGTGTAATTTTTTGTGTCTTTTCCCCTGGGCTACCATAAAAATAAGTGGCAAACAAAATTGAAAATGCGAACACTGAGTAGGGATGCAAGCTTAGTTTTCAGTCTTAATGATATCATTGTCTTGCTTGTATTAGGTGGCCCAAAATGATGAGTAAATCATGTCACAAAGTTGTTCGCATGGCTGTTTTAAGCCATGTGACTAGTAATACAGGAAAATAATGGAACAAATATATGAACAAAATGATCAAACTGTATTAAAAGTTATTTGTAAAACCAAGTTAAATTAGGAATTTTATATATATATATATATTTTTTTTTTTTTTTTTTGCGGTAGGCAGGCCTCTCACTGCTGTGGCCTCTCCCGTTGCAGAGCACAGGCTCCGGACGCGCAGGCTCAGCGGCCATGGCTCACGGGCCCAGCCGCTCCGCGGCACGTGGGATCTTCCCGGACCGGGACACGAACCCGTGTCCCCTGCATCGGCAGGCGGACTCTCAACCACTGCGCCACCAGGGAAGCCGCAAATACCCTTTTTTAATGTGCAATTTGTTCTACCTTCGTACATCCTGACTTTGGGTACACTTTTATAGGAACACATTATGTACTAAAGTTGAGAAGTATTTCATTTCTTTGGCAAGCTTTGGGATGATTTTCTTTTACAAACAAGGAAACTGTGGCTCACAACACAAGCCTGCGAGTTCTTATTCCGAGTCTTCACCTACATGTGTAAGGGTTCTTTTGGGGGGGTGTCGTTTTTTGGAAAAGAGAAGGAACTTATAACTGGGGGGGCTCTGCTTTGTGAATGTGTTTTACTTGAAAATTGGTGTGTGTGTATTGATTGGCGTATTTATCTGGTGTCTGGAACATTCAGGGTGCAGTGCTCTTGGGAGTAGTCCAGCCTCAGCATCCTGGGAGAAAGCAGGAGAGAGCGAGCAGCGAAACGTGGACGGTTGGCAGCGAGAGGGCGTCGGTTCACAGTGCTGGTAGTGCCACAGTCTCCAGGGCTGGGCTTGAAATTGAGACTGTGTAATACACGATCTGTTATTTTTCTGTTCATTCAGTAAATAGTTATTGAATGCCTGATATGTGCTGGTTGCCATGCTAAACGCTGGAGATGAAACACTCATATTTTCTACCTTCAAGTAATTTCGTGGGGGTGATAGACAAATAAATATTTACAATGTAGTGTGAAACCCTGATAGAGAAGTACAGGAAGCTATGCAAACACGTATTTTTCTAATTTACAGTTTCCGTGAAACTAATGGACGTAAATCCTGAAATGGCTAGGCAGTGAAGTTGAGGGGCACAGCTTGAAGTCTTCGCTGGGCTCTATAAAAACAATTTAGGAGTTAACTCAAATATGTTCAATTTAGTTTGGCAGATGTCTGATTTTGGAGGAGACCATGCCTTTTCCAATTTCTGAGAATATCATGCTTAAAAGTTGTTTATAAAAGGTACTATTCTATTGCACTAAAAGAAAAATTATCTTTAACTTAGACCAACCATGTGTGTTGGTTCTTTGTTTGGATTTAAAATCTCTTACTGACATGCTAATTATTTTGCCTGTTGAATCAAGTCTAATAATAAAAGTGACCTGAAAAAAAAAGAAGTACTCTTCTGGTACAGCCACTTTGGAGGACAGTTTGGTGGTTTCTTACAAAACTAAACATTACTCTTACCATAAGATGCGGCAATCAGGGCTCCTTGGTGTTTACCCAAAGGAGTTGAAACTTAGGTCCACACAAAAACCTGCACATGGATGTTTATAGCAGCTTTATTCATAATCGCCAAAACTTGGAAACAACCAAGATGTCCTTCAGTAGATGTATGGATAGGGAAAGTGTGCTTATATCCAGACAGTGGACTAAATAAAAAGCAATGAGCCATTAAGCTGTACATGTAGAGGGGCAACGTATATATGGGAAATCTCAGTGCCTGCTCGCAATTTGTTGTAAACATAAAACTGCTCTCAAAAAATAAAGTATTAGAAAAAAAAAAGTACTCGTGGTGACTAAGTGGTGCGCACTGTCTCAGAACGATTTCTTTCATGTTTGTGTATGGGTTCTGAGTACAGGGAGGTTTATCGCATTGCCAGACACAGTTGGCACGGGACTCCATCCTGGGTAAAAAGTGGCCACTCCAGTGGCAAACCTGGAATCCAGCGTTCACCTTCATATCTGGTTTACTTACGGTAAAGATGGCTGTCACAGTGATTGCCCAGCTTTCCTCCTAGGAACTGAAGCCAGTTAGATTTCTTTCACAGAATGGTTCTCCTTGAAGCAGGTTTTGTTTTCAGACAAATAAATCAAAAGAACATTAGGACATTCCCTTTAGGACTTAGAAGTTTGGTCTCAGTGAGTTTGTTATTAGAGTGATTTTCAAACCTGTTTTTACCTTTGGCTGCTTTCCACTGAATCCATTTGAAAATGCATTAGTGGAATCCTTTTCTCTTAACAGGGCTTTCCCAGGGTTCTCTTTCAGATTATTCCATTATACTTTTCTTGTGCTTCCAAATAGTTTGTAGAAATTATTTTTCCTTGGGGCATACTGAAGACTCTCTCAGTGTTAATTAATTGACCTTATATTACTAGTATCTATCATTTATAAACTTAGCAAACTAAGTTGCTACGATTCGAAAATATCGCTGGATTTCAAGGATGGGGCATAGAAGTTCAGCTGGTAAATTCCAAATGCCCTCTCTCCAGCTTGGGCTCTGCTTTTCTGTTCCTTAACCTTCTGCTTACTTTGTTGTCTACTGACTGTAGAAACAAACATGGCTGGATGGATAGGAGTTATGGTTTGCATTTTTTAGTTTTTTTAAAAAATTGAGTTAAAGTTCTCATACCATAAAAATCACCCTTTTAAAGTGTGTATTTCACTAGCTTTTAGTACATTCAGAGTTGTGCAGCCATAACCGTTATCTAATTCCAGAACATTTTCATCACTCCCAGAAGAAACCTCATATCACTAACAGTCACTCTCTATTCCACCCTTCCCCCACCCCCTGGCAACCACGAACCTCCTTGCCTATCTGGACATTTCATAGAAGTAGAATTAAATAATTTGTGGCCTTTTGTGTCTGGCTTATTTCACGTAATGTTTTCAAGGTTCCTCCATGTTGTAGCATATATCAGCATTCCTTTTTATAGCTGAATAATACTCTGTCATATGGATTTGCCACATTTTGTTTATCCATTCATCATTTGGACATTTGGATTGCTTCCATTTTGGAGCTATTAAATGCTGCTATGAACATGTATAAGTTCGTGTAGGGACATACGTTTTCATTTCTCTTGGGTGTATACCTAGGAGTGGAATTCTTGGGTCATGTGGTAACTTTGTTTAACTTTCTGAGGAATGTTTTCTACCGCTTTTGCGCCATTTTACATTCCATCCAGCAATGGATGTGGGTCGGAGTCTCTATATTCTTGCCAACACTTGTTGTTGCCCATCTTTTTTGTTAGAGCTATCCCAGTGGATGTGAACTAGTTTCTCACTGTAGTTTGTTTTTTTTTTAAAATAAATTTTATTTATTTATTTATTTTTGGCTGCGTTGGGTCTTCGTTGCTGCACACAGGCTTTCTCTAGTTGTGGCGAGCGGGGACTACTCTTCCTTGGGGTGCCAGCTTCTCATTGCAGTGGCTTCTCTTGTTGAGGAGCATGGGTTCTAGGCACGCAGGCTTCAGTATTTGTGGCACTTGGGCTCAGTTGTGGCTCACGGGCTTAGTTGCTCCGCAGCATGTGGGATCTTCCCGGACCAGGGATCGAACCTGCGTCCCCTGCATTGGCAGGCGGATTCTTAACCACTGTGCCACCAGGGAAGTCCCTCTCACTGTAGTTTTGGTTTGCATTTCCCTGTTGATTAAAGATGTTGAGGACCTTTTCCTGTGCTTATTGATTATTTGTATATCTTTTTTTTTTTTTGACTGCACTACACAGCTTGTGGGATGTTAGTTCCCTGACCAGGGATTGAACCCGGGCCACGGCAGTGAAAGCACCGAGTTCTAGCCGCTGGACCAGCAGGGAATTCCCAGTATATCTTATTTGGAAAAAAATGTCTATTCAGATTCTTTGCCCATTTTTTAATTGGGTTATTCATCTTGATATTGATAAGTTGTAAGAGTTCTTTGTGTATTCTAGATACTAGACCCTTATCTGGTATATGATTTGCAGGTATTTTCACCCATTCTGTGGGTTCTCTTTTCATTTTCTTGGTAGTGTTTGAAGCACAGAAATTTAGTTTTGATGAAGTCCAATTTAATTATTTTTTCTTTGGTTGCTTTTGCTTTTGGTGTCATATCTCAGAAACCATTGCCCAATCCAGGGTCAAGAATACACCCACTTTCTTCCAAGAATTCGACAGTTTCAGCTCTTACATTTCAGTCTTCATTCCATTTTGATTTAATTTTTCTCTATGGTATGATTCTTTTGCATATGGATAGCTCGTTATCCCAGCACCATTTGTTCAATATGACTTTCTTTTTAACTTTTCCCCCCTTTATTTACCATCAATCCAAATACTTATATTAATAGTGCCTGCAGATGTGCAAAGCATATAAGACTGCGGAGTATACAGTTTACAATAAGAACTTGTCTTCCCTTTGGGTCTTACATCTAGTTGAGATTGATGGTGGCATATATACATGAAATCGTTAAATAGTGTATGATTCGGTGCCAGAGGAGTGGTGGAGAGGACAGAATTCATTAGGAACTGAGAAGACTGAGTAAGTCTGTGTGGGCAGAGAAGTTCGTAGAGAAGATAAAGCCATTGACCTTAGATAAGGTTTAGATACAGAAAGACCAGAAATGGTCAGAGCAGAGCTTACTGAAGCAGTTAGATTCTTTTGGCCCCAAGTATGTATGGGACACCTTTTAGACAGATTTTAAAATTTTCCTGGATTACCAAGTATTCTCTTAGCCTAAACTGTGTTATTAGAATTTGGAAGCACCTGATATATACTTTGTGCAGTTGTATTTAGAAGTAAGGGTAGTTTCTATTTTGGCCACCCCACATTGGATTGGGTACCTTACGGGCACCATCTCCAGTTTACTTATCTTTTTACTTCTCTCAGTGGTTGTCATTGAGCCAGACTTATTATATTCCCTCTTCACAGTCCCTACAGTCTTCGAGATTTCTTTTCTTAAAACTCTGGAAAAACTATTCTTGTCATGGTCACTGATTACTTCTGTACTGTAGGTCAGTGGTCAGCTCTCAGTCCACATCTTACTTGATACGTAGCAGCACATTTAACGCAGTTGGTTACTCCCTCCTCCTTGGCACATTTTCTTCACTTGGCTTTCTGAACACCATATTTCCTTGATTTTCCTCCCACATCAGAGTTAGTATTTCAGTAGTCTTTGTTAGTCCCGTCTTCCAGTTCTACTTTGTCTTGGTCTCATAAACTTGGAGTTCCCAGGACTCTCCCTCCTTTTATCACTTCTGGGTGTCTGCCCCGGCTCTCTCTTGTTGATTTCATTTAGTATCTTATGTGTATGTATGCCAGTAACTCACAAATTCGTATCCAACCTTGACCTTATTCTTGAACTCCAGGTTTATATATCCGACTCACTCTTACACATATGCACTGGGGTGACTACTCAACGTCTCAGCTTTCACAAGCCCCAAACTGAACTCTTTTATGTCTCCCTCCCCCTCATAACTGCTCAGCCTTTAATCTTTTTCATCTGAATTGAAGACAGCTTTGTCTTTCTGGTTGACTTGGGGTGAAAACCTTGGAGTCATCTGTGAGTCCTTTCCTTCCCTCATACCCAGGCAAAATCCTGTTGGCTTTGCCCTCAGAATATGTCCGGAATCCGACCACTTCTCACCACCTCCACACCTAACACCCTGGGCTGAGCCACTGTTCTCATCTGGATTGCGGCCACAGCCTCCTGACTCATTGCCCGGCTTCTGTCTTGTACTCCTATCATCAGCCAGAATGACTGTTTTAAAATGTTATGTCAGTTTACGTAGCTGTTCTGCTCAGAACTTTGCAATGGGCATTCCTATCCCTCAAAGAAAGTAAAAGGCAAAGACTTTACAGTACCAGAAAGGCCCTACAAGATCAGGACCCCCGCCCTGGTCTCCTGGGCTTCCTCTTCTCCTGATTTCCTTTGCCAGAAATCTACTTTAGCCACACTGGCCTCTTTGCTATTTCTTGAATAATCTAGGTATATTTCTGCAATAGGGCTTTGTCCCCCTCAGTCTGGAATTGCTTTCCTCTGTAGGGGAGGACAAATAATTTTCTTTCTACCCTTGCAAGTTCTTGGCTGAGAATACTATATTAAAAGATTAACCAGTGAAAAACAGACAGTTTGTTAACACGTATACCTCATGTGTATGTGGGAGATTCTCAGGAAAAAAAAATGAGTAACTCAAAGAGGTGGCTTACAATTCAGGCTTAAATACCATCTTCAGCTAAAGACAAAAGAAAGGTTGGTACGGGGAGGCCAGTAATGGAGAGGTTACCAGGAAAAGCACAATAAACAAGAATAAGGTTTGTTATACAGATCTAAGTCTGAGCTGTCATCATGATAAAAAACATTTCTTTAGAGGTTTAGAGTCATTCTTCTCTGCCTGGTACAGAGAGGGAGATACCCTTACGAATGGGGATTTATTTTATAAGTTTAAATTTCCTTTACCAAAGGGTAACTTCTACTCTGTTCTCAGAGCTTCCGTGTCTGCTGTTTCTCAGAATAATCAGCTCAAAATCATTCTTACGCCAAAGAAGCTATTTTGGGGTGGCATATTCTCCTACCCTTCACCCCCCGAGGTATCCACGTGGCTAATTCCCTCGCTTCTTTCAAGTCTTTGCCCAGATGTCACTTTCTCAGTGAGGCCTACGATGTCCACCTGTTTAAGATTACAACTGCTCAAGCCACGTACACTCCCCATTTGTTTTACTCACCTTCCCCCCACCCCTGCCAGTGGCACGTATCCTTTTTTGTCATACTGTATAATTGACTTACTTTGTGTTTATCTTCCTCACCAGAAAGTAAGTTTTAGGGCAGAGATTTTTGCCTGGGCACTTCTATACCTGTCACATAATTGAGTGCTCAATAAATAGCTGTTGAATGAATAAACATCCTAAGGCTACTGTACTTTCAGGCTTTTTTTGTTTTTAATTTGGCTGCGCTGGGTCTTAGCACAGCCAAATTTCTGATATAAATTAAAGTTTAAGAACCACCAGTATGAGCAGGATTTCAGGAGCCAGGTCTGTTGCTTACAGGTATGGATGTGTAGATCTATGAGGTAATTGACAAGTATAACTGAATTTGTTCTCTCTTGGTTCTTCTCTTTCTCTTCCTCCTCCCTATTTCCTGAGGCAGTAACACAGGGAAAGAGGATATAAACTGGAGTGACTTCCAGTTGATTAATTGCGCGTGTCAGGGTCCCCAAGACTACCTTTAGGTTCTAGTGATTACCAGGAGGATGCACTGGACTCAGCAGGTAGTCATACCCATACTTACGGCTAACATTTATTACAGCAAAAAGATACAAGGCAAAAATCAGCCAAGGGAAAAGTCACATGGGCAGAGTCCAGAGGAAACCAGGAGAAAGCTTCCAAGAGTCCTCTCCCAGCGGAGTCACACAGGGCACGCTTAATTCCTCTAACATCAAATCCTAACAAGTGTGAAGTGTTACCTACCAGGGAAGCTCCTTTAGAGACACAGTATTCAGGTGTTTACTGGGTACTTGTCATACAGGCACCCTCTGTCTAGCAGATACCAAAATTCCAGGGATGCCAAGAAGAAAAGTAGTTCAGCACAAACCACATTATACGAACAGTTGAGGCACAGTGAGCCATTCTTAACCAGTTAGGGTGGTAGGAACCCTCTGGTTCCAGGCCTGCTTGCAAGGTTGACCCTTGACTGGCATCTGGGAACTTGGATTTCAGGAGGGTTCCTACCCCCTACCTGGTTAAGAATGGCTCACTAGTGCTTACAGGTGGGGATATGTTAACTCTTTTCTGCCGTGTTTCTCTTTTCACTGTTTTCATCATGGTATCCAAAGAAGTTTGTTTTTTCTTCTTTATGTAGAACATAAAGCATTTAGATTTATCTCTCTTTAGGACATTTAGTAATAATCAAAATGTGAGAATGACTTGGACAGTTTAAGTGGATTGAATAAGTGAGTTTATTCATGGAGGCATAGTTTCTGGAAAATGCCTTCAAGTATTATTGTCTCCTGATTTTAGTAATTACAAAAGTGGTTTATTTCATAGTAAAATTTTAAAATTTATTCCAAACGATAAAAAATTAAAATAGCTTTCTTAGTATTCACTTGAAAAATATTATCTATGAATGTGACCATCTGTTCAAAGCAGACACTGATTTTTCTTCACTTTACTTCCATCTTTCATGTTCCAAAGGGCCAATTTGTAACTTGGCATCTTTGGATTTGCTTTTGGGAATAACCAATCTTCTTCCTTTCTTTCTTTTTTATAGGTCAAGATGCTGAATTATCAGGGACGCTTTCACTTGTTTTGACACAGTGCTGTAAGAGAATAAAGGATACTGTTCAAAAATTGGCCTCAGACCACAAAGACATCCACAGCAGTGTTTCTCGGGTTGGAAAAGCCATTGATAAGGTATGGTGTTGAGGGGAGTGTCTGGTGTGCTTTAGCATCATCCTTCATCTCCTGTCACTGCTTCAGTAACATTAGCGTTCTCAGATTATTTTATGTTGTTTCTTTTATCCTTGCTTTTAATAAACTTTTGCAGATCTGGTTTTACTATGTTATTCTTAAAGTTCCCTGTTGCTGTTATTTAAAAAACAAAAAGAAAACAAACCAAAAACCTCTTTTTACAACCTTGTTTTTTACCCATTTGCTTAAATGATTACCGCTCCTAGTGTCATGATGAGTAAATTTCCAAGAAATTTTAACTTACTAAGAGGGAGTTTGTTTATAGAAGTAACTTCTCCTACTTCCTGAGTCATTCCCAGGCCGTGACTCTGCCTCTGTTATGGGATGATTAGGAGAACACGCTTGCATCTGTCTCCTCTGCAGCATCTTAACTCTTGTTGTCTTCCTGTGAGCATGCTCGTCACTTTTCTCCAGTGTTGCTTTCTGTGTGAGTGGGTTGGTTGCTAGCTAGCAAGGCCTGTCACTTGTATTGGGTGATTTTTCTTTTTAAATTTTCATTGGAATATAGTTGCTCTTGTGACATCTCTTAAATCTTTAACTTGGTGGTTTACTTGTAAGCAGTTTTCACTTTTAGCACTGGGCCAGTTTTGCCCTTGGAGTTCATAGTCCTAGTGGCGACTGAGAGAAGTGGCCCAAGGTTACTGTGTGATACCTCTGACTCTTTCAGAGGAGTTTGAAATAGTCAAACACTGGGGAGTTTGTGACTGTTTATGGACATTTTTGTTCACACATTGTAAACTTCCGGGAGGGTAGGAAGAACTTTTGGGGAGAGCTGTTTGTAGTAAAACCGGTCTTATGAGCTGCTCCATATGTATACATGAGAACAGCAGCTGTAACGTAGAAACTCGTGGAATCCAGAGAGTGGCTCTAACTCGTGGGCAAGTCTGTTAAAAAGAATCCTACAGAGCAGTAGTATTGAAAAGCTAGGCTCGAGGCAGCCTCAGTGAGCACTAGATGCTCGTAAGGAGATGTGCTTAACCGGTAGGTACGGTGTGACAGGACTGTGAGTGGTGGGGCTCTGGGGACTGTTGGGGTAGCTGTGCCTTCAGAAGTGTTAGTGACCTTTTGGAGAGCTCTCACCACTCCCACAGCACAGTGGGCTTCGCCTCAGCCAAAGAGGCAGAGGAGTGGTGTTGGCGGCAGCAGCCTCATTTTTGGGTCAGTGATGGCCGTTGCCAGCAGAGGCTGGGAAGGCAGCAAGTGTTCTCTGAAATAGCTTTGAGGTTGTGATGCCTGTTTGTTAATTGCAGGGGAGTGAACACAGCTTTGGAAGTGGCTTCAGCCTCAGACTTCTGGGGGCTGTGGCGCTGGATGCGGTCAGCTGGTACGTGAAGTGATTGTTGGCATGTACTGCTTAAAGACCTCCTGGAATGGTGATGGGGGCACTTTAGAGGGGGTCTTAAATCACTGTGGGTGAGGAACCCTCTGTTCTTTAGGGTGAGGTAACTACTGGTGGTGTTTAGGAAGCTTCGGATTTTGGTGGCCGACAGTGACCAAGGCGTTCTAATGATGGTTCAGACCCCAGGAGGTTCCTGGAGGCGTTGACCACCAGGCTGCCTGCAGTTATGCCAGTGTCGGGGGGCAGCAGGACCAGAACATGCCATGACAGTGAGGATAGCTGAAGCTTCCAAAGCAGCCAATCAGAGAAAGCGTCTGAGAAAAGATCCCAGATTCTGGGAATAGGTAGGGACGGCCTCAGCAGTCGTACCTCAAGTGTGCGGACTACTGGCCACCAGGATTTGGAACATTTGGGCAAATAATTCAGGAGCTTTGCATTCTGCCACTAGTAGGGTGACCAGATGTCCTCATTTCCTAGCTTATGTCTTGTCCTGTCATAATTATCATCAGAACCCTCTTTTACTCTTGTCCCCCAGCTACTGGTGACTTGCTAAACATGTCTTCCTCCTGATCTGGCAAGTCTTTATAGATATTCATAAGGGTTATCATATTTTGGCTAATCTTTGAGACAAAGCATTTAAATGGATTTGGTGCTAGAAATGGATGTATCTTTTTGAGATTGGATAACAAGGGAACACATAGTGAGTAATCTATATTCTGACTGTTTTAGGGGGGATGTGTTTGAGGTGAATGTTGCTAATTAAATATTTTAATTTACTCATTTCTCTTTGGAATATATTTTTCAGGTACTTGGAAGTTATAAGGGCTTTTTCAAGTAATTTCTTTTTTTTTTTGGTAGGTTTTATGTTCCTGTGAAAGTAGTTTAGGTTCTAGGTGACCCGGATTCTCGATTCTTCTGATTTGTCATATGAAATAAGATCATTAAGTTGATACTGGTGATATTTGTTGAATTATAGTCCTGGGGCACAGCAGAAAGCTTGGATCTCTTAGCCCAGTTCGCTAACATTTTCCAGTGCATTCTCTCCCCTTTTTTGGGGTGGGGGGGCATCTACTTAGCCTCAGCTGTAAACGAAGCTGTTACCCTGTTAGAACTACCTAGACCTTGTACATGAGCTTCCCATGCATATGAGGAACTCTGTGTTGGCTGTTGTTGTCTAAGACTTCATTGCCTTGTAAAGTCTTCCTGCTCTTCTAGTTTGCACCTGGTAAATATGTGCAAGCTTCTGGGGCCGCCTGCTATAAAGGCTGGGTGGACTTGTGTGGACTGGTAAAGAAACAGGATGAAGCTGAAGCCATTGTGGCTGAAGCCTTTAAAGGCTCAAGCCTTTACACGACAAACAGCCTTGAGTAATAAACTGGAATGTCATCCAGCGGCCTGTGAGTACCATGTTATGGACACATGTTCCCACCCTGCTGAGAGGAGGACAGTAAAGAAGCCGGTGACTCCTTTATGAGCAGGTTGGTTGTTGAGTGAGGAACTTCAGTAAATTTTTGACATGCTTAAATGATTTATTTTTTCCTTTAATGTTTCAGTGCTCCTTTTAAAGTTCTTTAGTCATCACTTCGCTGAAAATGTACACAGAAAAGAAGTTTATGATGTTAACCAAGACATTTTCTGGCTTTTAATTATTGCCAACATAAAAAGTTATTGAAGATTTCTGCTTCGACGTGTTGACTATTTCCAGATGCTTGTAGTATAATCATAGTTTATAATATATAATAACAACAACCATTGGGTTTTGTGGTAAAATTTCTTTAAAATGTGTTTTTATTATTTATTTTATAATTTTTAAATTCCTTCTCTATTTTAAGAAAATCTAGAATTCTCTCCTGTTTAGTGTATTTTATTTAGTGTGTTGCTTAGTCCTTTGACTTTTTTAAAGTTTAATTCCTAAGAAAAGTCAATAAAAGCAATTATTGCTTTAGACTCGTGTGTGTGTGTGTGTGTGTGTGTGTGTGTGTGTGTGTGTGTGTGTGTGTGAAATAGTGCTAAGATTTTAAAGAGTCTAAAATTTGCTGTGGGACAGTGGAAAGTGAAACATATAGTTCTTTAGAAGATTGTGGTCTAGTTTGTTCATGTAAGGGTGCTTTTTGTACACATAAAAGAACTGGAAAGATTCCGAGGCAAGATAAAGTGAGTTTGCATAGGATGGACTCTGCTTACTATAAAAAGGAAAGCGAAGATCATTATGCTCTTGATTAATCAAAGGTTTCTGGAGTTGATATTTTAAATTTGATTTGGAAGAATGGGTAAGATTTAGAGCAGCAGAGCAGTGAGGTGTGGTTCTTCTGTGGCACCCAGAAAGGAGCTGAACAGCTGAGAAAATGCTTGACTCCTGTTAAAGGCTCTCAGGGACTGACTGGATTGGAGCGGCTGCCCTTGTCAGGACTAGGACAAGATCAGGCTGGGGACAGGCCGGTGATGGAAGGCCTCAGGGATTTGTTCCAAGGAGATGAGGGGGAAAGGGAGGGAACGATGAAAGCATGTGAGGATTTGCTTGCCTTCGTTAGATAGGATGAAATTAGACTAAGGAGAGTTCAGGAGTAGGAAGATACAGGTCTCACTTAATGGAGTGTTGACCGTGTTCCAGACACTGAGCTGAGAGCTTTACATACATTTATAGCCCATGATGCAGGTACATTATTCCCATTTCACATATGAGGAAACTAAGATTCAGAAATATTAAGTAACATACCCCAGATGTACAGCTTGGAAGTGGCGAATTGATGTTTGGGAAAAGCTATCACTCAAGAGTTTGTTCTTAAACACTGTGCTGTGCTAGGAAATCAGGCCATTGCAGGGCTGGTAATGTTTTAAGGGGGAAAATCTTCTGCCACTAGATGGAGCATCTACACTGGTGAGGCAACATGATGACTGTTTAAAAAATGGAGTAAGGCTATAAAAAGTGAAATAGAGAATATTTTAAGATAGTCCTGGGTGAGCCGTTTGGAACTGCCTTTTATGTAGGTATGACTGGGGTATGAGAGGAGAAAAAGATACTGGCAGGAGAAAATTTGGGGGGTTTAACCTTAAAAAGTCATTTGGTTTGAGTGGGTGAGGTCAGATAAGTACTGGCTCTAAAGTTCTTACTATGTAATGGATAAATCCTTGTAGTAGAGAGACAGACGTTAACGAAGGAAGGAGATTAAGGAAGGAAATGAAGGAAATTAAAAAGGCTAGAAAATTTAGTCTAAGATGAAAAAGCTAAGATTTGAGTTCTGAAATATAGGCAGATAGTTTGATTTATGTTTTGGGTGGAATTTTTAGAATTATTGAAAAGGAATGGTGAACAAAGTTATAAAAAGGCAACAGTGATTAGAAGCTAGGAACAAATTCCCTAAAAATAAAACATGTCACACTAACCGCCTTCCCCCCCTCCCCGCCACCAATTACTAGCAAGGCATTTAATAAAAATCTCATATTTTTGTGGTCAGGATGGAAGATGTTCCTTTTTAAATTATGTGGTTTGAATAGGAGCAGCCGTGTTCTCGATACCGTGTCCACTTCGGCCACAGTGCTGCATGGTGTGAGGATGGGCCTGAGCCATCCAGGTTTGGCCACCTTCGTTTGCTCCAGGGTGGGTACCTCAACGTCCTTCCCGAGGATCTTCCTCATTCGAGCCCTTATGGAAAGAAGGGCTGAAAATACGTGAGCCCTGGAGTGATTCGTAGCCCTTGAAAGAATCTGGTCTCTTGTGGGAAGCAAAACCACATGTCGCGAGAAAAGGGAGGGGAAATCTTTGGAGACCCGTTTGTCCTCCTGTCTACCCCTGGTTACCTGTGCCTCTTTTTAAGTCCAACTTGCTTGGGCAAAAGAGATTTCTATTTGTAGGAACCCAGAGTCCTGACTTAGGCAGCTAGTTGCTCTCCGGGTCTCTTCACTTGTACTGGGCTTCAGTTTCTGTGAAACGATATTGGTTTTGCCCATTTCAGTCTGAAGATCATTCTCAGAAGAGGAGTTGAGTTCCGCTTTCTCTGCCATGTGTCCCATTACGTTATTAGTTTTAGGCTCTGAGCAGAATGAAACTACATTATTTAGTTGGTAATGATAATTATTTGTTGAATTACAGTCTAGTCCACAGAGGAAAGCCTGGACCTTTGCAGTCAGGTCTCAGATGAGGATACAGGATCAGAGAGCCCCACTGGATCTGGAGGGGCTACAAACCCACTTTTGCCTGAGTCTAGATGAAACAGCTTGCTTGGTCTAGCATCCAAGTTAGGTTGGGTTGAGAGGGGAAACAGACCCTATACCTATTAAGCTGTGCCAACTAATCCAGTCTGTAATTGTATTCAAGTGATTTTAAATTACTGAATTTATTATTAATGCCTCTGTTAAAGTGCTTTTGTGTTTTTATTTTTATTTATGTTTTCTAAAATGAAGCTCTTTTAAATGGAGAATCAGAAGATTTGGTGGCAAGGCCTGGCCCTCAGATTCAGCATCTGCGTTATTGAAGGCTTACAAGGGGATAGGTACTGATAGTAGATATCTTCATGTACGTTATTTAATTTAGTCTTTAGCAATACCTTGTGAGGTAGAGATTGTGGTCGGCACACACAGATGTGAAAACTAAGACTTTGGTTAAGTAACCTGCCTGAGATCACAGAACTAGAAAGCAAATGGAAGAGCTGGGATAAAAGCCCAGATTTTAAGACTTTGAAGAGCCTTTCCCAGCTGGAGTTCTTTGAAAAAATTAATTCCTAGTACCCTGAGGGCACCCACTATATGTATGCATTTCTGTCCTGTGCTTCTAGAGTGGTAAGAGGTGTGTGCCTTCTTTGGGAGAATTAGTAAGATAGTCGCTCAGATTTCTGTAGTTGGTTCAGATAAGGAGGAAGTTGATTGACCAGAGCAGAGAGGTATGTGAAATAACATGTAAAATAACTGTGAAGGATGGGGATGTAAATGTGACAGGTGGTTAGATTGTGGGGCATTTTAAGGATCTTAAAAGCCCAGCAGAGCAGTTTGGCACATGTCTGGCCATGCCACATGACTCCCCTTTGTTTATAAAGAAATAACTTATCAGTGTGCATCCCCTAACCTCCCCCCACCTTCCTTGATCTGGCTAATCTACCTGTCTCTTAACTTTGAAAACTAAAGGAGAGGTATGAATATCATGCAGAGGAGAGACTGGAATGTCTAAAAGGAGCAACATTTATAAATGCTCATTATGAGACACTACTAAGTTTATTTTCCAACCCATAGTTGGCAAAGCACTGCTGTCTGGTATATACCTACATATGGATTATTTTATTACAGGGCGTATACCTCATCATCACCTTTACTAAGTTTACTAGTAAAAATTTAGCAATTTTCCCCTAAAGGGTTTATAACAATGTATAGTCCTACTGAACATATATAACAGTTTCTGTTTCCTCAATTCCTACTTACACTTGGTATTATCAGATTTTTTTTTTTTTTTTTTTTTTGCGGTACGTGGGCCTCTCACTGTTGTGGCCTCTCCCGTTGCGGAGCACAGGCTCCGGACACGCAGGCTCAGCAGCCATGGCTCACGGGCCTAGCCACTCCACGGCATGTGGGATCTTCCCGGACCGGGGCACGAACCCGTGTCCCCTGCATCGGCAGGTGGACTCTCAACCACTGCGCCACCAGGGAAGCCCTATCAGACTTTAAAAAAATTTAAATCAATCAGATGGATGTGAAATAGTATCCATTTGTATTAATTTGCATTTCCTTCATCATCTTTGAAGTTGAGCACCTTTTCATATGTTTGACCATGTGAATTTTCTCCTTTTTGAATTTCTTGGTTATTTGTCCATTGTTTTCTACTGGGTTATTTGTCTTTTTTATTGATTGGTAGGAATTTTTTTTAAAAAAACGTCTTTTGGATACTAATCTTTTTGGGGTTGTAGTGAAGTAGGTATCTTTTCCCAGCCTGCATGGAACCAGAATCCAGGTCTTTTTGTTCTCTGTTAAATATTCTTTGCAGTTTACCTCTCGCTGCTAAATCAGATTAACTGGGTGCTTAGAAGGGAAGTTGATTCCTGGTGGGTGCAACAGTAGCACATAGTTAGGTTCACAGGCCAATTTTTCTTCAAAAGTAGATGGAGAAGTTTAAAAAAAATTAACAGTATTAAAGAATTGGTACTTAGGAATTAAAACAAATGCTGAGTTTTATTGTGTATGGTTATCACTACCTGCTCAATAATTATAATTTCATAAAATGTATTTCAGAAATGGATTTGTTTTGGATAGTGAGCAATGAAAGCCAGCCCTTAAATCTAACCAATTTGTAAGCATGTTCATGATACGGCAGAGAGGTAGGACGGTTTTAGATTTCATGGTTTCATAGTGATGGTCTGTTAAAGTTATTTACTCCTCCTCTGCCTAGCTTCCAGATTTTAAAACTTTTAATCCATCAAAAATGTGAATGATACTAAAAGTACATGAGGTGGTGTACGAATTTATGTGTCCTGATTTCTCTTTTTAAGCCATAATATCTTTTCTAGGCGGACACACCCTTGGATGTATGCTTTTTTGCTTTTGATTCTTCTTTGAATCCTGCCTTCACATTTAAGAGCATCTTTCCACTTTTTTTTCCTTTTCCTTTAAAAATATAAAAGGAAAAAGTATAGTAAAACAGAAGTGGTAAACTAGACAGATGTTTCTCTTCACTAGCCACTTCTTGGCTGGTTTGCGGTGCTGCCAATTTCCTGGGCAGCCATGCAAATGAGTTTGGTCACCTAGCAACAGGGGCTAGAACTGATCCTTGCTCTGATGCAACAGTAAGAATGTACAGTTAAAACAAAAGGAGTTCTGATACTATATTGCATTTCCTCAACCTTTTTTTTTTTTATAATTTCAGCTTTAATTTTTACTGCATGTGAGCAGAAAATAAGCTATGAAAAAAATTTACTTATCGACCTCAGTGGTTTAAACTGGAAAATCAGAACGGTAGAAGGGAGCTCAGAAATTTTCATCAAATGCATTGCTTATTCATGCTTAGTTGTATTTTCCAAGACTAGCAAATAAGTTCTAGAACTTGAACGTAGTAGAGGTATCCTGAGGGCAAGGGTATTCAATTTTTCTTACCACCTGTGTAGTAGTGACCATGGTACACATTATAGGAATAAAGTTACATGAAGAGCATCATTGTAAAACCATCTAAATTTGTTTAAATGTTAGACTCTTTCATTTTAAAGTCATCAAGTTTTCTAGATGAACATTTACCTTTGGCATGTATATTAAGGAAAGATTTAAAGGAATTGTTTTGTTTGATTGGAGCAGTTACTGTCTGGTGGTAGCTATTAAAATCCTGACTGAGTATATACTACCAAAAAAATTGTCTGTTTTAATGTGGTCTGTGCTTTGAGCTGACCATTGTGTCTTCCAAAGTTTTTTTTCTTTCTTTCCTGCAGAATAATAGACACCTGATAAATGTGTTGGGGGTTGATGCGGTTGGGGAGTAATCATTGAATGAATAAGTAGAAATCCGAAGGTTGTAGTTGGAGTGAATGAGGTTGATAGATCCGTGAGGAACCTTAATTAGTCTCCGTGATTCTTGCTTACAGGGTGCATTCAGACAGTTATACAGTTATAGGCAGATTTCTGAGTTCATAATAAATTCTGTCATCTTCTGATACCCATTCCTTTAGTCATTTGAATGGCCATTTGGGAAATAAAATATGGGAGAGTGTACATCAGTCACCCTTCTAGGCCTGTACCTTAGTCCAGAAGAGGAACAAGATAGCACCGTCTTCACTTCTAGTGTTCTAGTTGTCATAGACAGCATAAAGATGTAATAATTTGCTTAAAAGTATTGATGAACTGTTATGAAATCATCTCTCAACAGGTGGAATCTGATAAGCAGATGGGAAATTAGAGAACATTATCCAGACAATTCTGGCTTTCCTTCAGTGCTAGATAGTCTATTCAGTATGGGCATGGAGACTATTGCTGTAGCATCTAGATACCCTGTATTATTTGCATTCTTTAGATTAAGTACCAGGCCAAGAAAGAGGTCTATAAAAAGAAAATGAGTAAAAATGAAGACTCAGGGTAATTTTGCTTTTTGTTTTTGTCTGAGTAATTCCAAATGTTAATGTGCATATTTAGTTTTAGGCTACTGACTTGACATCTAAGAATAGATAGTTCTTTAAAGAAAAATGGGCTTACTTTTGGAGAGGAGAGCTCTCCTGCATTGTAGTGATCGTAAACGGTAGGTGGTTTGCAGTTCTATTACTACCTGTTTGTGTATGTACTGTAAAATAATCCTGTGTCGTGCGGGCTGTATTTAAGCAATGATTGACTAAGATTGTAATTTCAGTAAATCTAAATGATCTCGTCTAATTAAATTCATGTGCTTCAAAAAAAAAAAAAAAGAAAGAAAGAAATGCAAGAGGTTTACCAGGGGGTAATGCCTATGAAAGATAAGGCGGTGGAAGTAAAATTGGGCAGGGAAAGCTTTCAGAGGTAGCTTTGTTTTTCCTTCACTCTTGATGTTCCGAGTTGTCTTCTACTAGTATAATTTCCCTTCTATCAGGAGAACTTTTAGCGATTCTTTTAGAGCAGGTCTTCTGCCAACAAATTCAGCTTTCCTTCATCTGAGAATGTCTTTATTTCACCTTCATTTCTGAAGGATATTTTCACTCGGTACAAAATTTGGGGATGACAGTTCTTTTCTTCTAGTACTTGAAAAGTGTGCCACTTTCTTCTGGTCTCCATGGTTTCTATTGAGAAATCTGTAGTCATTTGAATCATAGTTCCCCTATAAGCAGTGCATCACTTTTCTTGATAACTATTTCAAGATGTTTTCTTTGTCTTAAGTTTTTAACAGTTTGATTACGAAGTGTCTAAGTGTGGATTTCTTTGAATTCATCCTTTTAGGAGTCTGCTGAGCTTCTTGAATCTCTAGATTTATGTCTTTTGCCAGGTTTGGGAAATATTAAAAACATTTTTTTCTACACTATACTCTTCTGTTGTCCTAGCACTCCATTGACATGACTGTTAGATCTTTTGTTATTGTCATGCAGGGCCCTGAGGCTCTGTTCATTATTTTTCAATCTTTGGTTATTCAGGTTAGATAATTTCTATTGATCTTCACTGACTTTTGCGCTGTCGCCTCTGTTCTGCTGTTGAGTCCATGCAACAAGTTTTTCATTTTGATTACTGTATCTTGTTTCTTGCTGAGGCTTTCTGTCTTTTATTTCAAAGTGTTTGCCCTTCCTTCTTGAAGCAATTTTATAATTGTTCTAACGTCTTTGATGATACCAACATCTGTCATCTTTGCATTGTTGTCTGTTGAACATCTTATGTGAATTTAGATTTTCCTAGGTCTTCATATGACAAATAATTTTGGATTGTATTTTGGACATTTTTAATATTATGTTTTGAGCCTCTGGGTCTTATTTAAGTTCTATGGAGAATATTAATGTTTTTCTTTTAGCGGACTTGACCTGGTGGGGTTCAGGCTACTCAGTCTTCTCTGAGTTTTAAAATAGTTTCAATGTCAGCTTCGTTTCCAAAGCCATTACAAAGCTATTCAGATATGTTCTGTTTGTGTGCCAACCAGTGGCCATTCTGGGACCTGGAAACTAGGGCTCTGTCTTAGTTCAGTTTTCAAAGTCTGTGGTATGCTGCTGAGGGTCAGACCCATGCCTGTATAACTTGAGGGTGAGCCCAGGAGTTCATAAACAGCTTGCTGGGGGGATCACTTTCCTGCATTCCTTCCTCTCTGTGATCTCCCTGCCACTTTATGGTTCTCGGGGGCTGCCTTTTTAGTTATCCAGCCAGAAATCTGGGGCTTTACTTACCCTGCTCTCCTGTATATTTACCATAACTCTGCCTATATCTGGGGCTACAAGGTGTCAGGACAGAGAGAAAAGGTGCAAGAGGGGTTTTTGCCCCTTGCTCTTGGGACCATAGCTTCTCTGACTGGAGAGGAAGGATCCCTTTCTAAAGGTGCCTCAGAGTTTTAGGTTGCCTGCTGTGGTCGACAGAGTTCTAAAGGTCTCCCAAGATTCTTGCCCCATGGTTATTCAGTCAGACATAATCTAGGTACTGCTGTAAAGGGTAGAAATAGAAACTGATTTAACTACAGACTGCCTTGAGCTACAGTACAAGAAAAGAGAGAGGGGAAAAAAGCATGGGATTTCCCCCACTCTCCATGTGGTAGGAGAATACACTCCCGTTCCCCATGCCAGAACCGAAGGGCTTCTCCTGGAGCACTCTGTCGACATCCTGGGTGCCCAGTTGTGGGTTTTGGCTGCATTGCATCCAGGCTAAGAGATATTGGAGGGAGAAAAGTAGTAAACTCACTGCCAGTTCTTTGCCTTCCTCCCTAGTCCACTTAGTACTCTTCATTGTTTTGTTTCCTCAAGTAGCTACTCCATTCAGTCCTGATTTTGTAACTGCATTCAGCGGGAGAGACAGGTTGGGTTTTTAAGGATTCTTTTTTTTTTTTTTTAAACAAATGGAGTCATAATTTTGTAGTTTTGTAGAAGCTGCTTTTTTTCACTTAAGGTGTTATGGACATTTTTCCATGTTAGTAGATACAGAGCAATGAACCCCACTTTTTAATTATGAATAGTAATACTAGCATAATAGCAACTACCATTTCACTGAACCAATAAGGCAGTATATTCATTTATGAGGGCTGCTGTAACAAAGTACCACAGACTGGGTGGCTTACACCGACATTTATTTTCCCGCAGTTCTGGAGACTGGAAGTTCCGTATCAAGGTGTGGCAGGGTTGGTTTCTTCTGAGGCCTTTCTCCCTGACTTGTAGATAGCCATCTTCTTCCTGTGTCATCATGTGGTGTCTTCGTCTGCTTGGGCTACCATAACAAAATTCCATAGACTGGGTGGTTTGAACAGCAGAAATGTGTTTTCTCATAGTTCTAGAGACTGAGAAGTCCAAGATCAAGGTGCTGGCCAATTCATTGCCTGTTGAAGGCAGACACCCTCCTTCCTGGCTTACAGATGACCACCTTCTCACTGTGTCCACATGTGGTGGAGAGCAAGCGAGCAAGCGAGCGAGTCCTGGTGTTTGTTCCTTGTCTTTACAAAAGCACCAGGCCTACCAGATTAGGGCCCCACCCTTGGGACTTCATTTAACCTTTAGCACTTTCTCCCAGAATCTGTCTCCAGATACAGTCACACTGGTTGCTGGGGCTTCCATGTAGGAATTTGGGAGGGACACAGACGTTTGGTCTGTAACACATGGTCTTCCCTCTATGCCTGTCTGTGTCCTGATTTCCTCCTGTTATAAGGATACCAGTCCTATTGGATTAGGGCTCTCCTTAATGACCTCATTTTAACTTTATAAAGTATTGGGAGTTAGGACTTCAACACAGGAATTGTGAAAGGATGCAGTTCAGCCCATAAAAGTATTTTTCTCTGCTTAAGATAAGGAAACCGAGGCTCACAGACCTTGAGTAATTTTGGCCAAGGTCACACAGCTAGTACAATAGAACCAGGGTTCAAACCCAGGTAGACTGGCCCCAGAGCCTGTTCTTTGAACTATCTGGCCGTTCTCCAATCCCCAGTCTCCACCTTGGCATGGCAGTTGTTGGGATGTGCCATGGATTATTGAATAATCCTATGCTGGACATAATGGGTTTTCTTTTTTTTTTTCTGTTAGACAGTGCTGCATTGAACATGCTTTTACAGGGATCACTGCACACCTCTGAAAATATTGCTATTGTATAATGCCTAGAAATCAATTTATTCACAGAAGTCTTTGTTAAATTTATGTATTTCCCCAAAATACCCCCCAAAATTGTGCTTGTTTACCCTCCCAGCGATAATGAGTGAGAGTGGCAAGGTTTAGAAAAGAGCAATGGAAAAGCTACTTCCTGTCATAGGCGACAGATGAATTGGAATTGGGTGCTTATTTGAGGCATCTCAGAGTGAAACAAAGGCCATTGTTTCTGTTAAGTTAGGTGGGGCGAAAACATACCAAGTGATGTATCCTGGTCAATTCATGATTTGCTTTCTTGTTTTTCAGAATTTTGATTCTGACATTAGCAGTGTGGGAATAGATGGCTGCTGGCAGGCAGACAGCCAAAGGCTTCTCAATGAGGTGATGGTGGAGCACTTCTTTCGACAAGGAATGCTGGATGTAGCCGAGGAGCTCTGCCAGGTAACTGTGCCACCTGCGAGAGGATGAAACAGAAACAAGGGAAGTCTTTGCAGTTGTTAAGTCTTCTAAGCCATAGGCAGATTTTTACATTTTAATCATCTGGGCTGACTTCAGTTTACTAGGAAGTTTTGTTTTTTGTTTTTTTTTTAAGTTGGTGAAAATTATAGTTCTAGAACTTGTTATTCAAATTATTTCCTTATTCCTGCCCCAGAATGTTGGTCCCAGGTCATCAATCAAGGGTAAGAAGTGATGCTACTTTTTCAAACATCTCCTCTTTTTTTTGTTTCTTTGTTTGTTTGTTTGTTTGGAATAAGCCAGGGCATTTAATTTATTTTTTTAATTAATTTTTTTTATTGGAGTATAGTTGATTTACAATGTTATGATAGTTTCTGCTGCACAGCAAAGTGAATCAGCCATACACACTTTCTTCTAGAGTCCGTTCCCATATAGGTCCTTACAGGAGCACTGAATAGAGTTCCCTGTGCTATACAGTAGGTTCTTATTAGTTATCTTCTATATACAGTAGTATGTATAAAACATCTCTTTTAAGAGGGAAGGTTAGTATAGCAGAGAAGAAAAGGACAAAGAGGTTTATATTTGCTTTTCTCCTCTAGCCCAGCTTAAAGAACTTTGTTTATCAAATGAATTTCAAGCTAAAATTTACTTCAAGTGAGCAGCATTTGTCTTTTATTCCTATTAGACATGAAGTTAGGGGTCTCAGAACAGTTTACCAATACCACATAGTCATAATATTAGCAGCTGCCCTGTATTGAGTATTTACCACCTGCCAAGACCTGCCTTTATTCCTCACTGCAACCCTGTGAGGAAGAAATGACTGCTCCCATTCTACAGATGTGGAATCTGAGGTCTGGAGAAGTAACCAGCCCAAGGCCATACAGGTTCTTAGTGGAGGAACTTGGATTCAGTTCCAATTCGTGTGTCTTCAGACTCTGTTCTGTGGCTTACATTCTGTGCTGTTGTATTTTCCATTTAGAAAAATGAAGGACTATAAGGATTAAATAATTTAAAGCCAGTCTGTAAACCAGACCTCTAATGTAAGCCTTTTCTGTTAAACAATTCAGATAAGCAATAACTCAAGTCTTTCTCTGTACGTTATGGGATTTTGTGTGTGTGTCCATATAAATTTCCTAAAATAAATTGTGTCATTTAGGATTAAGTTTTGTTTACAAGTAACAGAGACCCAAAATACCAATGCCTTAAACAAGAATGAAGTTTATTTCTCTTACACAGAAATCGGAGGTAGTAAGCCATCCACTGTATATATGGTAGCCATGTGCTGTGAAGCTCTTAGGGACCTTGGCTGTTTGTAGCTCTGCTGTTTCTAAGGTGTCCCTTGTCCACATGGTCCAGGATAGCCTGAACCCCAGCTAGATATTTTGTATTGCGGGAAGGGACAAAGAGTATATACTTATGTTTCATTGGCCAGAACTTACATTTTGCAAAGCCATGCCCAGCTTTATTCCATATGGTTATGTGCCCAGCTAAAATTTGGGGCTTTACTATTATAGAAAAGGAGGAAGAACGATACTGGGGCTCAGTCATCAGTCTCTGCCAGAGAAATGCATGGTAAAAAGAAATTATCTTTAGTGATTTGCCTCACATTTTATAATGTAGAATATGCTTTCACCATATCTCTTTATTCTGATTACTGCTAATGAAAGTTCTTTCAATTTTTTCAGGAATCTGGTCTTTCTGTAGACCCAAGCCAGAAAGAACCATTTGTGGAGTTAAACCGAATATTAGAAGCATTAAAAGTCCGAGTTCTGAGACCTGCTCTGGAGTGAGTTACTGAGTTTGTTTTCTTTTGAGTACTTTGAGAGAACTCTATAAGAAAATGGAGTCAGAAAACACATTAGAGATTTTGAGATTTTATATATATCTCACCTGGGGTAGACTTCAGAGGCATCAAGGGAGAATTATTTTATTTCTTTTAGCGAAGTGAGTTTGGGGGATATGCAATATGAGAAAATGGTTAGGGCTTATTTCACTTATCAGTTGGTCTGAATTCCCATGAGAGAAGAGGGTTTCCTCTAGCTAGGCTACACCTCCGCTTTAGACTAGCTTTATAACTGAAGGACTGTTGTTCAGATGGTCTGAGTTTGATATTTGAACTTCCATAATGTTCTGGGTTCGCTGCTTGCATTCTAAAAAAAAAAAGCAATTTAATTGGTTATTGGAACCAAGTGGTATACGTAAAGAGAACAAATATTGTTATGGAGTTTTACTCTAATTGCCGTCATAAAATAATTCACTGTGAACTGGTCATTGTTGTGAATTACACGAAATTACTGGGTTAGCTCTGATAAATATTATCCTAGTACAGAGTCAGCAGAGTTTTTCATAAAGGGCCAGGTAGTAAATATTTTAGGCTTTGCAGGCCACATAAGGTCTCCGTTGCATATTTTTCTTTATTTTATTGTACAACCCTTTAACAGTGTAAAAAAACCATCTTGACCATCTGGCATACAAAACAGGCAGCAAGTCCTGTTTGGCCGGTGGCCGTAGTTTGCTGACCCCTGTCCTAGAATTTTTTAATGTGAGAATTATCAGGTTATTTGTTTTAAAAAGAAAGAAAGGAGGAAAGGGAAGGAGGAAGGAAGGAAAGTTATAAAATAAAAGGAAGAAACTGGGTGATAGAAGCAGTGATATTATTTTGAGGTCATAGCCTTAGAATCCTGGGATTTTAAAACTGGAAGTATTTGATATCGTTGTTATCAGGAAAAAAAACAGTTGGGAAGATCCTTCATGAGTTTTAAAAAATACACTTCCTTTTCCTTCTACTAACCCATTTAATTTTTCATAGGTTAGTTTTCTGTTTCTCATCATTTCTCAGTTCTTAGAAAATTTTGCAGAGTTCTAAAACCAGCCTCGGTGAACAGGCAGAGATAGAGTCCTGTGTAAATTTATAAATATCAAATTTCTGTATAAATTGTAAATATGAGGTAACTCATTTATTTTATTTTCGTTGCTGCATGCGGACTTTCTCTATTTGCGGCGAGCAGGGGCTACTCTTCGTTGTGGTGTGGTGGCTTCTTGTTGCGGAGCGTGGGCTTTAGTAGCTGCGGCACGCGGGCTCTAGGGCACACAGGCTTTAGTAGTTATGGCATGCAGACTCAGAAGTTGTGGCTCGCAGGCTCTAGAGCACAGGCTCCGTAGTTGTGGCGCATGGGCTTAGTTGCTATGCGGCATGTGGGATCTTCCCGGACCAGGGATCGAACCCGTGTCCCCTGTGTTGTCAGGCGGATTCTTAACCACTGCACCACCAGGGAAGTCCCTCATTTATTTTAATTCTTTAAAGATGTAAACGTCACTTAAGCAGCACCACTGTGTACTATGCATGTTACCTTTATAGTTTGGTTTTTTTTAGATTTTATTGTGACATCCCTGTGAGATTAAATTTAATCAAGTGCCTCTAATAACACCTCTTAAACAAAATATGGCAGCCATTCTTCTGTCTACTTTTATATTCCACCTAAATGATTAAACAGTTATAAAGGACAGTGAGGGAGCCTAAATATAAAAATGTAATGGGTTTCCCAGTTGTCTTATAGTGATTTAGAAATAATATATGAGTTGTTATTTGAGGTAATAGTCATTTATCCATTAATTTCTCAGGTTCATCATCAAACTTTTATTAGTGCTTATTATGTACCAGAGACTGTGCTGAGTATTTGGACTGCCTTAGCCCTCAAAATTCTCAAGGGCTTGTTCCTTTTGGAATGAAGAAAATTCATAAGACCCTTTTAACTTTGGGCTTTTTCTGTAAGATCTCAGTTTCTGACTGGTAACTATGGCATATATATCAATGATTTCTGTAAGTGTTTTCTGTTATTTGTAGCCTCAAGCAGTGCCTCTCAGGCAAAGGGAGGACTCATTCCATCCACTTGGCACTAACAGTGGAAACTACTGTACAGTAGTCCCTCGGTATCCGTGGGGGATTGCTTCTAGGGACCCCCGTGGATACCAAAATTCATGGATGCTCAAGTCCCTTATGTAAAACGGCCTGGTATCCTTGCCCCTCCATATCCACGGCTGCGGAACCTGCGGAGGCCCTCCATAGCCGCAGGTTCTGCAACTGTGGATTCGGAGGGTCAACTGTACAGTAGAAATTTTCTCCTTTCGCTTTTCTGGGAATATTGCCATGTTAAGTATCTGCATATGGGGATGTAGTCATAATTATAGTTGTCTCTTCTGGAGTGCTTATTATATGCCTAGCATTGTTCTAAGCATTTTATTTGTATTAGTTTATCCAATCCTCATAATAACCCCCTGAAGTAAGTACTGGGTTTACAGAGGAGGAATTGAGCCTGGAAGTTGCTCCATGGAAAAAAGGATATGGAGTCAAAAGGTCAGTCGAGGAAAGCTTCACATGATATTCCCTAATATCCTCCTCTAAGAGAGTCACTTTAGAAGTAAGGGAGAAAGAGAAAAACGCACGAGAGTAAACGCATGTCACTCATTTCCCTGAAGATAGCCCCAAGATAGACTAGAAGAAGAAGGTATTTGTAAGCCTTTTTAAAACGCTGTGAAAGGTTGTAGTGGAATGTGCCGTAGGAACTGGAGAGAGGCGTTTTTATTCACTATTATCAGAAACAGATCCCAGCCCAGGCTGGCAGAATGGTGAGAGGAGAGATAAACAGACCAGTGCTGTCAGTTAGGTTTCTGGGAAAGAGCAGCTAGCTCTGAAGGTAGGATCTTGTTTTAATTATTTTTGGATTAATACGGAAATTCTAAACATGGAGCTCACAGTGGGCCAAGTCTTTTCGGAGGCCTGACGATGAAGACAATTAACGCTTCCTGTTTCTGTGGGATAATTACGTCGATGTGGGTTGCTTCTGACTTAGTCACCTAAGTAAGTAGTATTGTTTTGGGGTCTTTTAATGGAAGAGGCCCAGAAGGTCTCTCTAGTAGTCACTGCACTGGCAGTGAACAGAGAGAATTGTGACATAGGTGACCTTATTGGGTGTCATTTTTTTGGTCTACCGTGTTTCTCTAAACAAGGAATGGTTCCAAAGCTGGCAGGGCTCTTGGCACACATTGGAGATGTGGGAGCAGAATTTTAGAAACCACAGTAAAGCTAATAATTTACCTGAATGTTTACATTTAGCTTGCTGGTTGTAGTATAGTGATCGTTAGTTTTTATAAAAATTAAAAATCAAAAGTTTTCTGCTAGAAATGCCATTAGCCAGAATACAGCACCCCGTTCACTTATTAACTGTTTTTTTGGTCTTTCTGTCATATGTCTTCTAGTGCTTTGTAGACAAGTGGATTACATTTTTGGTGCCGATTGTAGTTTTGTGCTTTTGCAGTGTCGTGTGCTTTGTTGGTTTTGGATTTGTTCTTACCAGGTTAATTAAGGCTGTTCTACCCCTTATTCCTGCTCAGTGAATCAAACAGTCCAATATTCACTGTGAACTTCTAGCGAAGACAACTTCAAAAAATTCTGAAGGGGATTAACTGGTACATACTGATTCCCACAGAGTTGGTTCTGTAAAAATCAAAGCAGGGCTTCCCTGGTGGCGCATTGGTTGAGAGTCTGCCTGCCGATGCAGGGGACACGGGTTCGTGCCCCAGTCCGGGAAGATCCCACATGCCACGGAGCGGCTGGGCCCGTGAGCCATGGCCGCTGAGCCTGCGCGTCCGGAGCCTGTGCACCGCAACGGGAGAGGCCACAGCAGTGAGAGGCCCGCGTACCGCAAGAAAAAAAAAAAAAGAAGAAGAAGAATGATACTAACATCTTCTACATGTTAATATGTTTAAAGAAATGAAGCAGTGCTTCTTACCACTTGCTTGCAAATCTGATTTTAACAGCTGGCTGACAATGCTTTTCTGCTTTAGTGCTCACCTTTAACTGGTAGTCCCAGCTCAAGATTGGTTATTCCAACTGTTTGTACTCTAGAGGCCTGCGTCACTGTACTTTGGATCATTCAAAACTGCATGTTGTTCTTTCCCTCATTAGCACTGTTTGTACAAATCTTTTTGGTGCTGTGTGTTGACACTATATGTTATTTACACAGCTTTATCTGCCTGATTAGACTGAAAGCATCTTGAGGGTAAATACTTATGATGACTGTTTTTAATCTCAAAGCACGTATAGCACCAAATCTTGCACCAGTGAAAGTTTAAACATAGATGTTCCCCTTCAGCATCTTGTGTTTCATTTATAAACATGCCAGTTTAACAGGAAAAGAGTAGTGGATCTAGGCAGTCAATAGTGAATCTCATGGCTGACACCTACTTCATAGTGTGGCCTTGTACAGTTCCAAAAATGTCAGAGACAGTCTTGTCTTGGTGTTAAACCTTATTAAATATGTAATTGTCATCTAACTTAATATTTTTTCTTTCTTTCACTGGCTGCAGAGCATCTTTAGGTGTAGATTGTTTACTTTCTTTACCAAAGTCTCTGGGCCTAGGGCTTGATGTTACCACTGACTTCCACAGGATGGCAGACTAAACCCATTTTTTGGTGTTAGGTGTTTGAAACCATTTTTAACACACATGCTGGTGCTCTTAATTACTGTTAAAAATCTTTTTTGAAAAAAAAGAATCTTTTTTGCTTTTTCTTTAGATGGGCGGTATCAAACCGAGAAATGCTCATAGCCCAGAACAGCTCCTTGGAATTTAAGCTACACAGACTCTATTTTATTAGCTTGTTAATGGGTGGAACTACAAATCAACGAGAAGCATTACAATATGCGAAAAATTTTCAGCCATTTGCCCTAAATCATCAAAAAGGTGAGTCTAGAGTCAGCTGTTTTTAATGGTTGGAACAGGACCATGGCTGCCACTGGAATTTAAGTTTATCTTAACTAGATCTAATATACGTTTGCTAATAAACTGAAACAATTGTAGATGATAAATCACTTAGTAAAAAAAGCTTCTTGGCTGGCTCTAGAACAAAAGTAAAGCATTAAACCTCTTAATTGAAAAGTCAGAGAGAGACATTGCATTTTGGGGGATTCTACATTAACCTAAGAGGAGACAGAGAAAACGTAAAGTATGCACTTGCCCCCGGCATCCCCCCACCATACTGCTGTTATGGCCACGACAGAGTGTCTGAAGGTGCAACAGGGTAGCAGCAGTTACTCCCAGGTGTCAGTGTAGAGGGACTGACTAGTTTTACAGCCAAAGATATGTGATGACCCCATTTATGACATGATTATTACTTCTCTAGATAATGGTAATTATACTATGCTGTGTATAAATTATAAGTTCAATATTTAGTGCTTCCCTTTTCTTCTTCTTTTTCTCTGTGCTGTTTCTTTAATAGAAACCAAGCGTAAGTACCAGAATTTTAAAGGACATTGTCAGTAAGTTATTTTATGCCATGTCAGCTGGGGGAATTCTTGCCTTTTTCAATGTATTACTTGCAAGCTCTGTTTGGGGTGTGATCATTCACACCTCCAAATTGCTGCTGCTTTTGTTTAGACATTCAGGTTTTGATGGGAAGCCTCGTGTACCTGAGACAAGGGATCGAGAACTCACCATATGTTCACCTGCTTGACGCAAACCAGTGGGCTGACATCTGTGACATCTTTACACGAGATGCCTGTGCCCTCCTGGGGCTCTCCGTGGAGTCCCCGCTCAGTGTCAGGTATGGAAATTGTCCTGTTATTGAAATGTGCGTTGCATTGGTTAGTTCTGCTTAATTTGTTGTCTAGTTCTTGACGTTTAAAGCTGAGAGAACATGTGTCTTTCTGAAGAAGAGTACAGTTGGTATTTCAAGAGATCGTCACAATTGGCAGTGACCTAGTTCTAAGTGTGGTCTGTGATCCTTTGGGGGGTCTCTGAGAGCCTTTTCCACTGTGTTCACGTTGTGGGTTAAACTGCTCCAGCCTTAGCACAGATCGGGGCAGTGGTCCCAAACCCCACAAGGACTTGCTGTATTCCTCATCCACCACACACTTGCAGATATTTTAGTTTTACTTAAGAATGTTCTTGACGAAACGTTAAAAATCACTCACTTTATTAAATTTCGACCTTTGAGTATACATCTTTTTAACATTCTGTGTGCCCAAATAGGAAGCTCAGATAAAGCACTTCAACTCATGCCAAATCATGAGACAGTATGATGATTGTCTCAGGAAAAAGCATCTGTATAATGTTTGAGTTATGAGCTAAAAACTACTTGCTTTTTTCCTGGAACACAGTTTTTACTTTTACTGTCTTAGAAGACAGACTATAGGTACTCACACTCAGGTTTTTGGCAGATATTTATTCAGATGAATGAAGTAAGCTTGTCATGTCAGGGAAAGTAACTGGTGGTATCTTTTGCTACAGTGGTAAAATTCAAGATTGTAAGCTAAAATAGAAAGTTGGGAAAACTTGAACCGACCACTGTAAGCTTGACAGTTCCCCAATGCTTAAAGACATTTCCGATGAGACTGGTGGTAATAATAATGAATTTGAATTTTTTTGATATTAACATAATGAAATGTGCTAACCCTTGGAAGATCAGTAAGATCTCACAAAATCATACATGAGTAAAAGATTCAGAGTACGAGACCATTGGATTTTAGTGCAGCAGGGTACAAAAAGTACAATGGCAAGGATTCAGATTCCACTTCCCAACTAACCTTTAAAAAAAACTAGTACTTGTTGGGGCTTCCCTGGAGGTCCAGCGGTTAAGACTTCATGCTCCCAATGCAGCGGGGGTGGGGGTGGGGGTTGGGGGGGTTGGGGGGCGCTGTGGGGGGGCTGGGTTCGATCCCTGGTCAGGGAACTAGATCCCGCATGCCACAACTAAAGATTCCACATGCTACAACTGAAGATCCTGTGTGCTGCAACCAAAGACCCAGGGCAGCTAAATTAAAAACAAAACAAAACTACTGTTTGTTGAGTTTTGGTGTGGCATTAAAGAAGAATATCCACAGTTATCTGAAAAGGCGGTTTAAGTACTACATATCTGTGTGAGGCTAGATTTTTGTCACTTACTTCAACCAGAAGAATACATTGCAACAGACTGAATGCAGAGGAAGTTGTAAGAATCCAGCTGTCTTCTGTTAAGCCAGACATTAGAAAGATTTGTAAAAATGTAAAACAGTGCTGCTCTTCTCAGGTTTATTTTTGGTTTGGAAAATACAATTATTTTTTTGTGAGACTGTTATTTATAACATGTTTTTTGTTTTTAAGTGATTAATCAATATTTTAATTCTCAGTTTTAATTTCTAATACAATAAATAATGATAGAATAACCCACAAAACTAAATGTTCTTTGAGATCCTTAATGTTTAAGCCAGTAAAGGGGTCCTGAGATCCAAAAGGTTTAAGAACCAGTTTTAAGCAATAACTGTTTGGGGACTTCCCTGGCGGTCCAGTGGTTAGGACTCTGCTTCCACTGCAGGGGGCGCGGGTTCGATCCCTGGTCGGGGAGCTAAGATCCTACATGTGCCTTGCAGCACGCAGCCAAAAAAAGAACCTTTTTAGCTCTTCTATTTATTTGGCTCCTCCGGTGTTTTGAATCCCTGCTGCGTGCCAGGCATTGTGTGGGACACAGAGATGAATAAGGCTCAGCCTGCGTTCCATAGGGGCTCCACCTGAACGGAGGAGACAGACTCGTGCAGTTAAACTGTAAGGTGTGGTGGGGCTGCAGGTCTGGTTCTCTGGGACAGACTCTGAAATGAGCGGAGACCCACGTGCAGGAAGTGTACTGGGATCAGCCCCTGTGGGGAGTGAAGGCAGCAGGGTCAGAGGGAGAAGCTGGACTGTGATGCGGTCGCACCAGAGGCCTCGGTCCACCCCTGCGGAGCTCTGGAGCTGCAGTGGCCTGTGCAGTTGTCCCAGATTGGTGCAACTTTTGTATCCTCAGGTGGAGCAGTCATCGAACGTGTCCCTGGTCAGGTCGCTTTCTCCAAATGAGGACAGTCCTGAAGGGGGACTCAGTGGAGAGCTGACTGCCAGCACTTCTAGATGAGAAAGGTGCTTCTGCCGTGTACAGGGGTGATCTGGGTCTGGAAGGAACTGTGCAAGAAAATGTTTCAGAGTGTCATTAATGTTAAGAATGCCATTAATGGACTTCCCTGGTGGCGCAGTGGTTAAGAATCCGCCTGCCAGTGCAGGGGACACGGGTTCGACCCCTGGTCCAGGAAGATGCCACATGCCGCGGAGCAACTAAGCCCGTGCGTCACAACTACTGAGCCCGCACTCTAGAGCTCGCGAGCCACAACTACTGAGCCCACGTGCCACGACTACTGAAGCCCGCGTGCCTAGAGCCCCTGCTCCGCAACAAGAGAAGCCACTGCAGTGAGAAGCCCAGCCACTGCAATGAAGAGTAGCCCCTGCTCGCCCCAACTAGAGAAAGTCCACGCACAGCAACAAAGACCCAATGCAGCCAAAAATAAAATAAAATAAAACAATTTAAAAAAAAAAGAATGCCATTAATGACTGGTAGGCAGAGCTTATTAAACCTGGTGGTTTTATAAACTGTAAGACTGCGTGTGTGCGTGCGCGCACGCAAAATAGAGGGCTTTGTAATGCTTTCAATCCAATGGCCGGGGTCCTCTGCACATAGCATGGAGTCTGGAGGACTTGGCGTTTCCTAGGACCAAGCTTTCTGACACCTGGCCTGGCATTAACATTTCCTCTTCTGCCTTCCCAGTTTCTCAGCAGGTTGTGTGGCGCTGCCAGCTTTAATTAATATCAAAGCTGTGATCGAACAGAGGCAGTGCACTGGAGTTTGGAACCAGAAAGATGAATTACCTGTGAGTGCCATTTTCTGTTAGTTATTACCTCTCCTGTCATTAGAAGAACGTGGATGTTAAGGATTTCAAATGCCTGTCTTGCCTTTCAGTCAGGGAACATTATTGTAGCCTTTTGACAGGGGTTCTTTTATGTGTATGTAGACATGATTAAACAGTAAAAGTGGAGAGCTAGTACACTTTGGAGGCGCTGGAGGAGCTCTCTTACCATTTTGACTTAGCGTGGCAGTGACAGCTAATGAAGGAAAGCATCAGAAGTGGGGAGGGTGGATATACTGTAGCGTGTGGTATGTTCTAAGTGCAGTTGCTAAACCACTCGTACTGTGAACTTTTTAAAATATGAAAGCAGTGAGTCAACTCAATTTAGTTTTGTCTGAAACATTGATATTTATGAGATCACAGGCTTGTGCTGGTTATATTTTTCTAATACCAATTAAAATAAGTGCATAGCTGTTAAAGGTCGTCGCAGTGACACCTGCGGTCATCAGTGGCCCTCCCGTGCTGTGTGTCCACTGTTGTCATGGACTGGGCCATGGTTTTAAACGTCTGCTCCAGTCACTTGCCAACTCTCTAACTTCTCAAAGCAGTAGTTTGTCCACCTCTGAAAGGGGACCATCCTTCTCTTTATGGGGCTATTAAAGGCTGAAGGTAACAGAGGGATGCTTAGGATAATACAGGACACGTAGTAGGTAGTCAGGTTTTGTTGCCGTAGTAGTTACGACATGGAGCAATAACAGAGGTCATCGTGTGTGTATGTTTCCATCAGGCCTCTGACAGGCACTGCAACTTTGACAGGGATTATCATTCCTGTCATGACTTGGTCACAGATCCTAAAGGGCTACAATATGCATTTGGCTTTTTGCTTTTTTTCTGCCACCCCTGTGCACACGTTTATCTGCAATTACCCTGTTCTTCCAGCTGGTAACTGTCGGTTGGTTGCCCCAGCTTCTCAGAGATCTGTCCTGATGAAAGGCGCAGGTGCACTGCCAGTCCTGAGCGTGGTCGGGACACGAGCAGTACCCTGCAGGGCTGCCGCTCATCTGAGCAAGCGAAAGGAACTGGAGCCTTCACTCGCTTGGCTGAGGCAGGTGCCTGCAAGAACCTGGCAGTTTCCCAGGTGTATTGTCAGTATCTTTGACACTTGCACACTAGAACGAAGCACACTGAAATCTGAATTCACCCAAAGCCTGTGTGTCAGGGTAATAAACGGTTGCAGGGGGGCGGGGGAGGGGATGATCTGGTCATTTTTTCTCAGGATTATTGTTACACTTTGCCACCTTTCTCGAAAGAATCTGAGCAATAGACTTTTATGTTGATACAGCCATTTTAGATTTAAAAGGAAAGAAAACAGAACTGATGTTTGTGGAGCCTCTGTCCTGTGCTAACCACTGTGCTAAGGTGATTTCATAGCCTTTGTTTTGTTCACTGCAAAGAGAGATAGCCGATACAAGCGCTGTGAGCTCAGATGGATGGGTTGTGAATTCTCCTGCTGAACTTTAGTTTAAAGCCCTTGTTTCAGGTTGTTTCTCTGGACAACTACACATAAAACATGGAAAAGATCTGGATCTGAAGCCCACACAGCAGTAAACAATGTTTAGTCTGCCTTTAAAGGGATTATCACACTGAATTGTATCACCTAGCTAAGGGTCCTGTAAAAACAGTCAGGATTGCTGGTGGGTTTACTCTTCGATATATCCTGATGAATTTTCGAGAGTATTTGACTTCTAGAGCGTTGCCTTGCCTTTGACTCTTGCTCTCAGGCATCAGAGTTTGGGTTGATACGTAGTGTTAAAAATAATTTAGAATTATGAGGTAATACTTTGAATCCCAAAGACTGTCCATCTTTGGTTAGTTTAGAAGAGTGCTGTAAAAAGGTACCTTCAGATGAGTAGGTTTGATAAATGTTCTTTGCTGCAGAGCACGTATTGACATGTGGATGGTTTTCTGTAATATAACTTAAGCCTTTTACCTTTTTTAAAAAACAGATTGAAGTGGACCTTGGTAAAAAGTGCTGGTACCACTCAATATTTGCCTGTCCTATTCTTCGTCAGCAAACAACAGATAACAATCCACCCATGAAATTGGTCTGTGGTCATATTATATCAAGAGATGCCCTGAATAAAATGTTTAATGGTAGCAAGTAAGTGTTTGACTTTTTCAATGGCAGTAAAAAAAAAAGAAACAAATAGTCTTTTGGAACTTAGTGGGAAGATAAGTAACAAGGATAAATAAATGTAGCTAGAATTTAGAAATAAATAGATTTCTTAGCTACTTATTTAGTTTAGTGGGTGGTATCTTTTCTCAGTCTTTATTAGTCTTTGTTCATGAATTTATTGATTAGATTTATAAGCATGATCTTTAACTCAACTTTTTGGGTGGGTGGTACATTGTCATCAAGGCCGTTCCCCTCCCTTTTACACAAATGGTAGCATACTATACACTGTTCTGAACTTTGCTTTTTTTCACTTAGTGATACACCTTGGAGATTTTTTTATGGTGTAGAAAGAGCCCTCATTCTTTTTTAAAGCTGTAGATTATTCTGTCATATGGAAATGTGATAATTTATTTAACCAGCTCCCTGATGATGAGCATTTAACTTTTGTTACTATGAAGTGAATTACCGTATCTATATGGGATTTATAAATTTGTAGAATTGTAATTCAACAGGTATATACATTTATAATTTCTATACATAATGAACCCAAATTTAAAAGTACAGTCTCAAAACCCTATTTCTAGCTAAGGCAACTAGAAAATTTCTCATTGGAGTTCATTTCAGACCCATTATGGTGAAGTCTTTCTTTTAAGAGAAGGCCCTGAAGCTGTTCATGTTCTTCCCAGAAACCCTGGGAGTGCAGGTAGGTGGTGACTTGAAGCCAGAGCTTGATCTTGGTTCAGACCATGCTGGTTTCATGTGCCACTGCAGGGTATTGTGTGCCACGACAGGGCATGTAGGCTGCTCTGGGTAGGCTGCATGCCTTGTAGGCTTAGCAGCTGGCATCAGATTTGCTGCATGTGAGTGGATTGTGACACCAGTACCTCTGAAAGTCATTTTGAGATAGGTATAAGCTAAACCTTGGAGAAGAAAAATTGGATTTACTTCTGAAACCCCAAAAGCAATTTTCAGAACAGTTGTCTTTGTTTTCAAAATAGTTTTCACTGATTTCCACTGAAGAAGAGCCTTGAAGTTTAGCGTCTGGCTTGGATGGTGTTTCTTTGTGACCCTTCAAAGCTTAGCTGTTACGTTAAGGGAAAGCACAGTTAATCCTCAAAGCAAAAAACAGACATGTGTATGTGTGTGTGTGTGTGTATGTGTGTAATTGTTAAAGACTCTATAACTAGGTAAAAATTGAATGCTCAGTACGGATCCTGTTCCTTGATTTAATGTTTTCTTTCTTGTCTTTAGATTAAAATGTCCATATTGTCCAATGGAACAAAGTCCAGGGGATGCCAAACAGATATTTTTCTGAAGAAATAACTTTAGTTTGCAATTTGTAAGTGAAACTGAATCGAGAGAACGTTCCATTTAATGCAGCTAACCAAGGACTCCCATGTTTATATAAGCTAATGCTCCGGAAACTTTGCCAACATTTTAGTGTATACACACTGAGGGGAGTGCGCCAGATGAATATTATCATAGGGCTTTATTATATTCTTGGTCTTCATTTCTGATCAAGTAAATACACCAGCAGTTGTCATTCAATGCAGGTTTTTGTACTTAATTATATGGTGATTTTTTTACTTTTTAAGAGCAGAAACAGAAATTTACCTTCCTGCCATGTGTTTAATATCTCTCCTGCTTTTACTTTTGTCATTCTCCTGATAACTGTAAGCCTTGAGAATGTTTGTGAAAAAGTTTTATTTCCTGTTACGTGTACATAATTAAATGAAAATTCTTCAGAAAAAGTTTGAAAAACTGAATTGTGGTAATGAAACTAATTTGCAGGGGTTTTTGTGCTCAAGGAAGAGAGCTGTGATAGATTCCAAATTTGCTTTTTGATGTTTTCCTCTGCTTGCTGCAGCTCTCACCAAGAAGTCAGCAGACCTGCATCTGAGGTCTGCTTGTAGCCCCAGCAGGCTGCCTGTTATAAAATTCCATCACCAATTTATTAGCAGGTTGGTGTGAGCGGTCTTCCACTAGAACAGAGTGGAAGCAGTACTATTGTTTCTTTGCTTTTATTGCCAAGAGGTGCTTGTTTTAAAAGAGTGTTCAATAAAACAAAATTGTGAAGTTAGAAGTGTTCTTAAGTTGATATTTGCTCTCTTGGTCTTGGTAGCCCTCTTCTCTAAAATCTGCTTTCAGGACTTGGCTGTTTATATTGCGTTTGTATATCATTGCAGGCACAGTGTTGCGTGTATGTGTATATATATATATATATGTGTGTGTGTGTATATATATATGTGCACCAGCATCAAACATTGTGTATCTGGAGGGGAAGAAGCATGTTCCAGTCCTAAAATGCAGTTACCAGACTCATCACTTTCAACCCTGAAACTTAGAAGCTAACAGATTTTCTGTAGTGCAGAATATGTTTATTGCTGTTTTTGTATTTGAATAGTATACTGTTCAATGCCTCTCTTCTGCAAAGCATATCATCTCATTGACTGTGAATCTGTATATTATTCTAATGGATACAGATTATGATCTTTTCTCTTGTGAGGTATCTTCATTTAATGCACTGTCCAAAAATAGCCATGTGTAAGAGTCTTTCTCTGTATGCTGAACTACATGGAAAAGACTTCTGTGGACATAATTCTGACTTAAACCCATGAAGTTACTTCATTTTGAGAAGAATGTCATATGGAAATCACCAAATACTTTGCAACTCTGTGTCGTCTGACACGGAACTGAATATCAATAGAGGAAAACTTTCATGAGAAAATGAAGAAAGAAGAATACACAGAAGCAGAGAGAAATGTGACGCTTCACATTTTAAACTGCAGATTGACTTCGTTTGCGGGGGAGGGAGATACCAGATTTGGTGCTAAGTTAATTGGAAACGGGCAACATTTGCTGTAGTGTATCCTAGCCTGGATGGTTTATCCTGAAATGTTCACCTGAGGGGACGGGGATTTGTCTGTAAAGGAAAGGGGTACTGCTTGATTGCTGTGTGTGATCAGGCTGATGGCAGGAGTCACTGTGTGCTGGGGGGCTTAGCCAGGGATCGATTGGCCAGCCGAGCCGCTCGCTGTGCCCAGCCTCCAGCTCAGCCTCACGGCTTTCCTGTTGGCACCCTCTGTCCACTAACACAGTGAGGGAAGGGAGCAGAGAGAAGCTCCTTGGACTCCAGGAGAAGGTAGAGAGAACTCCAGGCGACACTCTGGCCGAGGATGTAAAATTGCTTTATTATGTTATTTTTTCCTTTGAAGGAAACCCAGAGTGTCTTTTTTTTTTTTTTTTTTTTTTTTTTTTTTACCTTTTTCTCACTAGGCCAGATGTAGTTTTAGTTTTAGTTACAACTTACTCTCACCTTTCCACCTCAGATACCTGCACAACATTTAGGCTTTACATAAGGTTGGAGCAATACAGACATTGCTCCAGAGGCTGGTGGTAAATGTCTGTTGGCGGCCAGACCCTTCACGCAGCTGGCTCAGGCCAGTTTCAAGGAGAAAATCAGGAGAGAGCTCTGCTCTTTCCCTCTGCCCGTGTTGGAAATCCTGTTGACAGTGTTCTGTGCAGCTCATGAAACTTTAGACAGAATATGCTTTAATGGAAGCATTTGATTTTACAGCTTCCTGTGCAAGGTCCTTGGGGTCCCCCTGGGCAGGGTTTGGGCCAAAAATTTGAAACTCTATTGACCTGACAATTGAACGTGCAAATGATGTCTTGTAACCTTCTTTAATTAAATGCATGGACTTAAAATTCACCGGTGACTAAATGTGAAGGAGAGAGGTGGATTTGAAGAGGCCAGGCCTTAACCAAAGATGCTGAAATAAAACGTGCTGCCCTTTCTGCTCTAGAAACACCTTCACCGGTGGTGTCAGGACCATGTCATTACCGAGGCCGTGGGTCAGCTGTGCGGGAGGACGCGCTTCGTCGCTCTCTGCTTCTTCTTGCAAAAGGTGAAAAAGAGCCAAGGTTTTTACAGTCAGACTAATTATGTCCATTGAAAACAGAATTTCAGAGTGGTTTCTTAAATTTCTTTAGGAAACCATTTCCATTTACCAGTCATGGACAAAGGCCATGGGACTCTGCTAAACCAGTAAAACCTTATCAGATTCTTAGATTCTGATTTAGAGCATCTGTGCTTTCAAGTACAGACCTGAAGTGCAGTGGCTAAGGTTGTCTTTTGACCTTTTTTTCTCCTTTGTGTGATCATCACAAATGCCATTTCTGTTGCTTTAGTGGTGATTATATGATACTTCTAATATATAAATGAACGGGTATTGGTGCCTCTTGATTTTTAAAATTTCGAAGAAAAGAGCCACCTCATATTCATAGGGTGTGTGAGTATTTTGTGGGTGTATGAGCATTTGATTGAAACTAAGGAGATTATGAAGTAAATCTTTTGTTTTGCTTTTTGTATAGCAGCTGATGTATACAGAGACACTAAACCCCACGCCACATTTTGTGGGGGAATGAGGATCCTTCTTTCTCTCCAGGTAGTCCCACAGGTTATGCAGTTTAAGTTCAGTATATTTTACGCTGTGAGTTATTTTCCACCTCGGTGGTTTCAGCCTTTGGGACAGTAGATACTGCAAAAACCAAGAACTCTTGGTTTATCTGCACAAGACAAGCTGCTGGTAGACATTAGCCCTCTGGTTTTCCAGCTCAACCTCTGATTAAGTGGATTGACAGTCAGGCTGGCCAGTCTGCTTAGTCAGCTGACTCAGGTTATTTTCAGGGAAGGCATGGAGGCATGTTTTGGTTAATTTCATCACTAGGATGTGTAAGGTGAAGACACAAACCAAATACCTTTAATTACTTTTAGTACATTATCTTTGGTAACACTAGAATGCTCTGGTCTTGGGGGAATGTTAGCAAGGAACACAACAGAAGGTTTGGCGCTTCATAAGCCTGTCCAGCTATGGCAGGTTTTATGTAGTACCTTGGTGTTTACCATAAGCAGGTACAAACTTCACGAACTGTTCTTAATGATAATTGAATAGATACCAAAAATGGAATGACAAATGTATTTTAATAGCAGATGAGGCAGTTAGTTTTAGGGCGAGTTTTTCCGCTGTTGATTTTACTTCAAGACATAGGGAGAGAAAACAGTTTAGTTTTCAAGACATCTCCCTCTACAGTTTGAAACTGTAGTGAGCATATGCTTCATTTACTTCCAAAGAGGCAGAAGCAGCTGGAACTGGCTTACAGCACATGCTTTGTTTCATGTTATGGGTGATGACCTACACTCTTATTTTAATGTTCTCCAGCAAGGCAGAGGTGGGGCTCACGAGGACTTAGTGCCTGATCTTTTCTTTTGGGAAGGGGTAGGAGTGAATGTATCGGGGACGGGAGGGAAGCTAGGAGAAGAAAATGGGAGCGTGAGTGAGTGTGCATGTGTCTGAAATTCACCATTACCCTCACCTGTGTCTAGCAAGGAACAGGTATTTAATGTATTTTGCTCCTGACTGCAGTGTGCATGTATTTTTTTGCCCTCCTCCATGTTTTCTAGACTTATACTAAAAGGATTCATCAAATCATCTTGTTCAGATGGCTCAGGATTGTATTTCTTTTGCTTACCCTGTGCTCTTGGGTTCTACAGTATTTCTATAATTATGTAACAATAGTGTTGCACTGTAATCTATCATATAGAGCTATATGTATGGAAAATTTTGATCAGTTTTTTTAAGAAATGTATCCTGTTTGCAAAGGCACAATAAAGTTGCATCTTATAGACTATAGGCAATAAAGCTAACAATAAACCTTATTTAACACAAACCATATTCACATTCTCTGTTCATTTGATCTTGAGACAAGTCTAGCATATCCAGTAGTTTCAGGGATATCATTTTAACTTAAAAGGTTCTGATATATTTAATTTATAAATCTCAGACTGATATAATAGAGTTTTGGAAAACTATAAGAAATGCTTTGTTAATGTGTGTATTCCTATGTAAAACACATGGCTTCTCCTGTGTATATTTTTAAAAATTAAAAAGAAATGCACATTTGAAAAGTGTTCTGTGGAACCAGTCTGTATAAATGTGACAGGTGCCAGAGGTAGGAGGGAGGGAGTATGGAGCTAAGAGAACATTGCTGTCTGTATTTGCTGAGGGTCTGCATGTAAAGAATTTAAGCAAATACCTTTGTCACCATCTCATCCTGTTTCTGGGCCACCAGCAGTGTGAGAAGAGGAGGTGGCTGGGCACTGTCCCCAGTCACTTCTAAGGGGGGAATTGGGTTAATGTTTACAGGTTCGTGCACCTCATACTCATCCTGTGGATGCCTGGGACCCTCTGACCAAGTGAATAGCGTGTGACTGGGAAGAGGGGTCTGGAAACAGCTCTGCCCAGGCTGCTGCTGAAGTGGGGCGTGAACACCCAGCTTTGCCAAGCAGGAGCAGAGGACGAATTGTCTCGTCATTCACCGTGACACACTAAGGTGGCAGAGACCAAGGATCTATTTGTGCTGCTTCCGTATATTTTCTCAGAGAGAAAGACTCATTCTCATCTGAAATTTCAGAATGTTTCTACCTAGGGGAATCAGGGTGGGTTCCACCCAGCCGCATTTGGAGATAGTGGTCCAGGGGGTATAGATGCGGCCTGGCATCACCACCTACCCCTGCATTTGGGGCTCTCCAACTCAAAGTGTGCTCGGTCTCAAGCAGCATTGGCATCACCTGAGAGCTTGTGAGAAATACAGAATCCCAGGCCTCAGCCCAGACCTGATGAATCCACATCTGCATGCTCCTGAGAAGACTGGCTTCCCTCACAAGGAGCTTCTTGGATGCTCCCTTATTTTATGCAGTATCCTTCCTCTTAAATGTGGCAGGTAAGGATCACACGTACTGAACAAAATTTACCCCGGTGACTAAGTCCAGAGTCATCAAGAAAAGTTAAATTGAGTGTGCTTTGAACTCTCTTTTAGTATGGTTATTTTAGAAATCAGTGTATTTCTTTAGGCATCCAGGTAATTGAGGGAGTGTTTGTTGTATTCACAGCCTGGCAAAATGCATTTTCCACCCCTCTCCAAATGGGGAAGTTTGAGCACCAAAGATGTAAAATAACAGATTTTTGTCATGGCAGAGTAAAGACTGAAAATGTACCTTCAGATGAACAGCTTGATGCTTCTCACCCTCAACTCCCAGTAGAGAAGCTTGATGATAAACAATATCCCAGCAAACACAAATGTCACTTCCCAGAGGACACGCTTTCCTAACTATTTTTCTGGCACTCAGTTAAGAAATTAATGTAACCCCATATACACATAAAAGTTTATAACTCTGAAACAAGTTTTACAGAACTCTATATTTAATGCTTATGTGTGGTGCGCTCTGATATTTTTTATTATTTGGTTAATGCTCGTCAAGACAATTGATTTCATGACTCTCTAATGGGTCGGGATCCACTGTTTAAAAAAGCCTTGCACTGGGAATTCCCTGGCGGTCCAGTGGTTAGGATTCTGCGCTTTCAATGCTGAGGGCCAAGAAGCCGCGAGGCCCGGCATGAATGGATGCATGCATGCATGGATGGATGGATGGATGGATGGCTGGGTGGTTAGGCAAGCCAGCCAGCCTTGCATTAAGGGACAATAGTGTAATGATCCGTTCACAAAGCTTCACTGAAACCTGTCAGTATGTATGATAGAAAGTATTTTCTCTTTTTCCAAAAAACCTTTTCCTTGCAGCAGGGTGTTATGCTCCCGTGAGCCTTCCATGCTAGCAAATGTAATATTCCTGAACATTAGAAGCACTGCCTAAGCAAGGGCTCATGTGTGTCAGGGAATTTTCTATCTCCTTAGCTATGCTTCCTTCCAGCTCAGAAAAGTGCAAAGTGCTTCAAGCTAAATACTGGCTTGTGCAATAGAATCCATTAGTAACTTAAGCAGTTGTGTGCCTGTTAAATGCAGAAAGTATTTAACGTATCATGGAATGACACCTTCAGTCATTCAACACGGAATTTTTTTTTTTTTTTTTTTTTTTTGCGGTACGCGGGCCTCTCGCTGTTGTGGCCTCTCCCGCTGCGGAGCACAGGCTCCGGACGTGCAGGCTCAGCGGCCATGGCTCACGGGCCCAGCCGCTCCACGGCATGTGGGATCTTCCCGGGCCGGGGCACGAACCCGCATCCCCTGCATCGGCAGGCGGACTCTCAACCACTGCGCCACCAGGGAAGCCCTGGATTTTTTTTTTTTTTTTAAGCGCCAGGCACTGGGAGGAATCAAGTTCCTGGGCCTCCAGGAGCTTATGGACTGCTGGTAGGTGCATAAAAGTAGAAAAGTACGAAGACCCTGTAGTGAGGTTAATTCCCACCAGTGACCTAACTACTGGAGGACGATGGGAGAGAAGAGACAGGAGAGGTGTAATGATTTGTGTGTGTGTGTGTGTGTGTGTGTGTGTGTGTGTGGTTTTTTTTTGGCTGCACCCTGCAGCTTGCAGGAATCTTAGTTCCCCAACCAGGGATCGCACCCGCGCCCTCAGCAGTGAAAGCGTGAAGTCCTAACCACTGGACCGCCAGGAAATTTCCTGATTTGTGTGTCTTTAAGGTCCACTCTGGCCACAGTGGTCTGAAAGGTGTTTGGGGAGAGTTGGAGTTTAGACCCTGGGAGGCCAGTACAGTAGGTAAGGAAGCTGAGAGTGAGTTTTTCTCGAGCACTCTGGGTTCCGGGAGGAGGGTGGTGAACAAGACAGACTTGGTCTCTCCTCTCAGTGAGGGTGACCTGAGAGAAGTGTACTGAAAATGCAGCACGGTGGTGCTTTGGTCACACACAGTGCTGCAAAATCTTTTGTAATATATAGAGGCATTGAAGCGTTCTTGTCTCTCAAAGCGATGGGACTCCTTGCTCTGGTGTTCTAGAAGATATTCCCATTTCTTTCTATTGTCTCCAGTTTCTAGGTGAGTTTCTAACTTCTCCACGCTCTGCTTACTTATACTGGTCCCCTACACTATGGGGGTTGTGTAATGATAGGCCAGTCTCCCGTTGGGACTGGGCTTTTTACTCCGTTTGAAGACTGCGTTCAGCCACAGAGCAAGTGCTACCCTTCCAATGAAGGTCTTTGGTGTCCGTTCCCCCCTGAAGCAAAGATGTACCTTAAAAGGAAACAAGTTATTTGTTAGCGTTCAAGACTGTTTCGGGAGCTCTCCCCTTTTGATCAGGTTAGAAATGCATTTTACGTTTCCTTTCATTCTTAACACAAGACTGTTGCTTTTAGTTATTTTAGATTTGTGAGCTAATCAGCCCTACAGAGGAATTTCACAGGAAATTATTTCATTGTCGTGAAAGCTTTGAGAGGTGGTTCTGGAAATTTGGGCTGAGGGTTCGTGTCTGTGCTAGTGTGTATCAGTTAGCACCATGTGTGCTGCAGGCAGTCTGGGGTACGTGTGGTGGCTTCATGCTGTCAGGGGACCCAGGCTCCTGTCATTCTGCTCCACAGCCTGACGTGTGGCCTCAGTTTCACCTCTGATCCTATCTTTGTTCCAGGCAGGAAGGAGGAGGAAAGGAGTGGGGAAAGAACAAGCTTTCAGCTGAGTTAGCCCCTTTGAAGCCTTTCCTGGAAGCTCTACCCAGCGACTTACTAGCCACGTTTGGCTGCAAGGAAGTCTGGGAAATGTAGTCTTTGAGCCTGGCACATCGCCACCTGTAATAAAATGAAAGTTCTCTTGGGGAGGAAGAAGGGGAGAATGTTGTTAGGCAGTCTCTGCCACACTTAACCGTGTATTTCAGCCAGGAAACAGGTGAAATTTGATTCACAGAATGGAATTAAGTCATCAGCACCAGTAGTCAATGCTTTCACCTGCCCTGAGACACTGGACAAATGAGGAGTGAGCTGTCAGTGCTATTCACTGACAGTACGTCTCCTTGAGCTGCATTTCTTGGCCCCTGGTGGTATTCAGAAGCAGCAACCTCGCCCTAACTTCTGACAGAACCCCTGTTCTACTCTTGTTGTAGAACATTCTTCCCATTTGTTGAATTTCAGAGCGGGTGGTGACCTTTGTTTTCTACCTTGGGCTGCACAGGTAAAAAAAAAAAAAAAGTACATTTGGTTTTGAGATGCTTTTAGACTTTTAGAGAATTTTTAAGTGCTCTATAGGCAGACATCATTTTATTGCACTTCAATTTATTGTGCTTCACGGAGATTGTGTTTTTTACAAATGGAAGGTTTGTGACAACTCTGTGTTGAGCAAATCTATTGGAGCTATTTTTCCAACAACATTTGCTTACTTCATGTCTCTGTCACATTTTGGTAACGCTAGCAATATTTCAAACTTTTTCACTATTTTATGTGTTACGGTGGTCTGTGATCAGTAACCTTTGATGTTACTGCTACGACTTGCTGAAGGCTCAGATGATGGTTAATACTTTTTAGCAATAAAGTTTTTACAATTAAGGTATGTGCGCTTTTTTTTTTTTTTTTTTTGAGGTACGTGGGCCTCTCACTGTTGTGGCCTCTCCCGTTGCAGAGCACAGGCTCCGGACGCGCAGGCTAAGCGGCCATGGCTCACGGGCCCAGCCGCTCCGCAGCATGTGGGATCTTCCCGGACCGGGGCACAAACCCGTATCCCCCGCATCGGCAGGCGGACTCTTAACCACTGCGCCACCAGGGAAGCCCCAGGTATGTGCATTTTTTTAGACATAAAGCTATTGTACACTTAATAGACTACAGTATAGTACAAACATAACTTTTATATGCACTGGGAAACGAGAAAATTCGAGTGATTTGCTTTATTGTGATACTTGCTTTATTGCAGTGGTCTAGAACCGAACCTGCAATATTTCTGAGGTTTGCCTGTATTTGCCTAATTTTAAAATTAAAAACAGACTGTAAAATATTCAATATAGCAAAGCAGTTAAGAGTTTGGGCTATGGGATTAGACCTGAGTTCAAATCCCGATCCCACCAGATTCTAGTTGTAGAATCTTGGGCAAGTGATAGAAACTTCCTATCTATGCCTTAGTTTACTCACCTGTAAAGTAGAATAAAAGTTCCTACCTCATGTTTTTGATGAGGCCTAAAGGAGATACCTGGCCCGTGGTGAGTGCTGAGTAGCTATTATTTCGTTAAGTCCATGAAACATAAGACTGATGACATACGCGGGTCACAGCCAGCTCAGAGAGAGCAGAAAAGGGGAATTTGTAACTGGCATGCAAAGGTGAGATAGGCCTGCAGGGATGGGGCCTTCAGTAGATGCTGAGATGACCAACGGTCGGGCCCATCCTTTTCCCACTCTGCTGGCCTCAGCCAACTGTTCTACGGATGGTAAGACTCTCCTGTGCAGTGGACAAGCACAGCCCCCACCAGCACAGGGAGGGTGGTGGCACTCAGGATGCCAGGCTGAAGGGAGCTTCACATCACACCGTGCAGAGGCCACGTCCGTCTGGGACTGAGCTCTTGTGAGATTTGTATGAAGGGCTGTCTTCCTCACACAGGGGTGGAGATCCCTGGGTATACTAGCCCTTGGATCCATCAGGAATGACTATTGTGTACCCCTTTTCGCAATAGAAATTGGAAGAATCAGACACGAGTGGCTGCATTCAGAGTGTAATTGGTACAACAGTAGTTTTGAGAAATTCAGCACAAGTTCCTTTTTGGAGTATACATTTGTTACTATGTTCCAGGACCTGTTCTAGGCACTTGGAAAATACATATAAACGTGTGTATTCGTGCCAAGAACCTTTTGAGATAGGGACTATTGTTACCTTCATTTTACAAGTAGGGAAACTGAGGTATTGAGACGTTGTCATTTGCTGGAAAACACCCAGTTAATAAGTAGCAGAGCCAGGAAGCTGCTTTAAGAGCCTCTGCATGTAACCTAATCTCAGGTTATCATGGCCTCCTGCAGCTCCCTTTGGTGGAGGGGCACTGCTCAAACCTGCTTTTCGGAGCAGGTTAAGAGGTGCCGAGGTGCCTGTCCCTACCTGTTGTAAAATCGTGTGCAGGAAGGATTTGTATACAGGCCCAGGGCAGAACGGAGGGGCTGCTTCTTGCTGGTTTAAAAAAAAAAAGAGAGAGATCCTTCTCCCTGAGCCACTTGTTGAGAGTCGTGGGGGATTTCCAAGCATATGGTGGGCTCTCTTAAAAACAGTTTAAAAGCTGGAGAAAGAAACGACCAATTTCTCTGTTTTTTTCTTCCACAAATAGGATACATTTTGTTAAGAGAACACGCATGTTTGTTTAATGAACCACACTGAGGCTGGATTCTGGCCAGCTGATAAACAAGTGTACTGCCTAGTACAGAAGTCATTTCTCTAGTTCCTGTTCTTCAGGGTCCAAAAATGTGTTGTGGGCATCTTTCACATAGGAGAATTTGTAAACCCAGAGCTTCAGGCTAGAGACTGGCAAACAAAATATGACTGTTGGACCTGAGGCCTTCGGCTTTGAACTGCAGGTGTAGAACAAGCAGGCTGGATGTCTGTGGTCTCCGGAGAGCCCTGAGCCTAGATTCGCAGCCCACCCCTAGCATGCTTTAGGCCTCGTGGTCTGCAGACCGGCATTCTATTTTCTTCCTGGTCTCGAGGGCCAACTCTAATGAATGCTTTTTCCTACGTTGATGTTTTTAATCTCTAAATTGTTGTTTACCGTATTATTTGTGGTAAGTGAAACCCTTTTGTAGGGGGTATGAAAAAAAATCAGTAAGTATAATATTTAACCCTCTCTGGAGCCTCCCTAGTGTGGCTCCCATAACCTGAGCTGCAGGTTGCCGGAGTCCAGCTCCAGCGAGTCCAGGGATACCTGAGGGATGGATAGCGTCGGCGAAGGAAATAAATCTATTACACTTCTTAAAGTATCAGCATTGCATGTTTCTCTCTCTCATCCTCTCCTTTATTGTTTACAATCACAGGTTTATATATTATAGTTGATTACATTACCAGGTACGTGGCCAAACAATCTTAGCACAATCAAATCTCAAAATATTCTATAAAATTTTTAAAAAAAAATATCCCCTAGTTTCTAGATGTCCTATTAAAATATTTCCCCAAGTTCCCACTAATCACAGGTTATTTCTTAGTAACCAAGCCAAGCAGTTATATGATTATTTTAATTGTAAAAGTTGGAGCTACTTGTTCCTATTTCTCTTCTTGCATGGGCAAACTTTTACAATGGTTCCATGAAAATATTTACAATATACCCTGCATGCTCTTTCTCGTTGTTTCCTTCAATGGAGACAGTGTTTTCTCCCTATTCTAACAACCAATTCTGCTCTAGGCATTTGCTTTTCTATAATTAATCTTCCTTTATAATAGAACCATAAATTTCCTATGGCATCAGGAACTCCGGTCCATGGCCATAACTCCATACTAGAGGGTGTTTTTCATAAAAACATCCTCTTAGTTCCAGGCTCTTAATTCTTTACCCATTTCCCCAGGGCTTTAGTGGGTACTTCCCATTCTGTGGTAGTTTCAGGAGGGGGAGTCCTAGAGGAATTTTTCTTTCACGTGGAGCAACATCCCCCCAAAATTGCCCCTATATGTAAATTTATTATCATAAAACATAACAACAGAGCTGTAGTCCACCTTCCTGGCACGGCGCTGCCTTGCAGTTTCGCCTTCCGTTGCTTCATGACTTTGTCATGGTGCAGTGGCTCCAGGATGGCTTCCAACAGCAGGTTGGAGAGGAAATGCTCTTTTCCTGGCCCTTCGCCCTGGCTCATGTTCTCTGACATTGGTGCTCCACGGCCATCCTCTCAAGTTAGTCCCATGAGGACAGCCATCCTTACGAGTTTCTGCCATGAGGAGAGGAGTGCCCTTTGTGGGATGCTTCTCTCCTCACCTCCTTCAGGGAACCCAGAGACAGCCCAGAGCCTGGCACCCACTCCAAGCTGGGCCTCAGTCCCTGGGGTGCCCCCCCCAACCCTGGTCTGGTTAGCTTGATATGTTCAGCAGGAGGGGTCAAGCACCAGATTTTGTCTCAAAGGAACTTTCTCAGCTTTCATTTCTGCTTTCCCACACTCGAGATACTTTTTCCCCTAGAATTTTGTTCTCTAAAAGTAGACTGGGGCTTCCCTGGGGGCGCAGTGGTTGAGAGTCCGCCTGCCGTTGCAGGGGACACGGATTCGAGCCCTGGTCTGGGAAGATCCCACATGCCGCGGAGCAGTTAGGCCCGTGAGCCACAACTGCTGAGCCCGCGCATCTGGAGCCTGTGCTCCGCAACGAGAGAGGCCGCGATAGTGAGAGGCCCGCGCACCGCGATGAGGAGTGGCCCCCGCTTGCCGCAACTAGAGAAAGCCCTCGCACAGAAACGAAGACCCAACACAGCCATAAATAAATAAATTAATTAATTAAAAAAACTTTTTTAAAAAACGGACATTTCATTACCCTTAATTCTGTCATAAAGTTCTATATTAAAAAAAAATGTAGACTGTTTTTAAAAATTAGGGCTGTGGAAGGCAGTTTCTGGGGGGCAGGGAAAGTTCTCTTTCTGCCCTGGTGCTGGCTATGCGAGTGTTCATTTAATAACGACTTGGAGCTGTATGCTTACGACTTGTGCACTTTTCAGTATGTATATTTTACCTGAACAACAGAAATGAAGATTTTGTGATTTATTATGAGAGGAGTATCAGCTCATCTGCTGCCAAGAAAGAACAAAAGGAAGGAACATGATACAAGAAGAAATGAATCCATTTCAATTGATGTGAAAATGGGGGGTCCAAGGTGAAAGTGGACAGTGACCCAATAATTTTAGGTATTCCTCCTAAAGATGTGTGCAGCATTTTAATAGTGTTTGTTATTATAGTAGTGGAAAATTGAAAACAATTAAATGTCAAGTCATAGTTAAATGATGGCACAACCAAAAATGGAATGAGGTTTTGCTATTGTGAAGTATGCCATAGGACTTCCCTGGTGGTCCAGTGGTTAAGAATCCGCCTTCCAATGCAGGGGATGTGGGTTCTATCTCTGGTCGGGGAACTAACATCCCACGTGCCATGGGGCAGCTAAGCCTGTGCACCACAACTACTGAACCCGCACGCTCTAGAGCCCGCGTGCTGCAACTAGAGAGAAGCCCGCACGCCGCAACGAAAGATCCTGCATGCCGCAACGAAGATCTCACGTGCTGCGACTAAGACCCGATGCAGCCAAGTAATAAAAAAAGAGTTTGCCATAAATGTTTGTTTATTAAAGCCACTTATAAAAGCACAGTGCAATCCCATTTTTTAAAAGTATATATTATATATATATATATGCATAGAAAATAATCAGGAAGAATGTACACCATAATATTAACAATGGGTTATTCCTAAGGTAAAGAATTATGGGTGATTCTTATTACCTTATCTATTTAAGTCTTTTCTTCCAATGAGCATGCATTTCTTCTATAACACGGTAAGAGAGGAAATGCGTGTGTAGGGCTGCAGTTTGGGCTCTTAGCTTCCTCACCGGAGTCTGTCTGCTACGTTCCCACATCTGTTGGTCCGGGGGAGGGCAGGGCCTGTACCAGCTGCTGTCACAATTCTGCCTTTACAAACTATAAAAACTCACCGATGATCCCAGGAGCATGTTCAAATACAAAATCTCAAGTTTAGAGAGAGCTGACTTCCATTCAGCTTTCCTGATGCTCAAATCTTGTTTGCAAAGGGCAGCCTCTCCTCTTTCATGGGTCCCTCTGCAACGCAAGGGCTGGGAGAACCATCCTGCCTCCACTTTGGGATTTCAAAGAGGTTTTCTTCAGAGGTCTAGCTGTTCATTTTCCAGGATTCAGTTCACCCCTTCCACTTTATTTGAGGAATTCCTGTTATCTGTATTGTTTCATGCTTGATTATTAAAAAGTCTGATCCTGTTCAGCTACATCATAGAACTCTGTCAAGTTCTCTTGTCTTATTTCATTACCTCCTCGGGGCTCTGGGCACAGTAATGGGTCTATCACAGGTGCTCAAAAAATCACTTGTTCTCTTGAGGCTTGAGACACAGCTCCCCATTCTGAGACAGAGGCCTCCGGAAGAGAGATCTGAACTGTGTGGAGGTCGAGACCTGAGCCCTGCTGGGACTCTGATGCAGCTGCTCCCCATCTCTGGGCTTTTTTTAAATGGCTGGGGAAGAGGTTGGGGCTGAGTGGGTGCCGAGGCCCCCGCCAGCCCTCACAGCCTGGTTCTGAGAACACAGCTTGCGGTAGCTCTGGCCTACCTCCCCTTTACCCCAATATGGGAGCACAACGGTATTATAACCCTTGCGGTGTACCGTAGACATGGTAGAGTCTCGTTTTGTGTCAATTAAAGTAAACACGTAAAGAAAAAGTTAACCCTTCCCACCCTACCCCCAGGAAAACAATAATAATGAGAATGAATACATATGGAAGGAAGGAAGTCTGGAGAAACTGAAAGGGAAGGACTCTTGCTCTCCCTGTCCGGAGAGTTCTCAGTTTGAAGTCTTGTAGTGGCTGTCACGTGGGGCCCATCACCATGTTAGGTGTATCTCTCTGAAGGGCTGGGCTTGCCTCCCTGTCTGACCACAGGCCTGGAAGAGAGGCAGGTGACCATCACTGCAGCAAGAGCCCCTGCAATGCGATGCAGCATCCACCCGTGTCTACCCACCCCTCACCAACCTCCCAGCCTTCATGGGGGTCTGAGGACTTGTCCCTGCGGCACCAGCATGACACTGGGTGAATGACCTCAGCAACCCTGCCAAGAGCTTTCCTTGTGCCATCTTGGTTAATCCTCATGGCAACCTGAGGGGTAGCCACCGGGGATGAGAAGTTAGAGAACGTGCCCAAGGTCACATAACTAGGAGGTGGTGGAGCCAGGACCTGAAGCCAGTTAGCCTAGCTTCTTAGAGACTTTGTCAAGGTCCCCATGGAGGTGAGAGAAGCAGGCTGATAACCAAGCCATCATCTGACTTGATTCTCAGCCCTCAGGAGGATCACAGTGATAGGGGAGGATGTGAAAGAACCACCATCGTCAACCAAGCAGAGCTACTTTACCTGAAAGTCCCTTTGACAACCCAAATTTGACGCTGCACTAAAAATGTGTTAATTCAGTACTGGGCTGGCACCTTCTAAATGGGCTGATTCATCGTGAGTGTCATGTCTACACACACCATCCTCCAAAACCTCTGCGTTGAAGCTGAGCTGCCCTTGGTCATCACTGAGTTGATTAACTCATGTGTGAGTTCCTCATATTTTTATGCAGATTTTTAATCTGCATAGCTTTGTATTTCAGGGCAGAGGTTTTTTTTTTCTTTTCTTTTTTTTTTTTTTTTTTTTCCGGTACGCGGGCCTCTCACTGTTGTGGCCTCTCACGTTGCGGAGCACAGACTCTGAACGTGTAGGCTCAGCGGCCACGGCCCACGGGCCCAGCCGCTCCACGGCATGTGGGATCTTCCCGGACCAGGGCACGAACCCATGTCCCCTGCATCGGCAGGCGGACTCTCAACCACTGCGCCACCAGGGAAGCCCAGGGCAGAGTTTTATTCTCAGTTGCTCATTTCAAAATGAGAATTTTCAGAAAAGATAGAGATAAGGGACGATTCTCCTCCAAAAGCTCCCAACTGTACCCTGAATATTGAAATTGCTAAAAATCCTTCTCTGCTTTTAAAGAGTCTTTATCGCCTTGGTATATCACCTCTAGTATATGCATTGGAAATTCATTACATTTCCACTGTTAAAAATAATGATGTATAAGATAGTGAACTTGGGTTCCTGCAGAGAAATAGCAAGGAGTGTGAAATGCAAACCCCAGGTATAAAACATTTTCACCTACCGAAAGGAACTGGTGAATACAGTTGGTTATCGTTAACGCCCTCTGCCTCGGCCTCCAGCCACAGAGAGGAGCCAGGGCTTTGAAGAGCAGTTGCAGCTCTGCTACTTGCTAGCAGTATGGCCTTGGACAAGTCACTAAATGTCCTAAGCCTCAGTCTCCTCGTCTGTAAAATGGTGGTCACAGTAACTATTTTAAAGGTTGTTATGGGGCTTCCTTGGTGGCGCAGTGGTTGGGGGTCCGCCTGCCGATGCAGGGGACGCGGGCTTGTGCCCCGGTCCGGGAGGATCCACATGCCGCGGAGCGGCTGGGCCCGTGAGCCATGGCCATTGAGCCTGCGTGTCCGAAGCCTGTGCTCCACAACGGGAGAGGCCACAGCAGTGAGAGGCCCGCATACCGCAAAAAAAAAAAAAAAAAAGTTTTCAGCTGGAATCATCCAGATAAATAGACCTCAGGTCTTTGGAGGAGCTAGGATTAATTGGGGGAATTCTTCAGATGGGCTTTTTGATACTAGGCCAAATAAGACAGACATTTCCTGAAGTCATACTTCTCTCCCCCTAAGCCCAACCTGGGCCTCCATTTTCTCCCCAGAGCCTTCTGCCTCTCTTTGTTCAGGCGCTATGCTGACTCCCTGGCCCCCAAGACTCCACTGCCATGGCCTCTCTCTGGGAAAGGTTCCCACCATCTGCTGCTTGGGAAGCCAGGACCTGTGTCCAGGGCTGCCTGGGGTTAGCAGGCCCAGAGGTTATAAGAGACTCACCTGGGACATTTGCAGACGCGTCTTCGGTTCCCTGGATAAGGAAAAAGAAGGGATAAAGTGACTATCCCATCACGACGAACAGTTCCCAAATATGGTTTCTCCTTCACTTTTCCTATTTATTTAGGATTATAACTTTTTTTTTCTAGTGCGGCTATGACTATTTTATTTAAAGCAAACAATAACTACATCGACATTATAAAAAAGACATAAACTTGTAAAATGACATTAGTGCATAATGATGATTGACATTGTGAAGATTAATTTATATTATAAAGAAATAAGCTGTAAAGAAAGCATGATATAATATTTATATTTTATGGTTTTAATAGTTACTATTAAAATTTTAAAAAATTGTATAGTCGGTTTACAATATTGTGTTAGTTTCAGCTGTACGGCAGAGTGATTCAGTTATACAAATAATACGTATATATTTTTTCAGATTATTTTCCATTATAGGTTATTACAAAATATTGAACATAGTTCCCTGTGCTATACAGTAAGTAAGATTATAACTCTTGAGAGCCCAGGTGAGGGCTTCATTCCTATCCCTCTTTGTATCAATTTAAAAAACATTACATATATACACTACCAAATGTAAGATAGATAGCTAGTGGGAAGCAGCCGCATAGCCCAGGGAGATCAGCTCGGTGCTTTGTGACCACCTAGAGGGGTGGGATAGGGAGGGTGGGAGGGAGGGAGATGCAAGAGGGAGGAGATATGGGGATATACGTATATGTATAGCTGATTCACTTTGTTATACAGCAGTGAATATGTAACACACCATTGTAAAGCAATTATACTCCAATAAAGATGTTAAATAAAAAACATTGCAAATACAGATGTGGGTGAACGTGGGTTAGTACAATCACCTGCGTGGGATCCAAGACGGGGTGGGGGGCTCGCAAGCAGGGGGACAAAGGATAAACCACTGCCTGTCGTGGTTCTGACCCAGCCCTCCCGGGCACAGGTCCCAGGGCCACAGAGCAACCCCCCCGCGCCCCCCGCCCCCTGTCCCAGGCGTTTGTAATCAGCCCAGACCTGTGCGCTTGCTACAGGCTTTGCCCATGGAGCATCCCACCCCTGCTGCCGCCGCTCCGGGGCACTGTCTTCCTAAAAACCTCCCGGAGAGTGGAAGGAGCAGCGCGAAGGGGTCTTCCCGCGTTCTCTCTCCAAGAAAGACAAAGGCTGCGCTTGGCCCTGTGGAGCAGCTCGGAGTCCCAGGAATTGCAACTCCGACTCCCGGCAAGGGCTGCCTAGAGCGAAGCCGCGCAAAGGGCGGGAGTCGGGCTGACTCTCCCCGCCACGATTCCCTAGGACTTACGACGGTGGCAGATGACCGTGATGACCAATAACAGGAGAAGGATGGCGCAGGTCCCGGCCAGGGGTGCCCAGATGTAGATATCGCAGGAGAAATCCAGCCCCCTTGTGTCTACTGACGACACAGAAGACGCCGACATTTAGGAGCGGGCCCGGGATCCCTCACCCCACCCAGCCAGCCGGGGCGCTTCCTTCTCCCGGCTCCGTCTCTCGGTTTCCCCACCACTCGGGCTGCCCTCGGCTCCACCTGCAGGATCAGGGCTGCCCCTGGCGAGGGCTCTCCCCGCGCCCGCCTCACCTGCGCTGCCCGCCAAGGGCCGGCACACTTCTGGGCGCGGAGACACAGTCAGCAACGATTTGTTGGGCGCCCGCGTGGATGGTGGCGTCGCCGGCGTCGTGGTGGGCTTCGCTGCGGGAGCAACAGAGAGTGGTTAGGGGCCGGGCTGGAGCTGTGCACGCGAACCCTCCCCACCGCTCCGCGCGCCTTGGCCAAGTGGGCGCCTCCTCCCGATTTTCCGCTGGAGGCGCCGTAGACCGCCGCCCGCGCGGAGCTCTGCGCTCAGGGCAGGGGAGATGCGGTGGGACCTCCTGGTCCGCGAACCACACCCGGCGCCTCGGACGTGAATGCAGGGCCCGCTCCCCTCCGCCCGCCCTCACTCCAGGGCCCCACCGGAAACCTCGTGGGCTTGGAGGTGATACCCGCATTTTACTGACCAGCAAAGGGGGGCTCAGAGAATTTAAGTACAACTTGCCCAGGATCACACAAGCCCGGAACTCGAGCCCAGATCAACCGGACCTAAAAAGCCATCTTCAGTTCCTATCCAGTCGCCAGTTCCTATCCAGTCGCACTCTAGCCCCTAGCCTCAGTTTCCTCATCTGTGAAATGGGAACAGTATCTAAGTAGCCCCGAGGAGCGCTAAGAGGCTCGAAGCGTGTGAAAAATGGACTGAGACTGCGCCCCAAACCCCACACCGAGGGGTGCCACGCCCCGGGCGCCCGGACCTGGCAAGAAGACAGGCACGAAGTTGCTGAAGTACATAACCGAGTTGCTCATGAACGAGCAAAAATAGTAGCCTTGGTCCTCCTCGCGGAAGTGGTGCAGAGTGAGGTGGAAGTTGGCGCCCTGGGCCTTGGCGCCGGAGATGTAATTGGTGTCCAGCCCCTCGGCCGGCTTGGACCGCGTGCTGGAGAGGTACATTAGGAAGATGGGTCTGGAGGCGGCCCCGGGCTTCTGGTAGAGCCAGGAGCAGCTCGACGTCACGCTGGACTGCAGCACATCGCAGTGCAGCTTCACCGTCTCGCCCAGGCGAGGCTGCACCTGCACCGGCGACATCCGGAACGAGAATGACTCGAGGACCGTGGCGGCATCTGCGGGGCACAGGCAGTGAGGCTGAGCCGGGAGCCCCGCGCCCCCCGCCAGCCCCGGCCCCGTCTTCCCCAGGGGTCGCCAACTCACGGAGCAGCAGGGCCAGCGGCAGGAGCAGGGCGGTCACCGGCGAGGCCATGGCGCGCTCCCCGCGGCGCCGCTCCGCTAGCGGCTCGAAGCTGCGGAGGAGCGCAGGAGCCAGTGGGACGCCGACCCGGGAAGTTGCGCCCTTCGGCCGGCCGCGGAGCCGATCTCGCGTTCGGAGGATGTGATGTCACGTGAAGCCCCGCGGAGGAGAGAGTCGCCCTCCTTTTCGCGGTTGTCACCTTCCAGCCCAGAGAGGGGGCTGGGGTCCGTGAATGGGGGCCGTCGAGGCAGCCTTGACGGGAAGCAGGGAATGGTTGAGAACCACGGGTTTGAGGACAAGGGCTTGGAAGTGGCCCTTGGAACGGCTCTCCTGCGGGTGTGACAGCGGCAGAGGATAGAGATGAGAGGTTTCAAGAAGGGAGGGTGAGTGAGCAGGAAGGAGAGAGAAGTGTCCACTTCCTTTGCCCTCGCTTAAAGTGGCCCTAGCACCGGCACCTTGGGGCTTTGGGGCCGTAAAATGGGCCCTGAGGGCTGAAGAGGAGTTCGTGACTGGCCCACTCCTCCGGAACTCCAAGGGGCAGCAGCCATGCAAGCCTTGTGTGACCTCTGCTGACCATACCCTTCAGGCTTTCCCCAGCAGCTGAACCTGGCCACACAGCCTCATTCCTCCCGGGGTCCACTCAGCAGCCTCCACCCACATCAGCCCCTCTCCTGGCCAGTCCCCCAGCCACCCTGCTGTGAACATTATTCTCCGAAAGGCGATCTGATGGTGTCACTCCCGCAACCTTCCATGACCTGCAGGACTGCGTGGCAGCTCAGCCCTGGCTTGGCTCCGAGCCTTTGGGTGCTGGCTCCTCCCAAGCCTCTGGCCTGGTCTTTCCCATCCAACTACCACTGCATTCCCACAGGGCCTGAGATTATCTAAACGGTGGGCTCCTCTTGCCTTTGCTGTTCCCTATGCCTGGAATGCTGTTCTGTTTCCACCCTGGGCCCAGCTCCCGTGCTAGGGGATTTGGACCTCACTCCTCTGTACCTCTGGCTATGGGTGCTTGGTGGGGACAAGTGTGCAGCCTGGGTGAATGCTTGGGTGGAGACAGTTCTCCCTGTCTGAACCTGACACACACTTGGCCGCTTCCTTTTTGCCTGCTGCTGTCCGGAAACCTTCCGCCCCATAGTGGCTGCCCTCTCTCATTTCTTCAGGGTCTTCCCACTTTGCATCCCATAGTGGGTGCCCTTCATGATGCTGCTGCCTGATTCTAGAGACAAGCTACCTGGCATTATCTGTTCCATGTGTCAGCCCCACTCGTGAGTTCTGCCCCGCGGCAGTGGCGAGAACTATGTTCCAGACACCCCACCCCCGCCCACCCCCACCCCCCCGCGAGGTCGCATGTCACATCACAGCTTGGGCTGAGCTGTGTTTGCAGAACTGTACTCCCCTCGTGCGGTCTGAACTTAAGTGTTGGGTGGGCTTCTTTTTTTTTTTTCACTTTGATTTCAACCCTCTCTCCCCGCCCTCCGCCCAAAGCATCCAAGGTGCTTACTCTAACGTGGACCATTTATATTTAGACATGTTTTTTAAAGTGTCTTTTAACTTACAAAAGTTATATATTCTTGAAAAACTTCAGACAATACAAAAAAGAGTATGGGGAAATTTCCCTGTCTCATCTCTTCTCACCATCATCCATTCTCCAGAGAAAATTACTGTTAACAGTTAAGTGTGTTCCTCAGTTTACAGTTGGAAGAATTGTCCCTAAAAAAAAAAAGACTGAACAAGACAACTATAAAAAAAAAAAGTGTGTTCCTCAGATATAATCTATGCATAAACAGCTGTTTATACGTCATTTTTGACACATGGTTGTACTATGCACATATTTTTTGCAACTTGCCTTTCTTGTCTAACAGCAGAAGAAAGCTTTCCATGTCAGCACCTGTAGATCTACTCCGTATTTCTAAAGAGGCGCATTTTATATGGGTGTTCCCTAACTTAGTTTTCCTATTAATAGACATTTAAGCAGTTTCTCAAGTTTTGCAATTACTAGTAAGGCTGTAGTAGATACAATGTATCTGTATCATTGAGGAGTCACTCATGCACATGTAACATTTTCAGATGGAAGACAGGCAGGTTGGGGAAGGAAAACCCTTTGTAACTGTAAATATGACTGTGGCACACAGCAGTGGGTCCCCTGGCATATCGATATATGTGTGTATGTGTGTTCCTGGCTGTGTAGACACAGTGCTGTGCCTTAACTTACATCAATGAGGGTGACAAGGAAACAGCCAAGTCCAGATAGGCCACTGACAAGGCAATCCTCTTTTTAGATAGTTTCCCATTTTGCTTCATCTCTGTTCCCACTGCAGGAATGTTAGATGGCCCTTCTGGCCAAAAGATGCAATCAGGAGGGTGGTGAAGAGGATGGTCAGCCACAAAGGCATACCTTGTTGGTGGAGGAAGCATTGGAGGGGAGCCAGAGTCAACCTGCAGATATTTGGATCTTGGGAACAAGGTCCCTGAGTATGATGATGGCCAGATTCTGGGGTACAAGACTTGAAAATAGAATCGTCCTATCCCAGTCTCCTGGAAGTGAACTGCAGCTGGTTTGGAGGTCTTCCAGCCTTGCAGTTAAGAAAAGTGTCAGCCGTGTGTGTGGCAGCCCCTTTTGTGCAGAGCACGACAGAGGATGGGGGGATGTCAGGGCAACATGTCACACCCACCAAGGAGGCTTTGCGACCCCAATGATATTTTTCACAGAACTGGTAGATTCTCAGTGAAACCACAATGACATCCGCCCTGCAACAGACAGGAGAACAGATGCAATCGTGCAAGTTCTGGGGATGCTTGTTTGCTGCAGGGCCAGGTGTGCGGAGGGCTGGGTGGGGCCTGCCAGGTAAGCGTCCACATCCCACACTGTGTGGCAGTCACCTGGGGTGGATGAAGAAAGGGCAACAGCAGCACTCTGTCAAATAAACTCCTTATTTTTAGATATCCAGAGAGAGAGAGAGAGAGGGTAAGAGAGTAACCCGTTTCTATGCTGAATTTAAACAGGTCTTTGTTTTTTCTCAAGGTATATGTTCTTAAGCCATGGAAATACTTTTTTACATTCATTAAAGACTATTCAGAACGCATAACTGCGCAGGGCAGTGGTAGGAAATTAATCAGCTCCTAAGACGCTGACTCAGGGCCAACCTGGAATCACGGTGTTGGAAGTTGCCTGCTGTCTCCCCTTGCCGGTCCAAGAGATGTTACCATCTCCTTGGAAAGAGTTAGCTTGTTTGGGCCTAGAAAGGCCTTTGAACTCTAGAATTATCAGAGCCTTGCTTTATCTCAATCACAAATACCTGTTAATTCTACCTCACTTCTGCCATTTCTACTTTTCCACCCCCCAGACTCCCAAGTTCAACAAGGCTACTGTCATCTCTTGTCTGGACTTTTGCAGTGGTCTCCTAACTGGCCACCCCACTTCTACTCTGGTCTCTTCCAGTGCTTCTGGCCCCTTTCAGTGAAAATCTTGTCCTGTCAACCCTGCGCTCCATCCTGCAAGGGCTTCCCATGGTCCCCAGGAGAACACTGGGGGATCCCGGGTGTTGTCTGAGGCCCTGCACACCCGGCTCTGCGGCCCATCTTCATCCCCTCCCACTTGCCTCCTTCACACGTCCTCGGCTTGGTGCCTCTCTGTTTCTCAAAGGAGCCCTCCTCCTTTCCACCTCAGCGCCATTGCCTCCATGCTATTCTTGTAGCCTGGCTTGTTCTCAGCTCTGCTCTCTGCTTAGTAAACTCCTCTTCCTTAAGACCCAATTCAAGCATCTCCTCCTCATGGACTCAACCCCTTGCCCCTTCTCTGTGCTCCCAGGCACTACAGACCATATGCTTCTCAGTGTCACCTGGACCTTGGGCGTCCCTGGACTGAAGCACTTATTCTGCACAGCAATGGTTTGTTTGCTCATCCAGCTTGACGACCAGACCCTTGGTGTCTTGAGGAAGTGACCTTGTATTGTTCACGTTTATATTGTGGTGCCTAATAAGCCATGGTACACACTTGGTCTTCAAGAAACCCTTGTTTTGTAAAAGCTAAATGCAGCGTAGAGCAGATCAGAGGAGGTAGAGATTGCTCATTTCAGGTAAGAGTGCTCAGGAAAGGCTTTACAAAGTGGCTGGTTTGTAGATAAGGTAAGAATTAGGAGAGAGGTTGCTTAGAATGAGGCACTTGACTTCTAATCAAGATGGTGCTGATACCATGTTTTAATACGTAGTCATGGTATGGTTGAAGGCAAAAGAAGGAGACGGAGGAAGGAGAGAAGATAGATGCATTCAAAAGCAAGGCGAGTGTCATCCTGGATGTAGGGGTGGAACCAGGGCTGAAATCTGGGGCCATCTTGTTGGGATCTGTTTTTGAGTCTGTGTCTTGGGTCAGGATTTCTCTTGGTGAAAGTCTGGAGAAAGCTGTGCGCTTCTCCATAGTCATGGCTCACATAGGGCTGCTCCCGTATAGTGTCGGGAGGGCAGGCCAGAGACTGGAGCTGTGGCAGTGTCACCACTGGACAGGAGCCCAGAGCCATCAGAATAAGGCCTGGTTCTGACTGTGGGTCCTGAAAAAACCCAGGAGGATGCAGTATAAAGAGAGAGAGATTTTTTAAAGTTCCCATTCAAGATGAGATTACGTAGACACTCAAAATGCAAAATATATGTAAAGATATTTAACTAAAATTGGGATGGGAGTTTACTCCAAAAGAGATGCAAATTATAGAACAATCTGAAAAGGGTTTGAAACAGAGAACAAGAAGGTGTAGAAAATGCAGAAATTAAACAAGAACAACTGAATAAATAATGATAAATACTGAGCATATTGGAAATGAAATCTATATATAGATTAGATATAAACTAGAATACACTCTAGATTAGACATAGTTGAAGGGACAATTGGTGAAATGGAATTTAGCATTGAGGAATTCACAGAGACTGCAATGCAAAGAGATAAAGACAGAAGCAGTTTGAAAAGCTATTGAGATGTGAATCAGCACTGTGCAATGTTTAATGGGATTTCAGAAAGAGGAGGATAAAGGGAGTATGGAGAAGGAAAAATGGAAGAGATCATTGCTTATGATTTTCCACAATTAAAGACACAAGTGATCAGTTCAAAAGTGCTCCCAGAATGCCAAATAGGATAAGTAAAACTATGTCCATCTCTGAACATATCAAGATGAACCACAAGACTTCAAAAGCAAAGAGAGGAAGGCAACCCAGGAGGCCAGAAGAAGTTGAGATGATGTTTAAAATATGCTTGGGGGAGCCTTAGTCACAGTTTGGATGGGGTGAAGAGAGTAAGAAGCTGATCTGTGATGGGCAAACCCCACATATCGGTTGACAACTTGTATTCACGCTGTGTCATTCTCCTCTCTTGGTGCAGACACACATTTGCTGTAAAGTTGCATCAACTTGCTACAGATCTTTAATGCTGAGAACAATCAAACAGAAGCATCCTGAATGCAACTGGAGAGCCAGAATTTGAATTCAAGTGAGGGGCCAGGGCTGGGGAGGCAGCCTCTGCGAGGGGGTAATAATCTAAGTTGTGAGAGTGGGTCTGATTGCAAAGACAGGTAGAGCGGAGGGGAGGGGCAGAAGAGGATATTGAAACTTTAGGGAAGGCGCCTATTTAAGGAGAGAGAAGAAAACACTGGCATTAATTCAGGTGGTGTAGGAACTTCAGGATGGGGCTTGAGAAGTTGGCAAGCCTTTACGGAGAGGTGGCTGCTGCAGGTTTGGACTATAAAGGAGCTTTGGGAGGGCATTCAAGCCTGGGACAGCTTGAATACAGCCTGTAGCAGGAAGAGATTGTAAGCCTGTGTTCAGTGCTTGGTCCACTTAAGGACATGCTTATCAGAGGAAGACTCACAGGTAAGGAGGGAGGCGGGGGAGGAGGGTAGGCTGGGGAGGGTAGGGAGTTGGAGTAATGTTGGATGAGGTGACATTGATGTCTGTACCTCATTTATTGTTCATTCACTTAAATGTTTCTTCCATTCACTTTTTTTTTTAAGTTACGAAAAAATAACACCGAAAAAATAGAGCAAATAATATAAAACACTCCTATGCTCCTCGGAAAACACCCCTCAAAACTAATGTGTTAGCATTTTGTCATATTTGCTTCAGATAAACGTTACAGATACAACTGCAGCATCCTCAAATAACTTGCCTCCTCCCCAGAAGCAAAAATTGGGTTTTTGTCTATCAGTTGTGAAAGAAGGATGTTACATTTCCAACTATGATCCTGGATTTGTCTATTTCTCCCTTTAACTCTGTCCACTTTTCGCCTTGTATATTTTGACGCTTTGCTGTTGGATACATACACATTTAAGATTGTTCTGTTTTCTTATCAGATTGACCCTTTTATCATTACAAATTGTCCCTCTTTATCTCTGGTGATACCTTGTTTTGAAGTCTACTTTGATATTCATATGGCCACTCTAGCTCTCTTATGTTTTCTGTTTGAATGATATCTTTTTCCATCCTATTACTTTCAACTTGCCCCTCTCTGTTTTAATACCTTTACTGTATGTGTATATATATATATATATATATATATATATATATATATGTATGTATTAGCTGTATATAATTTTTGAGAATGTTTCAATATACAGAAATATTATCATATTGAATGTCTTTGAGTTTGAGTTATGCTGAGATGTAAATTTAGTTCATTTAACTTAAATGCTGTATAGTAGTATTACCTGGTGAATATACCACATTTCAGTAGTTCTCAATCAGGGTCTTCATACCTCTGGGGGAATGTAAAGACTGTCCTTAAGGATACACATAACTTTTTAAAAATTTATTCTATTGAAGTATAGTTGATTTATAATGTGTTAATTTCTGCTGTACAGCAAAGGGATTCAGTTATACATATACACATACATACATTCTTTTTCATATTCTTTTCCATTGTGGTTTATCACAGGATATTGAATATTGTTCCATGTGCTATACAGCAGGACCTTGTTGTTTATTCATTCTATATGTGAGAGTTTGCATCTGTTAATCCCAAACTCCCAATCCATCCCTCCCCCACACGCCTTCCCCCTTGGCAATCACAAGTCTGTTTTCTATGTCTGTGAGTTTGTTTCTGTTTCATAGATAAGTTCATTTGTGTCATATTTTAGATTCCACGTATAAGTGATATCATATGGTATTTGTCTTTCTCTTTCTGACTTACTTCACTTAGTATGATAATATCAAGTTGCATCTATGTTGCTGCAAATGGCATTATTTCATTCCTTTTTATGGCTGAGTAGTATTCCATTGTATATATGTATATATACCACATCTTCTGTATTGATTCATCTGTCGATGGACATTTAGGTTGTTTCCATGTTTTGGCTATTGTGAATAGTGCTGTTATGAACATAGGGGTGCATGTATCTTTTTGAATTACAGTTTTGTCTGGCTATATGCCCAGGAGTGAGATTGCTGGATCATATGGTAATTCTATTTTTAGTTTTTTGAGGAACCTCCATACTCTTTTCCATAGTGGCTGCACCAATTTACATTCCCACCAACAGAGTATACACATAATTTTAAGGAGTTTGTTTTCCATATCCCGAAAGCCTGTTTATCCTTTTTCCTGAGACAGATCTGCCCAAGAACAAATGCATTTGTCAAGTTTTCACACAGATTCTCCTTCCCCACCCCACATTTCATAATTGCTCTTTTCCTGCTTTAAAACAAAACAGCAGACTTCCCACCCTCCTGTACCTTACTGTAGTGCAATCAAAGAGAAACACCCAAGTATTTTTCATTTAGTATCCATCTGCTTAGGAATTGCCAAAGAATGCATTTCTCCTGAGTAGAGTCCCCGAGATGCTGGAAAACAGGGCATGCGGGAGAATACTAGAGGCAGAGCTCCTCAGGACGGACTCCTAAGCCTCATCACTCTACCTGCCTCTCCACTGTAGAGCTGGAATTCAGAAGCGAGACAGTTATTACGGGATGCACATTAACATGTTCATTAGAATTGCAAAAGGAATCAGACTTCTTTTTTTAACAGAACGGAAGCCTGATTTGCTAGTTGGTTTGACATTGAAGCCTTTGCCAATGAGGTTGGCTGGCAGTCTTTTTATTTTCCATGAATCACATGAGGGAAACCTTTAGCTCCAAAGTTGCCGTGAAAACAAAGTGTAAAGCCTTTGATAAGATAAAAATATTTTATCAAAATATAGTTTTGGTAAATTTGTATGGTAATTAAAAATATTTCTATTTCCCCAACCCTTTCTAAGTTCATCAGGGTAGGCAAATGCTTTTGGTGAGAGAGGAACAATGCAGTTGATAGCTACTTGATAGGCTGTAGTATAAAGCCTATTTTGGTGGGTTCCAGAAACTGAGAAGTGAATAACTCTAAAGATCATGACCAATCCACATGCAGGTCAGTGCTCCCTGAGTCTTGCCTTCCAACATAATTGGAAGAAGACCTACTAGAGCTGGCAACTGTTAGAGATTGAAATGAGTCTCCCCACCCCCCAAAAAATTTACATATGCTGAAGTCCTAACCCCCAGTATCTCTGAATGTGACCTTATTTGGAGATAAGGTTTTTACAGAGGAAAACGAGTTAATATGAGGTCATCAGGGTGGGTCCTAGTCCAATATAATTGGTGTCCTTATAAAAGGGGAAATTTGGTTACAGACACATAGCCAGGGAGAACATTAAGTGAAAATGTTGCCAGATCTCAGCTTCTCTGTGCACCGATGCTGAACAGAAATACTGAGACAGAGATTTTGGAGGATGAGAGAGATGGCTTTATTTTTCTTTGCCAGGCAAAGGGAAGACACGGTAGGCTAGTGCCTCAAGAACTGTGCCCCCCCGCCTTGGGGAATTGGAGAAGATTTTATACTGGGGCTCACAGGCGGGGTATGTGATAAGGATCAAAATAGTGAAGGTCTTGCATTCTTTTTCCTTTGCATTATTTCAAAACAGTCATAGCTGGTGTCAGGCAGCCCGGTAATTGGGGTCCAGCATTCTGGTAATTGGGACCGTTTGTCTCTGGTTCATCCGCCAGCAATCTTCTTTCTGAAATGCAGAAGCTACAGGGAGTGATTTGTTAACCAGGGGGCATAGGGAATGTAGTGATAGGCACAGGATGTAACTCACACAGAGTCAGGGGTGATTGGTGCAGAATGTAATTTACATAGTGTGAGGGAGTGAGGTTAGTTTTGTGAAGTACAAATCTAGTTACAGACACTACAGATTAGTAACAGTTAAAATAAAACTAGGAGTGATTAACTCTTTCAGGCCAGGTTATGTTTCTTCTCTGGCCTGTTCACTGTTCTCTTTGTTTTCCTTGCTCTCAGGAGAAGGAAAACTTCATTTCTATTTTTGCTGCAACAAAAATAAAGACAGAGATAGGGCTGATGCTTCTACAATTCAAGGAACACCAAAGACAGCCAGCAACCCACTAGAAGCTATGAGAGAGGCATGGAACAGATCTTCCTTTCAGCCCTCAGAAGGAACTAAATGCAGTCAACACCTTGATCCGGAATTTCTAACTTCCAGAACTGTGAGACAACACGTTCCTGTGGTTTAAGCTACTTAGTTTGTGGTACTTTGTTAGTTGCAAAATAACAAAGCAACTAATAGATCATTAAAATTACCTTCTGATGATGGGTCACTATTGTGGGGTGATTGGGGTTTTTTTTGGCCGAAAAAATTTTGGAAAAAGTTAAAAGATTTAGTGACTCTGCTGTAACAAAACCAATTGTTTATTTATGGAAACCAGATTTTTCAGTGCTTACTTGTTATGAACAAAACAAAAACAAACAAACAAAAAAAGGAAAATAATTGATGCTGAACTCTGTCTCATTCTAACGATAGGTAATATTATCCTGTGGGTTCATTAACTAATTGGACTCTATTCATCTCATTAAGAGCTGAATTTTCCCTTGTCAACTTAAAAAAAATGCACAACATGAGAGGAGCGAGTTAAGTTTTATTTGGGGCAAAATGAGGACTGCAGCCCGGGAGACAGCATCCCAGATAGCTCTGAGAAACTGCGCCAAAGAGGCAGGGGGGAAGATCAGTATATATGTGATTTTGGTGAAGGGGGAATACATGCAATCAAGCACATATTTCTTACAGAAGGTTGCTGCTAGTCTCGTGCAGGTTACTGCCAGCCAAGAAGAGCAGAGGTCAGTCACCATGAAGGATTTTAGTGCTTTTCTAGATATGAGGAGATACAAGAATTGGGCTCATAAAATGGGCTCCTGAAAATATCTAACTATCTGAGGCCCTGTTCTGCCAGTTTTTCCCAGAGCACAGAGTGCCTCATTTCTACTCTCTACCTGAACTCCTTTCAGGGGGTGTTGAAAGTCAGCAGCTGTAGCAGCTCATGATTTAATCCTGTAGAGGTCGATGGCAAGTGCCAGTGGGAAATGCCAATTCGTAGTTGACACCCTCAAAGTTACTTTTTTATAAAACTTCTTATTTTGAGATGACTACAGATTGACACTGCAATTATAAGAAATAATATAGACAGATTCCAAGTATCCTTCATCTACTTTCCCCCAATGGTAACATTTTGCATAACTGTAGTACATTAGAACCAAGGGTTACTTTTAATGTTTAATAATTACTTTTTAATAATTTAAATTTTTATAATTTAAAATTAACTTTATTTTAAATTTGTTAGTTTTGAACAGTTGTGTACTACTGATAGTTGCAATGATGGCATAATCTAAACTTTTAATACTTAGACATTTATGATTGTAGGAAATTAAAACTTCAGTTTGTATGCTTATTTTTTTTGGCAGAGAAGTATGATCAATAAAAGATCTTCAAGCATAAGAACGTATTATATTAGAATAAATGTCTATGGAGGAAGTGGGATAGAATTCATAAGTGTGAGGAAAAAAAGGAATGGTGGAAAATTTCGAAAAGTTAAAGAACTTGTTCTTGTATTTTTAAAATGGGTGATGGTGTTGCAGCAAAAAATAGAAACGAGACTTTTCTTTTCTGATAAACAAGGAAAATAAGGAAACAGTGAACAGGCTGGGGAAACAGCCCATAAAGAGTTAAGCAATCTTGGTTATTCTTTAGCTGTTACTACTAACACACACTTGTAGCTAGACTTGTCCTTCACAAAGCTGATTAGCCTCTGACTCCATCCAAATTACCCTTTGCACCTGGCATTTCTTCTCCCCCTGCACTCCCTTGTAGCACTCTTCATTTCAGAAAGAAGTTTATGGGCCGATAACTTCAGGGACACCAGACGAGGTTCTTTAGCTGCCTGATGCCAGCTTTGGCCATAAATTTGCAGAAGAAAAGAAATGCAAGACCTTATTTACTTTGAGTGTTATCACCTACCCCAGACCACGAGCCCTGGGCTACAAAAACCTTTCCCTATTCCCCAGGGAGGGGGGCACAGTTCTTGAGGTGCTAGACCACTGTGTTCCCTCTTTGCGTGGCAAATAATAAAGTTACTCTTTCTCATTCCTCCAAAACTCTGTCTCCGTATTTCTTTTTGGCATCGGTGCACAGAGAGCCAAGATTTTTGGCATCAATGGTTGAAATAAAATTGATACATCATCTGTTTATATTCTATTAGAAATAAAAAGAGTGATGTAAAGTTTTATTTTAAAATACCAATATTTACAACACATTGGAAATTATATACTTTACAAGTATACTATGATGAAAAGTGTTTGATGTCAAGTTGAAACTGAGTGAAGAGGTACACCACATTCATAGCAGCAGCATTCACAGTAGCTAGAATGTGGAAGCAACCCAGATGTCCATTGATGGGTGGCTGGATAAACAAAATGTTGCATATACATACAATAGAATATTATGCAACCTTAAAAAGGAAGGAAATGTTGACATATACTGTAGTCATGGATGAACTTTGAGGACGTTATGCTAAGTGAAATAAGGCCGTCACAAAAAGACAAAGACTGTATGCTTCACTTACACGAGGTGCATAGAGTAGTCAACATCAGAGACAAAAAGTAGAATGGTGGTTGTCAGGGGCTGGGGGGGAGGGGGAATGGGGAGTTGTTTAATGGGTATAGAGTTTCAGTTTTGCAAAATGAAAAGTTCTGAAGATGGAGGGTGGTGACAGTTGGACAACAATGTGACTGTACTTCATACCACTGAGCTGTGCCCTTAAAAATGGTTAGGATGGTAAATATTATGTGTATTTTACCACAATAAAAATCGTCTAAATGCGTGGAGCACATAGTCTTTCATATTTGGGGGGTGATACAAGAGAAGTAAGATTTGATGACAAATACCACTGTTTACTTCTCTAGTCCTCTGTTGATGGACCTTTTGGCTGTTTCCAGTTTTTGCCATTATAAACAACGCTACGGTGAACATCCTTGTACATATACTTCCTAGAGTCCATGTACAAGACTTTCTCTAGGGTATCAACCTGGAAGAGGAATAACTTAAGGAGGACATTGACCTTGAGAGGAATGATGACTTGAAGCATCTTCTTCTCTTACCCCTATAGCTACTGGCAAAGTTCTCTCCAAAGTGATGGTACCCACTTACACTCACACCAGCTATGGATGAATTTCCATTTATCCACATGTTTTCTAATTCTTGGTTTTGCCAGTGTTTTCAATTCGGCCAATCTGATAGGTGTGAGTTGGTATCTTATTGTTGTTTAAACCTGCATCTCCCTAAACAAGGATGGGTTGAGCGTTTTGTCAGATGTTGGCCATTCAGCCTCTTCTGAAAAGCGCTTGTTTGCTTTCTTTGCCTTCTTTGAGTGTCAACAATGTTAGTAACTTCCACACACCAGGTGCTGTCCCTATCTTCCAGAACTCACATCACTTAAAATACAAATTTCATTGGTGCTTAAAGAACATGCTTTCTTGCCAGTCAGTTGTTCACTACTAATTTCAACAACCAAATGAGGCTTCAGCTCTTTTCTCTGTTCAGACTGTCCTGAGTCTTACGGTCTTCACAGTTCAGGCTCTGACAAAAAACTCTGCGAGGCAAAATAAACTATCAAAAGGCCGAGGCTCCTTTCTTTCCCCTCGCCTTCTCCCTCCTCCCCTCCTTTTCCTCTTTCACCTCCTCCTCCTTCTTTTTTGGTGAGACAATTTGTCGTCTTGAAACCGTTTACCCAAAACAGAAACTTTAAAAAGTCAGTGGAAATTTTTCTTTTTACACAAGAGGGTTAATTTTTTTTATTTGGCCGCTGGTGGAGCATCCATGAAGTAACCTCAACTCAACCGTAAAGCTTTTCAAGCTCACATTTTACAAACTATGACAAGCCCCTCATGCAACTTTCCAAGGGGACCCGAGTTGTTGTCTCCGGTTACCTGCGGGGTGAGCTGTGGAAGCCGGAGGAGGCAGCAATGGAAACATTGCAAGAGGGGAGAATGACTGTTTCCACGGCTAACCACCAGAGCCAGAGGGCGGGCCCTTTAAAAGCGCCCAGCAACTCCCGCAGGACGGTGACCCATTTATCAGAGTCTTCTCTGGGAAGAGGAGGAGGGAGGTGTGGATCCTGGGAGAGGAAGGAGGGCAGAAAAGGCGGAGCTAGGGAAGGAAGGAATAGACGAGGGAGGCCAAAGGCTTCTCCCTCCCTTCTCGACTCTTCCGGTTCCTCCCACCCACCGCCTTGGGCGGGGGCGGAATGGTGGGGCTTAGAGGATTTCTCAGGGTGGCTTGCACCTTCTCAGTTTAGCAGGAAGGAGAGAAATGAGCTGCTTCTTTCACACCCCGGACACTGCGGTAAACTGCCCTTCAGGAATGCTCCTGGCTGTGCTCAGAGGCAGAGGCATGAAATAGGATCTCCACGCAGAGACCCCCAAGCGATCGCGCAATGGAGAGGAGCTACAGGGGGCTGGGGTGCGGGGCTTTGTGTGTGTGTCGGGGGGCGTGCCGTTGCCGTGGGTGACTCTTGCCGTCCGGGACACCGGCTAAGCAAATGGGGACAGACAAGGGAACACGTGGTACCACGATGAGGGTGCCAGGATGTGTTGGGTGCCGCCGCGGACAGGCGCACGAGGAGCCCAGCCTCTCGCCGCCCTCAACCGGTGGGGTGGGGACTGGGGAGGGCGATCAAAGCGACTAGAGCCAGCTGGGCCCGGATTCAGTCTTCCTGGAGGCGAAGAAGCAGGCGTGATGGGAGTGGGGGTGTCGGGTGGCGAGCCAGGCTGAAGGCAGGCGGTGCTGCCGAGGTACGGTGGCCCGAGGCGGGGCTGTGGAGGCAGAGTTGATGCCGGAGAGGAGTTGGGGGCCGGTTGACACTCCTTCCCTTCTCGTTCTGCACAATTCTCTCGGCCAGCCTTGGGCAGAGGTCTCTAATATCCACCCCGATTGATCCAAGGCCTGGATTCTCCTCCACCGTGTCTCACAGAAATTATTTCTGGGGACGGCCAGCCCTGATCGGAGGGGGCAGCACGTCTCCCACTCTTACCCCAGGAAAACAGGGGCCCCACACGTGGGGCAGGTGCTGGCCTTCTGCAGCTGCACGCACAGGGCACAGAGCTCAGCCCGCAGCACTGGGGTAGAAACTGGGGTGCCGTAGCGGGTGGGCAGGACCTGCGGGGGGCGGGGCGGGGGGGAGGCAGGTGAAGAAGCGCCTGCGGGCCCCTGGCTGGGGGCGGGGAGGAGGAGAAAGGAGAGTGCTAGAATCCGGACCTGGAAGTGAGCGCAGAGAAGATCCGATCTAACACATTTATTTTATAGAGGAAGAAAATCGGAGGCCCAGGGAGAGTGAGCCTAGAGTAACTCAGGAGACCAGGACTGAGCCGGGACCAAGTACCACGGGACGCTCCTTCCCTCTCCAGAGCGCTGCCTGCCTTGAATAAAATCTAATGCCCCCTAAGTCCAGCAGGGGGCGATGTTGCTCTAGTTTGGGCCTGGTTGGCGGAGGGGCGGGGCGGGGTGGGGAGGGAGGAATTGTGAATTCAGTCCGCGCGTGCCCCCAAGCAAAACTGAAGCCGGTTTACGCTCCCTCCCAGCCCGCCGGTACCCAGCCCTCTTCAACGACCCCACCTAGCTGTTCCTCGGCTGTGGCTTTGGCCTTGCTCTTCTCAGGATTCCCACCCCGACTCCCAAGAGTCCTATTACGGGCCCCTAGAGTTCTACTTTTCTTCGGCGACCGAGGGTACATTGGGGGATGGAGTGGCGTGGGGTGGAGGGCAGGAATTGCATTTGACTGGGGATCAAAAGACTGGTTGAAGACGGAATTTCTGGCCCAAGATAGGGCGGGGAGGTATCTCGGATAGACTCCTAACCTCCCCCCATCCCTCAGTATCTACCAATGAATGCTAAACCATCTGTGCGATGCATCGTCCGTAGAAATAAAATGTCAACGCTTTAATGGTGGAGAGGAGTCCCCCAGTTGAGAACCTCTCTTTGTGCCAGGCTGTGAGTTCTCCCAACTCTCCTTCCCTCACTTGTCAAAAATGAAAAGGGACCGGATTGGAGATCCTGGGCCGTCGCAAGCTCCGGGAGCCCCGCCCGGGGCTGACCCAGCAGCTGTCTGCTGGTCCCTGGCGCGAACGGCGGGACCCAGGCGCGGAGGGGAGGCGGACAGGTTCCTCCAGCTTGCTCATCCAGACCAGCAGCCCCGAGAGGGGGCCTTGGGCCCGGAGGGAGGGCAGGAGGGGTGCACCAGGCAGGAAGCGGACAGGGTCGGGGGGCTTGGGATGCCCTGGGGTCAGGTGGAGCGGCCGGCCCCTGGTTTCTCTCGCGTGGTCACTGTGCAGGGTAAGGTCCAGGCGGCGGGTCGGGTGTCGCCCGCACTGGGCGCGGGCGGGTCTGGGAGAAGGGAAAGCCTCGGAGCACTAGGTGGGAGGTTACAGGGGCCAGGGCCTCTCTGAGGTTCCTTGGCCTATTCACCGATTTTGTTCCGCTCTTGGTTTTAGTTTATGTGGAAGGCTCAGCCCCGCACTGGCCCAGGAGGTGCTAGGAACCAGAGCCCCTTGGTCAAAAAATTTGAAAACTAGAAAAGAAAAAATAATTGCTCATAGTGCCAGTATGGAGCTATAACCTCTCAACATTTTGGTGTATTTATTTTGTTTTTGTTTGTTTGTTGTTTTTTTGGGGGGGTTAAGCCTTTTTTTGTTTGAATCCTATACTTATATATTAAAAATTTTTATCCGTCATTGTCATCATATCTCCTCTTCAGGTTTCCAGGCTGCTTTTTACAATTCTTGTATCATACACAGTTCTCTTCTAACATATTCTTCATGGGTCTCGCCTGATATCTGCGTAATATTCTGTTTATAGTTTGACCAATTAGTCCCCAGTTAGTTGGACATTTAGGTTGTGTACTTTTTCATTATGATACAGTGGTTTCCAAATAGTATGTAATTTCAATTTTTGTGTTTTAATTATCTTAAGCATTCTTTAAAAATGTTACAATTTTTAAAGTGGGTAGATTTTTTTCCCCATTTATTTTTAATTTTATTGTCCTGTGGTCTGAGAATGTGGCTTGTATTTATGCTTTTGGAATTTACTGAGCTTTTGATAGATGGTCAATTTTTAAAATACCTTTAGGCATAGTTTTGAATGAATGAATAAAAAATTCTATATATTAGATCAAGCTTAGTAAATATATATTATCCATATTTGCTACGTTCTTTATTTTAGTTTACTTGATGGGTTAATTTTTGAAAGAACTGTAATTTTTCAAAATATGTTTGTGGATTTGCCATTTCCTTTTTATATTTCTAACAGATTCTGCTTTACATATTTATTTATTTTAAAAATTTTTGTTCAAGTTTTATTGGGATATGATTGACGTGTAACACTGTATAAGTTTAAGGTGCACAACGTGATGGTTTGATATACGTATACATTTCAAAATTATCACAATAAAGTTAGTTAACACATTTATCTCTTCATATAGTTACATTTTTTTCTGTGTGTGTGAGTTGAGAATATTTAAGATCTACTCTCTTAGCCACTTTCAAAAGTGCAATACAGTATTGTTAGCTATAGTCACCATGCTGTACATTATTTCCCCAGAACTTACTCGTCTTACAGCTGGAAATTTGTACCCTTTGATGGTTTTATTTCTGTACTTTAAAGTAACATTATAAGGTGTAAAAACCACGTGGCTGTTGAGATGACAAATGAATACACTCATTGGCATATATATCTTTTTATGCATTTTGAATTATTTTCTTGACCTGGATTTTCAGAAGAAAATGGCCTTAAAAGCCAAATTGGCCTCTTAAGGATTTGACAAATGCACATTGTTGGCTTCCACATGGTCAGCAAAAGGTATAAAAAGAACACAAACAAACAAGATGGTAAGAAATGTGGATACTTTACAAACTTTGATTTTTATTGAGGTTGACCTTCTTTTTTCTGTAGGTCTAATCAGTTGAATTTTCTTTTTTATGTGTGTGGATAGTCTGTTCTCATCTTTTTGTGCTTCTGTTTTCTAACTTTTAATCTGTGGAGATTAATCTCTTCCAGCTCTTATATTCTAGGAATTATGTTTTTGTTTATTCTACCACAAAACATCTTATTGAAAAAAAATCCATCCCTTCAAACCAGACACCTTGAATTCACCCTGACTGCCTCTCTCCCTGCTACCTGAGCAGACCTTTCAATGTAGCACACAAAGCAGATAGGGGTCCTGTGGGACCTAAAGCTTATACAGTTGGGAGGAGGGGCTTCTTTAGCTCTTTTTTTTATCGTGGTGAGATTTTAGGGTAACTGGGCTGAAATATGGGAAAAGTGACGTCTAATGAGATTACATGATTTTCCCGGGATTGATAGGTTTCTGTTCCAGTGTCCCTCAGATAAAGGGGGTGTGGTGAGAGGGAGGGTAGAGTAAGCTGTGGGGAGCTGAAGTCCTTTGCTTTTTTTTTCAGCACTAAGAAAGAGGAGGAATGGCCCAGCTTGTCATACACAAGTAGCTCCATCGATTTACAGTATTCCTTCAGTATACCTTTAATGTCCACACTATCAGTAGATATGACCCTACTTTCATTTCTCTATTAGTAATTTGTGTTTGCTCTCTTTTTTCCTTGGTTGGCCTGGCTAGAGATTTATCAATTTTATTGATCTTTTCTTAGAATCAACTTTTAGTTTCATTGATTTTTCTCTATTGTTTCCCTGTTTCCAATTTCACTGATTTCTGCTCTAATTTTTATTTCTTTTCTTCTACTTGCTTTAGGCTTAAATTGTTCTTCTTTCTCTCATTTCCCAAGGCAAAAGCTTAGGTTATTCATTTTGAACCTTCCGTACTTTTTAATATGTGCATTTAATGTTATAAATTTATGTGCAGTGCCTCTAAGCACTGTCTTTGTTGCATCCCACAAATTTTGATAAGTTGTGTTTTCATTTTCATTTGGTTCAAAATATTCTTAACTTTCTACTGAGACTTATTCTTTGGCCCATGTGTTATTTAGAAGTATGTTGTTTAATATCCAAATATTTGGGGATTGTCCAGATATCTTTCTATTATCTGATTGCTAGTTTAATTTCATTGTGTTCTGAGAACATACTTTGTATGGTTTCTATTTTTTAAATATTGTTAAGATGTGAGTTATGGCCCAGAATCTGGTCTATTTTGGTGAATGTCCCATGTGAGCTTGGGAAGGATGTATATTTTGCTGTAGTTTGACAGAGTATTCTATAAATGTCAATTAAATCAAGTTATTTGATAGTGCTGTTCAGGTCAATTAACTCATTACTATTTTCTGCCTGCTGGCTCTATCAATTACTTATAGAAGGGCATTGAAATATCCAACTATAATAGTGGATTTGTCTATTTCTCCTTGTAGCCTCAGTTTTTGTCTCATATATTTTGATGCTCTGTTGTTAGGTGCATCCACTTTAAGGATTGCTAAGTCTTGGAGAATTGATCCCTTTAACATTATGTAATGCCCCTTTTCAACCCTGATAATTTTCTTTGTTCTGAAGTCTGTTCTGTCTGATTATTCCAGCTTTCTTTTGATTAGTGTTAGCATGATATAGCTTTCTCCATCCCTTTACAACTTACCTGAGTCTTTACATTTAAAGTAGGTTTCTTATAGACAACATAGGGTTGGGTCCTGGATTTTTATACTCTGACAATCTCTGGGCAGTACTGGAGGAAGGAATGAGGGTGAAGTATGAACGTTTATTTCTTGAAATAAAAAACTGAAGCAAACTGAAAAAATGTTAAATTTTCTAAATCTGACAGGGGTCCCTGGGCATTTATGATATGACTTTCAGTACTTTTATTTGACATATTATGCAATTTATTTATTTTTTTACATCTTTATTGGAGTATAATTCCTTTACAATGGTGTGTTAGTTTCTGCTTTATAACAAAGTGAATCAGTTATACATATACATATGTTCCCATATCTCCTCCCTCTTGCATCTCCCTCCCTCCCACCCTCCCTATCCCACCCCTCTAGGTGGTCACAAAGCACCTAGCTGATCTCCCTGTGCTATGCGGCTGCTTCCCACTAGCTATCTATTTTACATTTGGTAGTGTATATATGTCCATGCCACTCTCTCACTTTGCCACAGCTTACCCTTCCCCCTCCCCATATCCTCAAGTCCATTCTCTAGTAGGTCTGTGTCTTTATTCCTGTCTTACCCCTAGGTTCTTCATGACATTTTTTTTTCTTAGATTCCATATATATGTGTTAGCATATGGTATTTGTTTTTCTCTTTCTGACTTATACCCTGAGCAAACCATAATTCAAAAAGAGTCATGTACCAATGTGTTCATTGCAGCTCTATTTACAATAGCCAGGACATAGAAGCAACCTAAGTGTCCATCAACAGATGAATGGCTAAAGAAGATGTGGCACATATATACAATGGAATATTACTCAGCCATAAAAAGAAACAAAATTGAGTTATTTGTAATGAGGTGGATGGACCTAGAGTCTGTCATACAGAGTGAAGTAAGTCAGAAAGAGAAAGACAAATACCATATGCTAACACATATATATGGAATCTAAGACATATTATGCAATTTAAAGCAAAAATTCAAAAACTCTGTCCTCTTTTGAAGTTTTTTATAGAATAATTACATATAACAAGTACCTGCTGTGTCCCAGGCACAGTCTGAAGTACTGGAATTCGCAAGGTTAATGAAACATCTGTTTCCTGGCCTTAAGTCGGGGTGGGATTTAGGCCGTTCAAAACTAGCCAGGAAAATCATGTATATGAGAAGGGGTTAATATCCAAAATATATAAACAACTCATACAACTCAATAGCAAAAAATGGAACAATCCTATTAAAAGGATTGTTAAGAGGAACTGAACAGACACTTTTCCAAAAAGACATACAAATGGCCAATTGGTACATGAAAAGGTGCTCATCGTTACTATTCGTCAGGGAAATGCACATCAAAACCACAGTGAGATATCACCTCGCACCTGTTAGAATGGCTATTATCAAAAAGACAGGAGATAACAAATGTTGTGGAGGGTGTTTGGAGAAAAAGGAACCCTTGTGCACCGTTGGTAGAAATGTAAAGAATTAAAAATAGAATTAAAAATAGAGCTACCATATGATCCAGCAATTCCACTTCTGAGTATTGATCCAAAGGAAATGAAATCACTGTCTTGAAGAGATATCGGCATCCTCATGTTCATTGCAGCATTATCGACAATAGTCGAGATATGGAAACAAGTTAAATGTCCATAGATGAATGGATGGATAAAGAAAAAGTGGTGTATATAAACAATGGAATATTGTTCAGCCACAGAGAACGAGGAAATCCTGCCATTTGCAGCAACACGGATGGACCTTGGGGGCATTAACTGAGTGCAATGAGTCAGACAGAGAAAGATAAATGCTGCATGATCTTGCTTATATGTGGAATCTAAAAAAACGGAACACAGAGAAACAGAGAAAAGATGGGGGGCGGGGATGGGTGATGAGGATCAAAAGGTATAAATGTCCAGTTATAAGATAAATGAGTTCCGGGCATGTAATGTACAGCATGGTGACTGTAGTTAGCAAAACTGTATTGTATATTTGAAAGTTGTTAAGAAAGTAGGTCTTAAAAGGTCTTATAGGAGCTTCCCTGGTGGCGCAGTGGTTGAGAGTCCACCTGCCGATGCAGGGGACGCAGGTTCGTGCCCTGGTCCGGGAGGATCCCACATGCTGCGGAGTGTGAGCTGGGCCCGTGAGCCATGGCCGCTGAGCCTGCGCGTCCGGAGCCTGTGCTCCGCAATGAGAGAGGCCACAGCAGTGAGAGGCCCGCGTACCGCAAAAAAAAAAAAAAGTTCTTATAATGCAAAAAAAAATTGTAACTGTGAAATGAGGGACATTAACTAGACTTAGTGTGGTAGACATTTCACAATATGTATATATCAAATCATTATATCGTACACTGTAAACTAATACAGTATTTTGTCAATTATCTCTCAATAAAACTGGGGGGGAAATAACCAGGATCACTTGCCCAGGGTCACACAGCAGCCCAAGTCTGCCAGACGCCAGCCTCTGTCCTGACCACTGAGACATCCTGTCTGCCCCAGGAGCTCCGACCACCCTTCCTCCAGCCTCACCTCTTTTCCTGAACCACGCTGTGTAGCTGGAGTTAGTTGATTTGAAAAGACCAACTTTATTCTCAAATAATCCAATAACTCAGACTTTTATCAGGTTACACAGGCTTCTTGCAAGTTTTTCTCCAAACTCACCTGCTTGCTGCCCCTGAAAATCTTATGGAGCGGCTGGGCTATTTCTGGGATAAGTGGAGAGTGGGTAAGGCGTTGGAGCTAAGTGTTGCATAGTAGTGCTCCAATTCATTAAATGCTGTGTGATTTCGATCATGGTGGGGAACCTCTCTGAGCCTTGGTCTCCTCGCCTGTTAAAGGGGTCACTAATATCTACTTTAAATAAGGCTGTTAGGAAAGTAAAGAAGAAAAGGAATGCACAGATCTCAGCATAGTGCTGGCGCCTGGGAGGCACTCAGCAGATGGCAGCTTTATTACTCTTCATCTTGTGGTGAGGAAGCAGCTGGGGTCTAGTCCTTGCGCACTTGAGCTGAGACACACTGGGGATCCTTCATGCCCCGGCCCACGCTGAGATGCAGGGTGAGCTGGGGTCACTGCTGTAGGGCTTGGTAAACGAAAGCTGGAGGATTGTTTTTAAGCCAGTGTGGGCCCCCAAGTGGAACATCTTCCTTCCCAGGGCAAACCCCTTCAGAACCCTTGGAAAATCCCAGTTTCACTTTTAGCAAGACCCTGCCGCAGCGATGGAAAGCCCCCACTGTAACCAACCTTCTCCAAAGGCAGAGTCCCCTTGTGGGGGGATGTGCTCGTTCTATGCCCCTTGCTTCCTGCACCCTTCTCTTCCCACTGCTAATGCCTTAGCTCCATCCCATCTTGCCTTCTTTATCCTTTTGCCTTTTCCAGCTTGCTTCTCTCTCATTTTGGACAGCTACTGCACTGCTTTCACGTTCTGGATTGTCCATCTGCCCTCTGCCTGCATGAGGAGTCTCTGCCCAAGGACCTCAGTGAAGCCTCTCTTGCTCTCTCCTCAAGCAACTCAGTGTAACCTTGTACTTAGGTTACCGCTTCCAAATAATCCTGCTCTAATTTGCCTCCAGGCACAGGGCGGAGTAAACCAGGTACCCTCCCTAGGGCTCTGAGTTCCTGCAGTGTTTCTAGCATAAGCTCTATGCTTTAGGTCTATAAACACAGCAGGATGGTCTGTGTACTACAAGGAAAGCTGTTCCACTTGGGAAACACAGAGTTTTAAAATGCTGCATTTTTCTAAGTCACGATCCGTGAAAGAAGTAACTGACAAGATGGACTTCATTAAAATTAAAAACTTCAGCTCTGCTAAGACAATGTCAAGAGAGTGATAAGACAAGCCACAGACCGGAAGAAATATTTGCAAAAGATACATCTGATAAAGGACTGTTATCCAAATTATACAAAGTACTTTTAAAGCTCAACAATAAGAAAACAAACAACCTGATTAAAATAAGAGCCACAAGCTTAACAGACACCTCATCAAAGAATATATGAAAATGGCAATTTAGCATAAGAAAAGATGCTCCACATCATATGTTATTAGGGAAATGCGAATTAAAACAATGAGTTACCACCACACACCTATTAGAATGACCAAAATCCAAAACACTGGCAACATCAAATGCTGGCAAGGCTGTGAAGCAGCAGGAATTCTCACTCATTGCTGGTGGGAATGCAAAATGGTGCCGCCACTTTGGAAAACTGTTTGCCAGTTTCTTTCAAAACTAAACATACTCTTATCGTATGATCCAGCAGTCATACTCCTTGTATTTACCCAAAGGAGTTGAAAACTCACGTCCACACAAAAAAACTGCACAGAGATGTTTATAGTAGCTTTATTCATAATTGCCAAATTGGAAGCAACCAAGATGTCCTCCAGTAGGTGAATGGATAAATAAAGTGTGGTACCTCCAGACAAGGGAATATATTGAGTGCTAAAAAGAAATGAGCTATCAAGCCATGGAAAGACATGGAGGAAACTTAAATGGCATCTTACTAAGTGAAAGAAGCCAATATGAGAAGATTCCCTCTATATGACATCTGGAAAAGGCAGAAGCATAGATACAGCAGAAAGACTAGTGGCTGGGAGGGGTAAAGGGGAGGGAGAGACGGACAGGTGGAGCACAGAGGATTTTTAGGGCAGTGAAACTCCTCTGCACGATGTTATAATGATGGATACATGCCATTATACATGTGTCCAAACCTATAGAATGTTCAACACCAAGAGTGAACCTTAATGTAAACTATGGACTTTGGATGATAATGATGTGTTCATCAGTTGTAACAAATGTACCACTCTGATGGGGGATGTGGATAAGGGATGAGGATATACATGTCTGGGGGCAGGGAGTATATGGGAAGTCCCTGTACCTTTTCAATTTTGCTGTGAACCTAAAATTGCTCTAAAAATATAAAGCCTTTGAAAAAATGTGGCAATCGTCTAATACAAAATCATACCAACACTGAAAAAGTATTTCCCACCTCTAACCCAGCAGGGCGATAAAAAAGTGATAACCTTTTTTATTGTGGGTGAAAGTGGTGTAAAACTGGTACTTGCTGATGGCCTGGAAAGCAATTTGAAACCAAGTATTAAAAGCTACAAAAATATGTATACCCGTATGCTCAGTAATTCCAATCTGGAAAATTCCTCCAGTGGATATACTCTTAGACTTGTCACAGTAGGGTATGAACAGAGATGTTGAAGGTTGAAAGCAATTGAAATGTTCAGAAATAAAGGGTCATTTAAGTAAACTATGATAATCCACTCAATACAATCTTAAACATTAAAATCATGAATTGATGGGACTTCCCTGGCGGTGCAGTGGATAAGACTCCACTCTCCCAATGCAGGGGGCCCGGGTTTGATCCCTGGTCAGGGAACTAGATCCCACATGCATGCCGCATGCCGTGCAACTAAGGAGCCCACCTGCCGCATGAGAGCTGGTTCAACCAAATAAATAAATCTTAAAAAAAATTATGAATTTTTGTAATTATGAAAACTATGTAAGAACAAGAAAAATGCTTATAGTATACTTAATAAAAATATACACTCAGCATGATTACAACTAAAAATGTTTTTAAAACATTAGGTGAAAATACATCAAGATGCTTTTTCCTCACTCTTTTTTCTCGTTTCTAAGTTTCTGCAATGTATATTACCACGATTATATTACTTTTACAAATGGAAGACTTAAAAATAACTCACTTCCCCTCCCGGGGAGCAGTGCTTTAGTGCCAAGCCGCACTCTGCCCGGAAACAGCCTTCAGAACTGGCCTTCTTTCTGGGGCTGAATCAAGTAGTGTGTGTGTGTGTGTGTGTGTGTTGTTTTCTGTTCCATATTGTCTGTGTTGTGTATTCCTATGTCATCTCATAATTTTCCAGTTTAGTATGTTTATGTCTTTCCCACAACTATTAACATTTTCAAAAACTGTGGCAAAATGTATATAACATAAAATTTGCCATTGGAATCACTCAGTGTACAGTTCAGTGGCATTAAGTACATTCACATTGCAATATCAGTGGCATCCATCTCCAGAACTTTCTCACATTCCCATCAAAAACTAACTCCCCCTCCCAACATTCCACGTTCTGTCTCCATGCATGTGACAACTCTAGGAACCTCATCTATGTGGAATCATATAATATTTATCTTTTCCACCATCATTTTTTTTTTTTTTTTTTTTCCGGTATGCGGGCCTCTCACTGTTGTGGCCTCTCCCATTGCGGAGCACAGGCTCCGGACGCGCAGGCCCAGCGGCCATGGCTCACGGGCCCAGTCACTCCGCAGCATGTGGGATCTTCCCAGACCGGGGCACGAACCCGTCTCCCCTGCATCAGCAGGCGGACGCTTAACCACTGCGCCACCAGGGAAGCCCCCACCATCATTTTTAAAGCTCTCTAACGATAAGGACCAAGTCTCCGATTTATTTTCATTTTAAACGTAATGTTTATTTGCTCATTTATGTCAATTTCACAGTGCTAGGCAGAGGGTTCAGCAGCGCTCAAGAAACGCACGTGGTCAGTCTCTGGGGCTGACAGTGCAGTGGCGCAGAGAGAACAAGGGAAAACAGAGAAAGGACACAGCCTGAGAAGGACGCAGAGTGTGGCGATGGAGAACCGCAGGGGGCTTTCTGGAAAACCTAAGTGTTGTCGGATGAGTGGAGGAGGGGTCCTGGAGGGAGGTGAGGAGGAGCCCTAGGGGGTCCAGGCAGAGGGAGGGTAACACAGAGTATGAGGATGAAGGGGTCTTTGCGCAGGGCGAGTGTGTGTGTGTGTGTGTGTGTGTGTGTGTGTGTGTGTGAGCGTGCGTGCAGGCAGGAGTCCTGGGGGAGATGGCAGGCCCGGGGGCTGGGGGGTGCAGGAGTGTATTTTAGGTGTGGTGGTAGGTGTGGAAGACCTGCTTCTCTCTCGCCTGGTTGAGAGGAAGAAGTGTCCCAGGCTTGGCCAAGTGCACAGCCAAGAGCAGGAACAAACGCCAGTATCTCGTGTGGGGTGCTGACTCTACCACACTCTGTACCCGCACGACCTCCCGGGCCAGGTGCCAGGGAGCCCCGTTTCCCAGACGCCAAGGCCGAGGCACAGGTCAGTGCAGCCTCTCACCCAGCACGGCCCAAGCCCGGAACCACCACTTTGCTCCGCTTCTTGGTTTACGGCTGGGCGGCTGTGGGTACAGTGCCTGCGGTACGGCAGGCAGGCGATTGTTATCTCTAAATTTGTAGGAGTGAAAACAGGTGAGGGACCAGAAGCCGCCCGCCCAAGGTCGAGGAGCAAGTGAGTGAAGACTGAATAAGTGATTGCATGAAAAAGCGAATGAAAAGAGAAAACGAGAGTCCTACGCCCCCGCATCCCCTCCCTCATTCCCTCCCAGGGTCCTGGGGGAGGGGGGTTTCATCACTCCACTGGCCTGGGGAAGACAGAGGGCGGCCTGTGGGGGGAGGAGGGGAGAGGAAGGGGGAGCGGGGCCCACCACAGAAGATGAAGAGAAGATTCTAGACTCTTCAGAGCACACTTGGGCGCGCTGCCTCCTGCTTCTTGCCTAAAGCCTCGTCTAGACCTTACTTACTGTAAATGCAACGTTATGTCCTGTTTTTCCATTTCTTATTTGCATAAACAATCTCTGAGCCTCTTACAAAATCTTTTTTTTTTTTTGCGGTACGCGGGCCTCTCACTGTTGTGGCCTCTCCCGTTGCGGAGCACAGGCTCCGGACGCGCAGGCTCAGCAGCCATGGCTCATGGGCCCAGCCGCTCCGCGGCACGTGGGATCTTCCCGGACCGGGGCACGAACCCGCGTCCCCTGCATCGGCAGGCGGACTCTCAACCACTGCGCCACCAGGGAAGCCCTTACAAAACCTTTGACAATTGTTGAGTGTTGAATAATTGTCTGCCAAGTAAATGGACCACAATTTATGAAAATTTCCTCTTACTGTTTACATTGTTTCGATAATTTCTAAAGTCCGCAAACAATGCTGTTAAATAATTCGAATAACACCAAGAGTAACCTTTCCTGAGACTGATCTCCAGACTGGGTTTCAAAGGTCTGAGCAGTTTCTTTGGGCCCTGTCGGTTTTGACCTTCCAAGGTACCTAAGGTGTCTGTGGGCCTTCCACAGAGGTCAGAACCGAGACACTGCATCTGTGCTTGTAAGTGAACTTGTTCCTCAGCCCAAACAGCTGCTGGAGGGGGGCCGCCCTATATAACGTCCCCACATAAAAGGGCAGGTGTGCGGGTGAGACCCAGGGTGGCAGCAGCTCTGCCTGACTCCCCGTGCTCATGGGGGTCCAATGCCTGCCTCAAGCGTCCCCCAACCCCTCCTTGGGCCATTGCCTTCAACTTCCCTTGGGAAAGAGTCCAGAGTACAGGAATTCTTGCACGTTTTAATCTGACCTCATCTGAAGGACAGCCTCAGAGTCCCCAACTGTTACAGCAGACCCCAGGTACGCAAAGACAGAGGCTTGTGGCTGGCTTGCGGTTGCTGTGATCACAGGCTGAAGTCAGAACGGCAGCCCTGGCAGGCACCACTCGGCACTTCTAGGAAGGAAAGCTCTGTGCTAGTGGATGGTGTCCTGAGGCCCTGGGGGAGACCCTGCCCTGGGAGCCTGGGCTCCCGCCAGCTCAGCCTCCGACTGGCCGATGCCCATGGACCAGACACCTCTGGCAAGAAACCGACAGAACATACAAGGGAGAAGAAAACTGCTGAGACCCGTTCTTGGTACCACCTCCAAGTCCGAGTGCTCAGCAGACCATCTCCGAGGTGTGGGAGCTTTCCAGAAAGGACCACCTCCCTCCTGGTCGGCTTATCTCCTGCCCATCCACTGTCACCCTTTACCGCCCTTACCTGACTGTATCAGGCCCAGTGACTCAGCCGGTGTCTGTCAGCCACCCCCAAAGAGGCACCGAGGAGGGCAGCCGTGACCCTGTCCTCAGGGAGGGGACACCATTTGGTCCTGAAGGGGAGCACGTACCTGAGTGTGTGGACGTTGCCGGCTGGAGCTCTTGGAGGAGAACATCCAAGACCGTGCCCCCAAACTCTGATAAATCTGTAGACCCAGCCGACCAAGGCACCCATGTTTTTAGGTGGTTTTTTAGAAAGTCTCATTTTTCTTGTACTGATATGCCCTTGAAACCCTGGGGGGAAGTGAGGTCTTGTGGGGAGCACTTGCCGTCGGAGGAGTCCATCTGGGCCACGGGAGTGAAGGTCACACTGTCCCCTGCTTAACCAGCGACACCACCTGGCGGGCTGGCAGGGTGAGGGAGGTATGAACAAACAGCAACTCTAAAGTGGTGACTTTCTCGCAAACAATGGAATATTCAGAGCATCTGTGACGTGTGGGTTTGTCAATGAAGAGGAAACAGGAACCACGGCTCAATTCATAGTGATTCACTTGAAAGTTGCAGTGGTTCTGGCCGAGTGGAACACCAACAGATGTGCTGGGAAAGCAGATGAACCCAGGAAGGGTGGCGGCACATCTGGGGGCACCGCCTGAGCCCTGTCACATGGAAAGGACCCCAACTCACCCTCTTAACCTTCTCTGTATGGGTACCTTACTGTGCCACGGCTGGGTGTGAAGAGTGGCAATTAACAATACCCACTTCCTGGAAAACAGGAGAGCAGGTTCAAGATTATTCCTGAAATAGAGTGTCACTTGCATTGTCGTCGGCTTCCTTGAGTGGGCTAGAAAGGGATGAAGTGACAGCTGGCATGCTGGGCATCCGCCATGGAGATGGTCACTCGCGGATATCACTGTGAATTTTGTGGCAGCACAAAGGTCAACCTGATGCATTAGTGATTCAGAACTGCCGTCAAATATCAGTCATTGTGTAGACTTGCTTTTGAGCGGTTCTTGGAAGCTTGCAGGGACTTCCTTTGAGAAAAACATTTTCGAGTGGAATTAGTTAACTGTGAACTGGGTTGCCCAGAGAATGTGAGTTCCATGTCACAGGAGGTATTTAAATGTGGGGATGAGGGTCGAGCTCTTGGCAAGGTTGTAGTAAAGGGTGTTGAAGTGTTATTTTGGAAGCTGAATTAGATAGGCTTTAAGTTCCTTTCCCAACATAGAGATCTATAACTCTAAAGGATAGGATTTTACCAATTGCAAAGATTTTCGAATTTTAGTTGCAGTTTGCTGATGCTTCAGCCACAAGGAGAGTAGGGAAAAGAGCCCACGGGACGCCTTATATGCAGGGATCATGAACTGTGGGGTTTTGTATGGTGAGAAGACTAGGTAAGCTTGTGCAGGACCTAAGATTAAACTGCTCTTGCTCTAGTCCTCACGGGTTGGGGTGGGAAGAGGGCATCTCACCAGGTATCACTGGGTGGTGGTATTCCTGTCTCTGCCTTTTGCTTTCCAGCCCGGGGACTTGGAGTTTGGGCTTAGCATCCTGCTTATAAAATAGCAAGAACGCACATGTGCATGAGGGGTTAGTTGAGACAGTGCAGGTAAAATAGGACGGTACCAAGCACATAATAAGTGCCTAATAAGTGGAGATGGTGGCTGGCAATTGAGGTCGAATCGAATGTCAGTAAACAGTGCGTGAAACAGTGCGTGAAAGTGTGGGTCATCTGGTTTTAAACTTTTAGTGAGATTAGAGGCAGGCCACCCTTCTCTGAAAACAAGTAGAAATGTGTGTGTGTGTGTGGTCAGACCCACGGACAACTTTAAAAATTAGATGCATAAAGTAGAAATTTTAGATTTCTTTTTATTGTTTGTTATGTGACGATGATTTTTTTCCTCTCAGAGGAGATTTTGCAGCTGCAGGGAATGCTGTTATTGAGCTCAGTTTGGAGGGTAAGATGCCTTTCTGACAGCCATGGACTCAGAGATGTGAAATCCTCAGGGTAGCTAGAGAGGGCGGATCTGTGATGTTCAGAGCCAGCATGTGAGTGTGAAGTTCTGTATGTTTAAAATGGTTATGTTTTAAATAGTTACAGCCGGAAAAACATTATTTTCAAAGTCATGTGTCTTTTTAGAGAAAATTTAGGATATAGCAAAGCAAAGAGAAGAGGAAAAGAAAACATTCATGCAATTCTACCCCACAGGTATAACCGGCAATCTCTGTTAGGTCACCTTCCAGATTCTCTCTTTTAAAAGTGGAGCCAGGACTTCCCTGGTGGTTCAGTGGTTAAGAATCCACCTGCCAATGCAGGGGACACGGGTTTAAGCCCTGGTCCGGGAAGATCCCACATGCTGCGGAGCAACTAAGCCCGTGCGCCACAACTACTGAGGCTGCATGCCACTACTACAGAAGCCCGTTCGCCTAGAGCCCGTGCTCCGCAACAAGAGAAGCCACCGCAATGAGAAGCCCGCGCACCGAAACGAAGAGTAGACCCCACTCGCCGCAGCTAGAGAAAGCCCGCGCGCAGCAACAAAGACCCAGCAGAGCCAAAAATAAAATAAATAAAAAAAACCAAAAAAACGTTGTGGGATGTTATGTGGCAGCCTGGATGGGAGGGGAGTTTGGGGGAGAAAGGACACGTGTATATGTATGGCTGAGTCCCCTTGCTGTGCACCTGAAACTATCACGACATCGTTAATCGGCTATACTCCAATATAAAATAAAAAGTAAAAAAATAAAATAAAATAAAACTACATTGTGGGGACTTCCCTGGTGGTCCAGTGGTTAAGACTTCGCCTTCCAATGCAGGGGGTACAGGTTTGATCCCTGGTCGGAGAGCTAAGATCCTACATGCCTCGCGGCCAAAAAACCAAAACATAAAACAGAAGCAATATTGTAACAAATTCAATAAAGACTTTAAAAATGGTCCACATCAAAAAACATCTTAAAAAAAATACATTGTGTACATAGAAAACAAATTCATGGTTACCAAAGGGAAAGGGTGAGGGAGGGATAAATTTGGAATTTGGGATGAACAGATACGGACTGCTACGTATAAACTAGATAAACAACAAGGACCTACTGTATAGCCCAGGGAACTGTATGCAATGTCTTATAATAACCTATAATGGCAAAGAATCTGAAAAATAATATATATATATGTATAACTGAATCATTTTGCTGTACACCTGAAACACTGTAAATCAACTATACCTCAATAAAAAACAAACATAAAAAAACCCAAATATATTGTGAATATCTTTCCAGTTATTAAGCATTCTTGCACAGCATCATTTTAGGGGCTCTCTTTACATTGTATTGATGTATTTGTTTATTTCACTGGTGGACACTTAGGTTTTTAGCGTGTTTTCAGTATGCTCACATGTCTTTGCAGTTAGTAATCCCTATGTGTAACCATAATGACCTTTTCATGATAAATTCCCAGAAGTGGAATTGCTGGGTCAAACAATAAAAACAACTTTATGGCTCTTGATACATGTTACCAAATTGCCCTTCACGGTAGTGGCACCAGCCTGTACTCCGAGCCATGGAATACTAATGGGCTCACTTTTCAGCACTCTTATCTACCTGGAGTATTATTTTCTGGTGTAATCTGGTAAAATGCATTTTTAAAATGGATTCCTTTTTTGTTTATTTTTTGTTTGAACAACTCCAATCTGTATTAGAAACAAGTTTGTCTTTCATTTTTATTACAGTTTGTTATTCATTAAAATACTGATCTTCTGGTGTCTGTTCTTCAGTATATATTTTTAAAACATTCACTTATGGAAACCACCTGGAATTTCTTTTGGTGCAAGATGTGAAAGGCTAAAACTTGCTTTTTCCCTAATAGTTACTAATTGTCCCAGCACCCTTTATTATAGAATCCAGTCTCTCCCCGTGTATGTGAATGCCACTTGTACCATGTAATCCATATATTCTACTGGGGTCTGTTCTTGAATCACTGTATTTTAATTACTGGGATCAGTAATTGTAAACTGACCAGTATGTGTCTAGTAGCTGTTAATCCCTTTGGGAGGGAGAGACTCTTACCTCTGAGAAAGAAAACCTTTCTGATTCTCAAAAGATGACTTAGTCACACATTCTTCCATCTCCGCAATTTTTCCCTCTGTTGGGATGTAAGGATGGGAAAAACAGGCCTTCACGGTGAGGAAGAAGGAATCCAGAATTCAGAATGTGGCCGACCAGTAACAAAAGCTCGTGTGAAAACTTAAGATCCCCCAGTCTCAGAGGGTAGGGGTGGTCACAGAAGAGACTGAAGATCAGCCTCAGGGATTCTGACACTTTGAGAAGTCAGCCTGATTCTGGGACCCTGATAAGAAATTAAAAACTAAGAGTTTGGGGAGATGAGAGAAGTTTTGTTCTCAAGCTTTTAGAAAAAAATAAAGTTTTTAAAGGATCAAAGAACAACCTCTCAGTTAGTCAATAACTTCCTTGTACCTATATACTCCAAATGCATCTTTTTAAATGCAGGAACTATAATATGTTCAGCTACTGCAATAACAAATTCTACTTCTGTGGAAAAAAGTACAGATGAGTGGAAATTGTTCTCTCTCATCTCACCATGCTTCTGAGCGACCTGAGTGTTCATACCACGAACCCACAGCAGGAACAGTACAGACTCTGGGGGGAGGTGAATTGTAATTTTAGATAAATTTAGAGGAGAAAATAAATTATCTGGAGTGATGGGAAGACTAAAACTGGAAAGTAAGAGGCGCTATCACATCAGGATGAAGGATACAGAGACATCAAGTTTTACGTGCACTAGATTAGCCAGCAGAGAGATGCTGAAGGCCAGTGGGTGTTGGGTCGCTGTGATGCTGCCTCGGCTCCATCCCATTGCTGGTTTGTCCTTATTGCTCCCTTTGTGCATATAGCTTTGTAAGCTGCCCCAAAACCTTTCTGGAATTGGACAGTGCCAGAATAAATTAAAATATCTATTCTTAAGTTCTTGCTGATGTGTTGTGAAATTGAATTTTAACGAACAGTCAAGTTAATAAAAATAAAAGGATTACTTTTGTTTTAATCTCTCGTTACTTAAAAGACACTAGTTCCTTTTTCAGTGCTTTTTAGCACAGTGCCTCATGTTGGTATCAGTTAGGTGTCCTTCTACAGTGGCATATATTGATACCTCCTCATGCAGCCATATACGCTCAGTTTTATTTATATATATATATATATATATATATATATATATATATATATGGTTTTCTGCAGATGATTATTTGCTTTACAGAATAGGATCATATTTTAAATACATTCTGTTTTTGTTCTCTGAGGATCCCTGGCAATCTTGCCAAATCATTTTTTTAAGTCATTCTTTTGATGGCTGCATGATATTTTAAGGTGTAGATAGATCACAGTTTATTTAGTGATTCCCTACTCATTAACTTGGGGTTGTTTCCAGTTTTTATTTTACCCAAATAAAGGAAATTGAAATAATCATCAATTGTTTGTATATTTATTTATATTTATAAATATATAATATTATTTATATTATATATTTGTATATTTATTCTTAGGTAGCGGTATATTTATTTTGTACATTTATCCTTAGGTAGCGGTGCTTTTACTTTATAGGGGATATATTCCCAGGAGTGCTGAGTTAGAGTATGTGATTTATATTAGGTGCTACTAGATACTGCCAAACTGTTTTCCAGGCATTTGCAGTGTCTCATGATACCATCGACAACCCCTGTGAGGCTGTCCCCATTCTTTCCAGCAGTGAGTGGCATCCTGCTTTTACATTTTCACCCAGTGACCATTTGTATGCAAACGACGGGTTTCCATTTCCTGGAAAATGTACTCTTAACCTTGACCGAGTCGCAACTCATTCTACGAAGATGAAATCTTTCTGTAGAGGTTATGGCAGGAGATTGAGAACATGTGAATCAACCTTCTTCTCATAAACACACAGATACACACAAAGGTCTTAATTTAGTTTGGATACTAAAAGCAGGGCAGGGAAGCCATTGGGGAGATTTTGTGTTAACATCAGCAGAGTCTGAACAGGCTCAAGGACGGGACGGCTGTCCATTGAAAGGCCCCGTCTATCAACAATCAGGCCTAGTTCACAAGGCAAACATCCTCTACGCCCCTAGCACACAGGAGCACACTCACTCGGGTATTACCTACATAAAACCTCTGTAGCATCACTCCCTCTTCCACGGATCAGCTCCGTATGCGCTGGCTGGGCTGGCAGAGTCCTGATAGAGGAAGATGTGCAAAGCCCTTGGAGGAAACACTGGCTGCAGTCTGAGCCCCAGAGTGCTTTTCTTTGCGCCTCCTTCAGAACCCCACACGGCTGGGTGGGCCACCATAGATGGGGTTCTGGATTTCTGGGGAGGTGGGCTTTGAGCGGGGTCCAGAGAAGGTCTTCCACTTCCACTCTTGTGGAAGTCACCTTTCTTCCCATCCCCAAATCTCTCTGGGTCCCCCAAGCTTGGCTGAGGCCCGGAGTGTGGTGAAGGGCGAGAGACAGGAGTCCCATCCTCCCTTTGGCCCCGCCTGGCCCTCCCCCGGCCAGCAGGTCTAGCCAAGCCACCAGCTTTCGGCCCACAGGATGCTGCGGGGATGCAGGGGGTGAAGGAGGGTCTTCCGCTTCCCGCCAACACTTCAAATCTTCCCCTCTTCACGGTCACCCAACCACAGAGACCTCCACGAATCTGCTGTGAGAGGCTGCAAACACTTCTGACAGTGGGAACACGGCTTTTCTGTGAGGAAGCAGTTCATGCCTTTGCCTGTGTTCCCATCAGCTGGGTATTTACCTGGTGGCTTGTTTACCATCTGTCCAGGCCTGGTTCGAGGGTGGGGCAAGTGAGGTCTCCCAAGGGCACTCACTCTGGGCATCACCCAAGTGCCAGCCCTGTGTCCGTGTCCCCGAAGATGATGTAAGCCCAGGATTCGTGCCAAGGATACATTAGGTGCTCAATTAGCATCTGATACGTTGAGCTTGTGTTCTCCAGGGGGTTTGTCGACTCTACTTGGCAGAGTAAACGTTCAGAAAGTGGAGAAGTTGAGTTCTCACCGCCTTGGGATGCCCAGTAAGGTTAGGTGGGGTATCCAGGAGGAGAGGTGCTGATGGGGCGGGGAGGGAGGGCGGTGCTCCCGACCCACTGACCTCAGAGCAGCCAGCCTGTGGGCACACGAGGCCTCCTAGAGGAGCCTTCTCGCTTGTTTGTTTGTTTGTTTTTTTAACATCTATATTGGAGTATAATTGCTTTACAATGGTGTGTTAGTTTCTGCTTTATAACAAAGTGAACCAGTTATACATATACATATATCCCCATATCTCTTCCCTCTTGCGTCTCCCTCCTTCCTTCCCACCCTCCCTATCCCACCCCTCTAGGTGGTCACAAAGCACCGAGCTGATCTCCCTGTGCTATGCAGCTGCTTCCCACTAGCTATCTATTTTACGTTTGGTAGGGTATATATGTCCATGCCACTCTCTCACTTTGTCACAGCTTACCCTTCCCCCTCCCCATGTTCTCAAGTCCATTCTCTATTAGGTCTGTGTCTTTAGTCCCATCTTACCCCTAGGTTCTTCATGAACTTTTTTTTTTTTCTTAGATTCCGTATATATGTGTTAGCATACGGTATTTGTTTTTCTCTTTCTGACTTATACCCTGAGCAAACCATAATTCAAAAAGAGTCATGTACCAATATGTTCATTGCAGCTCTATTTACAATAGCCAGGACATAGAAGCAACCTAAGTGTCCATCAACAGATGAATGGCTAAAGAAGATGTGGCACATATATACAATGGAATGTTACTCAGCCATAAAAAGAAACAAAATTGAGTTATTTGTAGTGAGGTGGATGGACCTAGAGTCTGTCATACAGACTGAAGTAAGTCACTTGTTTGTTTATTCACGGAGACTCTGGCCTCAGGGCTTGGGAATGCTGACCACTTGTGCAGGTGGCAGGATAGGGCCAGAGGGCTCCCACAGATCTTGGTCCCCTCACTCCAGGAAATGAGGGAATGGCTAGAAAGAAGGGAACTGCAGCCTAGAAGCCTCTTGGTGGAAGATGTGAGTCTGGAGGGCTGGGCTCTGTCGCCCTGGCCACCTTCATCCCAGCACAGGGTGGGCTGGGCACACAGAAGTTGCCCAAGTTAATATATTTGAAGTGGCAGCAAGCAGCCTAAGGAAGAGGGCCACTAACTGCAGGGAGAGGGACAGGTAATTATTTCACATAAATGAGGGACAGGATGGGAGATGGCCTGCAATCAATAATATATGAACATAGAGACTGTCATACAGAGTGAAGTAAGTCAGAAAGAGAAAAGCAAGTAGCGTATATTAACGCATATATGTGGAATCTAGAAAAATGGTATAGATGATCTTATTTGCAAAGCAGAAATGGAGACACAGATGTAGAGAACAAACGTATGGATACCAAGGAGGAAGCGGGGTGGTGGGATGAACTGGGAGATTGGGATTGATTTATATACACTATTGATACAATGTATAAAATAGCCAAGTAATGAGAACCTGCTGTATAGCACAGGGAGCTCTACTCAGTGCTCTGTGGTGACCTAAATGGGGAGGAAATCCAAAACAGAGGGGATATGTGTATACGTATAGCTGATTCACTTTGCTGTACAGCAGAAACTAACACAACATTGTAAAGCAACTCTACTACAATAAAAATTAATAAAAAAAATAATATATGAACAGAGAGGTAGGCAGATTCCATTCAAATTTAGAAGCAGAAGTTAAGCTCTAAAGATGAGGACTCGCATGTAAAATGCTGTCAATTGGAAAAAACACGACCCCGGAGAACCAGTGATACTGTGCAGGAACAGGTGTGCCTTTTTCAGCACTTCTGCTTTTGGCTTGATAAGAATCACACGTGCTGGGCTTCCCTGGTGGCGCAGTGGTTGAGAGTCCGCCTGCCGATGCAGGGGACACGGGTTCGTGCCCCGGTCTGGGCAGGTCCCGTATGCCGTGGAGCGGCTGGGCCCGTGAGCCATGGCCGCTGAACCTGCGTGTCTGGAGCCTGTGCTCCACAACAGGAGAGGCCACAACAGTGAGAGGCCCGCGTACCGCAAAAAAAAAAAAAAAAGAAAAGAAAGAATCACACGTGTCACGCGTATTTCTGTGAATCTCAAACTGATCCAGTGCTGGGGACTATGGTTTCCTTCTGTTGGAGTTGATGCACCGAGCTTTGTAGCAGGAGGACACCAGGAGCCAGTGACTCACAGCCACTGAGGAGTGTCAGTGACGCATCTGAGGAGGTTTCCCAAGAAGTGACAGAGAAAACCTCTTTTGTCCTCCACACCTGGAAAGGCCTCTGAAGACAGGGCTCTTTCTCTCTTTCCCTTTGACTGGGTGGTAGATTCGGATCAGCTTTGTAGCCCACACAGGGCCGGGGATGACTTTCTGAAAACGAGTTGCTCACTTCCCACAGGTAGAGAGTGAGCGGCTGGGGTGAGGCGGCGGGGCTGAGTAAGGATGAAAAGGAGGGGGATGTGGGGGCCCCCTTCTTCCTTTGAACTTGGCCCCGCTGGGGCTGGGCGGGCGCCACACCTGCGAGCGGGGGCCCAGAATCCTCCACCCTTGCTTCCCACTAAGAGGAGGGGAGGGGAGGAAACAAGCACTGCCCCAGACCCCCCTCTCTGAGGTCATCCAAGGCCAACAACAAGACTGAGGAGGAGATGCTACTGGAGCCCCCATTTCAAAGGAAAGAACAGGCTCCCAGAGGTCAAGTAGCTCCCCCAAGGTCATACAGCTGGTAGAGTTAGGTCTACCTACCGGCCATATCAGCGTGCATCACAGTGAGTTCTGTTGTACAGAGTTTTAAAAATCATGATTTATGAACAAATCCCTCACTGATGGATATTTAAACAGATTCCAATTTTTTAAGATTACAACCACCAGAGCCTCTTTTAAAACAAGTTGTTTCTTTTTTTCCAAACCTCCGTTTTTTTCCCAATTTTAAAAGTAATAGATGATTATTGTAAAAATTCACAGACCACAGAAATGTACCAGGCAGAAATGGAAATTCCCCAGAGGAAATGCCATCAACAGTTTGGAGCATATCCTTCCAGACCTTTTTCTATTCATATAGGAACAAATATGTCCAGAGGTCTTGATTAGAGAAAAAAAATCAAGCAACAAGATTCAATATTCTATGTTATACATCGTATAGTATATTTTATAAGATTTCAATTTTCTGTTTAAAAAGTACATGCAGGAAACATCTGGAAGAACAAGAAACTTTCAAATACCAATTTTACACATTTCTGAAATGTTCTATACTTGGATTTTTAAAATATCTTTTTTTTTTTCTTTGCGGTACGCGGGCCTCTCACTTTGTGGCCTCTCCCGTTGCGGAGCACAGGCTCCGGATGCGCAGGCTCAGCGCCCATGGCTCACGGGCCCAGCTGCTCCGCAGCATGTGGGATCTTCCCGGACCGGGGCACGAACCTGTGTCCCCTGCATCGGCAGGCGGTCTCTCAACCACTGCGCCACCAGGGAAGCCCTAAAATATCTCTTTATAGAAGTATAATGTATATCTATTTCCATAGCTATATATGAAAGTTGACATCTCATGACTGTACAGCTCTATTGACTTTTCACAAATTGAACACACCCCTATGACCAGCTCCCACATGGAGAAACAGCACATGCCCACCCCAAACCTCCTACTCCCTTCTCATGATCATCCCTGCACCAAGGGTACCCATATCCTGACTTCTAACATATATATTTGCCTGTTTTTATCTGTGCTTGAATTTTAACAGTGACAACACTTACATTTAAAATGAGAATAATCAATACAGATGTTATAATAGATGCAGATGTAGCGGTCATCATCTGATGCCAGTGTATAGGCTTCTAGCTCATTCCACAGCTGCGTGGAGTCCCTTGCGTCACAACTGATCTAACTGGCTCCTTTTGAGGGACATTTGGATTGGTTCCAATTTTTGGCTAATAAGCAACGCTCCAAGGAACAATTTGATGCATATTTCTTTGCACACATCACTTTGAGATGTGTTTCTTTAAGATACGTGCCGAAGAGTGAAATTGCTAGTCAAAAGATAGCTAAATTAAGAAAAAAGTTTTTGATATTTTGCCATAATGGCCCTCCAGAAAGTAGCAAATGCTCAGTTCCTTCTTCAAAACAAAAGTCAGGTGCTGAGTGCAGACCTCCTCACCGCAGCCCCTGCTGCTTGCAGCCAAACCAGTGCCAGCTCCCCGGGCAGATGGAGCCCAGGCTGCCCCAGCAGGTGCCTGTTGCACAGAAAACAGAAAGGCACCCCCCATCCTGAACCCCAAACCTCACCCCATGCAAACGCACAAACAACTAAACACAGTCACAAAGACAGCAGCAGGGGGATGCAGCTAAATAGCAGAGCCCGTAGTGGGCTGGGGGGCCCTTGAGATCTGTTCTTACTTCCTCTGCGGACAGGGTGTGAGCCTTCAGGGAGGGTAGGCTGCATGTCTGGGCCTTAGTCTCTTATTAAACAGGGCGTCTCGGAGCAAAGTGAACCCTGGAGGAGTCTGGTCCAGGCTAACCCGGCCCTTTCCCATGACCTGTCAGCCTTGGGAGGCAGCCTGTTCTATTGTCCTTACAGCTGATGGGCAGAATGTGTTAGTTTCTCTTGAGCACCTCCTGCATCTATGCCCTTCTAACTCCCACCCACCACAGTTGGTCCTGCTGTGCCCCTGACTCCACAGGGAGCCTCTCAGATGCTGGGAGACGGTCACATTGGCCCTTCGTCACATTCTGCGGCTGCCAGAGGCCTCTGAAGACGGCCTGGTTTGCCATTGCCCTACTTAAATCCCACCTCCCAGCCCTGGGCTGGCCAGGAAAAGCAGGTGGGACTCTCTCCTCCTTTGACCTGGGCCAAGTGCTTCTGTTAATGCAGCCAAAGTTTGAATTCTTCTTTGGCTCAATAGCTCTTAAGTTGCTCAAGCCCAGGCTGGGGAACTAAGATAAGATCCAGGGGCTTTTACAACTCCTCCACCCCAGCTCAGCATTTTCTCCTTGCATCTTTCTTCTCCGACTATTGAAGCTGAGAGACAGTAAAATATTAACGGACATGTGACAGAGACCCTGATGTGTCTCACCTTCTCTTTGGTGCAAGGTCGCCGGCCTCGTGGCCAGGAGTCCCTGGGGTTCCATGCTCGGTAGGAGTGAACAGGTGCTAGTGAAGGCAACTTGGGGGTGGGCTGGAGGGGGGGTGGCCCCTGGGGCACCTGCTACCTGGCTCTGGGTGCCTTGGGTGCTTTCAACCTGTCCAGGCTTTCTTTCTGCACCTACACAGTGGAGTACAGCATGTTTGGGGGCAAATGAAGAGCTTGACGCAAAATGAAGACATAGTCATTTTAACCTTCTCATCTCTTTTTAACTGAGCACCGACATCTTTGCCGTGTAGATGAGCTTTTGTGTGTTTACGTCACAGGAGTCATGTGCATCATTTACTCAAGACTTTATTTTTACAACCAAGATATTATCATAACAAGAACAGAGAGTAAGAGAAGAAACATACAAGCCATGGGAGGGCAGAAGTGAAAGCTGAAGGACTTCCTGGTGGGAGAGCAAGTGGCCTCTTGTCCCCCAAGCCACAAGTTCCAAGCCCCAAAGGAGATCCTCAGAATCTGAAGTGACCATGGAAGCCAGGTCAGTCCCTCTTGGAAGCCTCATTTCCAGTCTGGTTCTGCTCTCTGGGTCCTTCTGTGAGGAGGGTCAGCCCCAGCCTGGGAAGACAAAAGGGACCCATCCCAGCACCATCCCATGAGAGACTCGGGTCTCAATGTCACTGCCTTACCTGGGCAAAGCAAGGCGGTGGCTGGATGGCCAACACTGAAATTCCCAGCCCAACCCAGGATGAGTACAGGAGCCGGAAGTGGTGCGTTGGGTGCCATTTTGTACTCAATCCTCCAGTGTGCCTTGCAAGTTGCAGAAAGTGCCCTGGGGTTCTGAAGCCTTCTCTCTAAGATTCCCGATGACCATGTAACAAGTTGCTCCCATGCATGAGGCCCACAGAAAGAACTTGCAGTAGTTAAAAGCAGGCAGCTTCAGCAGGTCAGTGACATTTCCATGGTTGAGCATGTCCTTTCTCTCTCATTTTTCCAGATCTCGCTCATCACCGACCAATGTATTTTTGTAGCAGGACACCAAAAACGTATCCTCTGCTCACTTATAAAACCTGAAAACAACAGCAAGCTGTGAAACCACTTATTATCAGGCAAATGCTATTGTATTTCCTGTAAGAGAGATAAATGGTGCATCAGGATGCAGGGCTCCACTCCAAGTAAGTAGCCTAGGGCCAAGAGTTTTGTGTTGGTATATTTTTAGGGCCCATCTCAGTCATTAAAAAAAATTGAAATGCTCAAAAAACGCAGCCCTAAGAACTCTAGCTTTGAATAGTGTTACTATCCTGCGGTACCTTCTAAGGTAAGCGATTCACCAATGCACACTAGGGGACCAGAGGAACGTGGCCTGCCGATAGATGATTTTCTAAGGCCAGTTAGAGGCTGGGGAATGTCTGCCCCAAATTGTAACTTGAATTAGTAACAGCTGATCTTTGAGGCCCAGGGACTATTTCATCCACACCTGGATCATGATAGCAAAACCAGAGGTGGTTTTCAAACTTCTTTTGAGCCACAAACCCTTTTGTTCAACGACATCTTACGGGTAAGTGTAATTACAGGCAACGGATGAAAGCAGAGCTGTTCGGAATGAAAAGGGTGAAGGGGCCTAGGGGCCCACCCGGGGCCACCCCCAGCCCCCTCCTCGCCTAAGCTGATCCTCGCAACCCCTGGGGTTTGCCATAGCATGAGGTCCTGCAGCCGATTCCTCCCAAACTGGCATCAAATCACTGGGGAACAAGTTAAAACGAAGGGGTGAGTGGGAGGCACAGCACAGGCGGCTCCTTGAGGGGGAGTCGTTCTCCACAACAGGTCACCACAAGTTAGATTCTGAACAGAACATTCTGGAGGTCTAGAGTTCGACAAATTCACTTAAGTTACTGTCTCTTAAGTACGGGGTAGTTTCTAAATCCAGCACGTAAAGTGAAAATTGCACACCATCAAAATTACCATCGCAAATTGCCCATGAAATGCAGCAGGCATGTTTAAGCAACTATACAATACAATGTATACAAATATATACAAACACAATGTGTGTAATAATGTAGAGCAGACAGTAGAGTGAGCATATATGAAAATTTATCATTTCAGAGAATTTAAAAATACATTTTAGGTTGTACACCTGAAACGAATATAATATGGTCTGTCACTTATAATTCAACCAGAAAACATGTTGTTTCTTGGTTGCTGGGCTCATAAAGTTGCCTTTTGTAAGTAACATGAGCTGCTGCCTTGACTCCAAGGATCCAGGGGCTGTGCACTTAGACGGTGCTGCTTCAGTAAGTCCTTACAATAGGCATGTGGTTGGTACTGTTATCCCATTTTACAGATGAGGAATCAGGGGCTCAGAGAGGTGAAGTGACTTGCCTACAGTCCCAAGGCTGGTGAGTAGCAGACAGGACTCAAACCCAGATCTGCCTCACAACAGAGCCAGAGTTCTTGATCTTCAATGTAGGAACGGGGGCTTTCTTTCTTTTTTTCAAACACTCTACATAGAGGGGGCTGTAATTAATGAGATAGATAGATGTGAAACAATCTCTATTTTGAGGCAGAAAAGGCGGTCCAAGGACACTGCCCGTGGCCAAACAGGGGTCCAGAGCCCTTGAGCCTGGGAGCCTTAGGCAGTCTTGGCCTCTGCCTTGGCTTCTGCTGGAGCTTACCCAGCTCAGTGGGCCTAAGCAGTGAGCCTTGTAGCCCCTGTGTCTACGTGACTCAGCCGATGCGTTTGCCAACTCCTGGGACCCAGGTGGGGGTCAAGTCCAACACAGAACACCAGGAGGGAAGGGATTCCACTGGTGGAGATGCTGGCCTTGGGGTGAACCGACTTGTCTTCGAGTTCAAGGCTGCGCTCTACTGTCCCAAATGCTTTGAGCAAGTCTTGACCTGTAAAAATAACCCTCCTAGGTCATGCAGGACCAAGCTGAATGAAATAACGGGTGGCGAAAAGTTTGGGATATCCTACTGGTTCTACCTATGCGGTAGTTGATTGTTTATTCAATATCTTGTAATCACGTGTAATGGAAAAGAATCTGAAAAAGAATATATATAACTAAATCACTTTGCTGTACACCTGACGCTAACACAACATTGTACATCAACTATACTTCAATAAAAAAAAAAAGAGTTCACTATTATTCTCAGGAGAGCTAAGAGCTAAATCTTTTTTTTTTCTTCCTCTAATCTTTTTTTTTTTTTACAACTTTATTGGAGTATAATTGCTTCTAAGAGCTAAATCTTACCATACTTGACATATACTTAGATGACTAATCGGTATTCTGTTTGCTTAGGTTCTCTCTTTGCCTGAAATCCATGAGCGCATCTATTTACACAGTGTGTGATTGTTTTGAAGGTGGTGTCTGTCTGGGGCTCTCGCAGTTGGAGGCTGTGGGCAGCAGCAGGGGCTGAGGAAGCCAGGGCCACACCCAGGGCTGCGGCCCAGGCAATTTCCCAAGGCCCCAACCACTTACTGTTTCAGGAGGTGAAGCCGAGCTCTCCTCTGCAGGCCTGGAAGGAGAAAACAAGACCGCTGGTTGGCATGGGCTGTGAGCCACTGACACCGAGCCCCAGAGAGGGAGGAGGGCGAAGAGAGGGGCAGCTGACACCTCGGGCCACTTCCTTGGTGCCAGGTTCTGCTCCAGACACCTCATGGGTTTTAACTCCCTTACTGCTCATGGCAAACCTAAGAGCTGGTACCCTTACTATCTCCGTTTTGCATATGGGGAAGCTGACGTAGACAGTGAGTGTGTTACTGAATGACTTGCCCAAAGTCACGTCGCTAGTAAGTGGCGGTCTGTGTGCCCTTAAATGCGCCACCTTGCCCTTCACAGCAGGTCAGGAAGCAGAGGTTGTACAGGCAGGTGGTCTTAAAGCAGAGCGTGTGTATTCTGGGGAAGTGCAAGATCTCCCCCTGGGACGAAGGAAGGAAAGATGAGCATGTCTATTTACATGTTTGTCTCATCCTTTTTATTTCTGAAGCACATTTAATAACATACATAGACTATTAAATAAACACAGCTAGCATAAATATTAATCATTTAAGAATATAAATATAGTTATAATTATGTATTAAATATATACATACATAATTTATTAAATAAATAAATACAGCTAATTGAAGTTAGGGTTTATAATTAAAAGACTTTTTTACTGATGAGGTCCTTGATCAAAAAAGTCTGCAGACCACTGAACTCTAATGGTTTTTAGAATGGAATAAATGGATCCCTTTTTGGGGGGGCGGCAATTGTATGCAAAAATGTGCACATGGTGCATTTCTCTGCAGAGAGGGTCCATATTGTCATCATATGTTCAAAGGGGTCTGTGACCTATGAAAGAGCCACTGATCTAGTCCACATCCTTGTGGGCCACCCTGTCCCATTTTACAGAAGCCCAGAGAGGGTAAGTGACTTGCACAAGGTGGCACAGGTGAGCAAAAGAGTCAGGGCTAGAGTCTGGGGCTCTGGGTTCTTGGCCAGCTGTGTGGGCCTCCCCTGAAGCTGCCAGGGGGGGCCGAAGAAGGAGGTGATCCCACCTCTGAAGTGACGGGGTACAGCAGCCATCTCTGAGTTTCCCCACAGCCTCACAGAGGAGAGGATTTCTAGCTTCTGGGAACATAACCCAAACCCTACCGCAATCTCTGTGCACTGCTTCCAACCCAATTGCTCACGGGTGTTCCTGATTACTGAGCCCATGCCCCGAGCCGGGCACTTGGGTGGGACTTTACAAAAGCAGCCCTGGGAAGTAGGTAACATGGTTAGCTGGGGTGAGGCAGCTGAGGCTCAGGGAGGCCAGGGCATATGCCCAAGCTCACTAGATCAGGAATCAGCAGAGTCAGATTCAAATCCAAGTTTGCCTGACTCCAGAGACAGGGTGTTCTCTGATCCCTGAAGCTTGGCCTCAGGCCAAGAACCGCTTCTTGGAACTATCATGGGTTCGGGGTTGGAGGGACAAACTTCCAACAGGCTGCCATCCGCCCTGCTTCCCTAGAGAAGGAAGGACCCGCAGGGACACCTCCAACAGCAAAAGGGGTCGCCATGACGACCCAGGAGGGCACAACTTACAGTGTAGGTGAATGGCCACGCCCAAGGCCACCAGCAGGACAAGGACGGCAGCCACCAGTAGGCCGACAATGAGGGGGGCACAGGACGGGCCTGGAAAACACACACATTAACTAGTTGAGATGTGCAGATGAATACAAAGAGGGAAAAATCAACCGGAAGCCCCACCTCCCACAGAATACCGCTGTTCACATAGTTCCTTCCAGTCTTCTTTCTAGGCTCTTTAAACACACTGAGATCATTTCATATATAAAATTTCATGGCCCACGTGCAAATTTTAAAAATTAATAAACTCAGGAGCTATGTAGGTTCCAGTGAGATAGACAATTTGCATGCCTGGTAATGGGAGTTTTCTTATTTATTTTTAAAACCTTCAATTTCAGAAGAAATACCTGAATATATTTTCACTGTAAAAGGTTTAAGTATATGGTTAGAATGCCCCTTGGCGCTCCTTCACAGAAGTAACTGCCGTTGCTAATTTGCATGCACACATACATAATTTACATAGATACATCCCATATAGCTTTTAAAAACACAGAGGCTTATATAGTACAAATTGTTCTGCAACCAGGATTTCTTTTTTTCTTCACTTAAACGTGCCAGCACATTCTTTTTTTTAAACAGGCGTTTTGTTTGTTCCCTGTGTTTTACAATACCTCTGCAGAAAACATCCAGGTACATTTCTTTCCTTATGCAGGAGCCTGCCGGAGGCAGATACTGTAAATGAGAACTACTAACCATAGACTATATCCATTTTCAATTATAACAGATACTGTGAAATGCCTTCCAAAGAGGCTGCAGTGAATTCCATTCCTAATCACCAGTGGTGCACCCTGCCGACCCTTGACATTATCGAAGTTTTTAGTTTTTGCCAGTCCAGTGGGTGAAAAATGATATTTCACTTCAATTCACCACTTGTCAATTTCAGCCTATTTTCATATATTGGCCTCGTATGACTTTTCTTCTATCAGTTGGCTATTTGTTCCTTTGCCCATTTTGTATGCTATGTAAACAGCAGAGTTTATATCATCGATGCCCCAAATCCTTCTCTGGCACCCTTCGTGTCCTTATGGCTGTAGCTGGGGAGCAGAATCTGGACCCATGGGTGAAAAGGGAAAGGCTGCAGATTTGGGCTCAAGGTTAAAAAAATTAGAAAGAGTTTTCGATGTCAGGGAAAGGTGAGAAGGTTTCCTGAAGACCTGCTATGTGCCAAGTATAGTACTAACTACAGACTTCCATCTTGTGAGGAAGGAAGGTATTACTGTCATTTTTATCTCTCATTTTTCAGTTCAGAAAAACCAAGATTCAGAGAAGTTCAATTACATGCCCTAGGTCACCTGGATACTAAAAGGCAGGGCCAGGATTTGGACCCAGATGCCCCGAGTTCTACAGCCCCTGCCAGTCCCATCGTGACAGCTTAAGGGCAGGAGAGGTGGCAGAAGGGATGGAGTGGGCTGCTCCGAGGGAGGGAGCCTGCCGTCACCAAGGCTGCGTGGTGCCACGTGCAGAGGAAGGTTGGCTGAGAGGCCCTTGGAAGTCCTTCCCACCTCTGATGTGTGAGGGTTTCTGTCTGCCTCCCTCTCATCTCCCCCATGTTCTCCTGACCTGGGGGAACCTCAGAAGCATGGTGTGAAGTGAAAGAAACCAGACATGAAAGACCACATATTCTATGACTCCATTTGTATGAAATGTTCAGAAGAGGGAAATCTATAGCAACAGAATGTAGATTAGTGGTTGCCAGGGGCTGGGGTGGGAACAGAGATTAGCTATAAACAGGCACAAGGGATCTGACAGTTTGATGGAAATGTTCTAAAACTAGATCGTGGTGATGGTTGTATAACTCGGTAAATTTACTAAAAATCATTGAGTCATGCGCTTAAAATGGGTGAATTTTATGACATGCAAATTATGCCTGGATAAAGTTTTAAGTAAGGGAGGTGGACACAGGCTGCAGGGATAGGGAAGAGGGGTCAGGGGAGGCCTCCTGAGCTATGACCTGAACTAGAGGCCGAGAAACAGCTACCGGTCCTCGGGTCCTCCGTGAAACATGATCACCTACCAGGAAAACTGCCGCTTCTAGTAAAGGTGGCGAAAAGCCTGCTTGGGCAGGGAGCCAGTGGCCAGAGACACACCAGTGACACTCAGCCCCACCTTCTTTGCCTCGCTCGGGTCTTGGGGTCTCCTGAGATCTGTATCTCACCACACTGTTCCTGTCACAGCACTTTAGAAATTGTCCCCTAGCACCTCCCCAGCTTGTCTCAAGGGGAGCAGACCCCTCCCCATGGCGGCCTGTGGGTTTCTTTCATGATAACAAGCTTTGAGCTCTGTCTAGGTGCCCCGCCAAGCTGGGCGCCTTGTGTATAGTATCGCATTTTATCCTGCCTTGACTGCAGCCAGGTGAGCATTCCCACTTGACAGGTGAAAGAAACTGAGGTTCAGACAGACTGAATAGCTAGCCTAAGGTCGCACAGTATAAGCAGCGGCAGACAGGGATTCAGACCTAGGCCTGGCTAACTTACCACTAGGCTACACTTCCTCATGGTCCCCACCCCCAATACAACCTCCACCTAATCCCCTTGACGCCCCTCCCCCCAACTTGGCCACCTTCACACACATCCTGGTTATTCTTAATAACCTACTAATGTTGGAATTGCATTTTACCCTGGGATTTTACTGAGGGTTGGTATCAGAAATGATGCAAAAAATCTGAAGACCATTTTTCCATCATTTATAAAGTGCTACTGAATTCACTATCGTGCAGCGGTCTTTACATAAGAATGAACAGAGCAGATTTTTTTCTAGAATTTAGCGCCAGGATGAAGGCTTTGATGCCTGGGTTGTTTCTTTATATTATTATGGTGGGAGGAGGGGTGTTAGTGGTGCCACGTGACTTGGGGTCTACTCTTTGCTTCACTGGGTTTTTTGGTTCCTCCAGAGCCAGGGCACAGACCCAGGTTTTGCATCCTCATCTTAGTGCCTCTACTGTCTTGGAGGCACTTTTGTGTCCTTTTTTGTGTCCTTTTTTGGGTTATACCCTGCCTGAAATCCTTTAGGCAAAGTTGGGGGGCATACTTTATACAAAGAACTCATACTGTCTCTTCCCTAAGACTCTGTCCTTCTGTACATGGGTTCTGATTTGCTTTTTACTGTGAACTCATGTGACAGCTTCCCTCTCCCATGCCCTGGATCCTGCTAGATGCCTCCCCCCAGACTCTTTCTGATACTTTATATAAATATTTAAGACAAAGCAACACCAGTAGCATGAGGCAGCCCTGGTATGGCTGCTTGTGGTTTGTCCTATGGGTGGGAGCAGGTGGCACTTTCTTTTTGTCATCAGTAACTTTTGGGGGACAGAGGTCAGTGTTTTTCCAGAAACACATTTGGCTGATGGGTTCAAGGCAAGTGTGTGTGTGCATGTGTGTGCGTGTGTACTCAGCTACGGTGTCTGGTGCTTGTAGCACAGAGCAGTGAGTTGGTTTACTCATTAGTAAACATATATGAAGCACACACTGTGTGCTAGGTCTTCTATTAGGCATCAAAACTGGGGAAGGTTAAAGTGCTGGTCCTTTGTCTTTTTTCATTACTTTTTATTGGAGTCTAGTTGATTTGCAATGTTGTGTTACTTTCTGCTGTACCGTAAAGTGTATCAGTTATAATAGGCATATATCTACTAGTTTTTAGATTCTTTTTCCATATAGATCATTACAGAGTATTGAGAAGAGTTCCCTATGTTATACAGTAGGTTCTTATTAGTTATCTATTTTATATATAGTAGTGTGTATATGTCAGTCCCAAAGTGCTGGTCCTTTGGGTTGAGTTTTTTGTTTGTTAACAGCTCTATTAAGATATAATTTATATATTGTAAAGTTCACCTGTTTAAATTGTATAATCTAATGGTTTTTGTTATATTCACAGAGTTGTGCAACTATCGCCACAATCTAATTTCAAACATTTTAATCCCCTCCAAAAGAAATCCTGTGCCCATTAGCTGTGTTCCCCCATTCCTTCCCCAACCCCCCAGCCTTAGGCAACCACTAATCTACTTTCTGTCTTCAAGGAATGTCATATTGTGGACATTTCATATCAAGGGGATCATATAATATATGGTCTTTTATGACTGGCTTCTTCCGTTGCAAAATATTTTCAAGATTCATCCATGTGGTAGCATATCAGTACTTCACTCTTGATTATGGCTAAATAATATTCCATTGTATTGAGAGTCCACATTTTGTTAATCCATTTATCAGGTGGTAGACATTTGAGTGGTTTCTACTTTTTAATCTTGCTAGGAACAAGTTTTGGTTGGATGTATCCTTCATTAAGTTTTGTCCTGTGATGATTTGGGAGTGTGTCTCCCACTAGAGTGTGAGCTGCTGGAGGATAGCACTGCTGTCACACTCAGCTCCCTTTCAGACCCCAGCTCAGGGCTAGAGAAACAGGCTGGAGTCCACACTTGGGAAGGGCTTGAGGAAGGAGGGAAGGAATGACAGGAGGGAGGGATGGAGGGAGGGAGGGTGTCTGCTGTCCTCCTAAGAATCCAGGGGTCTGGGAGAACTCACCCTTCAGGGTCACCAGGTTTGGGCACCGGAACACCTTCTTCTTGGGAGACGTCTTCTTGGTGGGCTGCGGAGTGGTGGGAGGGACATCAACTACAAAAGCAAGACACGTGTTTCAGCCAGGTAAACAGCAGGTGGATTCAGAGATAAAACTTACAACTGCAAATCTTATATCCAGGTACTAGAGTCCCTCTCCGTGTTCCCTAGGCTGCTATGGGGCTTGAAGGTCACCGATCACTGGGATTTTTGATCTACTTCCCCAACTCTCAGATGAATCTGAAGGCCTAGGGATGGGGGTCTGTTTGGTGTCCTGGAGAGGGGGGCTCTGGAGCCACCCAGATGTGAAAAGAGCCCCAGAACCCCTGATTAACCACTGCGTGACTTGGGGCAAGTCCTATCACTTTTCTGTGCCTCCGTTTCCCCCTTTTTAATCCGGTGTCACGTGCTGAAGTGTTGGGACAGGGCAGAGGGACAAGCCCACAGGGCGAAGGGAGACACCGGAGGCTCGGAGGTGCTAAGGGAGGGGGACACCGGGCGCCGCTGAATCCAACCCCTGCCTCTGAGGGTTGGGCAAAGACATTTCACTGAAATGATTTTCTGCAAAATGGTAGAGGGAATCGGGTGACACCATGAACTTGAATTCTAGAGTCAAGGGCAAAGGGAGGAGCAGCCAATGTTTGGGCCCGGTAGCTTCCATATAAAATGTGGACACTTCAGACGCTCACTGCCCTGAGCCATGAGCAGTAGAGAAAACGTGCCCCACTCTGCCTGCTCCATGAAGTTTCTAGAAGAGCCAGCTAACCAGAATTAACCCTTACCAAGCTCCCACCTCGGGCTAGTGCCCATGCCAAGAGTGTCAGCTTAAGCTTATTGAACCCAACAGCTCTGGGGACTGGCACTATTTTCCCCATCTTATCTCCGAAGAAGCCTAGGCTCAGAAGGTTGAAATAAATCACTTGCTCAGAGTTCAAGAGCCACGAAACGGCAGGGCCGGCATCTGAGCCAAAAGATGTGTGTCCTAGGCTCTCACCCCGCACACTGCTTCGAGAGCAAATGCGTTTTGACAAAACGTTAAGCACATCAGGTCATCAGAGCGCTGAGGGACTCTTGTAAAAGGGGAAAACAGCTTCAGTCTCTTGCTCTGAAAGCCTGGGAGGAGCTCGGCCCTCTGCTGCGGTGTCTGGACCTTCCATTACCCCCTTTAGTCTGCACTGCCTTGGAAGTATTCATTCCCCTACTTCCTACACGTGGAGGCACAGAGGCTCCCAGTGGGCAGTGGTGAGCCTGCGAGGGGGCAGCTCTGCCTGGGCACAGTGGCCTGGGGACGGATGGGGGGTTTGTGGGGGAGACTATTTCAATGTCTTCTTGCCCAGAGGCAGGTCCCCTTGATTCTTCCTGATACTACTCCGCCACACCCAGTTCTCCCCACTTCTCTCCTCTTAGAAAGGGGCAGGAGTTTTGAGCCCATGGTGTCTTGAGGGGCCTGAAAAAGGTCCATCTTCCCCCAAATACTTTCTCTACCATCCAGGCTTCCTCCTTTAAAATGTACTGACCTTCTGGCAGGAGGGCAGGCTTTGACTCTGAATACCCGTACCCTGCGGAGATGATACGGTTGCCAGCACGTGTTTTGGGGAGGGACTGCCATTCCGGGGAGCCAGGCAGTGAGAGGGGTTTGGGAAGATCAAAGCCAGGGGTGAGCGGGTGGTGGTACACATGGCGGGAATCTTCTGAAAACCAGTTTTGCTTATTTCACCATCCACCTTTCCTAGACCCTGAAATCTCATGAGTGGGCAGTGTGAGGCTTAGAGAGACAAAACCAATAAATCAAACCAAAACCCCAAACTCACAAAAGCCCAATTTTCAATACAAGAATCATTTGACACCCACCCCTCCAGGGATGCCTCGGCTTCTTGTCAGGAGAGCTCTCCCTACATTCCCTACCTCCTGATGTAAGACCCGAGGTTGGTGACATGTGACGAGGGCATCACTCTGGTTTGTGTCTTCCTGATCATGTCGCTATGCCTGCACCTCCCATGCTGAGTGGTCTAATTCCTGGGGGTCCCCTTGTCACTCTCAGTGCCCCCAGCCTGAAAAGATCCCAGGTGAGTGGGAAGCAAGACAGTGGGAGGCCCACTGGGCATTGGCCTTGGCCATGGGCTAACCTGGGGAGGGGCCTTTGAGGATTCCTTCACACCCTTGATAGTTTAACCCTCACCATCCAATATGGCAGCCACCTGCCACGTGTGCTACAAAGCACTTGAAACGCGGCCAGTCTGACCCGAGATGTGCTGTACACATAAATATCGAGCACTTAGTATGAAAAGCGAATGTAAAATATTTCAGTAATAATTTGTATACTGATTACACATTGAAATAATAATATCACTGATACACTGGGTTAAATACAATATATTATTTAAATTAATTTTACTTGTTTCTTTTGATTTTTTTGAACGTGGCTATTAGAAAATCTTAAATTACATCTGTGTCTCGAAACATATTTCTACTGGACATGATGACTTAACTCCTGAGGAATTGCAGTTTCTAAGGGCTGGAGGGAGTCATGGAGGCCCTTAGCAGCCCCACAATACAGATGGGAAAACTGAGGCCCAGGGAGGGGAGCGACCTGCCCACAGGCACTGGGTAAATTTGCAGCAGAATTTGCAGCTGGGTCTGGGATCCAGCCTCCTCACTCCTTGCAACGCTGGGCGTGGGTTCAAGCTCTGCGTCCCAATGCTCATTCTTTCCGTGTGCACACTGGGAGGGGATTTCTGAGACCACTAGCAGGTCTGGGGACTCGGCCCAATCCAGTCACAGCCTCAGGTGAACTTAGAATGGCTGAAGGACAGTGCTGCCCAGTCTCCAGAAGAAGCAGCGATGCTCCTAAGCATCCTATCTACAATGGGATCAAACAGCACCTGCCTCCCAGGGTGCTTGACAGCATTAAGTGAAATAACTACGTACAACCCTGGTACCTGCTTGGCCCTGGGTTACTTTTTTTTTTTTTTTTTTTTTTTTTTTTTTATTAGCGGTACGCGGGCCTCTCACTGTTGCGGCCTCTCCCATTGCGGAGCACAGGCTCCGGACGCGCAGGCTCAGCGGCCATGGCTCACGGGCCCAGCTGCTCCGCAGCATGTGGGATCTTCCCAGACCGGGGCACGAACCCGTGTCCCCTGCATCGGCAGGCGGACTCTCTACCACTGCGCCACCAGGGAAACCCTGGGTTACTTTTTGTTTCTATTAGGGGTAATGCTGTTGCTTCTGGAGGTCCTTCCCTCCTGCAGGGCGGGGCTCACTGAGAGTGGGATGTCCCAGGGCCTGGCACGCACCCGGCACCCAGTAGGTGCTCAGTGCTCATCTACAGCACTGAGCCAGATTCTTACCCACACTCAGCTGAGTTCCCTTCCCAAAGGTCAGGTCGGGGTTCCCAACCATCATGCAGAAGTAGACGCCGCTGTCGGAAGGCTTCACACTTTGGAGGCTGAGACTGTACCGGGAAGAACCTCGAAGCACAGTTAGCGTCTCCTGCTCTACCTCCTTGCCGTACACAGTCCCTTTGGTGAGATCCCAGAAGGCCAGGAACTCGTAGTGACTGTTAGAGCTCGGGGCCTGGCGCTGCCTCAGCCAGTAGATGCGAGAGTTAGTGGGGAAGGTTTTGGTTTCACAGGACAGCTTCACCGTCTGGTTGGTCTGAGCCGTCACGGACGCAGGGGTCTGCAGGAGTGCAGAGCTGCCATGCAGAGCTATGAGAAGCAGAAACAGCAGAGACCATCAGCACCTTTTCATGGCCAGGCTCGTGGGGCCTCAGCGTCACCCGTAGTCAAGTATGAGAGAAGTTATGAGAGCGCCTGCCCAGTTGCAGGGCCTGGGAAAATGCTGTGTGAAATGCAGCCCCAGGACTCAGAGCTCGAGCACCCCATCCCCCATGCGATCATCCATCAGGCCGGTGTTAATGATGCCAGTCTGACAAAGGCGACAGGGGAGAGAGCGCCCCTTGTTGACTGCATGTTTATGCCTGGCTCTTTGCATAAATTACCTCAATCATGGCTCAGACTTACTTTGGGATTTTTATTCCCATTTCACAGATGAGGAACTAAGGCATGACATGACTTATTCAAAGTCCTGCTTACAGCTAGTAAGTGCCCAGGAGTCAAACTCAAGGATTCAGTCTGAAGTCAAAGCTGGTTACCTTTCACCTTGTCCTGCTGCCGCTCTACGTAGACCTTCAAAAGGCTCCAAGCAGCTGCAGGAGACCCAGGGCAAGCTCAGAGAGGAGCTCAGAATCACCGGCAGAGCACATGGCCGGTCTGGCCAACCCAAAAGAGGGCCAGCCACCGTTTCTGGACAGTGACAACCAGCAAGAGGAACTCACTCTCCCCTGGTAGGCACAATTCTAGCCCATTACTCCCCAAGCCCGTAATCAACCGGTCTCTGGATCCCCATTCCCGAGTGGAAGGACAGACACCCCAGACGTGGCGCTGGGAGTTCATTTCAGTCTCAGATGGGATGCCCCTGCAGGTAGGGGATTGTTCAAGAAAACTAGAGCAGAACACACAGACCTGGCCTTGAACCCCGTCTGTGCCTCATGCCAGTTGTGGGACCTCAGGCGAGTCGTGGAGCCTGTCTCCTCCTATAAAAGGAGGGCGGCTTGCTGTTGCTGTCCTGCCTGCTTCTGAGGCTTAGAATGTCCAAAAAAGCACTGCCAAGTGGAAAGTGCTCTATGTGGGTAAATCACTGCCTGTGTGTCTCACATCTCAGGGGTTGTTACTGGTAGCAAATGAAATCGTAAGGAGAGGATTAGAATGGGTCCTTCATGGCCAAGTCCAACAAACTGAATCTGACCCGGCAAAGCTTTCATTTTAGCTGCGGGGCAGAGGAGACTGCAGACCAGGGCAGAGACCCAGGAGCAACAAGGTCCAGAGAAGACACAGACCTGGCTGGGCAGAGGAGGCCACAGAGTGTGTGTGTGTGTGTGTGTGTGTGTGTGTGTGTGTACCCAAGGCTTTCTGAGGTCGTGGCCCACATTCACAATCCTGCCTGTACTTGGGGCTCAGGCTCCCTGGCCCCAGAGTGACCTTCTCTAACACTGAAGAAATGAACTTAAACTTTTGGACTCCCCTCACACTCAGATGGCTCTGAGCCTCTGCTCGCACTGAGAATGAAAGGGTACCTGGGACCCAGGTGATTGCTGGGCCTTCTCTCTTCTCCCCAAAAGCCATACTGCCTTTTTAGCAGAGTAGAGATTCTTCATTGTGTGGGATCATTGACCTCCTGGGGGAGATAGTAAGAATCGACAGGGAATTCCCTGGCGGTCCAGTGGGTAGTACTCCTCTCTTCCACTGCTGGGGGCACAGGTTCGATCCCTGATCAGGGAACTAAGATCCTGCATGCTGCGTGGCTTGGCCAAAAATAAAAAAAATAATAAAAAAATAAAGAATCACTGTACTGAATATGGTGCGTACATTATTTTGTTTAATCCTCACCAAATCTTTTGGGAGGAAACATACCATTTTACACATGAGGAAACAGAGGCTCAGGAAGGTTAACACCGCTGCTTAACCTTATAACAGAGGCTGCTTAAGGTCACACAGCCTTTTTGTGGTGGATCCAGATTCAAACTCAGGTCTGGGGCCCCAGAACCTGAGCTTTGAGCCACTCCTTGAATTGAGGAAACCCGGATCCACATCATGGGCTCATGTGCACGTAGTGGGACTGCAAATAAGATTCCAGAAGCTCTACCAAGAAAGCCCAGAGTGGAGAGGGGTCAGAGGGGCCTTGGGCTCTGTGTACGATCCTCTCCTGCGTCCTGACTTGAAGACTTCCTGGCTGAGACACACCCTGGTCTCTCTCATGCCCACTTGCTTTTCAGCCCCTGGAGGCTGAACCCCCGGCTGTGGCTGAGTCCAGTCTGAACACCGGACCCAGAGCCAGGCCTTACCACACACATGGTCTCATTTGATTCTTTTGATGGTCTCAGTCCCCCCGTGACTCCACTCTCAGAGGGACCTGCTGTTTCTAAAATGACCCACAGTAACACTAGTAGCTTTGAATGGCCTAGACTAGCTTCTACTTGAGATGTCGTTGAGTTCATTAGGTCAAAGCCCAGGCAGGCAGGCCTTATCACCCTGGCAGGAGGATCAGCTTTGGACTTCTTGAACAAGACAGCAAATCAACCACAGGTTAGTGGGCAGCTTGGGGTGTGGAGATGTTTCTTCTAAAAAACAGACTGATGGGCTTGGCCAGAGGGACGGACTGTCTGCTGTATTCTAACCCCAACATTCGAACTCCATCGCTGCTTGTCCGGGGAGCCACACTGCCTACAACACCCACGCCCAGGGAGTATTCGGGAAACTGGGGACCCTCAGGGGGTACCCTGACACTCCTGCCTGAGAAGTGGCAACAGCCTGGTATTTGGCGGATTGTGCTACAGATACTTCCCCGGAAGTAATAAAAATATGTCTACAGAACCCTGGGCCAAGCGCCGGTGCACCAAAGCCAGAATTAGGCCCCTGGCCCCTTCCTGGGGGCACGTCTCGGCCAGACCTGGACAAGGGCATTTCCCCTTCCCCTCTGGACCTCCGTTCTCTCTTTTCTTCCTTCCCATCTCCTTCAACCCTCCCTCCTCCTTCCTCTCTCCCTCCTCTCTTCCTGTCTCCCCTTCTAGGTTCAGGCTTTGGGGCACTGAGGCTCCCGGGAGCCCTGGGGTCATGAGCTCCCTGGGGAGGTTTTCCACCCCCAGGGACTGTGCCTGCCGGTCGCCTCCCGGGCGCCACCGCAGCTCCGGGCTCTGGGCTGGGCATCCTACGGGGACAGTTTCCCCAAACTCCACGGCTCAGGCTCTTCCCGGGTCCAGCGAAGCCCACCCGCTCCGGCCCCGCGCGCCCCAGGGTCCCCCCGCCTTACCTGCCAGCTGCGCGGCGACAAGAAGCCAGAGCCGCGGCTGCATCTTGGCGCGCCCGGGACATCTGGTCCTGGCGGGGCTCGGCGAAGACGGTCTGGGCTGGGACCTGGCGGGGCAGCTGGGGGAGGGCGGAGCGGGTAGCAGGGAGGGAGGGACCTGGCGGGGGAGAGAGGCGGGAGTCTGGTGAGAGGATGGCGAGGTCTCTGCCCTCATCCTCCCCGCATTTCAAAGGTCTTGGCTGCGTCTCCAAGCAATCGCACGTGTGTGATCGCCTCCTGCCCTGGGAGGTCAGAACAGGATCTGCACTCCATGTGACCCCGGATGAGGCAGCTGAGGCTCAGAGAAGTGAGGATGCTCAGGAGGGTCCCACGGGAGTGGTCGTGGAGCAGGACCCTAACTCCGGTCACTTCCTTCCTTTCTGAGTGGTTATTGACAGCCTCCTGTGCACTCCAGGGCCAGCTGGACCTGAAGTCACCAAGACCCAGGCCCTTCCCTCAAGGGCACACAGTTGTGAGGGTGAAGGAAAGTTAACTGACAGTGACACGTAGTCTGACGCTGAGGAAGGTGAGCTGGGGAGCCAGCCTGGGCCGGGGGCAAAGCCAGACCTTGACCTTCAGAGTCCAGAAGAGCTGAGAAGATTAGGATGCTCTCTCCACCACGCCCCCACCCAGTGTGTAATTTCTGTTAAAATAACACTGAAATGGGGAGTTAGCAGAAGATCAACAAAGATGCCCGCCCACTTTGAAGCTGTGTGTGAGTGTGTGTGTGTGTGTGTGTGTGAGTGTGTGTGTCCCCTCGTCCTGCCTCTCCCCTCCTGCTGTGCGGTGCCCTGCAGCTCTGTCTGCCGGTGGTGCAGTCAAGCTCTGGGCAGGGAGACCTGTCAGGGTGATCTTGCCGTTCACGTGCAGGTTAGCAGAGGAAGCGGGGAGTGGGACGGTGGGGGAAGGATCCAAGGAGGAGAGCTGGGTGTGTGAGGGCCTGCGGGGCAGAGGGAAGCCGGGGAGGGCGGTGGGAGAAGGTCACAATATCAACAGGGACCTAGACCCGCAGGCCGTGCGGGTCACCCTAAAAGCCTGGAGTTTACCCAACTGGGGATGGCGTGTCCTTGGAGGTCTAAAGCAGGCCATGGGGCAGGGATACTTTCAGCGTCCAAAGCCAGTCTCCTTTCCAACCTATTCCTGCCTCAGCTCCCTTACCCGTCGCTGGGGACCGGCACTGCTGAGCTGGGTTCAAAGAGTTCAAAGTCACTAGAGGGGGTGCAGCATGTCCTGAGTGTGAGGCTGCTCCTACAGCCCTGCCAGAGGCCAGAGTCTCCCTCCATATTTCCTAACCAGGAGCAACCGCTGAGGCCTGAGCGTACACAGGGCAGACCTGGGGAGACCACACATTAGTGTGAGCTTTTTTTTTTTTTTTGAAGTGAAAACACAAAATTACCATTTAAAAATGGATATAATCCAGTGGTATTTAGTACATTCATGATGTTGTGCAGCCACCGCCTCTATTTAATTCCAAATCATTTTCATCTCCCCAAAGGAACTCTCTGTACCAATTAAGCAGTCTCTCCTTATTGCTCCCTTCCCCCTGCCAAATCCTGGTAACCACTAATCTTCATTTTCTCTCTACTGATTGACATATTCTGAATATTTCGCATAAACAGAATCGTACAATATGTGGATTTTTGTGTTTGGCTTCTTTCACTTCCAGTAATGATTTTGAGGTTCATCCATTTTGTAGCATGTATCAGTACCTCATTCCTTTTTTATGGCTGAGTAATATTCTGTTGTATGTATATACAACATTTTGTTTATCCCCTCATCTATTAACGGACATTTGGGTTGTTTCTACTTATTTGGCTATTGTCAATAATGCTGCTATAAACTTTCTTGTGTAAGTATGTATTGAGTACTTGTTTTCAGCTCTTTTGGGTCTATACCTAGGAGTATAATTGCTACGTTATATGGTAATTCTGTGTTTAACTTTTTGAGGAACTGCTGAACAGTTTTTAGAGCAGCTGTGCCATTTTACATTTCCACCAACAATGTATGAGGGTTCCAGTTTCCCCGCATCCTCACCGACACCTGTTACTTTCTGTTCTTTTTTATTTATTTATTTTTAATATATCCATCCCAGTGGCTGTGAGGTAGTATCTTATTGTGGCTTTGCATTTTCTTAATGGCAAATGATGTTAAACATCTTTTCATATGCTTCTCGGCTATTTGTATTTCTTATTTGTGTGTCTATTCAAATCCTTTGTGCATTAAAAAGATTAGGTTGTCTTTTTGTTGTTGAATTATAAGAACTCTTTATATATTCTGGATACCAGACCCTTCTCTGATATATGATTTGCAACTATTTTCTCCCATACAGCTGCTTGTCTTTTCACTTTGTTAATAATGTCCTTTAATGCACATAACTTTCTAATTTTGATGAAGTCCAATATTTCTATTTTTCTCTTGTTGCTCATGCTTTTGGTGTCATATTTCAAAATCAATTGCTAAATCCAAGGTCATGAAGATCTACCCTGATGTTTTCTTCTAAGAGTTTTATGGTTTTAGCTCTTATAATTCAGTTATTGATCCACTTTGAGTTTACTTTTATACATGGTGTGAGGTAGGAGTCCAACTTCATTCTTTTGCATGTGGATATCAAGTTGTTCTGGCATCATTTGTTGAAGAGACTATTCTACCCCCATTGAATAGTCTTAGTATGCTTGTTGAATGTCAGTTGACCACAGAGGTATGGGCTTATTTCTAGACTCTCAATTCTATTTCATTGATGTATATGTCTATCCTTATGCCAACAACACATCATTTTGATTACTGTAGTGTGATAGTCAAGTTTATGTCAACTTGACTAGGCCACGGATGCCCAGATATCTGTTTAAACATCACTTCTGGGTGTGTCTGTGAGATTGTTTCTAGAAGACAGTAGCATTTGAATTAGTGGACTGCTTAAAGCAGATGGTCCAACCTAGTGTGGGTGAGTAACGTCCAATGTGTTGAGGGCCTGAACAGAACAAAAAGGTGAAGGAAAGTTGGATTTGCCCTCCTTCTGCCTGCCTGCCTGAGATGGGACATTGATCTTCTCTTGCCCTTAGCACTCCTGGTTCTCGGGTCTTTGAACTAGAACTGGAATCTACACATTTGGCTCTCAGGCCTTTGAACAACACAACCCAGGCTTTTGTGGGTCTCCAGCTTACAGACAGAAGTTCATGGGACTTCTCAGCCATCATGCTTGAGACAGCCAATACCTTTAATAAATCATGTATATCTATCTATATGTATATGTATATCTATATCTATGCCTCTTATTGGTTCTTTTTCTCTGAAGAGCCCTGATTAATACATGTAATTTTGTAGTAAGTTTTAAAATGGAGAAGTGTGAGTTGTCCAACTCTGTTCTTTTAAAATATTGTTTTAACTATCTGGGGCCCCTTATATTTCCATGTGAATTTAAGAGTCAGATTTTCCATTTCTGCAAAAAAAAGCTGTTGAAACTTTAATAGGAATTGCATTGAATTTGTAGACTGCTTTGGGTAGTATTGCCATCTTAACAATATTATGTTTTCCAACCCATGAACATAGAATTTCTTTCCATTTATTTAGGTCTTCTCTAATTTCCTTCAGCAATTTTTTTTTTCTTTTCTTGGTTTCAGTGTACAAGTCTTTCACCTTTTTGGTTAAACTTATTCTTTGGTATTTTATTCTTTTGGATGCTATTGTAAATTGAATTGTTTTCTTAATTTCCTTTTTAGATTGCTCACTGCTGGTGTATAGAAACACAACTGATTTTTGTGTATTTTTCGTGCAACTTTGCTTAATGTTTATTAGCTCTAGTAGTTTTTCTGTGTGTGTGGATTCTTTGAGATTTTCTACATATAGGATCATGCCATCTCAGAATAGAGATAGTTTTACTTTTTCCTTTCCAATTTGGATGCCTTTATTTTTTTCTTATCTAATTGCTTTGGTAAAACTACCAGTATAATGTGGCATAGCAATGTTGAAAGCAAATAACTTTGTTTCATTTTTGATCTTAGGGGAAAAGCTTTCAGTCTTTCACCATTGAGTGTAATGTTGGTTATGGTTTTGCTGTACACATAAGTGTATTGTATCGTGTTGAAGAAGTTCCCATCTATTGCTAACTTTCTGAGTGGTTTTTACGATGAAAGGTTATTGGATTTTGTCAAATGCTTTTTCTGCTTCAAGTGAGATGATTCTGTGGGGTTTTTTCCCCTTTGTTCTGTTAATGTGGTGTATTACATTGATTAATTTTCTTATGTTGAATGGTCCTTGCATTCTTAGAACAAATCCCACTTGGTCACAATGTGTAATCTTTTTAATATGCAGTTGGGTTTGGTTTGCTAGTATTTTGTTGAGGATTTTTGTATCTATATTCTTAAGGGATATTGGTCTCTAGTGTGACCTTTGTACAAGATCGACCACTGAGCTGCTTTGGCCTGTGAATGCTTTTAGAGCTGTAGCCATTCCTGTGCTGTAGTCAATGCAACAGAGGCATTAATGACTGTAAATCATCTAAGCTGAACCACGTTTCCAGTTTTACTCTCCAGCCTCTGCAGGCTGTGCTGATCTAGAAAAGCTTTCTGGCCCTCATGCCATTCATTCAACAAACACGTAGAGGGAGCCATCTAACCCCGTGCTCAGCCCGGGGAAATCACGGTGTAGGAGAGCCAGTTCCTGCCCTTCAGGAGCTGCATCTCCTGACTCACACAGACATGTTGCCAGACAATGACAATTGCAGTCAGTTCAAGCTCCACGTCACCCATGAACTCCCATGCTAAAATCCACGGTCCTGATACTTACCTGCCCTGGGCCCTCTGTCCCTGATCCTTCTGTACCCATCATTCTCAGCGGGTGGTTGCAGGGAAGGGAGGCAAGTGTGGTGCTGGGAAAGCAGGGGCCCCTTCTAGTCCTGCCACTCACCATGTGGGTAACTTGGGTACATTTACTCAACTCTTTGAGCCCCAGTTTTCTCAATTGTATACTGGAAAAAATGATCCTAACATTGCAGGGGACAGTGATGTAGACACGTGAACTTTCTAGTAAAGAACTTTCAAGTTAAAGAGCTCAGATGATGTGAAGTGCATCTGAAACAGTGAAGTGGTTATTGCTTCCTGATGAAACACAACTAGCCCAGACCCTCCTAGAAAGCCCAAGCCATTCAGCCGAAAAACTTTCCCAACCTCCAGACACAGCTTTAGATATGCTAAATATTCATAACCAGATTTCAACACCCCCCCCCAATTATTCCTTATTTGAATCTTTACCTTATCCCTCAACATGTCAGCCTGTATTTGAAACATATAAGGTGTGGTTTAAGCTGGTGTTTCCCTCCCTGTGGTTATTCACCCCTCACCTTTATTTTTCCAGATTTATGTATTCCAAGATGGCATTTTCTTGAAATTGACCTAAAAAGAAAAGCTCAAGTAAATTTATTTTTTTAAAAAAGTCTAATAACAAGTGCCATAAATGGAAAGTAACTGTTACATACGATGCAAACAAAAGCTGAAGTCAGCAGGGGAAGTTAACAGCCCGAGAGAGGGGTGTAAAGACACATTAGCACTGAATGGAGCCTCTCTCCTTGCACAAGGAGCGGAGGAGAACTGAACAGTGATCGGCCTTCTCCCTGTGCCATTCAATGTTGTTTGATGCTGTGTTTGTGCATTGCCTAAAGTAGCATTTGGAAACAAAGGTGGGAAGAACGCTGGGTCAGGTGTCAGAGGATCTGGGTTGGAATTGTTGCTTGGTTCTTCCAGCCCCTGAGGTCTTGATTTCCTCCTTTGATAAATGGAGGTAAGATAGCAGCTTTGTTTGTCTCACTGGGTTGTCTTCAGGGACAAAGGAAATCAGGGACTCAATTTCTAAATTTTTGTTCAGTTGAACTCGAAGGCTAAGCCGGGCATTCTCAGAGGGAGCAGAAACCTCTGGGAAGGGGGCATATCTTGTAGATTTATGGGGACCTATGTTGATTGTCTGTGTTTGGGGTAGGGAGAGGGAACTACTGGCATTTAGTGGATGGGGACTAAGGATGCCAGATGTTCTACAAATGTGGGATGATACCAAACAGCAAGCAATGGACACTCCAACAACCTGCAAGACTCTCAAAGTCCATCGGACCCACATCCAAGGGGGTTACCTGCCCATCATGACCCAATCCCAGAAATGAGCTCTATTATATATACATCCACAAAGCCTTCCTTCCTACTTTCCTTCTTTGTATCTCACTTGTATTTCATTCTCTGCTTTATCTCAGTTCCTAGAACAATGACAGGAATTCAGTATTTGTTAACTAAATGAATAGACAAATGCCTATTTTCCTATTGGGTTGTTCATATTTTCTTATTAAATGGTAGAAGCTATTTGTCTATTAGGGTTATATCATTCAGGGCCAAATCAAGAGACAAACCATACCAGTAATTTAAACAGAGAAAATTAGATATAAAAAAATTTTAACTAATAAAAGGTGGTTAACAACCAAAAGGGGTATAAAAAACCCACAGCCGGCAGACTTCCCTGGTGGTCCAGTGGTTAAGACTCCGCACTTCTACTGCAGGGGGCATGGGTTCGACCCCTGGTGGGGGAACTAAGGTCTCACGTGGTACGGCCAAAAAATAAGAAAAAACAAAGAAAAAGACTGAGGTAGGGATTGGCGAGCTTTTTGTGTAAAGGGCCAGGTGGTGAATAGTTTAGGTTTTGTGGAATAAGAGGCACAATCAAGGATATTATGTAGGTACTTATATGACAACACAGAAAACAAATTTCCACAATCTTTGTATTGATGAAATTAAAACTATAATAATAATTGAGTACAAGCTGTGTAACAAAGTTCTTTAATGAGAAGAATGGGATCCACTGTTTTGGGATAACATTTTGCTCCTTTGGGGTTCCAGTGTGAAAACGGTTCTTTGATGAAGGGCTGTACACGAAACAGGCAGAGGGCTGGATCTGGCCTGCAGGCTGAAGGTTGCCCACCCTTGACGGTTGAGGGAGGGTGAACAGGGGAGAGAAACTTGGAAGAGGGCCTCCCATGACTGAGGTTCAGAACTCTGCAGAGAGAACATAGATCTCTCAGGTCACACAGCCCCCCAGTGACATAGAAATATGTCAGAGGGCATGGGCTGCCGCTAGATCACACACACACAAAGGCAAGGGTTGCTTCGCCAGGAAAACTGGCAAACCTGGGAAAAGGAAGAAAGTCCCTCCAGCTCCCAGTTTATGGTGTCCCTCCAGCGCCCTCTACTGGCAGAGACTAACTAGCCGGCTGGCAAAGGAGACACGTTTACAGGGTCCAGTTTCATAAAAGCGGAGCAAAGAAGCTGCTTGGAGCTAAGGCGCAATCATTTGATCACGGGCACAAGAGATATTAGTAGAGAGTGTTGCAAATATTTCTTCCCAATCTGTTTCTTACCTTTAAAATATTTATTGGAAAGGTAGTAGTCTCATATAGTGCAAAATTCAAAATAGAAATGTACACTTTGAATAGTTAGTCTACCAGCTACCTCCGTCTGCCCACTTCCCCCAGCTCAGTTCTTGCCCCCAGAGCCCAGTTACCAGTGTTTTGTGTATCTTTCTGGAGCTGCTCAATGCATATGCACAATGCATATCTTTTAGTTTCTGTTTTTAAGAAAATGTACCACAAAATCTTCTGTTATATGCAGAGTTTAAGTGTTTTTGCAAATACATGTATTATTTTTTTCTTCTTTTCGCTCCACGGCATGTGGGATCTTCCCGGACCGGGGCACGAACCCACGTCCCCTGCATCGGCAGGCGGACTCTCAACCACTGCGCCACCAGGGAAGCCCTATTTTTCTTCTTCTTTTATGGCCCCTGGCTAACGTGTCTTGTTCAGGAAAGCCGTTCATATTCCAAGATTGAAAACAATTTTCCTCTATTTTCTTCTAATACTTTTCTATTTTGGTTTTAAATTGACATCTTAAAACCAGCTGGGTTTTTATATTTGAACAGAGTCTGAGGTGGGGATCTAATTTTATTTTCTTTGAAGTATGGCTATTGAATTGCTTCAACACCATTTAACTCAGCCTTTCCAATGGATCCGAATCATTTAATATTCTGGTTCCCAAATCTCCAGCGTCAGTAACAGCCACCGAGGATAGCTTCATCCCACAAGTCCCACTCGTGGGTGCTCTCTTTGCCAGGATGCTTCTTCTCTCTACTGGACCTTGTTCCCTCCTTCGTGGGGTCCCAATCAGGGGTGCTCTTCTTTCTGTACTTGGACTTCTCTGTGCTTCCTGGCGCCGCTCTGGCCTTCCTCCTGTTCTCCTTGTGGGACTCTTCATCCTCTTCATCCCTGTGGTGCTTCCTCTTCCACGATACCTGCTCCTCATCGCCATGTCCTCCTCCTCCCTTCTCCCTGGACCTTCCCGTCCAGCCTCCGTCTTGATCTCCTGCCTGATGGACGCCGGTGTGGTCCTCTGAGAAGCAGCTGGCCTCTTCTCTGTGCTGTGCTGTGTGTGGGTCCGTGGTCTTTCCTTGCACAGGTGGGCTTGGAAACCACCGGAAGAAATGGCCGTGTTTTTTCTGACAGTGATTTACAGGTTCCAGTCTTTGCCGGAAGTGATGAATATTGGACAGTGTGGGTAAGCGGCTTTCCACCGTTTTCGTCCTTTTGTAGGAACTGGGGGACTTGTGGGGCCTCCTGAAGGGGAATCTCTGCTCCAGCATTGGAGGTCTGTGTGCAGTGTGGTCCCTTTCTCTGTACACAGAGTCTTCTGTCTCCTTTCTAAAGCAAACCTCTGGTTGTAATCCTCTGGCTCTTTGCTTTCTAATATAATCCTGAAGTTCATGTTGAAAAGAGTCATAAGTCTTAGAATTTTCCATTATATTGACTATGGATGAAACTCTGCCAAGGAAGATGAAGAAAAAACTTTCTGTTAATTGTTTTGCTACAAATGTATGCTTTTTTCTTGAACAGATCAGGTTCTCCAATTTCTAGTGGAGATTATATTATAATCATGTGCTGTAAATACCATGTAGCCATTGGTTTTTGAAAATATGTGGTTTTGAGACAAACAACCCAATCGAAAAATGGGCAGAAAACCTTAATAGACATTTCTCCAAAGAAGACATACAGATGGCCAGTAGGCACATGAAAAGATGCTCAACATCACTAATTATTAGAGAAATGCAAATCAAAACTACAATGAGGTACCACCTCACATGATCAGAAAGGCCATCATCAAAAAATCTACAAACAACAAATGCTGGAGAGGGTGTGAAGAAAAGGGAACCCTCCTACACTGTTAATGGGGGAATGTAAGTTGGTGCAGCCACTATGGAAAACAGTATGGAGGTTCCTCAAAAAACTAAAAATAGAGTTACCATATGATCCAGCAATCCCAGTCCTGGGCAGATATCCAGACAAAACTGTAACTCAAAAAGATACGTGCACCCCTATGTTCATAGCAGCACTATTCACAATAGTCAAAACATGGAAACAAACTAAATGTCCATCGACAGATAAATGGATAAAGAAGATGTGGTACATATATACAATGGAATACTACTCAGCCATAAAAAAGAACAAAATAATGCCATTTGCAGCAACATGGGTGCAACTAGAAATTATTACACTAAGAGAAGTAGGTCAGAAAGAGAAAGACAAATACCATATGATATCACTTATATGTGGAATCTGAAATATGGCACAAATGAACATATCTACAAAACAGAAACAGACTCACAGACATAGAGATCAGACTTGTGGTTGCCAAGGGGGAGGGGGGAAGGAGAGGGATAGACTGGGAATTTGGGATTGGTAGATACACACTATTACATTTAGAATGCATAAACAATAAGGTCCTACTGTATAGCACAGGGAACTATATCCAATCTCTTGGGATAAACCAAGACTATTAAAGAATATTAAAAAAGGAATGTATATATGTATAAAACTGAGTCACTTTGCTGTACAGCAGAGATTGGCACAATACTGTAAATGAACTATACTTCAATAAGAAAATATATGATTTTGACATAGACTGAGAATCATAAAATATAAGGGACTAAGAAAATGAGTCTTAAAACACTGTGTAAATTTGAGGATCTGGAAATTTATCATTAATGTCTAAAATTTATCAGTGGTTATTGCTAGGTTTGGGGATTATAGATGGTTTTAGTCTTTCTACTTAATTGTACTTTGTGGGGTTTTTGCCATAAATAATATAATGTGTAATAAAAATAAGAAAATCAAGTCATTTTAAGAAAACAGAGAGAACATCAGGCAAATAAATTAAACTAAAATTATTTGTAAATTCTACAGAAACAGAACTGGCTAGTCCCTGTGCTTATGTGCCAAGAAAAAAATAATAGGGATCATCATACATTTTCTCTCTCTTTCACACACACACACACACACACACACACACACACACACAATGTGTATGTATGTATATATACACACACACAGGTATACTTTAATCTCATAGCTGGGGTAAAAGAACAGAGGAAGATGCCACTTACTGTGATAAAATCTGGACCTATTATTATTCCTTTTTTTACAGATGAGGAAACCGAATTAGAGTTTAAATAACTTACTTAAGATCACACAGCCAGAAAGTGGAAGAGCCAAGATTTGAACCCAGGCAGAGGGTCCACAGCCTGCTCACTTAACCTGTCCAATATTGGTACCAACCTTCTAGGTGTTATGAGGACTGAAAGAGTGATGGGTACAGAGCAACTGGGCTGTGCCTGTCAGCGATGAATATTCTCATTAGGACGCTGGAATGACAGCCAGCAGCACTTAATGTGTTGCTGGTGGTCTATTCTGAGAACTTTTCTGTTATACTTTAGTGTTTTTATCTCTCCAGTTAATTAAAATAAATACCTGTTTGTGCTAAATGTAAAAAGCCATAGCAGCAATATACACTATAAAATTAAACTCCGCTGACTTCACTCTCCGGAGATTACTGGACATATTACTGTGTTACTGCAGACTAAAACTCAGTTCAACCAGGCCTGAGGTCAGATCGTACGTTCTGGTTCGCAACTTAGCTTTTCTTCCCGAACAATATATTCAGACCCATTTTCTGTTTCAGTGCACAAAGGCTCTACCTTATCTTTAAGAGAGCTGCTTGGTGTGACAGAACAGGTGTGGACCATGATTCACCCCCGCGCCGTGCTGCGAGGCTTGCGGGGATCTTATTTCCCCAACCAGGGATCGATCCTGGGCCCTCTGCTGTGAAAGTGCTGAGTCCTAACCACTGGACCACCAGAGAGAATTCCTCCCCTTTCCCCCCCACTTTTCTCCCCATGATTCTTTAAAAAAACATCAGATCTCTGCAAATTTAGGTGCTCCTAGTTTTAAGCTAGGGCCAACAAAGCAGCAGTGTTTTGCAGACACCCAGAGACCTGGTCGGTAGGGCACAGTAGGGTGCCGGCCCAGAGCGGGGGCTGCCGGGCTAGGGCCATCCTCCTTGGGAAGGATCGGCTCCTGAAACACTACTGGCCAGGAGGGAAACCCCCTCCCCTAAATAGAATCTGAAGTGAGAACGAATTTAACAGCAGAGAGGTTCCGTTTTTTTGTGGAGGGTTCAAATTGATTCTGGATTCTGGCGAAGTGAAATGTAATTTCAGAGAGGCCTCCGGTCACTTCCTCAGCACGGAAGAATGAGGAGGAATGAATATGTGGACAGTGACGATCTGTTAGTTCAGGGTGGTGGCTGAGAGCCCTGGACACCCAGCCTTCGGGAGGAGGGTGGAATGCAAAGTCCCTGGGAGGACTCGCCTCCCAGGCACGGTGCGGTGCGAGGCTGGGTTCCCGCACCCTCCGCTTCCGGTCTGGGTTCCTTTGGACAGGTTACAACTGTGGGCAGATGCGGATCTGGAGCCAGGCTGGCCACTTGTGCTGTTGACTTACATCCCTGCCTTATTCCCTCAGGGTCTCCGTTTCCTGTGTGCAGCGAACCCTGTGATGTGAGAGGCAAATTGGTGTGATGTTGTATGTTCTCGCCTGCTCATGACACATGTTCAGGGAGCACATACCCCGAGCCAGGCGCTCTGCTCGGCCCTGGACAGAGATGTGAACTAAAGAGACATGTTCTCTGCCCTGAGGAAGCTTACAGTGCAGTGTGATGGCCAGAAAATACGGTCCCCCCCACCAAGCCCCCTGTCCAAATATGCAAAACAGCCATGACAAGTGCCGGTAAGGAGAGAGAGGAGAGGTTCAGGCCTGTCCACTGGGAGGTGGATGGGAGGGGACAGTGGCAGGGGGAAGCAGGCCCTGCCTACATGGGGCTCGGATATACGCAGAACATGTAGGCACCGTGAGATCCACCAAGCCCGGCCTATGTCACCTACTACGCACCTCTGGAATCTACCCACTGCCCTCCCTCCAAGCTGCCGCCTCCCCGGTCCAAGCCCCATCTCCTCACCGGCACCACAGATCAGCCTCCATCCCCATTCACCCACCCTTGAGTTCTTCTCCAGGAAGCAGCCAGCGAAACCTTCGAAATCTTTTTAAAGTCAATCTGATTACAGCCAGCCCGTTTTCACAGCCGCAGATACCGAGGCCAGACGCCAGACTCGGTATTCATTGTCCTGCGCTATTTCGTACAGGGACTTGAGCACGGGGGTGGGGCTATCCTGGGACCAATTCCCATGGATGCCGAGGGACGACTGGATGTCTCCTCCAGCCAAGCCCCTCTGTTTCTTATTGCTCTAAATAGTCCTTAGGAAGTCCCCAGGCCATCCGCGTCCGACCTCCACATATTCCTCAGTCTCCAAGTACCAGCCGCAACTGCCACCTCCCTTTTTTTTTTCCAGCCTTTATAGAATCCATGTTCCCTCTGGTCTCTACCCGCAACCCCCATCAACTTCTACCTTTCTTCACAGTCTGCTAGGTTATCACTTTCCAGCCTACTTCTCAGCCTCATCTCTGTCCCTCTGGCTTTGTTTTTAGTTGGAATGCTCTATATAAAGACAAACTTGGCCACACTACAGGGTAGGAAGTAAAATTTGCCCCCCAAAATCCAAAAAACAAAAAAACCCACATCCAGTTGAAACCAAACTCTCTAAGGCATTTCCTTCCGCTCAGAGCTGCCATCCCCCCGCGGAGATTCCAGTCCACTCTCCTCCGAGGGGACTTGCGGGGAGTTTGGGGGGCTCGCACTGCCCGCAGGCTCTGTCTCCCTCAACTCCCATCCCTTCTTCTTTGACTCCGACCAGAACCCCAGGAGACACTCGCCGCCCCCTGCTTCCCTCACACCGCATGGGCAGCGCCATCAGCAGCAGGTCCAGGCTGCTCTGTTTTCAAAATGCATCCAGGCCATTGTGACCGGTGTGAGATGATATCTCATTGTAGTTTTGCAACCTAAGTGTCCATCATTGGATGAATGGATAAAGAAGATGTGGCACATATATACAATGGAATTTTACTCAGCCATAAAAAGAAACGAAATTGAGTTATTTGTAGTGAGGTGGATGGACCTAGAGTCTGTCATACAGAGTGAAGTAAGTCAGAAAGAGAAAGACAAATACCGTATGCTAACACATATATATGGAATCTAAGAAAAAAAAAAAGGTCATGAAGAACCTAGGGGTAAGATGGGAATAAAGACACAGACCTACTTGAGAATGGACTTGAGGATATGGGGAGGGGGAAGGGTAAGCTGTGACAAAGCGAGAGAGAGGCATGGACATATATACACTACCAAACGTAAGGTAGATAGCTAGTGGGAAGCAGCCGCAGAGCACAGGGAGATCAGCTCGGTGCTTTGTGACCACCTGGAGGGGTGGGATAGGGAGGGTGGGAGGGAGGGAGACGCAAGAGGGAGGGGATATGGGAACATATGTATATGTATAACTGATTCACTTTGTTATACAGCAGAAACTAACACACCATTGTAAAGCAATTAGACTCCAATAAAGATGTTAAAAAAAAAAATGCATCCAGGATTGGACCACTTCCACACAAGCTGCTCCTGCCAGGGCCGGGCCACATCTCTGCTGAATCACGGCTGTCAGCTCTTAACTGGCCTTCTAGCGCCTGTTTGCTGAGTCTGTTTCTAAACCAGCAGCCGGAATAAGTCTTTGAATGTAATGTAATCCTGGCTAATATCACTTCTCTGCTCAAAATCCCTCAGGTCTGCTCCTTCACCCAGAAGGAAGCCCAAATCCCCAAGGGTGCCTACATAGCCCAGCCACTATTGGTTGTCTCACTGTCCTGCGGTGTCTGGTTTCTCTCTGATGACACTCCCCTTGCTCCTCCTTTGCAGCCACAGTTCTCCCAAGAGACACGCAGGCATACTCTAGCCTCAGGGCCTTTGTACTTCTCTGAGCCAGCAAAGCTCTTTACCTATGTATCCCACGGGAGGACTCTGCTTTCCCATGCCTTAGTGGGAATGTCACCTTCTCACAGTTTTGACTGCACTTCCCCCAACCCCCCGGGACACCCTAGGCCACTTCCCTGATTTATTTTTCTCCATGGCACTTACCATCACGGAACACAGTGCTTCCAGATATTGTTAAAATGCTCATTCTGATTCAGTGGGTCTGGGGTGAGGCCTGAGACTCTGCATTTCTACTGCAGTCCCAGGTGATGCTGAATGCTGCATCTGACATACAATTTAATTGAAACATTTGGTCTATTTTCCATCTTACCGCCCTCGAATAGAAAACCCTCGCCAAAGGACTTCCCTGGAGGTGAAGTGGTGAAGACTCCGCTCTTCCACTGCAGGGGGCGCTGGGTTCGATCCCTGGTTGGGGAACAAAGATCCCGCAAGCCTTGCGGTACGCCAAAAAATTAAAATTTTTTTTTAAAAATTAAAAAAAAAAAGAAATCCCTCAGCAAGCAGAGATTCCTTATTCACTGCTGTCTCCTCATCATGTCAAGTTGTGCTTGACCTAAAGCAGATGCCTAATAAACACTTGCTGAATGAATACAGGAGTGACAAAGGACCCTGACCTCTCTCCACACTTCACTTCCACGTATCCAGGTCCCCTGGGAAGCCCAGATCCAAGGAGTCCTAACTGCCTCGGCGGTACTTCTCACCCAGCCTCCTCCTGTTTGCACCTCAAGCCACCATCCCTCCCAACTAGTGCACCCAAGGCCACCAAACAAGACAGCAAAAGAGCAACACGTTTGGTTGGTTCACCTCTCACCTGGAGGCACCACCATGCACTAGTTTACTGAGCGAAATTTCCACAAACAGATGGAACCTCACTTCCTCAAGCCTACAAGTCTTTGGGGTTGTGTAAGTAGAAGATCTGTGGGTCCACCGAGAGCAGAGTTTCGCCTGCCAAGAACCTCAGAAGGAAGGAAGGAAAGAAGGAAGGAGCCCTAGCTAGGGGTAGGCTTTACTCAGCTCCAGGAGAAGAATCCCAACTTCTTTGCAGCTCGAACTTCTCTGCCAGGCCCCCTGCGAGCAGGGAAGCTGGGAAGCAGGAAGCCATGCCTCTTTGTCTCAGGCTTTTGAGTTTTAGAACCTCATCATCTCACAGCTCCAGGCTCTCAGGAGAAACAAATCCAATCACAGTTCTTAAGGTGATTTAGGAACACTTAAGCTCATCACCTTGGGACACAGTCTATAACCTAAACCCTATTATTCTATCCTGTTTGAAGAGTTTAGTTTGAAACATTTAAAAAATAAAACATGCCATTCTCAAGTTGTAAAATACAGCACACGTGCAGAAATGTGCACGAAACAAATCTACAGCACGATGATTTATCACAAAGGAAATGTTCACCAAACCACCGTTCAGATTGGTAAATAAAACACTGCCACATCCCAGAAGCCTGGCTCCTTTCCTTCTTTTTTTTTTCCCGGACGCGCAGGCTCAGCAGCCATGGCTCACGGGCCCAGCCGCTCCGCGGCATGTGGGATCTTCCCGGACCGGGGCACGAACCCGTGTCCCCTGCATCGGCAGGCAGATTCTTAACCACTGCGCCACCAGGGAAGCCCTCCTTTCCTTCTTAATCTTAACTTTTTGCACTTGTCCTTCACTAGCATGATTTTTATGGTAATCTCATCCTTCCTCTTTACAGTTTATCACTTAAATATAAACCTCAAAATATGCTAGTTTTGCCTGGTTAATTTTGTTTGAACTTTATATAAATGGAATTATATGCTTCTTTTGTTCTGAATTTCACCACAGTGCATTCATTTTCCTGGCTGTATGGTATTCCAGTCTATGAAAAAAATATATACATACATACGTACATACATGATCACAGATCATTTATCCATTCATGGGCATCGTGAGTGTTTCCAGTCCAGGGCCATTTTAAACAACACTGTCATGAATATTCTTACGTACATCGTACATCTCCTGACATACATAAGCCTGCATTCCTATAGACTGTAGGCCCAGGAGAGGAATGTCCACTTTGCACGTTACACAGCATGGCACATTCAGTTTTATCAGACAGAGTAATACCAAATGTTTTTCAAGAGGCTCTATCAATTTAAATCCTCCCCCAGAAGCTTTTGAGTGCTTCACATTCTTTCTAACACTTGGAATGATCTGACCTTAAATTCTGTATCTAATTACAACAATTAAAATCAATATTTCCATGTTTACAATGATTCTGAGTACCTTTCCTAATATCTGTTGGCCATTTGGATTTTCTCTTTGTGAAGTGCTGGTCGAGGTCTCTGGAATATTCTTCTGTTGCCTTGTTTGCATTTTTCCTTACCTGTATTCTGCAGATGAGCCCTTTGCTGGCTCTATCTGTATGAGATCTCTTACTCTGTGCCTTGCATTTTCGTTCTCTTGGCAGTATCTTTTGATGGACAGACGTTCTTCATTATAATGTTGTCAAACTTAGCAATTAAACTATTAGAGTTAGAACTTTTTTTGTGTCATATTTAAGATGTAATTTCCTAACCCTAGACCAGAGTTTCTCCACTTCAGCACTACTGACATTTTGGGTTAGGTAACTTTTAGTTGTAGAGGTTGTCCTGTGCATTGTAGGATGTATGGCAGCATCCCTAGTCTCTACCGACTAGATGCCAGCAGCAACCATCTACCCCCAGTTTTAACAACCAAAAATGTCTCCAGGGATTGTCCAATGTCCCCTGGGGGGCAATATTGTCCCTGACTGAGAACCATTGCCATAGATCATAAAGATATATTCTCATAGGATGTCTTGTAAAAGCGTCATGGATGTATGGTTCAACTGGAATTGATTTTTGTCCAAGCTGTGAGGTAGGCATCCTACTTCATTTGTCTTCCCATACAGAGACCTTATTTCCTCAACACAGTTTATTGAGAAGTCGTCTTCCTTGCTGCTCTGAAGTGCTGCTTTCATTACATTAAAAAAACAAAATTCAACTGAGTAAATTTGAAGATCGAATTGGCTTTATTTGATAATCTGGCAGCTTCCCTTCTAGCAAATAGAAAGGGGCTCTGAGGAGTTGAACAAAATGGAAGGTTTTCATAGGCAGAGGGAGGGTGGGACAAGGAAGTTAAGAGTGGATCACTTCAGGCAAGGTCACTGTCCCTTAGAGGAAGGCAGGGGGGTTTAGGCAGGTTACCTCACTGGAGCTGACCAGGTAATTCCAGACTGACTGGTTTAAAATTCCACTCCTGGGAGAGGCTGAAACTGTGATCAGATTAGGTATTAAGTCTCTGTGGGGCTTAGCACAGGTGATTCCATCTTCGGCTTGTTTCTTTTAACAATTTTTGACCAAATGTCCATCTGTTCATGGTTCTGCTTCTGGGTTCTGTTGTATCTTTGCACCAATACCACTCTGTCTTAATTACTATAGTTCATAATAAGTCTTAAATAGCTGCCAGAGCAAGTCCTCTCCCTAGCTTTTCCTTATTTGAGTATGTTTTGATTATTCTTGACATTTTGATTTCCTTAAATCTTAAATTTGGCTCATCAATTTCCAAAAAACACTTGCGATTTTGCTTGGGAGTCACTGAACTTTTAGATTAATTTGAGAACTGACATCTGTTTGTGTCTCTATTTATTTGGCTATTCTTTATTATTTACTCTGTATTCCTGTGGACAGACTTTGTTCTCTAAACCTCTCCTGGTCACAGAATCATGAAAGGCCAGAACTTTTTTTTTTTAATTAATTAATCTTATTTTTGGCTGCATTGGGTCTTCATTGCTGCACATGGGCTTTCTCTAGTTGTGGTGAGTGGGGGTTACTCTTCGTTGTGGTACATGGGCTTCTCACTGAAGTGGCTTCTCCTGTTGCGGAGCATGGGCTTTCGGTGTACTGGCTTCAGTAGTTGTGGCTCGTGGGCTCTAGAGCACAGGCTCAGTAGTTGTGGTGCACGGGCTTAGTTGCTTCTTGGCATGTGGGGTCTTCCCGGACCAGGGATCGAACCTGTGTCCCCTGCATTGGCAGGCGGATTCTTAACCACTGCGAAAGGCCAGAACTTTTAAGCCCTGGGCTCAATGCCACCTGTGATACTTGTGAAATCTGTGGGCTTGTGTACTAATTTATGTCAGGCTTCATTTCAAGTAGCTTTGAGGCAGTTCACAAAGATAAGAACTTTATTTGAAGAATGTTTGTAATGGGAGAAATGGGAGAAAGGAAGTTAAGGTGGGTCGGATTCTGACACCAATTCCACCAAGCAATTCACTCCATTTTGACCTTATCTTCTGGGAGATAGCATCAGATCCCACAGGCTAAAGGCTCAGTCCAGAAGACTCCCTGGTGACCTCTGCCCCCTTCAGATGCCAATCACAAGTTCAAGTTGTCACCTATGCAGTTACAGATCATATGATTCAACAACTGCCTCCTGGGGTTTTGTTAATTTGCTAGAGCAGCTCAAAGAATTCAGAGAAATATTCTACCTACTAGATTGCCAGTTTATAATAAAAACACATAACACAGGAACAGCCAGTTAGAAAAGATGGATACCCCATGTCCTTCAATGCAGTCGAAAATGCACACAAGCGGATCTCAGTCCATTTCTTAACTTCAAAACTCCACTTAATGTTACGGTATACAAAGCAAAGAGCATGTCAAATACTACGCTGAAAAAAACAGATTAACATCTGAGTCCTCAGACCCCGCCCCTCTCTAAGTCCTCCCTTCTTTCATGCATCCTTAGTTCACCTCATGCTCGGTCTAAATCTCACCTCATTTTTTTTTTTTTAATTTTTGGCCTCACCGAGTGGCCTGCGGCATCTTAGTTCCCCCACCAGGGATGGAACCCATGCCTCCTGCAGTGGATGCACGAAGTCTTAACCACTGGACCTCCAGGGAAGTCCCCTCACCTCCTTTCTTATGTGAATACTATACCGAAAACATTAGCCTCTTTCGCAGACATCTTTGTTCGCTTCTTGATTGACCAGTGACTTTTCGCGTCCTTTCTTGCGCGCGTCTCCCCTGGGTTGAAGCGCCAGTTAATTTGCATGTCCGGCGCACTATCCGCCCCTGGGGGGCGTGGCCACCACAGCTATCGCCTCAGCGATCGCCGCCTTCTTAGGGGAAAGTCGTTTGAGACGCTCTGGGGCGATCCTAGTGCGGGGTGAGACACAAGTTTTGTCCAGAACTGAAGGGAATCTGGGGTTGGGTGGCGGTACGAGTAGGAAGCGAAGCTGCTTCGTGCAGAGCTGTCAGCACTCACCAGAAGACAGTGTGCGCACCGATGTCGCTGACATGAGTTAGTGATGGAGGACCAGGTGGCCTCGCGGCGCCCTGGGTACGCGAGCGAAGGCAGCAGCGCGACGAAACCAAGGCTGCGGGGCTGCACCGAAGGGCGCCGCTTGGGGTCGTTTCCCGCTCCGCCCTGGCCAGAGACCTTGGGCGGGGAGTGAAATGGAGGGGAGACCTGGGAGGGTGAGAGAAGCCAGGCTTGGGGAGGAGCTCACAGTCGCTAGGTTCAGGCTGCTCCAGACGCGGAAATGAGGTCCCCTTGTGGCGGAGCCTGCTGCTTGGAGGGGAACCTTCTAGCCCATCCAGTCCAACGCCCTTCTTTTCTGCCTAGAAACCGCCCGTTACTCCCTTTCCTGTTAGACCAAGGTTACACCTCACTTTCCAAGTCCCTCCAGGACTCTGCCCACCGTCCTCTGCATATTGTCTCATACACCGTGGGGCCAGCGACTCCTTCCTTCCTTTCAAAGTCTGTGGCAAACCCAGTTCCTCACCCTTGGCCCCTTGGGGTAGGCAGCACCTATCTGCCAGGTACCCCAACCCAGCACAGCTCCTCCTGGACTCCAGCTCCCTAAATGGGGGGCGAGAATTGGGGGGAGGTGTTTCAAACCTCAGACCTGGAAGGAGATGGGCCTGGGCTCCAGAGTAACCCTGGACACGTTAATCTCTCTGAGCCTCAGCTTTCTTCCGTTTCTTCCATGTAACATGGTGGGGGTAATGGCAGTTCCCTCTGTGGTGGCCGTGAGCATGAGGTATACAAGGATGTTCAATTTCTGCCAGGACCCAGGGCCCAGTTGGTGTCCACTGCTATTAGGGACTCTGGTCTTCAGGCAATCTGTGAAGCATTTCTTTGATTTGGACATCCATCCTGCCTGGGAGGATTGTCCTTTTCTTTGGCTTGTTTCTTTCTTTCTTTTTAAAAAAAATTTAATTAATTATTTATTTATTTATTTATTTTTGGCTGCGTTGGGTCTTCGTTGCTGCATGCGGCCTTTCTCTAGTTGCGGCGAGTGGGTGCTACTCTTCCTTGCAGTGCGCAGGCTTCTCTTGTTGCAGAGCACGGGCTCTAGGCACGAAGATTCAGTAGTTGTGGCATGGGGGCTCAGTAGCTGTGGCTCATGAGCTCTAGAGCGCAGGCTCAGTAGTTGTGGCGTACAGGCTTAGTTGCTCCACGGCATGTGGGATCTTCCCGGACCAGGGATCAAACCCGTGTCCCCTGCATTGGCAGGTGGATTCTTAACCACTGCGTCACCAGGGAAGCCCTTTGGCTTGTTTCTTGTCCTCAGAGATCCATACTTTACGTTCCCAGAGGAGCCAGCTAAGTCACTGAGTGCCCCTGCATCCATCGCTGGTGGGGGGGGCGCACTGGAATGGGGTGGCGGGCGGTGATAGTGGCAGGGAATAGCCTAGACTGCACTCCCCCCCACCCCCAATGGCTAGTGCTGTGGCCTGAGGCATGCACCTGGTAGCTTGGCCTCTGCTGCCTCATCCTTCCAGTGCTTTCACAGGCTCCCTCTGGCATTCTAGATTTGAGGACTGCTTGCAAAGCACTAAAGCTGTATACCCCAGCCTGAGGACGGCCACCCTTCCAGCCTGCAGAGGTCGGTTCTTTTTATTATTGAGTATTTATGCTGTGCCAGGAACTTCACATATATTTCCTCATTTAATCCTCAAAAGAGCCCTCCATGGGTAATTGTTTTATCTCTGCAACACAGGTGAAAAAACTGAGACTCAGATTAAGAAACTGACCTAAAGTCATGCAGTATATAGTTTTTGCTGCATTATAAACCGCCACAAAACTTATGACTTAAAACAGCAAACATTTATTTCTCACAATTTTGTGAGTTGGTTGGGCTGGCTCAGTGTGGGCTGGGTGGCCAAGGTGCCTTGTATCTGGGGAGGAGGAAGAGAGTTCAATGGCAGCTGGGTGGTGCAAACATAGCCACAAGTCTCTCATTATTCAGTAGGGCTTGTATGAGGTGGCTGAGTTCCGAAAGCAGCATGAGGGCAAGCACAGGCACTTTCCAAATCCAGCTCGCATCTTATTTGCTGTTCTCCCATTGGCCAAAGCAGGTCACATAGCCAAGCCCAGCCTTATCGGATGGGAAACAAGGGGTGGCTACAGGGAGGGGAAATTATCACTGTCATTTTCCCCGACAAAGAATCTACCACGCACAGCTTGTAAGTGCCCAACTGAAATTCAAAGCCAAAGTTGTCAGAGTTGAAAGTTCAACTGTCTTGGAGTCTGAGAATTCAGAACACTCCATGCGTTGCCCAAAGTCAACAGTCAACTGTTTTGCAAATGTGTATACATATTGTTGTCATTAATAAACAAATATAGAGTTTTAAATGTTTGTGCTGCTTCATTGATTCTTCTTCTTTAGAGACTCCCAGTATATTTGGATCTCCTTTGCTCATCTTTTATCTTTATCGCCTTCTTGCAAGGTGTAAATTTACTTTTGTTGGATTATCTTCATTACTCTCTTTCTTACCGTTTATTTCCCTGTTCTTTCTATGGTGTTTATACTCTCTTGTATTCCTTTTATTTCTGAAATGACTTTTTTTTCTTTTACTAATTTTTTCCCATGTCTGTCAAGGTCATTTTTTAGTAACCATGTCTGGCTCAAATTTGATGCTCAATGAATATTTTTGACTAAAAAATACAATTACTTTTTCTTTACTGCATTATATTGTATTTTTCTTGGAATTAATTGTTGTCTTTTTCAGTTGCATAGTTGTCTGGCCATTTTATTTCAGAGTTCTTTTTCCACTTTATGTGCTTTTCTTAAAGCTTTAATTGCTTTCTTGATCACTTGCAGCCTTGTTTGAAGGGTCAGATTAGAGTTTTCATCTGCTTTGGGTCTGCATTTTTCTGGTGTCTTGTCAAAGTATTTTAGTCCAATTTTCTTTTGTAACACTTTGTGTGGCTAGATCATATTCTCCTCCTCCTTTCCAAAGTTTAAGTGAAATGTGGTGACCTGGACTACTGTGAACACATTTTTGTGGAGAGAGAATGGCCTAGGGTACCTTTCCCAGCATCACAGCTTGAGGGCTCCCTCTTGTTACAGTGAAGGGCTCAAAATATGGCTACTTCTCTGCTTTTCAGAGCTAAGCTTGGTTCAGAAAATTTTTCTGCTCTATTTCCTACAGGCCTATGGGTCTTGCTTGGCAAGGTGGCATTCTCACCTCAGATGTATTTTGCTGTTGCAGAATTTTCTGGGTTCTTCATCGGGGACCTTCCCCTTCTCCCTACTACTGGTACCTTCTCTTTCCCTTACCTCTGGTGTTACTTCCCTGATCTATTAGGTTTCTTAGCCTAGCAGTTTTCTTTTCAGGTAAGGCTTTGTCTTTCTGGAAGGAAATATTTGCTGGATATTTTTGAAATCCTCAGTGCTAGATGACCATGATACATTTGGTCTCTCAGTACTCCTGTTGCTGGTTTTGCGCTCACCAACTCAGAGCCTCTGATGACTTCTCCCAGTTTTCAGCTTCTCTCAGACCTATTAGTCCTGTTTGGTACAAATAAAACCAAAATAATACCAGAGATAAATGATGGTTTGGGTCAGGGTAGTGGCAATGAAGATGGGGAGAATTGGACAATAGGAGAGATAATTTGGTGATATAACCAGGAGGGATCACTGATGGCTCTGATGTAGGAGAGAGTCAAGTGAGCTTTCAGTGATTTTTGGCTTGAACAATCAAGATGGTGCTGTTATTTGCAGAGATGAGGAAGACTGAGGGAAGAATGACTGGTGATGAGGGATGTAAGTGCCCTTTTGGTGTTCTAGGTGGAAATAACAACAAATGTAGTTGGTTATGAGTCTAGGACTCAGGGGGAAAATCTAGGCTAGAAATAGAAATTTAGAGGTCATCAACTGTCTTAGTTTGGGCTGCTGTAACACGTTGCTGTAGACTGGGTGGCTCAGCTACCTCTCTGACCTTTTCTTATAAGGGCACTAAGCCCATTCGTGAGGGCTCCAGCCTCATGACCTAATTACCTCCCAAATGTAGGGAGGTACCTGCTCCATATACCATTACATTGGGGATTAGATGTCAACATATGAATTTGGGGGATGACACAAACATTCAGTCCACAAATCAACATACAGGTAAATTTAAAGCCATGAGCCTGGATGAGATCACTTAGGATGTGCGATTAGAAAGAGTGGTGGTCTGGGATTGACTCCTGATGTAATATACATGATGCATTTAGAGGTGGGTGGAAGAGGAACCAGTAAATGAGCCCATAAGGAGCAGCAGCTATGGAGGTAGGGAAAATCAGGGGAATGTGGTGCTATGCAAGCTGAGAGAGGATTGTTTCAAGGAAGAGGGTGTGGTGCTATGGAAGCTGAGAATGTTTCAAGGAAGAGGGTGTGGTGCTATGGAAGCTGAGAGAGGAATGTTTCAAGGAAGAGGGACTGACTGACCAAATGGAAGCTGCTGAGAGGCTGAATTGAATACAAATAAAAAATATCCATTGGATTTGACAACATGGAAGTCATTGGAGACTTTGACAAGAGCAGTCTCAGAGGAATGGTAGGAACAGAAACTAGAATAGGAGGTGAGAATGAGAGGTGTGAGTATAGACAGCTGTTGTAGACAAGTTTGATGTGGAAGAGAAAGGAGATAGCTGAAGGAGGATGTAGGGTGTCAAGGGAGTTTTGCTTTTCTGTTTGCTTTGTTTTTTGAAGAGGGGAAACAGAAGCTTGTTTGCATATAAAGGAATAATCCAGTAGAGGAGAGACTCAAGGTGCAAGAGAGAGATGAAGTCCTTGAAAAGGTAAAAGCGTGTAGGATTCAGTGCATGAGGCGAGGGATTTGTCTTTATTAAGGGACACTATTATTGTAGAGAAGACAGAGAACAGAATACTTGAGGGAAGTTTATAGATCCAGTGGTAGGACAATGAATAAGTCCCCCCTCTGAAGGTTTCTGTTTTTCTCACTGGAGTGTGAGGTGAGGTCATCAGCTGAGAGAAAGGGGGCCCTGTATGGCAGGTACCAGGGAGGGGAAGGTTTGAGGAGAGAGGGGAAAATATAAGACATCTCTGAGGATGGGAACTTTACCAGGGAAACCTGATGGGTTGGAGGTTTGTGGTCATTAGTTTAAAATAAAATGGGTCACCTGCCCTCTCACCTTCCTCCCCTTCTTTTTTTTTTTTTGGTCTATTTTATTTTTATTTATTTATTTATTTATTTATTGGCTGCGTTGGGTCTTTGTTGCCGTGCACGGGCTTTCTCTAGTTGTGGCGAGCAGGGGCTACTCTTCGTTGCGGTGTGTGGGCTTCTCATTGCGGTGGCTTCTCTTGTTGCGGAGCACGGGCTCTAGGTGCGCAGGCTTTGGTAGTTGTGGCATGCGGGCTCAGTAGTTGTGGCTCACGGGCTTAGTTGCTCTGTGGCATGTGGGATATTCCCGGACCAGGGCTTGAACCCATGTCCCCTGCATTGGCAGGCGGATTCTTAACCACTGCGCCACTGGGGAAGCCCTCCTTTCTTTCTTCTTTGCTATTTGGGACCCACTGAGGTAGGAAGCTAGGCAAGGTGGGGACCCAGAGAGGGGTCAGAGCTGAGTAAGGCAGCCGCCTAGCAAGGGTGGGGAGACTGGTTGCATGCAGAGGGTTGAGTAGGGGAAGGGAATATATGTGATTAAAAATAATTTAAGCAAAATAATTTTAAAGTTAAGATTACAATAAACATGTAAGCACAACATTGTAGAATGCAAAGAGAGTTTTCATATCACAGCATCTTGTTGTTATCCAAGGCATTTTAGAGGCCAGTCCTTCTAGGTATATTTGATAATGAGGAAAATAAAGTGAATTCCCCAAAGTCACATAACAACTTAATGGCATAGTTGAGTCTAGAATCCTGGGATTCAGATTCCCAGGCCACCACTCTTTCTACAACAAAATAGCAGTGCTCAAACACTTGATATGCTTATTGTAAAAAAGCGGCTTATCAGAATGAAAACACTGGTCAGGAAAGAATATTCCAATGGCTTTTTTTTTTTTTTTTTGGCCACATCACGCATCATGGGGGATCTTAGTTCCCTGACCAGGGATGGAACCTGTGCCCCCTGCAGTGGAAGCTCAGATTCTTAACCACGGGACTGCCAAGGAAGTTCCTCTAATGGCATTTTCTTATAAATTCCCCAATTTCAACTATTTGGAAAAATTGTGGTCGTTCAGATTTCTGCCCTAAAAAGTGGGTTTATACATGCTCAGTTATTGCTCTTCTAGAAGAAAATCTTCGTTGAATAGGAACACATCACTGTGTGTTCAAAAATGTAGAAATTAGAAAACAAAAAAATTGTAGAAATTAGAACTTTATTATATTATAAACATTTCCAGAATATAAACTGATTTTGTATCAAGACTTCTTGAAACATTTAAAACTGTATGTAACTTAAGCTTATTATAATGTATGTCATTTTCCACTTTCCAATCTAGAAAATGTACTGCAAGTTAGATCTAACAAAGGAAAAAAAATCAATCTAAACTGCTTCACAGAGAAAACGAATATAAAAACACCCACCCCAAACTAAAACCCAATCAAGAAATAGATTCTGTAAAGCCTATTAATCCTCCAATTTAAAATAAATGACCTCCCAAGGGAAAAACACTTCCACCATCATAGCAATTTGATGAATAAAGCATTTTATTTACCTCATTAAGGGAAATTACATTATGTATAAGAAAAATGTAGTAATGATTTTAGAAGGAGGAAAAGTAATTTCCATGTTGGACAGCAAGTACACTGTTTTCTGTTCACTTAGCCTTTGTACCTGTTCACATGAAAAGAGCGATATGAACGTGGACATCATAAAACCAAGCTCCTCAACTATTTTTTCAGTTTAACCTCAGGAGAACCAATGCAAGAGCTTCAAAATCCAAGGATAGACTGGTCCCAAAGCATCTCCTCTTCTGTCCTTTCTTTCCCTTGTTCCTTTTTCTCTCTTCTACGCTTACGTTCCTCTTTCTTAGAGGCTACATCTCGGCTTTTTTTCTCCTTTCGGTTCTTATGCTTTTCTGTACTGACTCTGACTGTTTCCACCTCTGTTTTGTTTCTTTGGACACTCTTGTGTTTGTCTAAATCTATTTCCTCATAAGCTTTCTTCCTCTTATGCTTGGGCCTCTCCTCTTCTGGTTTTTCCCGGCCTTCCTCTGGGTGCCTTTTTCTCTTCTGATGTATCTGTTTATAACTAGTTTGATGGGCACTGGTACTGTTTTCTAAGGAGAGGTGCCTGTAAACTCCAGATTCTACACTGTATGAGCTACAGTTATACTCTTGTTGGCTAAAGTTCAGGGCTACTGGTTTTCCTGAGAAATAGTCCCTGGTGAATTGACAGTAGCCCAGGGAGTCTAGTCTCAGCCTGCTGTCATGAGCTGGTAGCCACTGAGGTAACCGCTTCTCCACTGCTTGTGAAATATTGCATGGTCTTCGGTAGGTCTGGATGGGTTCATAAGGGAGTCTTTGATCAAACATTCTACACCTGGGTCTAGAATCAACCTCTTCTTTGTATCCACAGGTTTCCAAATAATCCTCTCTCATCTTTCTGAAACACGTCTTTGGCTCTAAGCCTCTGGCTTTCTGCACTTTGATATAATCCTCAAGTTCATCTTGAAAAGAGTCAGATGTCTTCTTTGAATGCTTCATTAGGTTGACAAGGGATTCTCTGTAGAGAAGATGGGAGAAAATTCTTCTTACTATATTATTTTATGCTGAATATTTCTTTTACTCTTGAAAAGAGTCTCAAAAAACAAAATAAAGAAGCCCAAACAAATTAAAACCTACTTTGGCATGAAAGTTAACCATCATGACATTAACTGCCAAAAAGGAGCATCAGAAAGGTCAAATATTGCCTAGGTCACTCACAAATAATTTTATCTTTCTCAGAAGTGGGATGAAGAGGGTAGAAAGGAGCTGACATATAGAATTCTTTTGTAGGGCTAAAAACGTTAAGGAATATAGGGATACAACGACTTACACATCCATGGTGACTGGCCTGATCTGAATGTTCAAACGATTTCTAAAGTTCAGATTAGTCAATTTTTTGTATACTGCTATCTAAGAAAAGTAATAAACCATAGAGAAGTAATTTGATCTTTAAAATCTTCTGTTTACTCAAACAAAATAAAATGAACAAATATACTCACCTGACTAGAGTATTGTAAGACTTAATAATAAAAGGATGTTTGTAAAGTGGTTTGGGAATGCCGGAAATTAGAAATTCAGCTATGAGACAAAACTAATCATAGGTATAGGGCATGAGGAAAGACGAGGGAAAAGAGTTCCGTATCTTCAGAACAGGGTCTTGGATTTCATTCCATGACTTCTGATTGGTGAAAAAAGCATTCTAGAATGCCTTCTGGTTTGTTCTCTATTATTAAAGCATTGGTGGGAGGGTTAAGGAAGGAAATGGAGGTGACAGCTGAGAGGGGCTAGGATTTATTTAGGGAAAAGTTTCAAAAGAAATTTAAAGCAGATAATGCTAGTCTTTGTTTGCTTGTTTAAATTTCTTTTGGGGGGTGGGGGTAGTACAACTACTATTTCTCTTTCTCTCCCCTCACCTCAAATCCTGCATTACAAATCTAGCAGAAAAGGTACTCACTATGAGATGATAATGCACTAGATATTTTTGTGTTATACTTTATTTCCAAAAATTAGGAGGCAGTGTAACCCATGTAGAATCAAACATTTCTTTCCATTAACAGAACAAGTCTGAGAGCAATCTAGAGTCACTAATGATGAGCTAGCTTTACTGGCAATTTGAGATTAAAAAGAAAGTCTAAATGAAGCCTAATTTGGTGAGTCAGAAAATTTAGCTCTTATTCTACTCAAACAGTATAAAAATTCTGACTAGAGCAAAATAATGTAACAAATAATTGATTAAATATGGGTAAAAAATTTGAACAGACACTTCAGAAAAGAATATATACAAATGGACAATAAACAAATGAAAGATGCTCAATGTCATTCATCATCAAGCAAATGTCAATTAAAACCACAAAAAGGTACTACCTCACACTCACTAGAATGACTGAAATTAAAGAGACTGGTGAGCATGTGGAACAATTGAAATTCTCATACATCGCTGGTAGGGATGTAAAATGATACAATTACTTGGAAAACAGTCTGGTAGTTTCTGAGGAAGTTAAACATACACTTAACATACGATACAGTTATTCCACTCCTAGATATTTATCCAAAAGAAAAGGAAGCATATGTCCACATAAAGACTTATACATGAATGTTCATAGCAGTGCTATTTGTAATAGCCCTGGAAAGGAAAAAAAAACCCAAATATTCATCAACAGGTGAATGCATAAATCAAATAGTGGTATATCTATAGAATGGAATCAATGATAAAAAGGAATAGATTATTGATACACTTGAAATAGATGAATCTCAAAATAATCATGCTGAATGAAAGAAGCCTGACCAAAGAGTACATAATATATGATTCCATATATATAAAACTCTTAAAAATGCAAACTAATCTGTAGTAACACAGTGGTTGCTTGGGGATGAGGCAGGAAAAAGTAGGAGGGAGCGATTATAAATGGCACTTTTGTGGGTATGGATATGTTTACTATCTTAATTGTGGTGATCATTTCATGGGTATATACACCTTTCAAGATCTATCAAACTGTATACCTGGAATACATACCGTTTACTGTATGTCAACTGTACCTCAATAAAACTGTTAAAAGTCACTAATAAGATTAAAAAGATGTTGATAATTGTTAAAACTGGATGGTGGGTACATGAGCATTCATAATACTGCTTTCTCTCCTTATATGTTTAAATATGTTTTATAATAAAAAGATTTCACTTCATAGCCACTAGGATGGCTATAATCAAAAAGGCAGATAGGTGTCACTTGTTGAGACACAGATCAAGAAAGAGCCCCTGTAGCAATCATCTATCCTATAAGCTTATAGCCTCATCCACCAGAGGGCAGACAGCAGAAGCAAGAAAAACTACGATTCTGCAGCCTGTGGAAGGAAAACCACATTCACAGAAAGATAGACAAAATGAAAAGGCAGAGGACATTGTACCAGATGAAGGAACAAGGTAAAACCCCAGAAAAACAACTAAATGAAGTGGAGATAGGCAACCTTTCAGAAAAAGAATTCAGAATAATGATAGTGAAGATGATCTAGGACCTCGGGAAAAGAATGGAGGCAAAGATCGAGAAGATGCAAGAAATGTTTAACAAAGACCTAGAATAATTAAAGAACAAAGACCTAGAAGAATTAAAGAACAAACAAACAGAGATGAACAATACAATAACTGAAATGAAAAATACACTAGAAGGAATCAATAGCAGAATAACTGAGGCAGAAAAATGGATAAGTGACCTGGAAGACAGAATGGTGGAATTCACTGCCGTGGAACAGAATAAAGAAAGAAGAATGCAAAGAAATGAAGACAGCCTAAGAGACCTCTGGGACAACATTAAACTCACCAACATTCACATTATAGGGGTCCCAGAAGGAGAAGAGAGAGAGAGAAAGGACCCGAGAAAATACTTGAAGAGATTATAGTCAAAGACTTCCCTAACATGGGAAAGGAAATAGCCACCCAAGTCCAGGAAGCGCAGAGAGTTCCAGCAGGATAAACCCAAGGAGAAACATGCCGAGACACATAGTAATCAAATTGACAAAAATTAAAGACAAAGAAAAATTACTGAAAGCAACAAAGGAAAAATGACAAATAACATACAAGGGAACTCCCATAAGGTTAACAGTTGATTTCTCAGCAGAAACTCTACAAGCCAGAAGGAAGTGGCATGATATACTTAAAGTGATGAAAGGGAAGAATCTACAACCAAGATTACTCTAACTGGCAAGGATCTCATTCAGATTTGATGGAGAAATCAAAAGCTTTACAGACAAGCAAAAGCTAAGAGAATTCAGCACCACCAAACCAGCTCTACAACAAATGCTAAAGGAACTTCTCTAAGTGGGAAACACAAGAGAAGAAAAGGACCTACAAAAATAAACCCATAACAATTAAGAAAATGGTAATAGGAACATACATATCGATAATTACCTTAAACGTGAATGGATTAAATGCTCCAACAAAAAGACACAGGCTCACTGAATGGATACAAAAAAAGGACCCATATATATGCTGTCTACAAGAGACCCACTTCAGACCTAGGGACACATACAGACTGAAAGAGGGGATGGAAAAAGATATTCCATGCAAATGGAAATGAAAAGAAAGCTGGAATAGCAATACTCATATCAGATAAAAGAGACTTTAAAATAAAGAATGTTACAAGAGACAAGGAAGGACACTACATAATGACCAAGGCATCAATCCAAGAAGAAGATATAACAATTATAAATATATATGCACCCAACATAGGAGCACCTCAATACATAAGGCAACTGCTAACAGCTATAAAAGAGGAAATCGACAGTAACACAATAATAATGGGGGACTTTAACCCCTCACTTACACCAATGGACAGATCATCCAAACAGAAAATTAATAAGGAAACACAAGCTTTAAATGACACAATAGACCAGAGAGATTTAATTGATATTTATAGGACATTCCATTCAAAAACAGCAAATTACACTTTCTTCTCAAGTGCTCACGGATCATTCTCCAGGATAGATCACATCTTGGGTCACAAATCAAACCTCAGTAAATTTAAGAAAACTGAAATCATATCAAGCATCTTTTCTGACCACAACGCTATGAGATTAGAAATCAATTACAGGGGAAAAAATGTAAAAAACACAAACACATGGAGGCTAAACAATACGTTACTAAATAACCAAGAGATCACTGAAGAAATCAAAGAGGAAATAAAAAACTACCTAGAGACAAATGACAATGAAAACATGATGATCCAAAACATATGGGATGCAGCAAAAGGAGCTCTAAGAGGGAACTTTATAGCTATACAAGCCTACCTCAAGAAACAAGAAAAATCTCAAGTAAATAATCTAACCTTACACCTAAAGGAACTAGAGAAAGAAGAGCAAACAAAACTCCAAGTTAGTAGAAGGAAAGAAATCATAAAGATCAGAGCAGAAATAAATGAAATAGAAACAAAGAAAACAATAGCAAAGATCAATAAAACTAAAAGCTGGTTCTTTCAGAAGATAAACATAATTGATAAACCATTAGCCAGACTCATCAAGAAAAAGGGAGAGGACTCAAATCAATGAAATTAGAAATGAAAAAGGTGAAGTTACAACAGACACCATACAAATACGACGCATCCTAAGAGACTACTACAAGCAACTCTATGCCAATAAAATGGACAACCTGGAAGAAACAGACACATTCTTAGAAAGGTATAACCTTCCAAAACTGAACCAGGAAGAAATAGAAAATATGAACAGACCAATCACAAGTAATGAAATTGAAACTGTGATTAAAAATCTTCCAACAAACGAAAGTACAGGACCAGATAGCTTCACAGGTGACCTCTTTTTTTTTTTTTTTGCGGAACGTGGGCCTCTCACTGTTGTGGCCTCTCCCATTGTGGAGCACGGGCTCCAGATGCGCAGGCTCAGCGGCCATGGCTCACGGACCCAGCCGCTCCGCGGCATGTGGGATCGTCCCGGACCAGGGCATGAACCCATGTCCCCTGCATCAGCAGGCGGACTCTCAACCACTGCGCCACCAGGGAAGCCCTTCACAGGTGAATTCTATCAAACATTTAGAACAGAGCTAACATCCATCCTTCTCAAACTGTCCCAAAAAATTGCAGAGGAAGGAAAACTCCCAAATTCATTCTATGAGGCCACCATCACCCTGATACCAAAACCAGAAAAAGATACTACAAAAAAAGAAAATTACAGACTAATATCACTGATGAATATAGATGCAAAAATCCTCAACAAAATACTAGCAAACAGAATCCAACTACACATTAAAAGGATCATACACCCTGATCAAGTGGGATTTATCCCAGGGATGCAAGGATTCTTCAATATACGCAAATCAATCCATGTGATACACCATATTAACAAATTGAAGAAGAAAAACCATATGATAGATCAGAAAAAGCTTTTGACAAAATTCAACACCCACTTATGATAAAAACTCTCCAGAGAGTGGGCATAGAGGGAACCTACCTCAACATAATAAAGGCCATATATGACAAACCCACAGCAACGTCATTCGCAATGGTGAAAAACTAAAAGCATTTCCCCTAAGATCAGGAACAAGACAAGGATATCCACTCTCACCACTATTATTCAACAAAGCTTTGCAGGTCCTAGCATTGGCAATCAGAGAAGAAAAAGAAATAAAAGGAATACAAATTGCAGAAGAAGAAGTAAAACTGTCACTTCCTGCAGATGACATGACACTATACATAGAGCATCCTAAAGATGCCACCAGAAGACTACTAGAGCTAATCAATGAATTTGGTAAAGTTGCAGGATAGAAAATTAATGCACAGAAATCTCTTGCATTCCTATACACTAACAACAAAAGATCAGAAAGAAAAATTAAGGAAACACTCCCATATACCACTGCAACAAAAAGAATAAAATACCTAGGAATAAACCTACCTAGGGAGACAAAAGACCTGTATGCAGAAAACTATAAGACACTGATGAAAGAAATTCAAGATGATACCAACAGATGGAGAGATATACCATGTTCTTGGATTGGAAGAATCAATATTGTGAAAATGACTATACTACTCAAAGCAATCTACAGGTTCAATGCAATCCCTATCAAATTACGAATGGCACTTTTTACAGAACTAGAACAAAAAATCTTAAAATTTGTATGGAGACACAAAAGATCCTGAATAGCCAAAGCAGTCTTGAGGGAAAAAAACGGAGCTGGAGGACTCAAACTCCCTGACTTCAGACTATACTACAAAGCTACAGTAATCAAGACAATATGGTACTGACACAAAACCAGAAATATAGATCAATGGAACAGGATAGAAAGCCTAGAGATAAACCCATGCACCTATGGTCAACTAATCTATGACAAAGGAGGCAAGGATATACAATGGAGAAAAGAAAGTCTCTTCAATAAGTGGTGCTGAGAAAACTGGACAGCTAGCTACATGTAAAAGAATGAGATTAGAACACTCCTTAACACCATACACAAAAATAAACTCAAAATGGATTAGAGACCTAAATGTAAGACCAGACAGTATAAAACTCTTAGGGGAAAACATAGGAAGAACACTCTTTGACATATATCACAGCAGGATCTTTTTTGATCCACCTCCTAGAGTAATGGAAATAAAAACAAAAATAAACAAATGGGACCTAATGAAACTTAAAAGCTTTTGCAAAGCAAAGGAAACTGCAAACAAGACGAAAAGACAACCCTCAAAATGGGAGAAAATATTTGCCAACGAATCAACGGACAAAGGATTAATCTCCAAAATATATAAACAGCTCATGCAGCTCAATATTAAAAAAAACAAACAACTCAATCAAAAAATGGGCAGAAGACCTAAATAGACATTTCTCCAAAGAAGACATACAGATGGCCAAGAAGCACATGAAAAGCTGCTCAACATCACTAATTATTAGAGAAATGCAAATCAAAACTACAGTGAGGTATCACCTCACACCCATTAGAATGGGCATCATAAGAACATCTACAAACAACAAATGCTGGAGAGGGTGTGGAGAAAAGGGAACCCTCTTGCACTGTTGGTGGGAATGCAAAATGATACAGCCACTATGGAGAACAGTATGGAGGTTCCCTAAAAAACTAAAAATAGAAGTACCATATGGTCCAGCAATCCCACTTCTGGGCATATACCCAGAGAAAATCATAATTCAAAAACACACATGCACCCCAATGTTCATTGCAGCACTATTTACAATAGCCAGGTCATGGAAGCAACCTAAATGCCCATCGACAGACGAATGGATAAAGATGTGGTACATATATACAATGGAGTATTACTCAGCCATAAAAAGGAACTAAATTGGGTCATTTGCAGAGACATGGATGGATCTAGAGACTGTCATACTGAGTGAAGTAATTCAGAAAGAGAAAAACAAATATCATATATTAACACATATATGTGGAACCTAGAAAAATGGTACAGATGAACCTGTTTGCAGGGCAGAAATAGAGATGCAGATGTAGAGAACAAACGTATGGACACCAAAGGGGGAAAGTGGTGGTGGGGGGGTGGTGTGATGAATTGGGAGATTGGGATTGACATATATACACTAATATGTATAAAATGGATAACTCATAAGAACCTGCTGTATAAAAAAATACAAAAAAAAGACATAATAATAAGTGTTGACAAAAAGGAGGAAAAACTGGAAACTTCATTCATTCTTGGTGCAAATATAAAATGTGCAGCTACTTTGGAAAACAGTTTGGCAGCTCCTCAAAGTGTCAAACAGAGTTACCACATAACCCTAGCAATTTCACTCTTAGGTTTCAACGCAAGAGGACTGAAAATCTATGTCCACACAAAAACTTGTACAAAAATGTACACAGCAGCACTATTCCTAACAGCTAAAAGCAGAAATGACTCAGTGATCATCAACTGATGAATGGATAAATAAAATGTGGCAATTCACACAATGGAATATTATTCAGCAATAAAAAGGAATGAAATACTAATAAATGGTACAACGTGGATGAACCTTGAAGACATGCAGAGTGAAAGAAGCCAATCCCAAAAGATCACAGATGGTGCAGAGATGAATGAAGAGGTGAATGGAACCTTACCTTAATCAGGTTGAGAACTTGGTGGAGAAATTTGATCATATTCACCCATTAATTGCTTCAGTTTTTTAGCATGAACTTTCCCCAAATAGTGAGACTGTACAACAACTGAGGAGCTAAAAACCATGATGCAGAGATTAAAAAATCTATTTTTTGTCCAATACTCCACTCCCATTCACCTGAAACCAAGCACAGTCTTGTTATAACAATTAAATAATTCAAAGTTTAGAATTACATCAACATAGATCAATCATCTGAAAACTCATAAAATACATCTTCAATTTCTTATTTTGCTTCCTGTAAATCTGAAAGTAAAGCTAACTTTTTGAGTATGTATTTTACCTTGAAAAATAAATAATATTGTTTATTTTAGAGAAAGTGATCCAAAATTTATACCTCTGAATTTGAAGATAGCACTCACGCGTTTTAATATATTTAGTCTGAACTAACACTTTTCAAGTTTTGCTTGCTTTCAAGTCAAAGTACCAGCTTCCGTATAAAAACTACTAACAATTTAGAAGCTCTTTATTTTCAACCTACCTCATAATGTGAAATCCACTGCGATTCAAATTACGGCACTATTCCTTATAAGTCTTTTACAAAAGGTATCTGTAAAAAGTTCAGTCTTTGCTCATTCAACATGGTATCTATGAATAAAATAAAGAGAGGTAAGACATTTAGGGTAATATTTTCAATCTTCAACTGGATATCATTTCATATACCATCTCAAATCTTAATTTCCTAAGTGCTTGCAAGGCTAAAGTACTGGCTTTTTGCTTATTAGAATGACAATTTTACTATAAAAACATTTAGTAAGCCTCTGATATTTACTATGGTAATATATTTTTTAGTCCAGAAAATACCATTCTGAAGGAGAAGTTATTAGGGCACCAGTAGAACTCTGGACTTTATGGAAATGATCTGGGGCATTCAGCCCTAGTACTTCGTGTCTTATAGCAGACATGTTACTGACTTCTACTGACCTTTGTGATTGCTAAAATCCCAGAGGTAGCATTTCTCTCCCTACGTTGGCTGTCTTCTCCCATCTGGTACTTAATGTAATTGACTAATTTCTCTAAATGCAGGACTTTACACTTCATCTTGTAATGGGTTTAGGCCACCATTCCTACCTCTGAAGATCTTTAAAATTCAAATTGTTTTAATCTTGACATTTGCTACTTTTCCCACACATAGTTTTTATATGCATTCAGTCTATGTGTTCATCCATGTTACTGGCGAAAACTTTAAGTAGGAAGACAGTAAGATAATACCTATGGCACGCTACAAAGAATTCACCCTTTTCCTTCATCTAGGATTGACCTATTCATTCCCAATAAGAAAGACATTAAGAATTTCATAGAATCTGAGTTTATTCCAAAATTAAATTCAGCATCTTTACGTGAACACTCTATGCTTCTCCACTCCGCTCCCCACCATCTTCCTTCTTATGAGTCTGATTATTCAAATCTATTTGTACTATATAAATGTCTTATTTTTCCATTTTATTAATATCTGAAAAACACAGGACATGTCTTCCTAAATTGTAACTATTCTTTCTACAGCAATCGTTCTCAATCTCAATCATTTTGACCAAAGCATTCTATACAGTCAGACAAGTGAACTCTTATTGCCTGGAGGTCTAGGGAGTATACAGCCTAGAGATCAATCACAGAAAGATGTATTTCAAGTTTCATGATTAACCTTAAAAACTCGTGAACTTCTTGAATTCTAGCCTTAAAACATCCATTTTATGTAAAAGTTTTAATTTAATCTTTAAATAAAATGTGCCATTTAAACTTCAAGTACCTCCAGGCACACTGCTGGATACCCCAAAATCTCACAGAAAACTGAGTGTCCTCACTGAAGAATATGATCCCACAACATTCCTCTGACCTAACAGATGGTTCACAAAAGAAAATCAGGCATGGCATCACTTGTACTTTTAGTAAACCTGAAATTGCCTTTTATGGTCACTTCAAAGTATTACATTTACAAGTCACCTATTAATAATTTGTTCTGTAACACTTACCCAGCATTGCCCTTACCATGTACCAGGTACTATTTCAGCACTTAAGAATAGTAACTAATTTTATCCTCCTAAGAAGCCTATGGGGTAAGTACTATTATATAACTACGTACATAGTTAATAGATGAGGAAACTGAGGCATAGAAAAGTTAAGGAACATGTCTGTGATTGCAGTTAATAAATGACAGGAGCAGTCTGGCTCCAGAATCTGTTATTAACTGATATGCTTGGCTGCCTTTCCAACTGATGTAAAACTTCTCCACATTCTGGAATCCACTTCTCTGCTTTTACAAAACCTGAAATATTTTCTGATCTCCAGGGCTTTACACAGCTTTCCATTAAAAAAAATGAAAAGTTAGCCACAAAATGGTGGAATGCATTCTTATTTCATACATCAGACAAAGGACTTATATCTAGAATAAATAAAGAACTGTATGACTCAATAATAAGACAAACTCAGTTAAAAATGGGTAAACGATTTGAACAGACATTTCAGAAAAAAAGATATAAACAGCCAAGTAAATGCAAATTAAAACCACGAGATAATATTACACCATCATTAGAAAGACTAAATTAAAAGGACTGAAAATACCAAGTGTTGGAAAGGACGCTGAACAGCTGAAACTCCCATACACTACTAGTTAGAATTTAAAATGGTACAACTTTACAATCTGACAATTTCTTTAAAAGTTAAATACCTCCTATATGATCCAGTCATTTCACTCATATGTATTTGCCCAAGAGAACTGAAAACATATGTCCATGCAAAGACCTGTACATGAATATTCACAGAAGCTTTATTTGTAATAGCCCCAAACTGAAACAACTCTAATGTCTATCAACAAGGGAATGGGTAAACAAAATGTGGTATATCCATACAACAGAATTACTCAGCTGTAAAAAATGAACAAAATAGCAAGACATACAACATGGATGAATCACAAAATCATCATGTTGAGTAAGACACAAAAGAGTACCTACTATGAGTCTACTTATAAAAAGTTCTAGAAATGCAAACTAATCTATAGTGATAGAAAGCAGATTAGTGGTTGCCAGGGACAGGGGTGGAGGGAGGGATGGACTGTAAAGGGGCAGGAGGAAACTGTTGGGATTGGTGGAAACATTTGGCATTTTGTTTATGAAGGTGGTTTCATGGGAGTATACACCTGTCAAAAACTCATTGAACTGTACACTTTAAATAAGTGCCGTTCATTGTAAGTATACCTCAGTAAAGTGTATAAGAGGAGCTTAAAGATCTATAATGCATGTTTTGAAAAAAAAATTCTACCTTAATTTGTTAGACTGGATTTTTAAGTGTTGGCTTTGTTTCTAGAAAGATCACCCATCTAACAAAGCTCAAGTCACCTATGCAGAACTACTGGTTGTCATACTATGTTAATTATCTCACTGCTTCTAGGAGCCAGACATAGGGACTCTGGAGTCAGTTCTGGCATTTATCAGTTATATGACCTTGGTCAAGTTTCTCAGCCTCTAACAGGATATAACATACACCTCGGAGTTATTGTGTGTCTTAAGGAAATTAATACATGTAAAGTGCTTAGAGGACTGCATGGCACATACTGAGTGCTGTACAGCTGAGCTGTTTTTTATTGTTATTCAGGATTTCATCTACTTAACTGATAGAATGAAATGTTTTTCCAACCAATTATTCTAGTAACTACAGAAAGTAGAAAAGGTTATGGGTAAACAGGTCAGGAGTGCCTGACAGGAGTACCTATTCTTTGTATCTCAAGTTAACTCATGTTTCAGAGGGACTTTGTTTTTTTTGTTTGTTTTTTTTTTAATGAAAGCTGAAAGTTCAACTTGATCCTTATTATCTTTTCTGATTGCTCTGATTTTAAACCAACTCTTTATAAAGATTTCAGTTTATGTTCTGTGTTAATGTCTGCTACATATATGTCTAAAAGAATATGGAATGTCAAGCAGAAACACGCAGGCTATTTACAAGCTGGTATTAGGCCTCAAGCAAGAAATAGTTTGTCTCTTCTGAAACTAATCTGGAGTATTTTTTCAGTTGTACCTTCTAAAATTTTTGGAAAAAATCTAGCAAAATTCTGAAAACTTGACATTCCTATTTGTACACCACAGGCCTAGTTATAGACCAACACTCACAATGCCATTTACTTCCAGGAAAGATATCATAGTGGAAAGAGAAAGAAAATGGAATCTTTTATTTTGGAGAAATGAAACTATGCACGTTGTTATTCAATAGCTGTACAAGGTTTGGTCTTTTTTATTTCAATATTAGTAGCTAAAGCCATTGCAAAAGCTAAAGTAATAAAAACACTGCACGTGAACTACTGAGTTAAATATGAAACACATGAATAGTATGAATTACTCGTAATTCAAAACTGTCTAAAAAATGCTTCATATCTTAATAAAATACTAAGAACCACTCCACTTTTCCTAATTATAGACCTGTCAGAGAGAATTTGTTACATTCCAACCACCCTTTTAGAAACAGCAAAACCTGAATTTAACTTTTGCATTGTATGAAATATTTTTAATATGCCTCAATAGGTTTAATAGTTGAACGAGCAAATCAACTCAATTTGAGTGAAAAATTTACTAAATTTTTTCATGCCCAAAGCACATTATTTGATTTGTGTTGTGACATGGTATTAAAACATAATACAGCATAAAGGTTTTAAAAATATTTAAATATCTTTAATCACTGAAGAAAAAAATGTTTGAGCAAAATTAGGAATGTTAATTTGCTAAGTTTTAGGTGTAATTAGGTTCCCTTTAATAAATTCTTCCTCTTTAATAAATATACCAAATTAATGGCATGGTCCTATACTTTTAAATTTAGTTCACTAAGAAGCATTAAAAGACAATTTCCCCCACTATTTGCATCTTCTTTCTCTCAGCAATGTTATGTAGCATTCACTGTACTTTGTTAAAGTTATCCAAAAGTATTTTGGTTTTTGATGCAATAGTAAATAGTATTTAAAAAAAAATCTCAATGTCTAATTGCTTGTTGCTAACATTTAGAAATACTATTGGATTTGTATATTGACCTTGTATTTCATGTCCTTGATAAACTCACTACTTATTCTAGTAGCATTTCCCAAAATTCCTTGGGGTTTTCTACATAGATGATCATAGCATCTGCAAATAAAGACAGTGTGATTTCTTCCTCTCCTGTCTGTAAACGTTTTTCTTTTTCTTGTCTGACTATACTGGTTAGGGCCTCTAGTACAATACGGAAAAGAAGTGGTGAGGATGGATATCCTTGCCTTGTTCCTGGCTCTTGAGATTTGCAATCTTTTAATACCATTATAATCTTAGGAAAGACTAAGTAGAACACAGCACTAAGTTTTAGGAGATGAGGTAACTGATTCTGTTATCTTAACCAAAGTATGCTGGGACTTCCCTGGTGGTCCAGTGGTTAGCACTCTGCGTTTCCACTGCAGGGGGCACAGGTTTGATCCCTGGTTGGGGAACTAATAAGATTCTGCATGCCAAGTGGTGCGGCCAAAAAAACCAAAAAAGCCCCAAAGAAACCATTAACCAAAGTATGCTGTTTTATTTTTGTTTTGACCTTGAGGGTCAAATCCCATTTAAGAAGTTTTGAGAGATGCAGCGTGTACCTGTTAGCATCATGAATATTCTTAACTGTGTTAGTTATTAACCTTGCCTTTTCAGGAAATGAGATTAGTATGTGACCTATGAGTTTGCCAAGCTCTTGCTATTTTACACTAATACTACAACCATAAAAGTAACTGAGGATTTACTATGGCATATCTCCAATGACAAAATACAAAGAAATTAACAAAATCATTAACTACGGGCACTAGTTACGTACTTAACATAAAATATATGTCTTAACTTGAACTAAACCTTTGAACATCAATAATTATAAGTAATCTATGGCTAGCTAGCTCACGGCTCTTGCTTGTGAAATTAGTGTTACTTGGACCCATGGCAGACATCCTATCTCAGAATGCCATCAAACACACACCAGTCCTTCTAAAAGATCAGTAAACGTGAATGGGTCTGTGAATGCTCTTGTCCTAACACACAGTACCTGGTCCATAGTAGGAGCTCTAACTGTTTTCTGAGTAACTGTAAGAAGGGCTGTTAGCTAGATTTTCTGTCATTTGACTCGAATCTCTGCTTACTGTCAAGAAAACAAAGGCACATTTTTGGCAATTGCTATGTAAATGGATTTATGATTCAGTAAGAATTCAGAAATATTCTTCATTCTTAAAATGAGTCTAATTTTTTTTCCTGAAAAGCAGATAAGCAAGAACTGTTTGCTGTGGTTTTGTTTTTACTGATTTCTTAGGAATATTATTACTCAGTAGAACATTTTTAACTATCAAAAATATCTGAGAAACTTGACTGAATGAATTACAAAGTGTCCTGGAAAATCTTTCCCTTGACCATAAATGCAATGTATACTTCTTTTCATAGAAGTCTGGTCATGTGGTATTTCTTTGGGTTTTTGGGATTGAGTTTAATTTCTCAATTTCCTATTTATAATCTTACACTGTCTATATATTCCCTGCTTGCTAATTTTTAATCCTTACTGACCTTTGTTTGTTATCAAGCCCGATATAGAGGAGCTCCTTATAAGAGTGTTACAGCTATAGGTGAAAATGGATCAGCAGTTTTAACAGTATCAGGATCTTGAAAGTGAGAGTGGAATTTTAATAACTGGAAGCATGACAATTCTTTGATACCTTTTGGAGGAATCTCCTAATAAAGTCTTTTAAGAAAAAAAAAAAAGATACTGGCCAAGTACTAAGCAAATTTTTTTTCTCTTATTGTTCATGTACTATTATATTGGTAATTACGTTAGGCTTTTATAAATATTTAAACTAAAAATACCTTGGGTCTTACTCCTACTAGTGTTTTAAACAGTATATCAAATATTTACCATGTGTTAAGTAGCAGTTAACTGAAAAGTTAATTAAGGATATTTACTTAAAGCGACAAGAGGTAATTTTTAGGTAACAAGTTGTATTTTGTTTTTCAAATCCTAGTGGTCTCAAGCATAACTCAACAGACTTCATTAGTCTTTGAATGTCATTTGATGGCCATTAGAGGTCAAAGTTTCATGTTTTATGAATTGCTGTTCTAGTACACAGCCAAGCCATGGAAAGAATATCATTATGGAACAGCAAAATCGGTTCACAATTTTAGAGCTGACAAGGAGCTCAGTTTGGTTAGTGCAGACTTCAACCTCGACACTACTGACATTTTCAGTAGGATAATCCTTTGTTGTTTGTGTTGGTGGCCTGTGCATTTTAGGTTGTTTGCGGCATCTCTGGCCTATACCAAGTAGATGCCAGTAGCACCTGTAATCACCAAGCCCTTTCTTGTCCAGTGGCAAAAACCAAGGGGGAAAAAAAAAAGGCTCCAAACACTGTTAAATGTCTTCTGAAGAGGGGGTGGGGCAAAAGCACCCCTGATTTGAGAACCACTCAGTTGGGCTAGTCCAACTCCTCTCCCCACAGATGACAAAACTCAAGTCCAGGAAGTTTGGGACTTAGGGTCATACAGCTAGTTAAGAAATTAGCATTAGAACTTAACAGTCAAGACTCCTATTCCAGTATTCTCATACCACCTTGAAGCAGTATAGAAAAGTAACTGCTAGCATCGTGTGAACTGATTTAAAGTGTTTAGTAATTGCACATATTCAAAGTCATTGCAAAAAACCAAGTCTGGCAGAAAGCTGGTTTTTTTTGTTTTTTGTTTTTTTTCCGTAAGAAACTGTTTCCAAATCTTCCTGTGATGTGGCCATGGGAGCTAAAATGAACTGTAGTCTTGACACCTATAAACTGCTCAGGCTTACTTGTTAGTGAAAGGCAGGAAATCTGGTATGAAAGCAGAAAATTCAAGAGATTTTATTTTTTAATATCCTAACAATCACACTAACCCAGGTTGATTGAAGACACTAAATCTAGTCTTCCAAAGGTTGTCTTCACTAAGGGACTTAATGGAACATCATTTGGTTGCAATGAAATTCTAATTTCCAGTTTTAGTGAATGGAATTTATATAAAGTTCTTATAAAATGTTTTAAGAAATTTATAATACTTTACTGTTTGCCATTCCTCCAAGTGAAAGGTATAAAAGATTATCGACTACCACACAAAAATAGAGTATACTGTGGAAGAGGATGAAAATAAAAATGATTTTAATGAAGTTACTATATTTACTGCTGTCCCTCAGGAAAAAGGAAATTAAGTTATCCAACAATGTTCTGGCTTCCACCATCTTCCTCTCTGAAGACAAAAAGCAACATAAGGCAACACTGCAGATACTAAAAATTAATTATGGAAATGAAGATGGCGTAATGTTTTACTAGATCTTCTGCAGTGAGATCAAGCTCCACCGTCTAAAATCCTTTCCAAAACTTCCTTAAAGCCTAAACTCAGGGTTTGGAACCAGCAGTTTGTTTGCAGGTATACAGTAATTGTAGAAACTCAAACATCTCTTAGATTGAGATGATCAAGAAATAGCTTTTTGTGTTAGGGAAAATGTGCTGGTGAAAACTCTAGGCAGATACACTCCTTCCAAACTTCTGCACAAAGACTTGACCAAACTTGAACTTGGCCTCCAGCAGCCTGTGGCTACGGCCCTCGGATGAACCAGCCCCATTTTGAGCTCAGATCTGGAAAAACTTGGGGCTGTCAAAAGACATTTACTGTTTGTTCTAGCCAACGCCTGAGGACAGGTCCCTGGCCCCTCTTTAGTACTTACTAAAAAGGGATGACGATTGTGAACCCTTGCTCTGTCTCTGAGACGTATGTGTGTACCTCCTACAACTTAGGGGTGTCTTTCTCAAGGATCTGGAAGCCATTCCTTTGCAGTGTTAATCATCAGGAAGGACAGGGCCTCTGTCTCCCAGTCCCTGCGGGAAAACAGAATCCTCACTTCCCTAACTGCCAGCAAACTGCCACAGCTCGCCTGCAAGGACACCACCCAACCCTTTGGAATTCTGCACGTCCCTGCCTCTACTTGAGCTCCACCTTGCCCCATTCCTACATCTTCTCCCCAGACACCTCTGCGCAAATCGGAATGGAGCTCAGCTCTTTTCCTACTGTCAGTAGTTGCTGAATAAAAGCTGTTTTCGCCGCCCCGATGTCCTGCTTTATTAGCTTTGACGCTGGCAGGTACATATTAAAACTCAGACCACTGTCAAGATAGGGCTGTAAATCTCAGAGGCTTGTTTTACACGGCGTTATCCTCAAAAACCCGGGCAAACTCTACAAAGTGGTCCCTCAAAAGCTTCACCCCCTTCTCTCCTCTAGGGCCCGGCACCTTTCAGCTCGCGTGTTTACTTCCTACTCTCCCCAAACTCCGAACTCCACTTCTCCCCAAGTGTGAGTGAGCTCGCTACTTTCCAGGATGTTGATTTCACCCTGCGCAGGTCTACGCCCTTCCACGTCTGGGGCCTTTTCTCTCCCCGTCTCTGTCCCCTCGATCTCCGAGTGGCCTCATCATCCCCTTCCCTCTCCCTGACGCTTCAGATCCACGGCCTCGGCCTGGTCGCCTCTCTCCCGCTCCAATCTCAGCTTCCCCGGCAGCGATCCGCGTGGGGCACGGGCGCCCGTTTCCGGGGGTGGCGGGTGAAGAGGGGAGCGTACTCTCCGGGCCCGCCCGGCCTCTCCCTGGCCGTGGGGTCGAGGGGCTGAACGCCTGGGCCGCCCCCGCTGCCGGGGCGGGAACTCACCTTCTCTGAGGCAGGGGCGGCCGTCTACAACTACTGTCCCCCTCCCCGCCAACGCCGCCGGCCGGTGGGTAGGCCGAGGTGGAGTAGGCGGAGAGGCAGGGACAACCGCTGCCTCCGCCGCCGAGCAAGCGGGGTGGGAGCAGGAGGCGGAGACCGGACTTCCTGAGGGGAAGTTGCTGCCACCACCGGCGGCTAACTGGACAGCAGCGCCGCCATAGCGGCGAGGCGCGCTACTGCGGTTGCCCAACAGCCCTGCTCCCAGAAAGCCCCGTTTAGCCCCGCCTTCCTGTTTACCCCGCCCCCTTCGTCCGCTACTGCCGGGCCTCTGTTCTAAACTGGCTCGCACCCGCCGTTCTTCGGCTGACCCCGGTCTCTCCGTTGGAAGGAAGGAAAAGCTCGTGGGGCCGCTTACCTTGGGAGAGTGAATCTCAAACCACTAAGAAAAAAAGTCAGGAAATCTACGGATTCTACCTCCAAAATATCTGAAAAATACATGCTTTCCTGCTTTATCTGTTTTTCTTTCTTTTTTAATACACAGAGTAGACTGAGCAAAATCCTTGGTTATGATACGTTGTCATCATTGCTCCATAAGTGATGTTTTTCTCTCTCCTTCTGGCTTCCTCAGTATATGCGTATATATATACACACACACATTCATCCTTTCGTTCTCTGTCTCCCAAAGAAATCATTATCATGGTTTGTAGTCATCATTTCCTTTCATATGTATATACGTATCTTTAAAATATACATATTTATTTATTTTGGCTGCGCCGGGTCTTAGTTGCAGCACGCGAGATCTATTAGTTGCGGCATGCATGCGGGATCTAGTTCCTCCACCAGAAGTCGAACTCTGGTCCCCTGCCTTGGGAGCATGGAGTCTTACCCACTGGACCACCAGGGGAATCCCCATATGTATATATCTTTATCATATATAAGTGTGATGAAAAAAAGTTGAGATTGTTTCTGAATCTCAAAAGATTTATGTCTTTCTCTAGAAGTATTCTGGAACTTGTTTCACTGGACACTTTGAGGTTCATCCAAGCTGTTGCATATAGGTGTTATTTATTCATTTCATTGCTGTACCAAATTCCACCCATTCTCCTGTTGATGGGCATGTCCCTGGGTGCACTGTGCAAAAGTTTCTCTTGGGTATGCTCTCCTTTCCTGTCACAGTACTGTTGACCGATTTCAGGTTCTTATCATCTTTTGTTAGTGCCATGGCAATAGCTGCCTAACGTATCCTTCCTCTCATTTCACCCCTCCAATCTACTCTCCATACTGCCAAAGGGTTCCATCTGGAAGTCATCCTGGCTCCCCGAATTCTAGTGGAGAAAGTCAAACATGACTGCTATTCCTGGACCTCTGTGCACCTGCCTGATATCATTATCTTCCTACTGTTCTCACCTCCCCACCCTGCATTCACTTGATGATTCAGCAACATTAAACCTTTATTGATTCCCCTAAATACCAAGCTACTGCATAACTCAGTTTATTGTATCTGCTACTTCTTCCTGAAACACCCTCTCCCTACTTCCTAAAGAACTCTTCCTCCCCTTAGGAGTAAGTACTATCATGAATTCAGTATTTCTCATTCTCATGCCTTTTAAAAAAATTATTTATTTTTATTTATTTATTATTTTTGGCTGTGTTGGGTCTTCGTTGCTGTGCACAGGCTGTCTCTAGTTGCGGCGAGCGGGGCTACTCTTCATTGCGGTGCGCGGGCTTCTCTTGCTGCGGAGCACAGGCTCTAGAGCGCTCAGGCTTCAGTAGATGTGGCGCGTGGACTCAGTAGTTGTGGCTCGTGGACTCTAGAGTGCAGGCTCAGTAGTTGTGGCGCACAGGCTTAGTTGCTCCGCGGCATGTGGGATCTTCCCTGAGCAGGGCTTGAACCTGTGTCCCCTGCATTGGCAGGTGGATTCTTAACCACTGTGCCACCAGGGAAGCCCATGCCTTTCTTTATATGTATATTTTTACTACATACGTATGTATCCCTAACTAACATGAAGTATTGCTTTACATGATTTAAAACTTCATATAAATGTTATTATGCCTGCTGTTTATTCCCCTACAGTTTTCTTTTTTCACTCACCATTGTTTTTTGTTTTGTTTTGTTTTTTTTGCAGTACGCGGGCCTCTCACAGTTGTGGCCTCTCCCGTTGCAGAGCACAGGCTCCGGATGCGCAGACTCAGCGGCCATGGCTCACGGGCCCAGCCGCTCTGCGGCATGTGGGATCTTCCCGGACCGGGGCACGAACCCGTGGCCCCTGCATCGGCAGGCGGCCTCTCAACCACTGCGCCACCAGGGAAGCCCTTCACCATTGTTTTTTGATGTTAACCTCTGCTGCGATGTGAGGTTCTAATTCATTCCCTTTCACATCTCTATAACATCCACTGAATGAATGCACATGAGCTATCCGTTCTCCTTTCATAAGACTATGAGCCTATTTCCCATTTTTGCTTTTACAGACAGTGCTGCTTTAAGCTTCTTGGGCAGTCTCCTTGTGCACACACCTGAGAGTTTCTCTGGGGTTTATACTTAGGAGATGCTGCTGCTTTTTAACTAGGAGGGCTCAATAATACCCACCTCAAAGGGTGCTGTGAAAACCTATGAGGTAGTGCAAATAAAGCACAATTTCAAGCATTCAAACATTAATTCTTGCTGTTAGACTATCTCTCAAACGTATATGAAAAGCTGGGACATAAAGGGTCATAGTCTGGTGCCAGAATGATAAAGAAGTACCGTACATGTGCTTCTGTAGCTCCCAGAACACCTGGCCGATTGTAATTTTCTGCCCATGTCATGCTGTTTCTTCACCTCCACATCTTTGCTCCTGCTGCTGTGTCCTTGGGCTTGAAATGGTCTCCTCCAGTTCTGGTTCTCCACCTCCGCACTTATCCCTGGCTGCTACATCTCTGAAGCCTTCCCTGATTCCTCAGGCTGCCTTGAGTACCCTTTCCCCTTCGCCTCCTACATCTCTCTCACCATCTTTATATGCTTTCCCATAAGCCTCTCTAAATGGTCAATGTCTTAGATACAGGGCCTACATTTTAATCATCTTTGTATCGGGGCACTGAGTATAGTACCTGGTACGTGTGCTTATACATGCATGTGGAATGGGTGAATTTAGGAATTCTTGGGAGGAAAGCAGTCAGGAGCTAAGGATTTCTAAGAGCCAACGGACATACGATGGAAGCAACTGTGCTGCTTGAGTAAGAACACAGGGACCAGAGAGAGTGTAAAGTTTTGTCAATGATGTAATTATACAGGACGTAATGGACTATTCAGGAGGGAGCCTGCTCCTGTCGTTCTGGAATGTGAGTGCTAGGTGTGCACAAGAACTTCTTTGATCCTGTGATTATGCAATGAGTGACTAAATCAGCCAGTGAACACACTTGAAAGCAGTGAGCAATCCCTGGCTTATTTAACACTGCTAGGCATTAGCTGTTATTGGTCTAAAGCAGGATTGGCAAACTTCTTCTGTAAAACGCCAGACAGTAAATGTTTTTGACTTTGTGGGCCATATGGTCTTTGTTGCAAATATTCAACTCTGCTGTTTTAGTGTGAAAGCAGCCATAGAAAATATGTAAACAAGCGAGTATGGCTGTTTTCTTATACAATTTAATTTGTCATCATTGAAATTTGAACTTCATATAATTTTCATGTGTCACAAAATAGTCTTTTGACTTTTCCCCCCAACCATTAAAGAAGGTACAAACTGTTCTTAGTTCACAGGCCCAAAGGAAACTTGTTGACCCCTGGCCTAAATGAATCTTAGCTCGGGTATGAAGGAAGGTCGAATCCAATGATAAAGGGCTGTTCTTTTACTGAAAAAGGCCTTAGAAAAAGATTTTAAATCTTGCAGCTCCCTTGATTTGCCACCAGATGGTGGTCCCTGCAGATGTGTGACTCAGACAGTGAGTCTTTCAACAGAAGGGATGATTGGAGTTTTTCCAGGTTGTGGTAGATCAGCCAGTGCGGTATTATCACAGGCGCACAAACTGTCTCAATGATTCAAAGCGGTTACTCGAGGTTTCATTTCTCCACCTTCACACTTATTTGTACATATTCCCTGAACTGCAGCATATCCAACTGAAGGGAACACAATCATTCTCTTAAGACCTCTGAGATTATTTGCTTGAAGATCCAGGACAATAATACAAATACAGAATATGGTTAAAGATTTTAGGGCTGCAAAGTGAAATCTGGGAACAGATTCTACCCAAGATGAAAGTTAACCAGTGGAGCTTATAGTAAGGGCTACTTGAAAGCCATGTCTAGTCTTGTGATGTTACGCTAATAACTCCAAACAGCCCTCAGTCCTGTCCTCTCCACAGCACCTCTTTCTACCTTTTTTTTTTTTTTTTGGCTGCACTTAGTTCCCTGACCAGGGATTGAACCCATGCCCCTACAGTGGAAGCACGGATTCTTTTTTTTTTTTTTGCGGTACGCGGGCCTCTCACTGTTGTGGCCTCTCCCGTTGCAGAGCACAGGCTCCGGACACGCAGGCTCAGCGGCCATGGCTCACGGGCCCAGCCGCTCTGCGGCATGTGGGATCTTCCCGGACCGGGGCACGAACCCGTGTCCCCTGCATCGGCAGGCGGCCTCTCAACCACTGCGCCACCAGGGAAGCCCGAAGAACAGATTCTTAACCACTGGACTGCCAGGGAAGTCTAACCTTCTGCCCTTAAGGTTCAAGACTGGGGATCCAGCATTACCCTTGCTTAGCACATGCTGCCAACAGTTGTCCCCCACCTTCTTTAGGGTATGGGAGTACTCAGTAGCCATAGTAATTAATGTCCTTGGCATGTGTGTGTGGCCTGAGTGGGGAGGGAAGTTCAGCTAAAATAGAGGTAAATGGGACCATAATGGTCACTCTCGTCACCCCTTGTCTGGAATCTCCCAGCTCAGACCACTCTCCTGGACCAGGGGTCCTTTGACTTGAACAGTCTCATTTTTCTTCTTTTCTCACCACCCTTCGTTATCCAGATACACCAAAGAAAGAGACCGGATGGTTATTAAAATCATTAACAGTGGAAAAAGTTCCTATCTTTTTGGAGCAGAAAAGGGCTCAACAGAAACATGCTTGTGAGGGTCTGTGAAGCTCAAGTTTACGACCTTAACTGCTAAACCACATTGCCATATGGTTATGTCCACTCTGGCCTCCTAGTTTGCTCTCTCAGGAAATGCAGAATGAATCTACTGCTTCTTCCATACGGTGATGCATGACGTTGAAGAAAGTTCTCATGTCCTTCCTGAATCTTTCCTTCTCTGGCTAAACAGCCCCAGTAGAGCAATAAGAAAGCCTTTCAAAACTCTAGATGTGCTTTTCCTGATGACGAAGACCAGCAATTCTCGATGGAGGCAGTTCCACTAGTTAGGGGGCATCTTAGAAATGTGGGGGTAACTTTTGGTTGTCATGATGATTGAGAGGTGCTACTCATGTATTGTGGGCAGGGCTACGGCCAGCAAGAGAGGTTTGCATCCCAGTGGGGGGAAAAAAGAACTGGAGGGGGGCGGATGAGCAAAAAACATTTACACAGGATTTGTGTTAATACGTAATATAGCAGGGCCCTGTGCTCCCTTCCCTATCACCAGCCTGATAACTAGAGCCGATATCCCCTGTCTCACTGGTCCTGGCCAGAGGTGCTGGATGTCTGGGAAACAAGGGACAGTCCTGTACGCTAAAGTTTCTCTGCCCGTCCTATACAACTTCAGATATCCAGGTGTGTATTTCACTTATGTAAAATTGTTACCAAACTCAGGTTCGACTGCTCGCCGCTCAAAAGCTAATGATTTGAGAGGCAAGTGTCAGTAGAAAGGAAGGATACTTTAATCAGAAAAGATGGCCATCTGGGGAAAAGTTGGACTCACGGCCAGAGGCCAACTTTGAAGATTCTGCTCAGCTGCGACAGTTTTTAAAGGGGAGAAAGGGGAAGAATCTCAGTGAATCATCGAGGCAGGAGGTTGGGTTCTGCATCATCCTCCATTAGGTAGACTGGCTGACTCTTTCTTCAGATGTGATCTTGCCTGCGTGATCTATCTGCAGGATTGCTTAAGGGGGCTGTTGGGGGTAGAGAGCTAGTCATTTGTTAACTGTTTAATTCTTCATTTTTGCATCTTTTTATCTAGGAAAAAGATCAACAGATTAGACAAAGCATGGTGTGCATTCAGGAGAATGTAAGTCAGGAGTTAGGTTAAATTGCCTAGTGATCTCATTCCTATAATTAGGTTCTTTCAAGGTTAGAGGGGAACAGAAATGGGCAAACAGGAAAGGGACGAAAGAGCTGCTTTCAAAATCTTGTTTATAATTATCTGAGTCTAGAACTCTGTTTTATGTAATCTTAGAGCAGTTTTTGTAAAGTTTTAATATACAGTAAATTTTCCAGGAAGACAACTTCTTGTTAACTGAAGAAAGATTATACTTTCTTTCATTCAGAACTTACTAGGAGTCATTCACCATTTCAGAAAATCATGTCACAGACAACAATGCCTTTTGTGGTATTTGTGTTCCCCAAATCAATCTACATCTTTAGCTCTCACTACCATAGTGATTCTACTTAGAGGTGCAAACATCTGACTACTTTATCATGTTTTCTACTGTAGCGGTACTCAAGCATGTGTCTTGTGAGCACATTGACATATTTAATTTACAATGAATATATATATACTTTTATTATAATTTAACTTTCATTTTTATTTCTCCCTTATTAGGTTAGACCAGTGTCTTAGTCCATTTGACCTGCAATAACAAAATAGCAAAGACTGGGTAGTTTGTAAAAAACAGAAATTTATTTCTCACATTCCTGGAAGCTTGAAGTCTTAGATCAGGGTGCCAGCATGTTTGGCTGAAGGTTCCCTTCCAGGTCACAGGATTCTCCATGTGTCCTCACATGGCAGAAGAGAAGGGCCTAGGGCATCTCTCTGGAGGCTCTTCTATAGGTGCTATGTAATCTCATTCATGACGGCTCCACCTTCATGATTTAAGTATCCCCAAATGTTCCACCTATTAATACCATCACCTTTGGGGTAAGGATTTCTACATATGAATTTGGTGGGGGACACAAACGTTCAGACTATAGGAGTTAGTAATTTATGTTTTTTAAGTTTAAGAACTACTATTATTATTATTATTTTTTTTTGCGGTACGCGGGCCTCTCACTGTTGTGGCCTCTCCCGTTGCGGAGCACAGGCTCTGGACGCGCAGGCTCAGCGGCCATGGCTCACGGGCCCAGCCGCTCCACGGCATGTGGGATCCTCCTGGACCAGGGCATGAACCTGTGTCCCCTGCATCGGCAGGCGGACTCTCAACCACTGCACCACCAGGGAAGCCCAGCAAAAGGGATTTTATATAATACTTACTATAATGATAAACTAAGTATAATACTTTAAGTGTTAGTTTCCTATTGCTGCTGTAACAAGTTACTTAGTGGCATAAAATAACAAATTTACTATCTTAAAGTTTGCTGGTCAGGAGCCAGAAATGGGATTCACTGGGCTTAAATCAAGGTGTCGTCGGGGCCATGCTTCCTTTGAGGGCTCTTGAGGGAGCAGCTGTACCCCTGCCTTTTCTAGTCTCTAGAGGGTGCCAGCATTTCTCTGCTCATAGCCCCTTCCTCCAATTTCAAAGCCAACAGTATAGCATCTTCAACTGTCTCTCTGACTCTGACCCTCTTGCTTCCACTGTTGCATCTCCACCTGACTCTGATCCCCCTAACCTCCTCTTATAAGGATTCTTGTGATTCCATTGGGCCCTCTTGGACAATGCAATCCAGGGATAATCTCCCTCTCTCAAGATACTTAATTTAATCACATTTGCAAAGTCCCTTTTGCTATGTAACGTAACATATTCACAGGTCTTGGGAGTAGGACCTGGACATCTTTGGGGAACCATTACTCTGTCTACCAAACTTTAATAAAATAATTCTTGTTGTTCCGCTAAGGTTGAGACTCAGTTGAAGCTAAAGCACTGGGTTTGGTGCTCCCTCTCTCTTTCTGACTCGGGGCAGGTAGATTTCTTCCTTGACCTTGGCTTGGGCTGAACCTCTTCCAGGGGTATAAATGTCTAGAGAAGAACACCACCATCCCTGCCAGGCTGAGCTGCTAACTCCCAAGGGTGGACTCTGGCTGTTGCCAGGCAATGTGGATGCAGGCATTCATTTGAAACTAACCTAAAGAACTCCTTTTTAATCATTTTTTTCCCTGAGAGCATGTGATGCTTACTTTTGGGGGCAACCAGGTTTAAAGGTCTTAATGTGTTTTGGTCTTTTGGATACATCAGAAGTCACTGAGTTATTCTCTGGTTCCAGGGGCTCTGTGTTATGACCTAAAAATTGGGATACATGGTCTGACAGAGGATTCTGCACCTGCTTCCAAGAGTCAAAGAAGTTTCAGGAGATGCAATTTGGTTAAAGACACATTAGAATTTCTAGCATATCTTGATGGTTTGGGGAAGGTAATGCGACAGAATAAATAAAATAAATTTGCTATCATTTAATAAGTTCTGTACTAAGTACCAAGTGCTGTGCTATGTCCTTTGTATATATTATCTCATTTACCAGTGAGGTAGAAATTATCACTCTTGTTTTACAGGTACTATCTCAAAGTTGTCCTAGTAGGCTCAAAAGTCAAACACAGATCTATGTGACTTAGAAGCCAGTGCTTGTAAACTACTACACTCACAGAAACCCGGAGCACAGACATCTGTAAACAGAGGCATCCCTGAAACTAAAAATATTACCTTGAAGATAAGCCATAGCTCCAGATCTGGAAATGTCTTTCTTTTCAACATCAGTGAGAGCTGCCTGGAGATCAAGATGAGTAGCATTTAGTTCAACAGAGATTTTAGAATAATCCTTCCAATGTCCTCATTCCTGGGAAAGAAGAAGGTATTGGTATTTTTCTGGCAGCAGACACCCATTTAAGGGAGATTTGATAGAATGATAGACACGAGGGTTTTCATTTTCAAGGCCTACCTCCTCTCATAATACAACCTGAGTAATACATCATCAGGGAACGCTCAGACCTCCGTGCCCCAGGTAGGGATGTTGTGGGAGCCCCAGGTAATACTGGAGAAGAGGGATGTCCCTTGGAACCTAAATAGTACTGTTATATACACGGCAAAGGGGTCAATTTAGCATCGGCTGCTTTCTGCCAACAATCTGCCCGTGGGGGAGGGAGTACGGAAACAAGGGGCCCATCTCACTTGAGAAAGTCCAAGCCTGACAGCTGAAGGGTCCCAGAGCAGGAGGCATCACCTCGCCTCTTCTCTTGGACCATTTCAGCTGTCTGCTTTGGATTGACAGAGGCATCTGGCTGCTAAAAATACCCTACTGACCAAGTGCTGCCTATTCCAACTACAGCTGAGCATGACTGCAATCCAGGACTTAACTACTCCTTGCAAAGGAACTTTTCAAAAGTTTTCAGGCCCAATTTGAGAAGCACACCAGCCCATGGTCATTTTCGACTTTGTCAGTTTTGCTGGGCGGTGAATGGGACCCTTCCCAGGTCACTGTCCTCTGGCCCATCCCCGTCTCCAGGAAAAGAGGCAGGGGGGAGTGAGGGCCCAGTGGCTGAGAGGGGGTAGGGAAGGGGAGGTGCCTGTCCATTTATAGTCTTGCTGTTGGGATGCTGAAGGTGCTGAAATAGCAGCGAGGACAAGGGACTTGGCTCAGTGTTAGATATCTGCTGAGCTGCCCGAAGGTTCTGAGATGACAATAGGGGGAATGGAGAACGTGGAGGTCTTCACTTCTGAGGGCAAAGGCAGGGGTCTGAAGGCCACTAAGGAGTTCTGGGCTGCTGACGTCATCTTTGCCGAGCGGGCTTATTCCGCAGTGGTCTTTGACAGGTACGGAATGTGGGTTGCTGTCTTCTTTTCTCCCATTGGTTTGGCTGGTGCCACATTCTCGAATACTTTACTCTCAAAATCAGCAGGGAAAGGGATACAGTCCATGTGACCATTGATAACGCAGGGCACTCGGACAGCTAAGTGTTTGCTGGCATGGCTGTTTCTGCAAAGAGTCATGGCCAATGGGATTTGCTCTGGTGCCCAGGAGGGTTGCAAAGGTGAGCAAAGGCTTTGGGGCACGCTCTCAGAACACCAGTGAACTTGGTTGAGTGGGAGGGCTGTGTGTGGAGAGGGTGGAGGGACAGGGAGTGGAGAGGTGGGTGTGTTGCCCTAGGAAATGTTCTTGTATGGAAGGCTCCATGTTTTTAGCTTCTGAGGTGTAATAAATATATTAGAGGATTAAGCAATTGCTGAGACTTTAAAAAAGTAATTGTAAATACACAAGTAACTCTGGAATCCACTTACCTTTAAAAATTAGAATATCTCCAATGAACTGGAATCCCCTTTCACCTTTCTCACCCCATGTCCCAGTCCCCTCTGTCTTTCTTCAGAGGTAACCCTTGTTATGATTTTAATGTGTTTCCTTCTAGAATGTTCTTGTACTATTACATATATCTCTATCTATCTATGTATCTATCTATCTATGTACCTGCCTGCCTATGTTTATCCGTACTTATCAAGAAGTATAACTGTAGTTTGTCTGTTTTTTCTTTTTAACAGAAATGGTGTCATACTTCTTTTTTTTTTTCTGGCTGTGCCAGGTAGCTTGGGGGACCTCAGGTCCCCGACCTGGGCTTGAACCCGGGCCATGGCAGTGAAAGCCTGGGATGCTAACCACTAGGCCATCAGAGAACTCCCAATGGTATCATACTTTAGATGTCATTCTGGAACTTGCTCTTTTCACCCAACAACATGTTTTGATATATATCCTTATGGGGATTATAAGTCTATAGCCACTTCTTTTAAATCCTCAAAGATCTGTGTTTTTCCTGCCCACATGTAGATCTATCCATGTTGATACATATGCTATATGGACTGCTGTGGATTTTAACTGCTGTGGCTTTTCTACCCTATGAATATATGAACTTTTGAAAATCTATTCCCCTATTGAGAGACATCTGGTGGTTTCCAATTTTTCATAAAAACAAACATTTCTGTGATCAAAATCCTTGACTTCGTCCACTTGTATACATGTGTGATTATTCTCTAGGATAAATGGCTAGAAGAGGAATCACTGTGCCATAGGGTGTGCTGTTTTCCATTTTAATAGGATCTCCAAAGTGGCTCTATTAACTTACATCCCCATTTCCCCACAATCCTGTCCATACGTGACCACCAAACTTTTAAAGTAGTACTAAACCTTTCTTTATTAACACAACAAAACAAAACCCTGCGCTGTGATAAAATTATGACTGTATTCTCTGAGCCCCAGAACTGGGGTGACCTGCCTGACGTTGAAGTGGTCTGAATTAAGATGGCCTTTGATAATCTAGGCTTTGTGATTGGCTCATTGTATGACCATCCTGAGAATAGGCACGGCTTGTCAGAGATAATTTGAGTAACATTCGAATTCTCATTTCTTCCAGCTTATCAAGACCTTCAGGGAAAAGGCAGTGAACAGAGTACACGGCTAGCTACAGCTGAAGAATTTAGGGGGGCTGAGATGACAGTAATACCTCTTCAAGGGGAGCGTGTCTTTATTTACTTGTGTGTGTGTGTTGGGGGCAGTTGAGGAGTCAGTCGGATTCAGAATTAAGACATAAAAAGCTAGGAACACAGTAACTCTGAACAATCATCTTGTTACTATTGCTGAGTTGCCACCTTGCCTTTTATGGAACACCTCTGTGGGTGTCTCCAATTCCCTCAAAGCCAAGATAGCCAATCACCTTTCGTTTTCAAGAGCGTTTGTAATTGAGCAGGTTTTCCTTCCATTACAAGAGTAAAACTTAGGAAGAAAAAAAAATGTATCTTTTTTTTTTGTGGTACGCGGGCCTCTCACTGTTGTGCTCTCTCCCGTTGCGGAGCACAGGTTCCGGACGAGCAGGCTCAGCAGCCATGGCTCACGGGCCCAGCCGCTCCACAGCATGTGGGATCTTCCCGGACCGGGGCACGAACCCGTGTCCCGTGCATCAGCAGGCGGACTCTCAACCACTGCGCCACCAGGGAAGCCCCAAAAAATGTATCTTCACACGAAGCTAACATTAACATTGTTGTCTATTTCCTTCCAGCTTATTTGAAAACAGATTTCATTTGTACTATTAGCTGGGATCTTATAAACTATCATGGCTTTTCATTTAATGATTTAAGTACCTTCTGTGTTACTATACTCTCTTCATAAACATAGTATTTAACGGCTGCATGCTTTTTGACCACTCCTTTATAACTGGACATTTAGGTTGTTTACCTGTTTTTCTTACTATAAAGAATTCATCATTCATTTGAAGTAATAACTTGTTGCTATGGACATTTTTGTTTGTACCTCTTGGTGAACAGATACATGAGGTGAGTATCCTAGGAGTGGAATTACTGGTTCATGATATATGCGATATTCAGCTTTAAAATATAATGCTGCTGGGCTTCCCTGGTGGCGCAGTGGTTGACAGTCCGCCTGTCGATGCAGGGGACACGGGTTCGTGCCCCGGTCCGGGAGGATCCCACATGCCGTGGAGTGGCTGGGCCTGTGAGCCATGACCACTGAGCCTGCGTGTCCGGAGCCTGTGCTCCGCAACGGGAGAGGCCACAAGAGTGAGAGGCCAGCGTACCGCAAAAAAAAAAAAAAAAAAATAATAATAATAAAATAAAATATAAAGCTGCACTGTGTCATGCTGACTTGCAAGTTGAATTGCGCCTTTGCTAGAATAGACTGGGCTTAGCATTAAGAGCAGCAATCCAGGCCTTTATAATATAGTCCTTAGTCTGGTTAGGATCTCTTTAATTTTGCTTGTTGGAAGAACAGCTGGTCTGCTTAAACATAAAGGAGCAAGAATAAAAGAGAGATAATCCATTCAGACCTGGCAAATGTGTAGCAGTTGGGCTACCATGATCCCTGGCAGACATGGCTAATCAATCAGGCAACTCCTTTCTCCTGAACTCCAACTTGGCCTCAGAGTTCTTTCTAGCAGGGTACTCCAGGGAGCCACTGCTAATCAACCAAAACTGGTATTTAAAAGAAAGCCTAGGGCCTCCCTGGTGGTGCAGTGGTTGAGAGTCCGCCTGCCGATGCAGGGGATACGGGTTCGTGCCCCGGTCCGGGAGGATCCCATATGCCGCGGAGTGGCTGGGCCCGTGAGCCATGGCCGCTGAGCCTGCGCATCCGGAGCCTGTGCTCCGCAACGGGAGAGGCCACAACAGTGAGAGGCCCGCATACCGCAAAAAAAAAAAAAGAAAGCCTATTTGCCATCCCTTTTAGGTATTTTGGGTTGGGTGCTGGAAAGGGATGAAGGCGAAGTAGGTGGGTAAGGTCAATTTACCAAGGAGTTGTTTTTCATGGATTTTGTCTTTCAAAATGGATGAGACCCCAGGGGTGGTGAAGGGGCTGTTCAAGGTTTCTCTCTGTCCTTCTAGCTCTGTACTTTGAGGGTTCCCAGTTCTAGGGAGGACAGAGAATAGGAGCTCCATGATTCCTTAGCCCGACTGATCCTGCTTATTCTGCATGAGGCGGGGCTAATCTGGAAATGCATTATGCTCTCTTGTATAGATGTTTTAAAAACTTATTTTAGAAAATATAGGAAAACCAAAGTAAGAAAATAAAAATTCTCTGCAACCTTAGCATTTACAGAAAACTACTGTTAACCTTCTGGTATATATCATTACAACCTTTTCTTCTTTAAAAATTGAGGTATAATTGGCTTCTTACAATTCTTTTATGCAAATATGATGCATATAAAATATTTTCTTGATCCCAGTGATTTGTAGGTGGAGGGTGGTGGTGGGAGAAACACTGTATTAAATGTATACCTTGATCATAAAACGCGTCCCTAAATTCAAGATATTAAAATATTTGGGGGAGGTTATTTTACAATGAAAGGAATGTGACACAACATAGTATTTTATCAATTCTAGAATACATGTTTCATTTTAACATCTCTGAAATCATGATGTATCCTAAAATCTATGGCTCATTATGATTTAATTGGGAGCATTTTGATGCTGTTGTTTCTTAATGGTAAAAAAAGTAGTGCACTTAATAATTGACGATATCTTAGATTCAATGTAATTAACATATACGTTTTCTTTACACGAAAGTGGAAGTATTGTGCAAATTGTCCTCTTTACTTCACGATATATTGTGAGCAACTTTCCAAACCTTGATTATCCTTTCAAAGCATTTTTAGTGACTGTATAATATTCCTTTTGTTGACTGTTGTCCATCAATTTGACAAGTGTTATATTTTGGATATCAAGGTTCTTTCCTACTTTTCCTAGTAGACCTTTCCTTATGTCTCTGATTATTTATTAAAGATGAACTAGAAATATATATTTTGGATTCAAAAGACATTTTTAAGGCTCTTAATATAGATCTCCAAATCACCCCACCAAAGGGGATCGAACCAGTTTTCTCCATGAGTAATAGAGCATTTGCCTCTCCTTCCCAACTCTGGCCAACATGGAAAGCTTTCTTTTACTTTTGTATTTTCCACCTTAATGTTTAAAACTTATTTTAGCATTATTTTGTTTTGAATTTTTTTATTATTATTAGGGAGATGAAAGGTGCTTAAAAATGTTTATTGGGGAATTCCCTGGAGGTCCAGTGGTTAGGACTCCAAGTTACCACTCCTGGGGGCTCAGGTTCAATCCCTGGTTGGGGAACTAAGATCCTGCAAGCTGCACAGTGTGGCAAAAAAAAAAAAAAAAAAAAAAAAAAAAAAGTTTATTGGTCTTTACATTTCTTCTTTTGTGATTTGTCTATTTTATATTGATGCCCTCATTTTAAAATTATGTGTAGCTCATTTATTTATTACTTCTAAATGTTCAAGACTTCTAAATTTTCTGAATTCTTTTGCATCATTTTGGTTTCTTAGCTCATTGGATTTCTTTTCTTTTTTTCATATTTATTTATTTGTTTGGCAGCACTGGGTCTTAGTAGCGGCAGGTGGTGTCTTTAGTTGTGGCATTCAAACTCTTAGTTGTGTCATGTGGGATCTAGTTCCCTGACCAGGGATTGATGCCAGGCCCCCTGCATTGGGAGTGTGCAATCTTAACCACTGCACCACTAGGGAAGTCCCCAGCTCATTGGATTTCAATTCTTTTATAGTCTTCAATTAGTTTTGACTTTCTTTAATTTTTCATGTCTTTTATATTTAAAACTATCCATTTTTCTCATTTTACATGTATCTTTTAAAATGATGTCTAAGCTTTAAGTTTCTTTTTTTTCTTTTAGTTTACTTTTATTCCAGTTACTTATTGTCATTGCATCTTTCATTTTCCTTTTTTAGCTCATTTAGTTCATTTTACATCAAATGGAATGAGAAGATAAATGGTTTTAGTCTTAAGTGTGACTCAAGCCTCAGCAAGGAGATTGGATCCTTATCTTTTCTGTGCTTGGTCTTGGAAGGACCCTTCCAGCCCTCTGAAGTACAACCTCCATCTTTTCCAAACTGTAAAAGCAATCAGTTGGTTAACCCAGTTGACCCACAGACTAAGTAAGGTCCATGGGGCACAATTTATTACAATATGAATAAAATCACATCATCACCATCACCTTCAAACAATACCCACAACCAAAAGGTACATGGTCAGCCTGGAATAGATTCCAAAGAATTCACCAGGGGCATGACGTTGAAGCATGTTTTACAGTAACATTGAAATACTTCTCCTAATAGCCATCTACCAATAACAAACTGTTATTTGCAAGAAAGAGGGTTCTGAACTTTTTCTTTTTCTTTCTTTTTTTTTTTTTTTTGCGGTACACGGGCCTCTCACTGTTGTGGCCTCTCCCGTTGCGGAGCACAGGCTCCGGACGCGCAGGCTCAGCGGCCATGGCTCACGGGCCCAGCCGCTCCGCGGCATGTGGGATCCTCCCGGACCGGGGCACGAACCCGTGTCCCCTGCATCGGCAGGCGGACTCTCAACCACTACGCCACCAGGGAAGCCCTGAACTTTTTCTTTTTTAATTGACAGAAGAGTAAGAAATGGGCACCTTGAGCAGAAGATACAGAGTCATATTTCAGGTCAAAATGGGAGAGATTAAAAGTCCTAGCCAGAGCTCAAGCCATTTAAGAAGGTCTTAGATATCCTTACCTTTAGAGATACCAACTCACAACATGTCTAAGTGTAGTTTTGCTTACCACTTCTGAATGGACTTTCATAACACTGCTTTTGAAATTGTTATTAAATTCCAGTTTGCATTTTTGTTTTTGTTTAAAAAAAATTTGGAACTATTTAAAGGTGTTATCAGTCCCAATCCTTTTCCTGGGGCACCTGCAAACTTTTAGGCCTTTGACACTGAGCTTCTATTGCTTGATAGGTAGAACAGGGCTGTTGGCACAGTCTGGAGATGGAAAGGGCTATTTTCAAGGTTGTATATTTCCTGGTGACAACCTGACAGAGATGAGGTACACGAAGAGTCGGGCCTTAGAGGGGAATTGAGTCATATGACCCTGAGGATCTCTTCCAGCCTGAGATTTCTGGGTTGCACCATTTCTTCAGTACATGCAAAGGACTCCAGTGCAGGAAGAGAAGGGTGCTAAGCTAATATAGGAATAAAGCTTGTTCTGATTATTATTTTATTTTAGCATCAAATACAAGATACGGCATAGGAAATGTGCTTGTGGGCATCTCTAGAAGCCAAAAATACTATTTGATTATTCTTTTTTTAACAGCCCCAGATGTCTTGAATTTAGAGTATATCTAGCCTACTGGTTCCTAACCTGAGTCCATGGATCCTTAGCTAAGGAAACACCTATAATTGGAGGATCAAAGTTTATGTGGATGTGCGTGCATGCTTTTTATTTCTGGGGAGAAAGTTATCTCTTTCAAAATGATCCTCAACCGAGAAGTTCGAGACCCATTGAATTCATACAATCCTCTCTTACAGATGAGGCTTAGTGAGGCTTTCCCCAGGTCACAGGAGTGAGTCATAGGGCAGGTATGAATCTCCCAGGATCTTGTCCGTCATCATTTCTCACTACCTCCCATCCCTTGACACACAAGTGGGCCCAGCATTGCCTACTTAATTTTCTTTTGTTCTTGTCAGTCCAATTAATATTATTTAGCCTTAATAAAAGAAAGAATACACACCCATCAATTTCAGAAGAATAAATACCTGGTTCTGGGGCTTGAGAATGGTTAAATCCAAAAACTCATAGGTAAGAAATAGACATATACATGTGATTATACAGGAAAAAAAGTGTTTATAATAACAAACCAATGTATTAGTTTCCTACTGTTGGTGTAAAAATTACTACAAATTTAGTGGCTTAAACAACACAAATTTATTATTGTACAATTCTGGAGGTCAGAGATCTGAAATGCGTCCACAGGACTACGTTTCCTAGACTTTTCTAGCTTCTACAGAATGACTGCACCCCTGGCTTTTATCTTCAAAGCAGCTACATAGCCTCTTCTCCTCCTCCGACCTCCTGCCTCCTTCTTATTAGGACCCTTGTGATTATGTTAGGCCACCCAGATGATTCAGGATTATCTCCCCATCTCAAGGTCCTTAATTTTAATTATATCTGCAAAGTCCCTTTTGCCATGTAAGGTAATTCACAGTTTCCAGGATTAGGACGTTGACATTTTTGGGGGGCTATTTTCCAGCCTACCACAACCAATAATATGAATTTCCTATTAATCCAATTTATCACAAAAGATGTTAAGAAGTGGCAAAGAGAGTGGATTTTTTTTAAGTTCTTGACTAGCTCCTAAATGATTCTGTTTAAAGAGTTGAAAGTGCCCAAGAGAATATGAGAATATCTATCTATCTGTCTATCTGAGTAGGGAAAAATAAAGATGAGAATATGAGAAAAATAAAGGTATTTTAAAAGAAATACTGTCAGCTGGGCTTTTGAAAATCAAACCAACTATGAGCTTCTTCAGGTCCCGTGGAGAGAGTTGAGCTTTCAGCCCATGTAATTCTATGTGGGGCTGTGGGAACACGAGAATTAACCATGGCATATGCACAAATGCAAGTGTAGCCTTTAATCTGGTAACAGCTGGTGGGTAGGTGGTGGGGGATAAATGATGCTATAAATGGAAATAATTTAATAAAGGGATTAGAGAAATTCCTGAACAGATAGTTCAGAAAATGAGTAACTGTGAAAGTATTCAGGTTACAGCCTTAAACATTGGCGCTTGATTTTAAGGATAACTACAGTAGATTTAGAAATATGCTTTTAATTTGGTGCTTTAATTTAGCTGTGGAGGTCAGGCGTTTTGAAATGTCATATGACCCGTTGTGAGCTGTGTTGCTAAATTTTGTTAACTAATCCTTAAATGCAGAATTTGGGGGATAATAGCCTTTTAAACATAGATTAGGTCATATGCCATGTTGTCCCCATAACAATGTCACCTTCACTCATTTGCCTCTAAAGATGTGTTCTGAGCCTGGGAAGAGGGGTTTGGTCTCAGGTAGAATGTGGGAGATGCATCCAGGTCTGAGTGGGGCGTGTGAGCCTTGTCCTGGGAGTCGCGGCAGAGAAAATCTTGAGAAGTGCTATTTTAATGAAAGAGATGTTAAAAATAAATAGGTAATCCCTAGGTCTGACCTAGGGATGCAGTACCACCTAACTTCTTCTGCTAAGGTAAATAATCATGCAAATGTGAATCCAGTGATGCCCCTTAAGTGTTGACGCGGGCCATTTAAAAAGGACATTGGGTAGAGGCCATAGGGAAAAGAAAGTGTTTTTCCCTATGTGGCCGTGTTTCTCCTCTCTGCAGAAGCCTCCAGTGGCTTCCCTCTGCTGCAGAATAAGGACTTGCTACTGAGAGTTGCATTCCAGGTCCCCCACAGTCCGGTCATTTTTCCAACACTTTTCCCCCATACGGTGCATCCTACGATCTGGTCAAACAGCTCCTCCTCTCTCCTATATGTACCTGCCCCGGCTCCTCCCCGCATGGAAGCCTTTGATTCGTGCCAGTGCCTCTCCATGGTGGAAGAATTTGACCTTCTGAGTACAACTCAACTCATTTTTAGAGGGTCAGAACAGTGCCTCCCCCCTCCTTGGTGATCACCTTCCCACATTCCTCCCTCCCTCACCTTGAACCCTGAAGCAGGTTCCCAGCACTCCTGGATGGCATGCCTCACCTTGCTTATATGTGTTTATGCCCCAGCCCAGCCTTGGGACTGCTTGAAGGCAAAGTTTGTATTTTCTTTATCTTTAAGGCCCTCTGTCACCTAGCTCAATGCACAGCACATAATAGAAGCTCAATAAATATTTTTAAATAAACTTAAAATTTTTTAATTTACTTTTTAAAATTGAAGCATAGTCAAAAAAGAATATGAATAAAACCAAAAAATTTTAAAACTTGAAGTATAGTTGACTTACTATATTATATTAGTTTCAGGTGTACAACATACTGATTCAATATTTTTATAGATTATACTCCATTTAAAGTTATTACAAAATAGTCTATATTTCCCTGTGTTGTACCCTGATGGCTTATTTCTTTATAGCTTATTTATTTTATACGTAGTAGTTTGTACATCTTAATCCCATACCCCTATCCTGCCCCTCCTACTTTCCCTCTCCCCACCGGTAACCACTAGCTTGTTCTCTATATCTGTGAATCTGTTTCTGTATTGTTATACTCATCCATCTATTTTATTTTTTAGATTCCACATATAAGTGATAACAAACAGTATTTGTCTTTCTCTCTCTGACTTACTGCACTAAGCATAATACCCTCTAGGTCCACCCACATTGTTGCAAATGATGCCCAATAAATACTTGTAAAAGAAGAAAGATGGGAAGGAACAAGGAAGAAAGACGGAATTTAAAATATTGTAAAGTTCTCTGGGTACTTGAGGGATGTGATGTTCTTTAAGACATGTGCCCTCCCCCTCGATTTTTGAGGGGAGACCACTTTGCAGGCTGAGAGTTTTTAAGCAGCCCAGGAAGCCAGCACTGCTGGTCCAGTTCTCTCTGGCTGTGCCCTTGGAGGTCTCATTCACCTTGCAGGCACCTTCTATTTGCATTTATCTGTCCAGTAGCTGGTTATTTCCATACAAGGAACTGAGCAACAGCTGCCTTTCCATCCCACTTGACGCTGACAGATGACATAGCACAGGGCTGCAGAGCAAAAAGTGAGCGGGGACCCACTGGCTGGGGCAGGGCACACTCAGGGCTGCAGGCACACTCAGGGCTGGTGGCTTCCTCTGCCTTCTGTGCTGGGAGCAGTGTCAGCCCTCAGGGACCCCTATGAGAATACTATCCCTGTGAGGATAGTGATGACCTGTACTCTAGAGGGTTGTTGTGAAGGTTTAGCACAAGAGAATTGCTAAAAAACATCTCTTTCAATGGCAAAGCATTGTGTGAATGGGACTCTTGTGGGGACTGGAAAAATGAGACTAAGGAGGAGAAATGAGGTTTGGTGAAGGTCACCAGCTAAGCTGGCTGGAAGAAGCACTCTTTCTCCTGTAATCTAAAAAGTGGTTTTAAGTGGGGGAGGGATAAACTGGGAATTTAGGATTAACAGACACACACTACGTATATAAAACAGATGAACAACAAGGACCTACTATATAGCACTGGGAACTATATTCAATATCTTGTAATAACCTATAATGGTAAGGAATCTGAAAAAGAATATATATTATATATATGTATGTATAACTGAATCACTTTGCTCTATACCTGAAACGTTGTAAATCAACTATACTTCAATAAAATAAATAAATTAAAAAGTGGTCTTAGAACTTTAATTGAGGTATAGTTGATGTATGATATTATACAAGTTACAGGTGTACAATATAATGAGTCACAATTTTTTAAGTTTATACTCCCTTTTTAGTTATGATAAAATATTGGCTATATTCCCTGTGTTGTACAATATATCCTTGTAGCTTACTTTATACCTAATAGTTTGTATCTCTTACTCCCCCACCCTTATATTGCCCCGCCCCCTTCCCTCTCCACACTGGTAACCACTAGTTTGTCCTCTATATCTGTAAATCTGCTTCTTTTTTGTTATATTCACTAGTTGGTTGTGTTTTTTTAGATTCCACACATAAGTGATATCATATAGTATTTGTCTTTCTCTGTCTTATTTCACTTATCACTTCCCTCTAAGACATCACGTCTTTTAGATGCTCTCATGGTGGGGAAGTAAAGAAGGGCTGGTATTTCTATCACGGAAGTACCCTTGGCCCCCTACCTATAGGTTCTCTTCCAGTTGGGAAGTCTTCCCCTGTGGCGGCTGCCTGAGAATTAGTGGGTGCTGGAGGAGAGCAGGTGCTCAGAGATCACCTGGCCCAACCTCTGACACCTACTGAGGACCCGTTCTGTGTCAGGCTCTTCGCTGCTACTTTACACGTTGTTTCATTTAATCCTTGAATCACTCTGAGAGTGGGAGAATTTTGGAACTTCTTTGTAATTTTCTTCTTGCTTGAGTTTTTTAAGATACCAAGTACGTTTCATTAAAAAGTAATAGTGGGACTTCCCTGGTGGTGCAGTGGTTAAGAGTCCACCTGCCAGTGCAGGGGACAAGGGTTTGATCCCCGGTCCGGGAAGATCCCACATGTGGCAGAGCAACTAAGCCCGTGCGCCACAACTACTGAGCCCGCGCGCTTAGAGCCCATGCTCCGCAACAAGAGAAACCACCGCAGTGAGAAGCCCACACACCGCAACAGAGTAGCCCCCACTCACAGCAACGAGAGAAAGCCTGGGGGCAGCAACGAAGATCCAACGCAGCCAAAAATAGATAAATAATTTTTAAAAAGTTAAGAAAAGGTAATAGTCATTTGTCTAAATGATATCAAGATCTAAGTGTTGCTATTCTCATTTTCACATAAGGTAACGAAGGCTCAGAGAGGTTAGGGTACTCGCTTGAGGTCACACAGTCAGTAGATACTGGAATCAGGGGCTGAACTCAACTCTGACCTACTCCAGGTCTGACTTCCTGTAATACCCATCCCACCACCAACAAAAAGAGATGGAGACCAGAAAGACGAGCTTTTTTTTTTTTTTAAACTTCCCCTCCCTGCCTACCTGACACTTCCATACATACTGCCCCCCTCCCGCCCCCAAGAAAGGGTAGAATTTAGGTTATCTCTCATATCTACATTCATGCTACTTAAAGTTGCAGCATCAGTATCACCTTGGAGCTTGTTAGAAATGCAGAATCTCAGGCCCCACCCCAGACCTGCTGAATTAGAACCACTCTCTGATCTCTGATGATGTGCACGCGCACTAAAGTTTGAGGAACCCCTCTCTGCATCAGACCCACCCTCTTCCTTCTTCCTAGTTCCAGCCTCGTGGCTAAGCCTTACTGGAAGGTGGGGTGATGGAGAGAACGGTCAGCCTCATCTCAAGGAGATCTAAGTTAGGAGATAACTCGTAATACTTCCTGGATTTCACCAGCTTTCAAAAATGGACTCTAAGTCCTAGAAAAATTGTGGAATGAGATTTAAACAGGTGTGTGAGCCTGTAGAAAATAATTTGGTGGTTAACATTTGGAACCCACTACGTGTTCACTAGGAGAAAAATCATTTCAGATTGATCACGTTTTCTTTTCATGAAAAGTAATTAAACGTTTATTATAGCAAAGTGATTGTAAAGACGCTCATGAGACAATATGAAGGTGAGATATTATTGAACTGATAGTTGCACTGAGTCAAGGCCTGATAAGGGATTATATGCATGATTGTAAAGGTCTCTCCATCACCCAGACTGGGGTGAAATCTATATTGGAGCATCTTGGGGCTCTGTCCCCAGCCTTCTTCTGGTCAAAGTAGCAGTAGCGGCATAGTTATGATGCGCTGCAGATTCTGTGCAACTGTAAGTATGCCAGGGTAATTCTACTCTTCCTCTCTCATTGGGAGAGCTTAAGGGAATGCAAGGGAGAGAAGAAGACATTATTATGGGAATAACCTTGACTCTCCTGTAAGTTATAAATAAGCACTAACCTTTCATGCCCTTGAGTACTTTCTGACTAGTAACAAATTACTAGCATCACAGCAGATGGGGACACAGCAGTTTGTAGAGTTGGCCACCCATCACTTCCACTCTCTCTCTGAGTCAGGAGAATACATCAGATAACATCTGTGACATCAGTAGCCTTGTCAATCTTTACTCCTGCGAAACACGCAGAACTATGACATACATCATAATGTGTAGACTTCATTTTGTGTAAAACATGCCATGTTTCATGTCCCATCACATTGTAAGTAGTTACGATATTTTTATTCTTTGGGGAAAGGGACATTCCATTTCAACAATGAGAAGAATATGTCACACAGTATGCCCTCTCCTGGGCCATGGTGTCAATGTCATGTGACTTTTGGCAAGAGGACTGGGAGGAATTTCCACCCACCCCCTTGGCTTAGAAGACTTCCTTGGTTCCTCCAGGATCTCCTCCGTTGTGATCCAGGAATACCCTGTGCCCCCCTCTATTACAGTGGTGCTTATGCTGCATGGTGATCCCAAGTTCAAGTGTTCAACCAGCAACTTGTGGTATTCCCAGTGGCTAACGCATAAAGGTTGTAAATCTACGACCTCTTGCTGAAGGAAATTGAAGGGCTTATACGAAGAGCACAATAAAGTTCCCTACATTGGTTTCACTGAAAAATATCGGCCAAAAGCATAGTTACAGCTAGAGGGGATCTTTGGAAACCCAAGCACCTCATTTTGAAAAATGAGAATCTGAAGCTTAGAAAGACAAGGACAGCCAGTACCCGAACCCTAGTCTCCCCAAAGCCAGTGTGGTGTCCCCCAATCACAGGTTTTCTCCCTCCATTTCCAGCCTTGTGAATGTTGTGTGCCACACCTGCTTCAAGAGGCAGGAGAAGCTCCATCGCTGCGGGCAGTGCAAGTTTGCCCATTACTGTGACCGCACCTGCCAGAAGGATGCTTGGCTGAACCACAAGAATGAGTGTTCGGCCATCAAGAGATATGGGAAGGTGCCCAATGAGAACATCAGGTCAGAGCTGGGCCCCGGGGTGGGGACTGGGATTCACAAATGTCAGGCAGGGGATGGCGGCAGGGACAGCATGCCCAGGTCCAAGCAAGTTGGGATGAGTGCAAATCAGGAAAGAGTCCCAAAGAGACAGGATATGGTCACTTCTTCCGTGCTCTCCCTTGGTCTGGGAAGCCCATCTATGAGGGGATCTCCACTGGAGCGGCAGACTTGTTCTGTGCGGCTCCCCAGTGTATAATTTTTTTTTAATTTAATTTTATTTGTTTATTTATTTTTGGCCGTGTTGGGTCTTCGTTGCTATGTGCGGGCTTTCTCTAGTCACGGCGAGCGGGGGCTACTCTTGGCTGCGGTGTGCGGGCTTCTCATTGCGGTGGCTTCTCTCATTGCGGAGCACAGGCTCTAGGCTCATGGGCTTCAGTAGTTGTGGCTCGTGGGCTCAGCAGTTGTGGCTCGCGGACTCTAGAGCGCAGGCTCAGTAGTTGTGGCACACGGGCTTAGCTGCTTCACGGCATGTGGGACCAGGGCTCGAACCCGTGTCCCCTGCATTGGCAGGTGGATTCTTAACCACTGCGCCACCAGGGTAGCCCCCCAATGTTTAATTTTTAAAAATTGATCTGATTGTGTCAAAAAATTAATGAGTGGCAGAGAGTCACCAAAGTGTCCCTTGGTCACAGGCTTTATCTTGTGGGCATGAGCTGCCTAACAGTTAACAAGTGGGCCTTCTCTGCCCTCAGAGTGAAGTAAGGCCCTCTGTCTCATACTCAAAGTTCTGTACTGTCTATGCTGTATAGCACGGGGAGATCAGCTTTGTGACGACCTAGAGGGGTGGAATGGGGAGGGTGGGAGGGAAGCCCAAGAGAGAGGGGATATAGGTATACATACAGCTGATTCACTTTGTTGTACAGCAGAAACTAACACAACATTGTCAAGCAATTATAATCTAACAAAGATGTAAAAAAAAAAAAAAAAACCTTCCCCAAAAAACAAAGTTCTGTGCTTTCTAGGGCCCTCCCTCTTGTCCCACGTTAACATCCCCCACTTCTCCTCCTCTCTGCTCCTTCCAGATCAGGCCTTCTTTGCCTCGGCTCCCTGCATATGCATGTTTGGGGCTGCCTCAGGGCCTTTGCTTATACTGTTTCCCCTTCTAGATTGTCTTCTCTGCCTTCTCTCTATCTAATCATTAAGAATGTGAATAAGTTCACACATGATGTGGACATCCACTACCTCACTTTGTCTCCTAAACACCTCTGTGTTGGAGGAGGTCATTGAGAGGACATGACTTCCGGTTGACCTGCAAGCTGGACCCAGGTAATCAGAGGCTCTTCATCCCCTCCCCTGTCCTTGGAATGTGCTCTCTTGCCTTCCCCGCCTCCCAGAAGCTGCCCAAGAATGTGGCATTGAGATAGTAATGCAGTGTTGAAACCATCTGGAAGGTAGGACTGAACCCAGTGAAGGCCTCTTTATAAACTCTAAGATTTGGCTGGCAGGGGCCAAGATCTTTTTATCTGTGGCCGCCCAAGACAAGCCTCCTAAGTAAGTCCCCTGCTGATTCAAACTGCCACCTACCAATCTGGAGCGGTCTGCCTCTCTTCCTGCCCTCTGCGGATGGGGGCCAGTGTGTGAACCAACACTCTGCAGGTTAGCACGGCAGGGGATACATATTACCCTCACTTTACTTGCCACTGGAGAGCTTCAGGGAGGTCAAGTGACTTGCCCAGGGTCACACAGCAAGAAGTGGAGTCGTCAGACTCCTTCTCCAGTGTTCATCTTAGCCGCACAGTCAGGAGAGACCCAGGCTGCCGTACCTCACTGTGTCCCCAGACCCCTTCCAGGATTACCCAGACCCACGTGACCCGGCTTCTGCCCACCTCTCCACCTTTATGTGATTTCCTCTCCTGGCTCCCTAGCTCCAGCACCTTGCTGTGTCTAATCGTGCCAAGCTCTTTCCCTGTTCCTTTGTACTCGCTGCATCTGCACAGGGCGGTCGCTAGTTCACTCCGCTGGCAGCCAGGGGGTGCCTTGTCAAGCCTCCCCCGATCACCTTGGTTTCCCCGTTCCCAGCCGCTCCCTATCAGGTCACCCTGTTTGATTTGGGGCACAGTACTTAACAGTAGTTTAGATTATCTTTTCAACTTAGGTCTCCCCCACTCTAAGAAGCTTCATGCTACAAGAAATTCCACCCGTCTAGTTCAAAACGGTGTCTTGGGCCCGACACTGGGCCGGGCGTGCACTAGACACTCAGCAAGCGTTTGTTGAATGAATGAGCGCAGCGAGGCCTCTCTAACCCCGCCCCTCTGCGCAGGCTGGCGGCGCGCGTCATGTGGCGGGTGGAGAGAGAGGGCGGCGGGCTCACGGAGGGCTGCCTGGTCCCCGTGGACGACCTGCAGAACCACGTGGAACACTTCGGGGAGGAGGAGCAGAAAGAGCTGCGGGGGGACGTGGACACTTTCCTGCAGTACTGGCCGCCGCAGAGCCAGCAGTTCAGCATGCAGTACATCTCGCGGATCTTCGGCGTGGTAAGATTTCTCCCACAGTGGCCTTGGGGCTGGGCTGGCACCTGGGATTGTCCGACGAAGGACCTTCCAGATGCTGCCAGGTCAGAGTGGAAGGGGAGGCCAAGAGAAGCGCTGGAGGGGGACAGCGACCTCACATGACGAACTTTCACCCAGTTCTCTGGTCTTCCTTTACTCTGAGGTCATGCCTGCCGTGGCTGAAGTCAGCACCCCAGGCGTAAACTACTCATTAGCTCTAAGCGGTAGATTTTTTTTTTTTTTTGCGGTACATGGGCCTCTCACTACTGTGGCCTCTCCCGTTGCGGAGCACAGGCTCCGGACGCGCAGGCTCAGCGGCCATGGCTCACGGGCCCAGCCGCTCCGCGGCATGTGGGATCTTCCCGGACCGGGGCACGAACCCGTGCCCCCTGCATCGGCAGGCGGACTCTCAACCACTGCACCACCAGGGAAGCACCTGAGCGGTAGATTTTGATGGTGATTTACCTTCTCATTCATCTGCACTTCCTATATTTTCTCTTCTCCACATTGAAAACGAAGACCCAGTCACTATCCCTTCTTGCCCACCAGTCCCTTTGGAAGTAAGACTCTTCCTTTTCCCACATCTGATGTGCTGATCATGGGGAACCAGGGAGAGGAGAGTAGGGGCTTTCTGGAGGGCACTGCCTTGAGCAACCTATCCAGGCCTCTTGAAGCCATGAGGGTCCGGGAGGACAGGGTGGGAGCCCAGGGGCTCAGCAGTCTCAGGCCGTGGGCTATGGGGGCACGTCTCCCACCTGGCAGGCCCGGCCCCTTGTGGGGTGCTGGTGAGTGGGCTGAGGAAGGGGTTATTGTGATAACAGTAGCATGATCACACTCAGCATCTCTCACCATGTGCCAGTGCTTCTGTAATAGTGAGAGTTCTCCAGAGAAATAGAACCACAAGGATGTACTTTGTGTGTGTGCATGTATGTGCATATATATATATATATAGTATATTCTACTCTATGCATTATATTATGGATAGCATATATATATTATATATGGAGAGAGAGCGAGAGAGGGAAGGAGATTTATTTTAATGAACTGGCTTTTGTGATTGTGGGAGCTGCTGGTAGGCCATCAGGCTGAAGACCCAAAGAAGAATTGCGCTTCAAGTTCAAAGGCAGTCCACAGGCAGGATTCCTTCTTGCTCAGGGGCAGTCAGTCTCTGTTCTATGAAGGCCTTCAACTGATTGTATGAGGCCCATCTCCATTGTGCAGGGTAATCTGCTTTACTCAAAGTCTACCAATTCAAATGTTTATCTCATCCAAAAAACACTTCACAGAAACATACAGAATAATGTTTAACCAAATATCTGGTCACCACAGCCCAGCCAAGTTGACAGAAAATTAACCATCATAGCCTTCCAGATATTATTTTATGCAGTCTTTACAAAACAAGATGAAGTCCGTGGTTTTAACATTCCTATTTTATAGAACAGAAAGCCTAGGGCCAGAGAGGTTAAAGGACTGCCAAAGGTTACACAGTGAGCTGGTGTCCAAGGAAGGTCTAGAAGCAGTCTGTCTGATGCCAGAGTTTCTACTCTCACATGTGGAGTTTCTATGCTCCACAGCCTTGGTGTGAATGGGTGTCATAGACTATCTTGAGTATCTCTAAGGTGGTCTGGGGACTACAGCCAAGGATGGTGTAATCACTAAGGTGTAGAGCTGAAAGGACCCATAAAGATCATCTAGTCTAACTTATTGAACCTACAGATGGGAAAATAAGAGCTCAGAGAAGAAAGAAATTTGCCCAAGGTAACACAGCTTATTAGTGGTACTGACGGGCTTAACTTCATGTACTTGCTGAATGACCAATAAGATTGATGGAGAAAGTGACTATCCTCCAGTATCAATAATAAATAGCTATGTGCTATACAGATCAGTATATATCTATAAATGTATATTGTGTTATAAATATTATGGATAGCATGTATTTATATATATGATTTTTACATTTGGCAGAAATTTGTGTGCAGATATTAATGTATCCTAGGTAATATTTATTCTTATACATTTTTTTATACCCTGAGAGCAGCCATTTGGAATCTATTTCTCTAAAAAATAACTTTTTTTAAGGAAAAAGAAATCAGGTGCCGTATAAGCAGTAACCAATTTGATTTGCCTGGCATTCAGAGATAAATGTTGCACTCATCAGATTTTAAAATTGTAGACAGGGAGTACAAGGTATCCACCAGACACAAAATAATCAAAAACAGATGTTACTTTTATTTTATGAATAGTTATAGGAGTTGAGAGTAGTCAAAGGTAGCGGGGGAGACACACACACACAAAGCAGAGAAGGGCACAGAGAGAGAAACCAAGATAGGCACTGGGGAAGACTCGTGAGACCCAGACACAGGAAAAAGGAGAAACTTCTCAGGACCAACATTTCCATCTTGGGCCTTTTTATTTTCATTTTTTTATTTTATTTTACTTTTTGGCTGTGCCACACGGCTTGTGGGACCTTAATTCCCCGACCAGGGATTGAACCTGGGGCCCCGGCAGTGAGAACACCAAGTCCTAACCACTGGACCACCAGGGAATTCCCATTTTGGGCCTTTGTAGAATACAGCTACCCAAAACTTTCAAGGTGGTGGTGCATTTTAGCAAATATGAGACTCTCCCACGGTACTAATCTTGAGGGTCATTTGGAGTCACAGAACAGGAGACTGACTGTTTTGTTTCCAGACTCTCTAAGCATTTCCAGGATGAGACCAGGTTTTCTATTTTTTAAAACACTTTCAACAGCTGGAGGGTGTTTTGCACCAAGTCTATGTTAGCTGACTCTCATCTTTTCCCCTGGGTAGATTAACTGCAATGGTTTCACGCTCAGTGACCAGAGAGGCCTGCAAGCAGTGGGTGTGGGCATCTTCCCCAACCTGGGCCTGGTGAACCATGACTGTTGGCCCAACTGCACGGTCATATTTAACAACGGCAAGTGAGTATGGCTTCAACTTGGGTTGGTATCATGGGGATGGGGAGACCTTACGGTATTGTCTCTACACTTGATTTAAACCAAAAGTAACCTGTTGAACCTGAGCTAGCATGGATTTCAAATGGACAGAAAATAGAAATTTTATTCTAGAATAATTATGAATAGGAGAAACATAATGAGGAAGATGGCAAAGAATTCCACATAAGTAATTTTGGAGTCTCTGTAGGTTTCTTGAGGTTGCCTAGATATGTTAGATAAACCTCTAACTACTACATGATTTAGAACTTGAAGCCTGAGATTTTCTATCTAGAGGTCATTGCAGAACATCATCAACTGAGAAGGCGCTTGGCAGGAGTAGTCAAGTTCCCAGCAGAAATCAGAAGGCACACGCAGGGGTTACCCTAAGAGAATTTAGTAAAAGGACAATCGACAGAAGTGTGGGTAGAGTCGAAGAAATTGACAAAGAATGGCGAAATGTCCAGGGTCTAGTGACAGAATGAAACCATTACCACCTTTTGACCTGGAGGGGCAATGGAGGGAGTATTGTTCTTGCAGCTGGTGAGAGCTGTAGCCATGGGAGGGGGCCCTTTCTCCCCACCCCCACCCCCCGCTCCAACAGCTTGGCTGTACCTATAGAGAAACCAGCCACTGCTAGAACCGTGGCGAGGCAAAGGGAGAGCCAAGAGACTAAATACCCCAACCTCTTTCTCCTCCCATCTTCTGATCTCCTCCCATTGGCCAAACCCCAACCGGAAGCCAGAGGGCCAAGGAACCTGGGTGATGAAACCCTCAGAGGTCAGCCCTGCCCCCCTGGAAGGCACAGATCAGGGGACAGAAGGGCAGAGAATGGAATTTGGGGTGGGGAGCAAATGGAGAAGCGTCAGCAAACAGGATGAGCCCCCCGTTGTCCATGGCTCAGGCTGGGGGGCTTTGGGGGAATGAGGCCTAACCAATATTTCTTTTGCTCTTAGAGACGAGCTCTTATGACAGGTGCAAGTTGACTCTAAGCCGCCATCAACAATGAGCAGGCTTCCTCCCAAAGATAATGGTTTCTGGTTCTCAGCCAAGGATCAAGCTTAAGCTCCAACAGAGCAAGGGCTCTGATTTCCCTTTTCCTTCCTATTTCTGGAAGCAAGGGGCCTGCATGACAGTAGGCGTTTAAGCACTTGAGAAAGTCACTCAAGACAGGACAGTTCATTTTGGAACCAGATGATTATCTTTCCCCAGCATTTGTATTTCCCTTTGTAAGCCTCTTGGGGTCACTGGCCTGGACCTCATGGAGTCCTCCTCCCAGAGGAGCTGGTGTCTGGAGTTACCCTGGTTGGCAGAGGAGATCAAATTCACATGTGGGGCTGGTCTTTCTGGACACCACTTCCCTAAGTGGTGGTGACCCAGATCTCTTCTTGTCACCACATGTAACGGCCTCAAGAACCTGGGAGCCCTTTCTTCAGATCATCACCAGTGCCCGCTCTGGCTTCCATGCATCCACTAATTCCGAGCAGCCACATTGTGCCCGAGCTTCTTGGATGTTGCGCAAGTGGTGACTGCAGTCACTGTCTAGCTGCCTGCCATCGTGGAAAGAACACTGGACGTGGTGTTAGGAGCCCAGTTCTAACCCCAGTAATTTCTGCATACTACCTGTGTGATGGGTCTCCAGACACAGTTCAAACTGTTCCCAAAATAGACATTCAAAGAGGCCACCCTTATTTGTCCAAGATGCTTGTTAGTGGGATAATAATAGCCTCCCATGTGTTTTCTTAGCACTCTACTTTTATTTTATTTTTTTGGAAAAGAATGCCTGAAGGAAGGTTTATTTCAGTAGAAGAGAAAGCTGAGCCAGGGTTTGAATCATCCAAAGATCGTTTGATGCTGCTTCTTGGTGGCCACACAGCTGGGGACTCTAAGTTGAAGCCCTTATTGGTGTACCACTCAGAAAACCCCAAGGCTCTGAAGGGGTACTCCAAGCCCAATTTGCCCATGATTTGGCGCTCAAACAGGACTGGGCAACCTGGAGCATCTTTCATGAATGGTTCACATACTTTTTGTGCCCTGCCATTGAAAAATACTGTAGCACTCTATTTTTTTTTTGTGGTACGCGGGCCTCTCACTGTTGTGGCCTCTCCCGTTGTGGAGCACAGGCTCCGGACGCGCAGGCTCAGTGGCCACGGCTCACGGGCCCAGCCGCTCCGCGGCACGTGGGATCCTCCCGGACCGGGGCACGAACCCGTGTCCCCTGCATCGGCAGGTGGACTCTCAACCACTGCGCCACCAGGGAAGCCCTAGCACTCTACTTTTAAATGCATTGTCTCATGACCAGGTCACAGATGAGAATACTGAGGCCCAGGGAAGTGAAGCAGCTTGTCCAGGGCTGAATCCCTTTGAACCCAGAACTTCTCCTTCCAAATCCAGTGCACTTTCCACTATAGCAGGCTGCATCTTGTCAAGCGAGCCCAGCTAGGAGGGGCTGGGATAGAGATGGCTGTGATGACCAGAGCTTTGATGGCATAACCTGGAGTGCTGTGCACCCTTGCTAGCCATACGGGATAAGCCAATGGTAATGATTTCCATTTGGGTGTCTGTTTTGTTTTTCAGTCATGAGGCAGTGAAATCCATGTTTCACACCCAGATGAGGTGGGTCGGTCTTTGGAAACATCCCCGCTGCTCTGACCCATCTCCCTCACTTGCCTGGTTTGCTGGGGCCGCCCCTTCCCGAGACTCCTTGGCCGCTGTCTGCCCGTAATGTCCTTCTGCTCCCCAGAAGCTTGTCTTTGCTGGATGCTGCGTGTTCAATGCATTTATATTAATCACTTGGTTCCTCACCCACCCACTACCTGCTGTGCCTATGCTTCCCTCTCTTTCACTCCTCAATTCTCTCTCTCCTCCACCCTCAAAGCGTGAAGGTCCTTTTCAGTCCACATCATCTTAGCAAAAACCCACACTGTCCCTTTAAACCCTGCTTATCATGAAATGAGGACTGTTGATATTACTGACCTACTAAAGGACTCTGTGTTTGTTTATAACCTCCAACTTCTCACTCAGACTGGTTCTGAAAATGGTACCCATATCTGTGATGTTTTTGATAAATATGTATTCATAGTATTCTCCTTGTTGCTTCTGGCCAACTATGAATTAGTGGTTTAGGTTAGATTTTAATTTGGACTTTTCTTAATGACAACTCCACAGCCCCAGTGGGCCTTTTTCTCAAGCTGGGCTTGAAAGTACTTGAAATGATCTTTGGATTAACAACAAAATGCTATGTGGAAGTTCGGGCTTTGGGAGGGCAGGGGTAGGAGCGGTCGGTGCATCTGAGTCTGTGTTGATGTGCATTGCAAGGGACTTTGGATGATTCACATCATCTCCTGGGTGTTTGGTTCTACATTTGTAGAGCAAAGGTCAAGATGAGAGCGTGTCTAAGGACCTTCCTAATTCTAAGTCTCTGTGGCCCTGGACTCTGCTCCTGACCTCGACAAGAAATACTTAAGTTGCCTACTTGTGGCTCAATTGGCTGGACTGTAGAACTGCAGAGCATTAGAGATGGAAGAGGTCTGGGATCCAAAACAGAATAGTGGTCACTATTCCTCCCCTGATTCCCAGTTCCAAGTTAGGTAAAATGGGGCATATAAATGTGCATTTCTTATACCTAAGTGACTTTACATTAATTTGGTTTTGAAAACTCTCTAATATCATTGAAATAATTTGAGATACTCTGAGACCTTGTAAGAATTGGATTAACCTTGGTGCGAAGCAAAGCTACTGGCCAACTCAACTGGCCACTGATTCACTGTTGAATGAGGACATGTCAATATAGGGAGCTGCCTCTGTGAAAGGGCTAGTGGGAGCAGAATTGCTTACTTATCCCACCAGGACCAATACCAGAGATCACATTCAGCAATGGCCCGGGACTTGCTCCTATGCAACTAGCTAGGACATCAGTAGAGTCCTAATCTCAAGGGTTTTGGTGCATCCCATTTCCTGTGCATTGAAGACCTGGAAGGCAGACTGAAGACAATCAGGCAAGGCCAGTATGATGTGGTTAAGCTCTTGAGTTCTAATCTTGACCCTGGCGCCAAAGTGCTGTGGGACCTTGGGGGCAATTCACCTCTCTGGTGTCAGCATCCTCATTTGTGAAATGAGGAGGTCGGTCCCCTGTAGCTGGGACATATTAGGATTCTAAGCAGAGCTGTGAGCAGAATCACCTTGCCCTCCTCTCCTTCTTGCCTTTTATCCCTGCAGTAACAGCCAGAAATTGGGGCGGAGAAGAAAGGAAAGAAGGAACAAATGATGAACACGCACTCAGATTTTGCCAGGCTCTGTATAGTTGTTTTTATATATATTGTCACATATATTGAGCATGGCAGTGTACCCCACTTTGAGAGAAGGTTCTTTAACCTTAAGTGGTCACCTCAGGGGCCTGGACATGCAAGTCACTGCTGTTCCTCGCTTGGCTGTCCCCTCCGAGCACGTGGAAGGGACTCCCTCTGACTGGGACCTTTCTCTGGTGCTGGAATCTCCTCCTGCCTTTCACGTGGCATCTGAATCAGCCTCTCTGGGAGGTAAAGGAAATGACCATGGACTTCTCTGTCGATGCTTTCCCAGCCCTCTGCATCCTGCCCCTCACTCTCTGGGTGATGGGTTCCCTCTGGGCAGGGAGGCCCCCTGATGTTGGGGGGGTACAGGAGCATAGCTTAGGATCCAGCTTGCCGGGCTCACCACCCTTTCTGTAGTTTCTGGCCTCCTGGGTGGAAGATGCACGGGTGAGAGGCCCACAGGCTGGTCTCAGCTAGTTTGGCTTAGCTGGGTGCCAGTTGTGCAGTGGGATTTTGTCTTCAGTACATTCTGTATTTATTACATGGTGAGGTGTGTAGTGCTTTAGGTAACTGGAGGGTCAGGTCTAGGCTGGAAGGGGGTTGCAATGTCATCTGCTCTCGCTAGCCACCTTCAACCCCAAAGCTGTGTCCCCCAGTAAACACAAAAGTGAACAATGCAGTGGGCTAATAAAGAGCTAGCCTTTATTTGCCTCAGAGATCTCCAGGCATAAGTCTCCTCACATAAATTAGGTCTGAACCATTGGACCAAAGGTTAAGGTAAGAGGGGGCTTATAATTAGACACAGAACGGGCCAAGCTTCTGGGTAACTGAATGTGTGTGTTTCTGAGAGAAGCAGTCTCCAAACTAACCAGAAATGACTATCAAGTCTTCTCTTGTTTGGAGTTTTTGCCGCCTTATTTCTCCATTCCTTTTTACAGACAATCAGTAGCTAAATGCACTGGGAGAATTGCAGGCGTGGAAGCTTTGTATGCTTTTATGATGGAGCCCAGACCTCTACTGGGAGTCTCTTTGAGCTGATTCCAGAGCAGTTAGCTGAATGGAGCAGATTTGATTGTTATAATGAGTAGAGCAGAACTATGCAGAAAACTGTCCTTTACATCACATCTCCCCCTTTGGGGACGGGGGGGATGGAGTTTTCTCAGTGTTAGTGGAGGTCATTGTCTCTGAGACTCAACTTCCTGAAACCTTGAAGAGCCTACGTCCCACCCTGGATCTGATGGACTCTCCTCCTTTATCTGCTCCAGAATTGAGCTCCGGGCCCTGGGCAAGATCTCGGAAGGGGAGGAGCTGACCGTGTCCTATATCGACTTCCTTAACACCAGTGAAGAACGCAAGAAGCAGCTGAAGAAGCAGTACTACTTTGACTGCACGTGTGAGCACTGCCAGAAGGGGCTGAAAGACGACCTCTTCCTGGGCGTGAAAGACGACCCGAAGGTACAGGCAGCCCCACCACTGGGGTGCTTCTGGGCCTCTTCCCCAGGAGCCGGGCAAGGGCAGATTCCACAGTGAACCAAGGTGCCGCTGCCCTTAGGGGTGGTGAACAGAGTACTGCAGATGGGTCCCAGCTAGCGTCCTGGTGCCACTGCTTGCCAGGTGTTTGAGTTTGGGGAAGTTACTCTGTTTTCCCCTTTGTAAAATAGGAATTGATGGCACCGACGACAAGGGGTTGTTATGAGGACGAAGCAAGATGGTATACGTAAGAGGAGGGGCATAGAGAGTAGACACTCAGTACATTTAAGTTCCTCTTCTTGCCCCTTTGCAGCTTAAGTGATGCTGAGAATTCCATATAGAGAGACCAGATGGGCAAAGAGATCTGTTGTCGGGTTGTCGCAAAGATATTCCTAGTGCCATGGAAATGGGCAATGGGGAGATTGGGTAATGTTTAGATTGCTTAATATGCTTAATTCCTGAGTAACTGTTGCCTAATTGACGGTGACGCCACTGAGCACTGGAAGTCTTACCAAGGGGGATGTCCCCCAGCACCCCCTTCACAATAAGCAGGCCTTCGTAGAGGCTCCTGAAGAAGACCTCAAGACCTCAGATAATCAGCTATACTTCAATTAAAAAAAAAAGAGAGAGAGAGAGAGACTTAGGAATGAAGGCACCTGGGCCAGGAATGCAAATATGCGAAGAGCATGACCTGCCGGGGGACCTGAGTCCCTGGCTGCATCTCCCTTCACAGACTGCGGTGCTCTGGCCCTGCACCAAATCCCTTGTGGCGAGGGCAGCTTGCCCCCCACCCGTGAGGCCTGCCAGGGAGAGCCTTTGGAATTGCCTGCGGTCAGGTCTGAAAAATCACACATAGGTTTTTAACTGGGAGCCATTCTCCTCGGGGAGGCTAACCCAGCACTTCTATATAATTCACAGTTCACCAGAGCATTTAAGATACAAATATACTTCTGAATTAACTTAACTTCTGCATCCTAAGTGTGGGCAGAAACTTGTCTCTGGTTAGAGCAAAGGCTACAAACAAAACTGACTTCTAGGTTCAGAGGGTGGGACCCCTCTCAATGACTTCATTACCAATGGTGTCAGTGCTACTGTCCAGATAACTCTATTCCCCCACTTGATTCACCTCTCTTTCATTTTCTGGCTTCTTTTGCCACTAACTTATTTTTATTCTTAATATATAGTATTTTTTACCCTTTGGCCAAGGAGTTCTAAGAATTTACCCTGCAGATATACTTGCGTATGTGCACAGGAATATATGTGTAAAGAGATAGTACATTATGGCATTGTTGGGAACAACAAAATATTGGAAAAAAGCTAAATAACCACCAATAGGAAATATTTAAGTTAAGAAAATAAACTAATGAGGTAGATCTTTGTGTACAGACATGGAATGAGCTCTATTTCTTTTTTTTTTCATTTATTATTTTAAAAAATTGAAGTATAGTTGATTTACAGTGTTGTGTTAGTTTCTGGTGTACAGCAAAGTGACTTAGTTATACATACATATATATATTCTTCTTCATATTCTTTTCCATGATGATTTATCACAGGATATTGAATATAGTTCCCTGTGCTATACAGGAGGACCTCGTTGTTTATCATTCTACATGTAATAATTTGCATCTGCTAGTCTCAAACTCCCAATACTTCCCTCCTCCCTCCCCCTTCCCCTTGGCAACCACAAGTCTCTACTCTATGTCTGTGAGTCTGTTTCTGTTTCATAGATAAGTTCATTTGTGTCACATTTTAGATTCCACATATAAGTGGTATCATATGGTATTTGTCTTTCTCTTTCTGACTTACTTCACTTAGTATGATAATCTCTAGGTCCATCCATGTTGCTGCAAATCACATTATTTCATTCTTTTTTATGCCTGAGTAATATTCCATTGTATGTATGTACCACATGTTCTTTATCCATTCATCTGACGATGGACATTTAGGTTGTTTCCATGTCTTGGTAATTGTAAATAGTTGAACTCTGTTTCTTAAGGGAAAAGAGTTAAGGGGCTGAACGTTGACATATGAATTCATTTCCTACAGCTGCCATAACACAGTACCCCAAACTGGGGGGCTTACAATAGAAATGTATTGTTTCTCAGTTCTGGAGGCTAAAATCTGAAATCAAGGTCTTGACAGGGCTGGTTCCTTTTGAGGGCTGTGAAACAAGGATCTGTTCTATGCCTCTTTCTTTGGCTTGTAGCTGGCCCTGGGCCTTTTCACACAGTCTTCTCCTCATGTGTCTCTTTCTCTTCACCTGGCATTGTTTTTTTAAGAACACCAGTGCTGTTGGATTAAGGGCCCACCCTACTTGAGTATGACCTCATCTTAACAAATTACATCTGCAACGACCCTATTTCTAAATAAGGTCAGATTCTGAGGTACTGGGGGTTAAGACTGCAACATAGGAATTTAATTTGGGGGGGATGAAATTCAACCCATAACACTGTGTATGCTACCATTTATGAAAATGAAAATTAAATTTATTAAATTATTTAAATTAAAAGGGACACATGCACTCACACAGATTCACTCACCCCACATGGGTATGCAAGCAGAGTCAGTCTCTAAACAGACAGAAGTAGGAGGAGGAATCTGTGACCAATGGATCAGCAATGCCTAGTGTGGAGAAGTTGAGAGTCATCCCTCCCAGGCAGGATACAAAACCGTCAGGAATGTGTTCCTTATAGGAACGACCCCATTTTCACAGAATCAAAGGTTCTGTTTTCCAGGAAATGTCTATTGACACGTATGTGTGGGGCACTGAACACAGTACCACAGGAGCTACAGAAAAGAATAAGCTACTGTGTCCACCCTCACCCTGACCTTCCAGAACCTGCAGGATAACATGTGTCTTATCAGCAAGCCAGCCAGCCTTCCCTCCTGGTGCCTGGCCCTGAGTATTTTTTTCATAACTTGCTTCCACCACTACCTAATTTTTTAAAGAGGCCAGACCCTCTTTTCTTCCTTCAGAAATTAAGTGAAACAACTGTGTAGTCCTTTCTCTAAATTTTTCAATATTTACCTGGCAATTCCAATAGTCAAATAGGTGATGTGTGGCTGTTAGTTCCTGTCTCTTCACTTTAGATACGCTTACCAGCTGGTGACTGTCTGCCCACGTCTTTCAGTCTGAATTAGCAGAGCTGACATCTCTCTTGATATAAAAACATCGATGATTTCTGCTTGAACCGACCTGGATTCAAAGCAAAAGCTGTCTATTATTTTTATATCACACTGGGTTTCTCTGTTAAAATAAAGAAATAACGCAAAATAAAAATGACTCAACCAAAACAAGTAAGCAGAAAAAAAATTTGAGTATAACTTTTTAAAAGCAAGTGCATCTGAAGGCATAATAAAAAGCCATTATATTGTAGTGGAAAGAATACTGGAGAATTAGGAGGCCTGTGTTCTAGTTCTGGCTGTGACCCTGAATGTCTGAGCTTGGGCAAGTCTCTTCCTTGTGGGTCTCAGTTTCCTCATCTGTAAAGTGGAGCATTGGACTAACTTATTAACAGCTCCTTCAAGCTTTTCTATCTATGATGTCACCACAGTTGCTTTTCTTTCTTTATTTAAATAATGCTTTATCCCAGCCTGATAAGCTCCTTTCTATACACCGGGCTTTGTGACTCATCTTCAGACCTTAAATTGGCATCAAAATTGTTTCTGACTCCTATGTATATATTTTAAATAACTAAATAAATATAATAAAAACATACACATATAGACCTGGATAAAAATAAAAACCAAATATTTTAAAAATGAGAACATAACACCAATTTCCCTCGATGGTAGCTTTGGACCCTCCTTGTTTAGGCTGTTTGGTTCTCTCTCTCTCTCTCTCTCTCCAGCCTTCAGCTATGGTTTTCACAATAGGAATGTTCCAGTTTCTCAAGGTCGGGGAGCTAATGCCCCTCTTTCCCTCCCCTCCTCCTCTTTTGGTTCCTCCTCTGGCTCCTTTCTCTTCCTCCCTGTTTTCTATTAATCCTGGTGCTCCTGGAGAGGGGAGCCTCTCTCTGTGGGGTTCCTTACATCCTAGCTGCAGATCAGGTTTTCCTGCCTTTGCTCCGAAAAGGGATCCAAGTGGAGCAGCCCATTTCCCTTCTCAGAATAGCTTTATCACATGTTGCCTGTGTCAGTTAACAACCTTTCAGCCAGGTTGTCTTGAGAACCTTGGTAGTTGCCTCCTTGCAAAAATTTGATTCCCTTCCAGAGCTTAAAGTAACACTCTTCCTTACAACATCAAATTGAGCAAGGCTTTTATGAACACCTAACAGCTTGGTATTCCCTGAATTTACCCTGCAAGATATTGATGACTCCAGAAGATTCACTAAGAATTTTGAGTTTTAAAGACAATGGCACTTACAGTGGATTGGAGACTAGTGCTCATAAACTAGATGTGATTTTATGAGCCAACACTTGGGCAACAAACTATAGGTGAAACTAAAGATGTACGTTTGATGGATGGGTGACACACCTCCGAATCACCAGTCACAGAACTCTGCACAACCAGGCAAGATATGGACTCCTCTCACTAATGTGCTTGATTCAAACGGGCTAAGGAAAGCAGACACACACTGAAATGACTGGTCTTGGGACCAAGGCATGGTCTGCTAACTGACAGAGTGCTGAGTAGCACTTGGGCGGGAAGCCAACATTCGGGTCATCAGGCAGGAAGGCAGCCAAATCAAAGGTCAAGGCGAAAGTTAAGTCAGGAGTGAGACCTGCCAGAAGAAGTCAGAGCAATGATGGATGCATCAAATGTTGGAGTCAGGCTGTGAGACAAATACAGAAACAAATACAGAAGAATTGCAGGGAGGCCCAGATACAGAAGGATATGGAAATGAAGGTAGTCAGAATTTTAGGGATAATCCAGAACTCTGCAGAAGCCAAAGTAGGTGAGGTGGGGAGAAGAATAAATATAATCCCACTTCCTTAAGTGATCTTGACCCTGAAGCAAGCTGTCCTGGGTTCGGGTTCTCCTATTACGAGATGGACACTGTGGAACTGGCTCAAGACAGCTGGGAGTCTGAGGGAAGACCCTTGATCTCCATGTGTTAGGGGGCTGTATTTTTAAGGGAACAGATGCCCATTCTCCTGTAACTTTTTGGTAGTTTAGTGACGGTGACCTCACAAAATAATGTGAGCAGCAGATATAAACACAGCTGTTGATCCCGATTCTTTGTGGTGAAAAAATTGGAAGACCAGAGAACTGATTAAATTATTCTAGTTTTGTACAGTGGAAAACTCTAGTTACTAAAAAGGCAATATAGGTATTTTTATATTTATATGGGAAAATATCCACAATCTACTGAGTGAAAAAAAAGCAGGCAATAGACGGAAATATGTTATTATTCCAGTTAGAAAAAGATTGATGCTATTGACATATACACACTCATGCATGTGTGTACATGCAGGACTGCAGTTCAGCCAGAACACACTGATACTGTCATATAGACATACTCTTTGTTGATGTGTCTGTGCCTTTGATTGGTCAGTGCCTTTCCTGTACCAGCTGTTAAATAGTTTAAATATTTTTCCTCTGTATACTCATTGGAAAATACTCCTCAACATGCTGTGTCCGTCTTTGTGTGGGTTCTGGGGATTTCTATTGTTTTCTCCATACTTTTTCATATGTTTTAATTTTTTACAGTTTGCATATGTTAATTTTACAGTCAGAATAAATAATAAAGGTATTTTTATTTTGGAAAAAAGTTATATTAGATTTGCCCAAGCAAAAAAAATCCTTTTTTCAGAAAAGAACTTCTCTTTCTTTAGTATTTTTTTTTTTTTGCTGTTGAGTTTTTTGGGGTTTTTTTTGCCACGTGGTATGTGGGATCTTAGTTCCCTGACCAGGGATCGAACCTGTGCCCCCTGCAGTGGTAACGAGGAGTCTTAACCACTGAAATGCCAGGGAAGTCCCCCCAGAAAAGAGCTTCTGATATGGATAAACATAGCAAGCAAACTTTTCCTTTGGTCTTTGAGAAATTTGGCACTTTTTCTTCAAAATTATTGTGCCTTCATGGGAACTGGCTTCTTAATTATGGTACCTCAAATATCAAAACCTCATTTTTTTTTTTTTACAAGATCACTAGACTGCTTAGGCAAACATAGGGAGCCTGGTAGGTCTAGATTTCACAGCTGACAAGTTCTTTCATGGATATCCTTTTGGTCTAGACAAGGAAATATGGACTAGATTCAGAGACACTTGGAAGGGTTGACAGCCCATAGCCACAGGGCCCTCTTTAATGAGCTCCAATGGCAAACTGGAGTATGATATTTTTTGGTCAAGTCCCCGGCCTCTGTCCTCAACCACTGGACCACCAGGGAAGTCCTGAGCTATAGGGACCTTGAGAGGCATTTACAGAACTGAAGCATTCAATGAAGAAGGCATTAATTTTGTACTACAGTGAATGTCAAAGGTGGCAGCTGTTCAGAGATGCAGTGGGTTGCCTCACAAAGGGGTCTCCAACTGAATGTCCCTCCCTTTCCCAGCCCTCTCAGGAGGTGGTGAAGGAGATGATACAGTTCTCCAAGGATACGCTGGAAAAAATTGACAAGGCTCGCTCTGAGGGTTTGTACCACGAGGTAAGAATTCTTTTTTTTTTTTGCGGTACGCGGGCCTCTCACTGTTGTGGCCTCTCCCGTTGCGGAGCACAGGCTCCGGACGCGCAGCCTCAGTGGCCCTGGCTCACGGGCCCAGCCGCTCCGCGACATGTGGGATCCTCCCGGACCGGGGCATGAACCCGCGTCCCCTGCATCGGCAGGCGGACTCTCAACCACTGCGCCACCAGGGAAGCCCAAGAATTCATTTTTATGGGGAGTGGGGATGGGGAGGAGGGCAGAAAGATTCTCTAGTAAAGGAGGGAAATGGTGGTGATGGAGGGGTGAAGACGGGGAGGCTACCAAGCAGGTTGTTTTTCTGGAAGATGTCCCTTGGCTGAGACCATGACTCTTCTTGCCCGTAAGCATTTAGCACCTTTTAGGGGTGTGTCTCAGTGACTGTTCAACTCACTGAAACTGGGTTTGAGGAGAGCACAGGCAGCCTGACAAACGTCCTGGGGTTGGGGGTGCCCGTGACATCGGGGATGGAGGAATGGAAATGGCAGTGGGTGTCTTGCTTTCTCGCGTCCTGGCTACAGTTTCTAGATCTACTCACTGTGCATTCAACCCTGGCTCTAGAAACACCAGGAGTTCTCAACTGGCTGTACACTAGAATCATTGAAAAAATCCTGATGCTCAGGACACTTCCTCCAGAATCTCTAGGAGTGGGACCCAGACATCAAGATTTTTAAAGCTCCCAAGTGATTTCAGCAAGCACCTAAATTTGAGACCCACTGCCAACACTGACCTGCAGAGCATGTGCCTGCACTGAATTCACTCAAGCAGCTTGTTGGACATACAGATTCCCGTGTCGCACCCCCTAAGGTGTGATTCGTCTAGTCTGCAACAGAACACAGGGCCCATGAATCTGTATTTTTTTCCCCAAGCTCTCTAAACAATTTGGTAGCTAGGTTTGGATGGCACTAGGGCATGGCAAGGTGGGAGATTAATTTCTGTTCATTTCTATCTGCTTTGCTCTGATCTTCATCTGCCTCCTTTCCTCACTCATTCTTTGCCCATTTTTGAGCCCTCACTGGGATCACCAACACACGACACGCTCCTTGCCTCCCAGGAGTTCTGTCAGGTTACGGGGAGAGAGTCCCATGAACGAAGCGTTGCTGTACAGTGTGGAAAATCTATGGCAGAGGCTCGACGTATAGGAGCTGGAGCTCCTGATTCCATTCCTCTGTCTTCTTTGTTTTTCCTCTTCTCTGCTCAAGCTTGGAAGGGTCGGGTGTAGGGCAGGACGCTGCCCGTGGGCTTACGAGGATTGTCTTCAGGATGGATTGTTTGCCAGCTCACAGTTTGCCACGCCCCTACCCGGCTGCCTCATGGGCCTCTGGGAGAGTCTCAGGGAAAACTGGTTTCCAGGCATTTGAAATGGGAAGAATTGTGTGACGTTTCTCCCGAGAGTGGCACGGGAAGGAGGGGAGAACTGTGACCCACTGAAATCTAGAGACCGTCTGACTTTGTAGGGCGTAACTGAAGATACGTCTACACGTGAATCAGTCGGAAAAGCCTGACGATAAAGCCGCTTGAGGTCGGGCCCATCTTCTTCCTCACCAGGACCAATGTGGCCTCTTCCTGATGGGCTGCCTGGCCTCTCTCTCTGCCCATCCATCCTGTACACTTCGAGCAGGGCATGACTGTCCAGCCTCACTGTGCATAAGGGCCACCCAGGGGCAGATGGGAAGGATGCCAGGGTCCCTCCCCCGGGGAATTCAGTTTCAATTGGTCTGGGGTAGGACTCAGACATCGGGATTTTAAAAAGCTCTCCAGATGACTCCAGACCACAGCCAGGATGCAGAATCCTGGGAATGATGGTTCAGATAAAGCCACACTGCTTGATTTGAATGCTTGCTCCATTGCTCACTTTCTGTGTAACTTTGGCAAAGCACTTGCCCCTCTGTGCTTCAGTTTCCTCGTCTGGGAGAATGGGCATATTAGTAGCGCCTATCTCACTGCGTTGCTGTGAGAAGTACATATATATGTATGGACGTGGCTTTCATAACTCCCTGCTGACTTCTATGATAAGTCCTTATTCTTCCATGTCAGCTGTGTCTCCCACTGTTACCCTTGCCACCCCTACATCGTAGCCAAACAGGGCCATTTTGCTATTCAGATCACAAACTGGTGCTTTCCCTTCTCTGCCGGCAATTTCCTCAAGCTTCGAAGAGCGAGTGTCCAATGCCATCGTGATGCTCCCATATGTGAATTAAGCACGCGCTCTGGTGCAGTGATCACAGACAGGGCCTGTGTCTCCTAGGTTGTGAAATTATGCCGGGAGTGCCTACAGAAGCAGGAGCCGGTGTTTGCTGACACCAACATCTACACGCTGCGGATGCTGAGCACCGTTTCCGAGGTCCTCTCCTACCTGCAGGCCTTTGAGGAGGCCTCACACTATGCCAGGAGGATGGTGGATGGCTATATGTAGGTGACGATCCTGGGTCTCAGGTAGTCTCCTGGAAATGTGTCTATTCCAGGGATGGCAAAGAGATGGCATACATATTGCTAGCTCTCCCTCCTGCGCCCACAGCAGGCATCAATAATTGATCCCTGTCCTCTTTATAACAGTCTTTTTATCATGGTGTTCTGAGCAATAATGTCCAAATAATCAGATTTGATACCTGAGATGAAATCTATTTGTCATCCCTGGTCTTTCCCAAATCCTCCAGCTTGTCTATCATACGGGAGGCATCTTCTGCTTGTGGTTTCCTTAAGGCTAAATCTGGCTTGATTTTAAGTGCTTAGAAAAGTTTTTCCCCCCTAACAATCAACAGAGGCAATCTTGTCAGCTTTAGATTTTATTTAAAAAAAAAAAAAAAAAAGAGCAACTTCCCTGGTGGTCCAGTGGTTGAGACTGCTCACTTCCACTGCAGGGGGGGCATGGGTTCGATCCCTGGTTTGGGAACTAAGATCCCACATGCTGCACAGCAAGGTGCAAAAAAAAAAAAAAAAGAGGTGTCAGCCATTCTTGCTTATAAATTGTAAAAGGCAACTCCTTTGCCTTCCCTCTGCTAATGTCCTCTCTTGCCTTTTGTGTCCACATTGGCATGTGAATTTGTATTTCTGGCCAAAGGAATATGTTGGCATAAGAAAGTTGCAGTTTTTTGAGTGGATGTTACTCATAAACAAAATCTGGGAAAACTGTACACCATGCGTAAAGAAAGTCCTGCTAAGAGAGTGCCAAGGAGGTGAAGATACAACTCTGTCCCAAGAAGGACATTCAAATTATTTTCTTCCCCTGAACTTCCTAGCCCTTTTATTTATTTATTTATTTATTTTTTTTTTTGTGGTACCCGGGCCCCTCACTGTTGCGGCCTCTCCCGTTGCGGACCACAGGCTACGGACGCACAGGCCCAGCGGCCATGGCTCACGGGCCCAGCCGCTCCACGGCATGTGGGATCTTCCTGGACCGGGGCACGAACCCGTGTCCCCTGCATCGGCAGGCGGACTCTCAACCATTGCGCCACCAGGGAAGCCCCTTCCTAGCCCTCTTAAAGGAGAGGGCTGGGGAGGCTCTGAAGGCTCCCAGCTCCTTGTACTCAAGTTCCAAGTACAATCCTGACCCCGTTTCCCCATTAGGACTTGGCTCAGTAGCCTAGGTCGGAGTCTCAGCTCTTGCAGCCTCACCGCGTGGGGTGTCTGGCGTCTCACTGCATCTCTGTGTGCCTTAGTCTCCCTTGATGCTTGAGGCCTCATAGCGCTGGTGGGAGAGTATAGGGACTTAATCAGTGAGGTCCCTTTATACGTTGTCAAATGTTGTGCCGATAAAAGGTAGGTTGGGAATATGTGTTACCATTACTTGCTCTGCCTTTGCAGGAAGCTGTATCACCCCAACAATGCCCAGCTGGGCATGGCCATCATGCGGGCAGGGCTGACCAACTGGCATGCTGGCCACATTGAGGTGGGGCACAGCATGATCTGCAAAGCCTACGCCATTCTCCTGGTGACACACGGACCCTCCCACCCCATCACCAAGGACTTAGAGGCAAGTGGCTTCTTGGGGCAAAGTCTGGGTTCTCTGGAGATGAAAGCTGAGTGCTAGACTCTGCTTTTGGAAAGACCCTAGATTGCCTGCTAGACCCGAAGGGAATTCAGAAATGCTTAGTCCACTCCCCTTGTTTTACATCTGAGAAAACTGAGGCCCAGAGAAGGAGAGTAACCTGTCCTTAGCCACAAAGCGAGTGGATGGCAAAACTGAGGCTTGAACGCTGGGATGCTCCAAGCCTGGGCTGAGAAAACGTAATGGTGTGTGTGTGTGTGCAGCACGTACATTAGAACACGTGCCACATGGAGTGGAGTCAGGGAGCCCAGGCTCTGGGATCGACTGCTGGGATCCAGTTCCAGTTTTACCACTTTCCAGCCGTGTGGCTACAAATATTGAGTGTGTGGGCCTCGGTCTTCTCATCAGAAAAACGGAGAAAAAAGGGTAAGGTTGTGGCAAAGGTTCAAGGAACTGATGAGTGAAAAGCACTCAGAACAGTGTCTGGTGAGTGGCATGCTCTTCATAGCTGCTGGTTGGCTTTGTGCTTCGAGGGCTGATTTATTTGAAAGTGACAGGTTCAAAGGACTGTCCTCAGGCAGTAGTACAGGGAAAGAGGACAGACTTTGGTGTCATAGAATGTACGTCAGCACATCAAGCTTGTCAAATACAAGTGTTTGTCGCTGTATTCACTGCTCTAACCTCAGCCCCTCAACGAAGCCTGGCCCTTGATAAATACTTCTTGAATTAACATATGGGAGAATGAGGGTTTTTCTATGTGTCACATGCTGTCATCTTCCCGGCCGTTGTAAAGTACAAGGGAATCTCACCCATTTCGTGTATGAGGAAACTGAGGGCTGAAGGGATTAAGTCACTTGCCTGATGTCCCACAGTGTTGATGGGACTTAAGTTCAGGAGCCAGGGTTCCAATCCAGGTCCCCACCTAGCAGCTCCTAAGAACAAACATTCTCTGCTGAGAGCATTCCCTCAAGCTACTCTCTCAGGGGTCTGACTCCCTCTTCCTAACAAATGGAGTCCACTGCCAGGACATTAGACTCGCGGTGTATGAGTGTGTGTGTGTGTGTCCTCTGAGGAGGTACAGTTGAATCTCAGTGGCTGGGAGCCACTTACCCCATAGTCTGTCATTTCCAAAAGGGCCAAGGTAGGTCAGAAACCAACACATCCTGGGGGTTTGTCATCACTGTTTTCGGTGTATCCGCGTCCCACAGGCCATGCGGATACAGACGGAGATGGAGCTGCGCATGTTCCGCCAGAACGAGTTCATGTACCACAAGATGCGCGAGGCCGCCCTGAACAACCAGCCCATGCAGGTCTTGGCTGAACCCAGCAATGAGCCGGCGCCGGCTCTGTTCCACAAGAAGCAATGAGGACCTGCCTGGTGGGAGAGGGGTGCCGTGGCTGGGGAACTGGGGAGACGTTCTGGAGGTGGCGGGTTTCTGGGGAGACCCTTGATGAGGAAATCAGCGTAAGGCTCAGCCTTGTTGCTGTGGGAATGTCCTACTCTTTTTTCCCAGGGTCATTTCGGTTCGTTTCGACTCAGTTCAATTCAATTTAACTCTATCCCAGACCAGTCCAACTCCTCCTACAAATATTTATTGGGATAAATATTTATAGGGATAAAGAAGCTCCAAATGTAGGTGGAGAGGCAAAATGTAAACAATTAAAGCACAGTGTGATAATAAATAAATTCTATGGAGAGGGGTACAGTGGAGGGCATGTGTCTGGTGTGTGTGTGTGTGTGTATGTGTGTGTGTGTAGTGGTGAGGGTGTCATGGAGGAGATGACATCTGAGCTAAGGGTGGCAGGTACCTGGAGTCTCAGGCGGCCGCTCACCTATCTGCGCAGGTGTCTCTGGAATATTCAGGATTTGCTGAAGAAGAGACTGTCTTTGGGCCTTTTAGGTCCTACGCAGAGAACTGAAGCTTCTTCAGAAGGGCACGTATGCAGAAGGAGGGCTTTGCCCAAACCACTTGAGGCCTCAGTTTAAAGTCTGGGTTCCCAGCATTATTCTGAAACTACTTCTAGAACACAGAGAGGGAGTGTTTCCTTTCCACACCCTCCCTGCCAAGCCTTGTGATTCCCGTGACGTGGGGCTACTTGGATAATAGCTGAGATTTTTCTGGCCATTGGCCTCCTAGGATTGAAGAAGTCTCTTCAGGGTGAAGTTGAGGGAGAAACTTGGAAACCCACATACCTGATGATCATGGGTCCAGCGGAATTGGCCTTTGCATCTTTTATTTTGTCCCATGTGCCTGGGTGGTCTTTACCAGCTTAGACTTCATCACCGGCCCCCAGTAAATCTCTGTTTTTTAGTAATGAATAATTACGCCTTCCCTTGCTTGATCTCTTTCATTGTCCAGTCCCTGGGTCCTCTGCTTTCCTTACCAGAAGGAATGTCCAGTCTGGACTCTGCACACCTAGGTGAGGACCTCTTTGGGAGTGTGACCAACTTGCCCTCATCTCCTGGGAGGCTGCTCGGGTTTCCACCCAAGAGGGTGGGTCTTGGGAATCAACCAATCTAGTTGTCCCATTGTCCTGTTATCTTCTGGGATCCCAAACTTCTCACGAATGTTTTGGGGGATCCTGGGCAAAAGCCCCCCATTTGAGAGCGTCACCAAATCTTCTATATTCTCTGGGGCCACCCTTGACCCCAGAACTCTAGCTAACATCTTGAGGTCAGGTGATCCCATCAGGCCCCATATTTGTCATCTGTGCCTAAAGTGTCAGTTCCTCCATCCCCACCCTTTCGTCCTCAGAATGATCCACTGCTTCCCTTGTAACCTCACCAACAGCTCTGCCAATGTGCCAAAAACTTTGTCCAAAAACTCTGCAAAGGCACCACCTCTTTGCAGAATACTGGTACCTGGCACTTGGCTCTTCACTGGGGACACCTGCTTCTTCAGAACTTTCACAGGGAGACTGACAGCTCTTCCAAGCTCATGTAAGGATGGCACCAGCCCTCTGCCAGGGACCTAACTGTGCCAGTTCAAATGGTCCCTCTTCTATCCTCATATGAAACCTTCCCCCAAACCTCTTCCCTTCTTTGTCACTGTCACCTGCCACACCGCTGGTCATTCCCCCATATTCATGGTCTTCTTTTCCATCCCCTCTTCCTCACAGTTGGTGTCTTCGAAGTCCACTTTCACAAACCATCTAAGCCACTTGTTTTACAGATTCTTCATTTACTCAATTCCAGGTGTCTTTCCATTTCCTCCATTAAAACCCTCTCTTAGTTACACCCTGGACACTGTCATCACCCATAATTTCTCCATTTTTTGGCCGCCCTCTGTGGCACGCGGGATCCTAGTTCCCCGACCAGGGATTGAACCTGTGCCCCCGCGCAGTGGAAGGGCGGAGTCTTAACCACTGGACCACCAGGGAATTCCCAATTTCTTCATTTTTGATGTCTAACTCTCTGGTCATTGCTTCCCATCTGTTCACTTCTCTTCTTCCTCCACCCCTGATTACTAGATGGCATCGTATTTTCTCCAGTGTGTCACCCTCCTCCTGTCTTCACATCCTTCCAGATAACCAGGGCATCAGCCTCTTTTCCTTTTTGCCCATCCCCGCTTCCTACTCGGCAGAGTCCAGGCCTGGATGAATTCAGCTGTCTTGTTTTTCCTCTGTTGCACTTGGAGGTCTGGGCACAGCCAGGAAAATGGCACCTCTCAGCTCAGGCGCCTCCATGGCCGCCTCTCCAACCTCAGCGGGCCTTGGGGTGCAGCCCAGGCGTGCTCCCTGTGCTTCTCACTGGCTCTCCCTTCGCCCAGTGGTTATTTCAGGTCTTCACTCCCGTCCTCGAGCACGTCCTCTGCTTTCAGCAGAACCTCTTCTCCTGCTTCACGGAGAGGCCAGGAGATGGGATTCCTCAACTTCCTCTTCCCACGTTCACACATGTTGTGTCTGTGCTCATCCTTCCCGCTTCCGTCTCACACCAGTGGAATGAGAGCCCCTCTCCTCCAAAGCCAAACGCTCCACCTGTGCTTTGGACCCCATCCCCTCCTAGGTCCTTGGGGCCTTGCTTCCCATTTATTCCTTCTCACCCTGGATTCTTCACATTTCTCTGTCTACGGGCTTCTTCAAAGCAGTTAATAGACGTGCTGCGGACACTCTGATCATAATCTTCAAGACTGAGTATTTTTTAAAAAGGCTTCGTCTCCCACAGTTATTATCTGCCTTTCTTTACTTTCCATTTCTTCCTGAACCCACTGCAGCCTGGCTTCCTGAGTCCATGAATGTGGCTCTTCCCATGGTTGACTCTTGTGGAGACTTTTCAGCCCTCGTGTTATTTGGCTTCTCTGCCTCAGTTGGCATCACAGCCCTTGATTTCCGGGCACCACATCCTTGTGATGATCCTGTAATGAGGTTTTTCCCCGGCCCCGTTTCTCTCTTGCCTCTCATAGGCTGGCATTTCCTGGAGCTGCTTTTGTTCATTCGGATCACTCTCAGTTTGTCCTCATCTCTCTCTGCACACCCTCCCCCGTGAGCTCAGCCAGGCCCTTCGTTTAATCACTGCCTTGAGGCTGATGTCCTTAAACCTGTATCCCTTGACCTTGCTCTTGAGCACCAGCCCCGCATACCCTCTTGAAGATTTTGCAGGCACATCAAACTTGGCGTGTCCAAAAGGAAGCTCTTTCTCATTCCTTTCTCTCCACCCCGACACCTGTTCCTCCTCAACACTGCCCTCCTTCCACCCCTGAGGAGAACATCTGACTTCTGTTCTAGTCACTTCCTGAGTATCTACTGCATCTGAGACATGAGTCAGGTCCACTCAGTCACGGGGCCCCGGGTGGCCCATGTTCTCCTGTGCCTCTCTGAGTTTTGAAACATTCTCTCTAAGATACCTGAAACCTGCCAACTCATATTCATCATTCAACACCCACTTTGGAAACCACCCCTTCTGTGAAGTCTTCCCTGAAAGCCTTAGATTCAGCTGGCTGCCTGTCGGAGTCTGTCATATTATCCTTGAATCTCCCGTCATCACACTCCCCTTGTGGCCTTATAATTGCCTTTTCACTTGTCTGCCTCGACCATCAGATCGTGAGCCTCTGGAGGGCAGGAGCTTTGTTCCTTTATTCATCTTTCTATCCCCAGAACCTAGCACAGGTCCCGGGACATAGTAGGTGGTCAGTTAATGTGTATTGAATGAATGAATGGATAAGTGAATGAATTTGCTTAGATCAGAGCAGAAGAGACATGAAACTGTGTATCTCGAGTTTTTATGTTATTGCAGTCCACAGAGGCCATTAAATTTTCTGTATTTCCAAGCAAATGTGTGTGGCTTCTTTCTTTCTGACAGTCTATTCATAGAACCCTCTGTCATGATGGAAATGTGTTCTATCTGTGGCCAATACAGTAGCCACTAGCATCATGTGACAATGGAGAACTTGAAATGTGTCTGATATGAGTGAAAAACTGAACTTTTAATTATTTCATTTCAATTATAATAGCCAATGTGGCTAGTGATTACTGTATTAGACAGTGCAGTTTTAGAGAATACTTCAGTGTAGTTCTCAAGATTGTGGACACTGACACAAATTAAGTTCATATCAGCTCTCCTGATATTAGCTAGATGACCTTGGACTGGTTATCTCATCCATGTCTCAGTTTCCTTATTTCTACTTATCACATAGTGTTGCTATAGGAATTACATTTTTGGGCTTCCCTGGTGGTACAGTGGTTAAGAATCCACCTGCCAGTTCAGGCAACACGGGTTTAAGCCCTGGTCCAGGAAGATCCCACATGCTGTGAAGCAACTAAGCCCGTGTGCCACAGCTACTGAGCCTGTGCTCTAGAGCCCGTGAGCCACAACTACTGAGCCCATGTGCCACAACTACTGAAGCCCGCATGCCTAGAGCCTGTGCTCCGCAACAAGAGAAGCCACTGCAGTGAGAAGCCCGCGCACCACAATGAAGCGTAGCTCCTGCTCGCTGCAACTAGAGAAAGTCCACGCGCAGCAACAAAAACCCAACACAGCCAACAATAAAAAATAAATAAATAAAAAATTTAAAAAGAATTACATTTTTTAAATGGAAGGCTCTTAGAACAGTGCCTGGCCCATTGTAAGTGGTCCATGAGCATTCCAACCATGCTTCTATTAGGGTGTCCCTTCTCCTACTAAGAAAGTGGAGGTGAAGGGTAGAGACAAGCAGTGGTATGCTGGACCAGCTCGAGACAGCCAACTGCATACACTTCTTCCCACCTCTGCATCTATCAGCATCACGTTGATAGCCCGGCATTAGCCACAGTGGGAATATTTACATCATGGTAATCGGTTTAACTCTAGAAGAACACATTAATTTGTAGTGTTGTCAATCTGTAAATATGGGGTTTGCTACATAACTAGCAGAACAGATACTTAGAAAGACCATTAAAGAAATCTTTACTTCAACTGGGGTGAACTCTGCGTTCTGAAACCTCTCCCGCAGGGCCTCACAAACAAGTCTAAGACTCTGATTACTACCCTTCAGACTAAGCCACTTGTTCACTGCCTCACCAGTATATTGACAGACATGTGTATTAAAGGCCAGATAGAACCACTGCTTGGGAAGATTGCTCAGGGCTTACTTCTCAAGGATGCAGAAGGGAATCTGTATGGAGGCCCTTGGGGAAGAATCTGTTTCTTGTCTTTTCCAGATTCTAAAAGCTTCTTCTAGAATGGCCACATTCCTTGGTTTGTGGCCCCCAGTCAACAACACACCACTCCTCCTCTGACCCTCTTGCCTTCCTCTTTACTGACAAGGGTACTTGTGGTTCCATTGGGTCCACTGGGATAATCCAGGATAATCTTCCCATTTCAAGGTCTTCACCTTAATCACATCCGCAAAATCCCTTTTGCCATGTGTCACCGGTCTGGGGGGTAGCATGTGGACATCTTTGCAGGCCATCATTCTGCCTAACACAGCAGTCTTGTTATCTAGCCCTCAGACCAGTCATGCAGACACAGCAGCAAGCCTCTAAGCAGAAGACTTGGGACTGGCATCCTGATTTCCAGGCACCAGGAGAATGAACCTTCCTTCCCATCCATCACATTGACAGCCATGTCCAATTTACCTTCTTTCTCTTCCTCATTCACCCAGCTTGAACCTACGATGGTGCAGCATTTCCCGACCCACAATGGTTTGCTGGTAAACATTCAGCAACAAAGTTAAAAAGAGCCCTGGTTGGTAACATTTGCTGATTTTTCTCAGTGTAAGTATTCTCACCATGGCCAGTATCAAGCTCCCCAGCTGTATGTTGAGTCAGGAGCTGGTCCTAGCTGCCTCCAGTACCCCATGCGACACATGCCAGGCAGTCGGCCCCTTGCTGGGGCCCTTCTGAACTGGAGAAGGAGTACCTGGCCTTCTCTGGGAATAAAAGCTCTCGGTTTGTGACCCTAGAGATGCTGGTAGTCAGACTCACTGCTGCCTGGAAAGTTCTGGGAGAACATAGCTGGCATCGAGGGAGAAAAAAGAGTTGACAAGGAGAGAGAGAAGTATTGATGACATTCTTGTAAGGCTTTGGATCCACTCCTGCTTGACAGTTACATGAGTCAGTGAACTACCCCCTCCCACCTTTAATTTTGGCCTAAGCCAGTTTAAGTGGGTTTCTTTTTCTTTTTTAAATTTTAATTTATTTATTTATTGGCTGCGATGGGTCTTCATGGCTGTGCGCAGGCTTTCTCTACTTGCGGCGAGAGGGGGCTACTCTTCGTTGCGGTGCACGGTCTTCTCGTGGTGGCTTCTCTTGTTGCAGAGCTCAGTCTCTAGGTGTGCGGGCTTCAGTAGTTGTGGCACGTGGGCTCAGTAGTTGTGGCTCACAGGCTCTAGAGCGCAGGCTCAGTAGTTGTGGCACACTGGCTTAGTTGCTTCGCGGCATGTGGGATCTTCCCGGACCAGGGCTTGAACCTGTGTCCCCTGCCTTGGCAGGCAGATTCTTAACCACTGTGCCACCAGGGAAGTCCTAAGTGGGCTCCTTTGATTCGCAGCTAAAGGAATTCCCATTGTGCTAGCTTGTCTCCATCTTCCCTTCCCTACATTCCCTCTCCACCTTTCTCTGCCCGGCTCTGCACCCAGAAGGACTGACTTCTGCTTTCTTGTTCAGCCAGTGGGAGGCACTGCCAGGAGATGGGATGGTAGAAGGAGAGAGAGGTGGGTGTTATTCCCCACCACGTTCCCTCTCCCCTGCCCCCTCCCTGCCTAACCAGCGCCTGTTGGGTGGTTCTCGAAGGGTCCCAGCTCTCACTGAGCTCCAGTAATGCTGTCCTCCAGGTTGCCGCTTCAGGCCCATGGGTGGTAACAGTTTTCTGTGGTTGCTGGTCCCTGGGTGCCTCACCTACCCCGTAGGCTCCCCTTATTCAAACCACACCTTTGTGTATGGTGCTTTCATTAAATTCTCATCAAGAGAACCCTTTTGAGTGAGGCTTATTTCCTGCTGATACATCCTTGACATGTATCTTTCTTTTTTTAAAAAATTCAAGTATAGTCGATGTACAATATTATATAAGTACAGGTGTACAATATAGGGATTCACTATATAGGGAGTAATTTTTATTTTTTTATTTTTTATTTTTTGTTTGGTTTTTTTTTTTTTTTTGCGATACGCGGGCCTCTCACTATTGTGGCCTCTCCCGTTGCGGAGCACAGGCTCCGGACGCGCAGGCCCAGCGGCCATGGCTCACGGGCCCAGCCGCTCCGCGGCATGTGGGATCCTCCCGGACCGGGGCACGAACCCATGTCCCCTGCATCGGCAGGCGGACTCTCAACCACTGCGCCGCCAGGGAAGCCCTATAGGGAGTAATTTTTTAAAGTTATACTCCGTTTATAGTAATTGCAAAATGCCGACTGTATTCTCCATGTTGTGAGGTATATCCTAGTCGCTCATCTTATACATAACAGTTTGTACCTTCTACTGCCCCACTCCTATATTGCTCCTCCCCTCTGCCTCGTCCCCACTGGTAATCACTAGATTGTTCTCTCTGTGAGTCTGCTTCTGTTTTGTTATACTCACTAGCTTGTTGTGTTTTGTAGATTCCGCATAGAAGTGATGTCATACAGTAGTTCCCTGACATATGTCTTTCCAATTTACTTCTCACACCTAGTCCCTACATCCCATTGACTCTAATTCCTAAATGTTCGTGAACCTTTCCACCCTGCTCCATCCTCACAGGCACTGCCTTGGTTCAGGTCCCCAACATCTCTTGCCTGGACCATCGCCACTGTCTCTTCACGGTCTCTCTGTATTCAGCCATGGCCCTCTCTTTGATCCTCGACACCATGGCCAGAATAATTTTTCTACAGTGCATTTAGTATCATGTTCCTCTAGCAGCTGAAAACCCTTCAGTGATTCCCTATGGTCTCGAGGGTCAAGTCTGAACTCCTTACCAGAATATTCATGACAGAGACTCTGTGTCCTTCTCAGCCTCATCTCTTGCCAAGCCTCCATCTATACCACACCTCCCTGCCAAGCAAACACACTCAGATGCTTTGAGAGTCGGCTGAAACGTCACTTCCACTGAGACATTTTCTGAGGCAGACAGGGTCTGGTTGTACACATCAGCATCACGGCACGGATCATACTGTCGCCGTGTGGATTATGGGTTGGTCTCCCTGGTAGACGTCAAGTCTCCCAGGAATGATTGTCTCCTCAGAGCTTAGCATTGCCCAGCCCTGATCTGGCTGAATGAGTCTAGGTTGTGGAGAAGATACATGTAATTCCACATCTCTGTGTTTTACTGGTAAGAAATACTAGAAAATCATAGGATGGTCAACATGCCTCTAGTATATCTAGAAAAAATGGTCTGAAGATTGAGTATGAGCTGTTATATTCAACCCCCCCCAATCACTTTCTTTATTCTAATGACAATCAGTTGAAACAACAACAACAGAAATGTCTACTTTTGTGTGGATACAGACACCAAAACTGACTCTTTACAAATCAATCCGCTGTCACAGGGAAAGAGCCGTCTCTGGCAGTGGGATGCCCACAGGACAGGCGGAGGGAAGAGGGAGGGTCAGAAGAGACTAGTGGTCAAATTAAAAATAGCTGATACCATCAACAGCCGTTTATTCAAGTGATTTAAAGCAGGCTTCGGGCCCAGATTTCTCTAGGCACCTGTACGAAATCCAAATTCAGCATTTAAAATGGATTCTCCTTTTCAGGCAAAAACATACAAACAATCCCCTCCTAAATCCAGAGTTGTTTCCAGTTAGGAGGAGACTTTGGGATGTTTGTCAGATCCCTAGAGGCTTTGCTGAGGAGAAGACCTTATTTCTACTACTTTCTGCCTCCTGTGCCTTAAGAGTCAAAGAACCTCAGCTGCACCATTTATCAGCTGCGTGATCCTAAGCAAAGCTTGTTTCCTCTCTGTGCTTCATCTGCTCACAGAGGTTAATTTCTCTGGGCAGTAACAGAGCCTCTGCTACTAAAAGTCTAAATGTCAAACCCAACCGCAGTTCCCTAGGAATCCAAGTGGCAATGATGACATGTTTTATTTGCATGGTACTGGCATCATTTCAAGGGATCCTTACAAAAGCTATGAGAGAAGGTGTTGTATTGCCCATTTTACAGATGAGAAAACCGAGGTCCAAAATCAAGGATTAGTTAACTAGAACCGTGCCTTCAAGCCCACTACTTTTACTTGAAATCATCTGCTTTTTAAAAAGTCATTGTTCATTTAAAAAAAGTAGTTCCACAAAATTAGTTCCTTGTAAAAGATTCAAACAATATAAATAATGCAAAAAGCTATCTTGACTTCCCACCCAATTCCTATTCCTGCCACAGAAGTCATGGCTGTTATCTGGTGTTCCAGCCATCCATGGTCATAGACATATCTGTATATCTATATAAATAGATAATTTTGTTTCATATTTTAATAAAATTTACATGATATTGTACTGTTGATATTGTTCTGAAACTTACTTTTTTTTTTTTAATGCTTGGTCTTAGAGATAGTCCTATAACAGTACATATAGATCTACTCGTCCATTTAATCTACCAAAGGTTATTTCAGAGTGTGACCATAGCACAGTTTATCTAATCCTTTTTTTACTGATGGGCATTTGTTTCCAGTTTTTGGCTGTTGCATTTTTTATATGCTTCTTTGTGCATGTGTTTAAACACAACTCTAGGGCGATGTACAACAGTGGCATCGCTAGGTGCTAGGAAATTCACATTGAAAATATTAACGGATACTGCTAAGTGGTGCTCCAAATGGGCTGCACCAGTTTATATCTCCACCAACTGGTGGGAAAGCCATTCATCACATCCTTGCAAACACTGGATGTGGTCAATCTTTTTATGTTTTACTAGTTTGATTTGTAAAATGATATCTCATCTTACATCCCTCCTCTGTGATTAACAGTGGGACTAAGCATATTTCATATTGTGAATTCCCTGTATATGTCCTCAACCCACTTTTCCATTGACTTGTTGGTCTTTTTATTGATTTGGGGAGGTTTTTATATTCTGTCTATTAACCTCTGTTTTGTAAGCCACAAATATATTCTCCCACATTATTGCTTCTTTTTGGAAACTGTGTATTTTTTTTCATATCAAATTTAAAATTTGTAAGATAGTAAAATGAATTAATCTTTCCTTTCGTGGATGTTGCACCTTGTTTAAGAAGGTCTTCTATACTTCAAGTTATTTATCTATCAGCATATCTGTTTCTAATATTTCATATTTATTCATTTAGCTCTTTAGTTCATCTGGAATTTATTTTGTGCATGGCATATTGTAGTCTCCTATTAGTTGTATTTTCCCCTGCATTTTCCAACTCTGAGTTCTTACTGAAGCTCTGAAGCACTTTCCTTAAGTCTACCCTAGTTCCTGAAATAATTGTCTCCCATTTTTTCCCCCAAGATCCTGCTCCACATGAAGAAAGAGGGCTCACATATGGGGAAAACTATAGAGCAAGGAAGGAAGAACTTCATCCAATAAACTGGTGCAGATAAAAAGCCAGAGAGAGGGAAAGAGTACTTTCAGCTGTGCAGTTTAGGAAGCCTTCTTGGAGGAGGTGGCACTTAAATTATGAGAGGAATGAGAAGTTGTTTAACTCGATTGGAGTGTATATTATAGGAAGGGTGTAAAGCTAGATAAAGTGGGACAGGACATAATGGAGCAAAGTTCAGCAACCTATGGTCCATGAGTCAGATCCAGCTGCCACATTTTTTTTTTTTGGTTACGCTGCACAGCATGCAGGAATCTTAGTTCCCTGACCAGGGATTGAACCCGCGCCCCCTGCAGTGAAAGCGCGGAGTCTTAACCACTGGACCCCCAGGGAAGTCCCCACCTGTTTCTATATGGTGTGCGAGCTAAGAATGGTTTTCCATGTTTAAATGGTTGAAAAAAATCAAAAGAAGAACAATATTTTATGACATAGGCAAATGATATGAAATTTAAATTTCAGTGTTCATAAATAAAGTTTCATGGGAACACAGCCATGCCCACCTGTTTGGGTATTGCCTGTGGCTGCTTCAGTGCTGCAACAGCAGAATTAGGGAGTTGTGGCAGAGCCTGGGTGGTCCACAAAACTGAAAATATTTTCTTTCTGGCTTTTTACAGAAGAAGTTTACTGACCCCTGTTACAGAGCCTTGAAGGCAGGTTGAGGAGTTTGACTCTTATGTGTAAGTCAATGAACTAGGGTGCATTATGATCAGTGCTGTTTTTAGGGAAGATGATAATTTGTGGGGTGGAGATTTGCAGGTGAGAGAGAGAGGCAGGGAGATGCCATAGTGACCTGTGAAACAATGCAAGTAACAAGTATCGGGGTTTCAACTCCAAAAGAGGGAAGGTGGGAAAGGTGACAGATTCAGTTATTCACTAAAGCATCTTTCTTGAGAGCTTTCTGTGGTCTAGGCACCGTTCTGAGAGCTGAAAGATATAAGGTAGAAATGCCCGAGCTTGGTAGCTCTTTGGGTATGGGAAATGAGCTCTGTGTTCATTTGCTAAGGATGTCGTAACCAAGTACTACAGACTGGGTGGCTCAAACAACAGACATTTATTATCTCAGAGTTTTGGAGGCCAGAAGTCTAAGATCAAGGTGACCAAAGCTATGCTCCTTCTGCAAGAGGAGGGAAGGATCTGGTCCAGGTCTCTCTCCTAGCTTCTGCTAGTTCCTCGGCTTGTGGTTGCATAACTTGTCTCCACATGGCAGACTCCCTGTGGATGTATGTACTCAAACATTTCTCCTTTTCATAAGGACACCAGCCATATTGGACTAGGGGCCCACCCTACTCCAGTATGAGCTCATTTTAACTTAACTAATTACATCTGCAATGACTATGTCTGAATAAGGTCACAATCTGAGGTAGTGAGGGTTAGGACTCCGACATGTGAGTTTTGGAGAAATGAGCTACCAGAGCCTGGTACAAGGTGCCGTTTGGAGAAATCCCTCTTCTCCCATATTCTGCTTCTGCCCGCAGCATGGAGGGAATTTCTACCTGAGATTCCTCTGTCTGCTTCTGGCAGCTTCTCACTCAGCCCTCCTCTAGGAGGGAGAATTGTCGCTGGGTGGGCCAGTGCCCAATCTTTTTGTTCACGTCCCCTGGTGGGTGGTGCTGCTGTGAGCATAGCTTCCCTTTGCCTGCCCAGTGTTCCTGCTCTCTCTGTCCCCATGGGAGTGACCCAGCACACAGCCCCTCTTGTTCCAGCTCCTTGCCATGTGGCTGACTGGGACAGCTCATTCCAGGGCTGCTCTACAGATCCAGCCACATCATGTGTCCCTTACAGGGTCACCTGAGTGGGCAGCCTGGGGTCTGCTTTCAGGGTGAGAATCAGACCTGACTCCGTAGGATGGAATGTGCAGATAATCAAGATTTACAAAAATAGAGGTGATCGGCGTTCAATAACCACATCAATGAAAAGCCATCAAGAGGAAAAGACATTTTTTTAAAAACAGAGTTCACTTTATTACATTAATTGTATAGACTAAAAGAATAGGAAATGCAGACTTTCTAAATTCTCTTGCTGATTCTCTTGAAGACAATGTCACCCAGTGTCATGGTCTGAAAACCAGAAAAGACATCATGAAATATTCATCTGGTGTTGAATTGTAAATGATAGTTAAGCCCCCAGTATGCTAACATATGTAGTAATTCAAAGACACCTCTGTTTCCTATAGGACCAGAGGAAGGGTTGGCAATCTCTTCTAAAATCCCATGCCGAGTCTTGTTCACTTTACTTCCTCACGTGGAGAGTTGTCCTGCCTTTTACTGAATTCCTTTCTACATCAATGACTGTTAGAGCAAGACCATACAAACCAGTCCAATCTGATCCTATTTCTCAAAGTTTCATTGAGCACCTACTATGGACCAAACACGTGTTGAGCACCGAGGACAAGTGTATGGGGAAACAGCTGGGCATCCAGCCTGGAACTTAGTAGGTAGTGCATAATTTCCCTCCCAAAGCTGTGGAGCCTCTAAAAACATTAGGTTCATTGGATCCGTAAGTTTTTGAGGGCTGCTCCTTTCTCCCCCAGCCTTTCCCTCCTGCTGATTCTCTTGAACAAGACTATGGCAATGGTGTGGGGTGATGTCTTCAGGGTGAAAAGGCAGCCCTTTAGTTTCAACAGCAATGAAATGGAACGGAAAGATCTAGGTTTGAACCCTAGTTTTACAACTCATTAGCTGGATGACCTTGGACAGGTCAACCTGTCTATTAAGTCCCCCATCCTGCCTCCCTCACAGGAGAGGAGAGGAATAGGGGTAATGAAGCATATCAAAGACATTGGCCAGGACTGAGTCCAGGACTGAGTCCAGGACAGCTTATCTCCCACTGCCCTGCAGGTGCCTCTCTCCTCTGCTGTGAATGTGCTGGGGACCGCAAATTTCATGGTTGACCCTCACTCTCTCCCTAGTTGAGGGATTTCTCCCCTTGAACAGGGTGATGACAGACCCCTTGAGCAGTGTTCTGCCTCTGTTACTCCCCAAAATACAACCTGGGGGCAAGGAAGAGCTGGGGGGACACTGTACTATAACTGCAGGAGAAACACTGTACTGTTCACTCCCATATGGGAGATAGGACGTGGTCGACAGCCAGGCACCAAGGGTGAGGTGGCACACACAAACCGGAGTGACAGATCCATAAACTGCCATGAAATTGCCAAGAATATGATTCTCCGTATAAATGCCAAAAGGGCAAAGGCGTTTACTGAGTGCCCTGGGCTTGCAAGGCAGATGGAGGCCTCTGTGTTCATTGGTTAGTGACGCAGAAGGGAAGGGTTATGGCTGACAATTACCGCAACGTCATAAAATAGAAAAAGCAATGAAACAGCCCAGCTTTCTGCCAAACCAAGCCTTCCTTGAGCGTGGGTGCTGCGTCCATGGGAAGGGTTGCTCCATGAATCAGAGGACCACAGGTGGGAATGAATGGATTTCTGTCCTCCAGCCTGTAAGCGAGACTTGTGTCTACATCCCAGCAGAGTCTAAGAAGTGTGAGCTGTGCTGGTGGCTTTGCATGACCCTGTGTCTCCTACCAAGCGCCTCTCCTATCCCGTCCTATTTGGGTGTTGGGGAAGGAAAGGGAGAGGAGACAGGGGATGGCAGTGAGGAAGGAAGGAAGTGGGGGAGGTAGGAGTGGTCGACACTGACCAGGAAAGTGGTGGTGGAAGGACAGCCTGAAGGAACCGGGAGAGGCAGGGAAGCACCAGCTGGGGCCACCAGCAGCACATGGGGGGCTTGTGGTGAATTAGAAAAGTGTGCCCCTTCCTTAAGACACCATACTTCTCTGTTGGAAAGCTGCCCTAATACACTGCACTGGTTTTATTAGAACAAGATGCCTTATGAGCATCCACTGCCAGCCGGTAAGAAATGTACAAAGCTCCCCCGTCTACAACGGGGGTTGGCTTCTCCTAGGGTGACGCAGTGTATCACCGTGGACTGCTGCCCTGTGAGACAGATCCAGCTCAGAGGAGCCCTAGCTCTCCCATTTCCTGGCGGTATGATTGCCTCAGTTTCTCCGTTAAGAAAATTCAGTGTTGGTGGGAAGATTCGAGATCATGTGTGAAAGCTGCCTGGGCACAGTGGATGCTCAGTAAGTGGTAGCAGAGATGGACCCCTGGCCCCAAGTACAAGGAGCGACAAGCTCAGAGTGTCAACTTACGCTGGTGACTGTGTCACCGTTGAATTCAGTCACGGACTTGATGCCTTTGAGAGTTGTCACCAGTTTATTGTCGCCTTCCAGCTGAACCACCGTCTGCATGAGACAGAAGGAATGGCCTTGGGAGGAAGCGTCTGGGAGGGAGTAAACCTCTCGCTAATGAGGTTGGCGCCCCTGCATAGGTCTCTGCTTGCAGCAACCAAACCCTGTTCTCTGGCTCTGAACAGAAGTGAGGTGCACGTAAGAACTGAAGAAAATGGCAGGGCTTCTTTTGTCAGACTTTTCATCTATGGGATGTGATCTAGGAGTCAGCATAAGACCCCTAAGCTGTCTCAAATCAAACACAAATAAAATTGACTCAAGTCGCAGTTCTCCAAGCCAATGGAGGGAGGGAGGAGCAAGATTCAAAATCCTGGCCAGCTGGAAGAACACATATTTTTGCTTTGTATTATATTATATTATTCCTTCTAGCACCTTTATCTTTCTTCTTGTGTTCTCCTTTTCATGCATCCAGGAAGAGGTAACAGAAACCCAGCATAGAACAGAAGACACTGGCCAATGTTAAAATTTGCCTCCAAAATGGACAGTTGTAAAAGGCCTGTGGTAAAACCCATGACAGCCTGCCCCTTACCGTGGGCCGTATAAGAGAATTTCCCTCCTAAAATTTATCATAGCTTTCCTGACCTGTAACGTTATATCTAGAGAAGCAGAAATCAAGAGCCATCAGAAGAGGTTAAAAAAAAGACCAACAGTTGTGCAGAGACCGATGCACAGAGTTGTCTGGGGTCAGGGGATGCTGGGGGAGAGGAGTGAAGATGGCCACTCAGTGGTACTGGTGGTGCTGGGGTGTGTGGGGTTTCAGGTGGAGGAACAGAGGCCCTTTGTGGGGGGCACCCCCCTGCCTGGATCTCCCTGCCACCGCCTGCCCACCACTCACACATCCCACACCCAGCTCTCATCGCACACCTTAGCCACAGCCCAGCGGAGGTGACACCGCCCTGCCCGCTGCCTTTGCTCTGGGAAGGGTGACTGTGCCTATTTCACAGATGAGGTAGCAAAGTCTAGGGGCTCATTGACCAACCCGCAAGGCTTGGTCTGAAGGCCTGCTTTGGTTCTTTGGTGTCGCAGGCACCTCCTTCAGGAAGTCTCTACCCACGACCACCAGCTCTAGGCTCAGCAAAGCCATTTCCTTCGGCGGATGACCGCAGGGCTCTGTTAGGGGTTTTGCACAGACTGCCACTTGCATGTTGCTGGGCCTCGGAGATTCTGAGTCTTAGACTCCTGCTCTGGGCCTGGTTCCCCATACCCTCTATATGGAAGAGCTTGGACTCTTGGGCCAGAGCTCCTCCAGAGGGTCGCAGGAAGCTGGGAGCTTCCCTAAGAGCTGTCTTTGTCTCTCCGCCTCTCACTCCGGCAGTGGGTTCAGAGATAGGGTGTCAGCAGTGGGAATTGTGAGGTGGGAGCCTTGAGGGAGGAAGCCTGGGACCAGGCTCCAGGGAAAGTTCTGGAAGCAGAGGGTGGCTCGAGGGGGCACCTCCTACCTTGACCTTCTCCCCAGTCAGGAATTCCATCTCGCACTCCTCCCCCAAGGTGAACTCGTTCTGGATCACTTTGGAGCCGGTGACGATGGTGAACTTGAAGTGGTTCCCGTTATGCACGATTTCTGACACCCCCTTGATGTCCTTCCCCTTCTGGATGAGGTCATCAGGCATACCTGGTGGAAAGCACTGGAAGTTTAGAGGTGGGCAGAGGTGGGAGCTGCAAGGTCACAAGAGAAACTCCGTGATGTGGAGGGGGAGGGGAGATGCCATGTTTTCCCGGAGGCCCCAGCACTTTCTGGAGTCCTGTGAGCAATGTGGGTTTTGACCTCTGAAAGGGAAGGTCAGTGGCCTGATCCCATGAACCTGCTATCTTGCCAGTTGGTTTATAAAAAAAAAACACACCCCTCTGCCCAGGGGAAGCTTTTCTCGGCTGAGCACCTGCTTCTCACTTGCTCTCCCTCCTCATTCCTACTTTAAAGCCTTCAGACTTTGCTCTTTTGGGTGTAAAGCATTTTGTCCTCCACATTCAGGGGACCATCCAGCTTGTCTCCCAAGCCAGGTCCCCCCGAGAGTGGAAGGGAGCTCTGTATAATTATGCCGGAACGGCAAGCACACACCAGGACTGTGCCTGGCAAACCCATGTCCCCCTATCCTTACCTCCGCCTCTGCCATTGAGGCTCTTGAGGAAGATGGACCAGGAGTCCCTTGCCCGGGGACAGAGCTTTACGAATTTCAGAGCATGTCTATGTTGTTACATGAATTGAGCTTCATGAAAACCAGGTGCATTGACAGCGGTGGGGAGGGTCCTGTTGCCCAGGTGAGGGATGCAGGACACAGAGAGGTGGCATGACGTGCCCTACAGGAGAAGGTCCTAGCTCTCAGCTTCCCCGAAGCTCCTCCCCTCTTTGTCTTTGCTGTCTTCCCCACCTTCTCCTCTCAGCACCCTTCCTTGTCCCCCTGCCCCTTTGCTCCCTCCCCCTGGAGGACGCTCCCTTCCCCCAGCCCCGCAGGGGACACCTGCTCATCTTCCAAGGCTCAGCCAAGGCTTCCTCCCAAGGCTTCCCTTGATGCCCTCCCAGGACCACCACATCCTCCTGTAAGTGACCCGGTGGGGTGGGGGGAAGGGATTTAAAATGTGTCTCCGGGAACTAGTGCCGGCTTCAAATCCCAGCTCAGTTTGGGATTACTACCTGTGTGACCCCGGTTGGGATTACTTCACCTTTCAAGGCCTCAATTGCCTCAATTATAAAATGGGAAAAATAATAGTATCCAACTCAGAGTTTTTTGGTGAGGCATTAACAGGATGTTGCCTGTCTAGGGCTTAACATGGGCCCTGATGCTGAGTCAGCACTCAGGACACGTTAGCGTATGCTTGATTGCATTTATTTCTTCTCTTTTTCTCTAAATTGTGACCTTGGAAACGTGGCTCATTGTTACCTGTCCCCGTGGTATCTGCCCAGCACAGCACTCATCCCAGCGTGCGGTTGGCCTTGAATCAAAGTTTGTTAGAAGAATGAATAAATGGGGCTTCCCTGGTGGTGCCGTGGTTAAGAATCCGCCTGTTGGGGGCTTCCCTGGTGGCGCGGTGGTTGAGAATCTGCCTGCTAATGCAGGGGACACGAGTTCGAGCCCTGGTCTGGGAGGATCCCACATGCCGCAGAGCAACTGGGCCCGTGAGCCACAACTACTGAGCCTGCGCGTCTGGATCCTGTGCTCCGCAACAAAGAGAGGCCTCGACAGTGAGAGGCCCACGCACCGCAATGAAGAGTGGCCCCCGCTTGTCGCAACTGGAGAAAGCCCTCGCACAGAAACGAAGACCCAACACAGCAAAAATAAATAAATAAACAAATAAATTTATATATAAAAAAAAGAATGAATAAATGAATGAACGAGTGAATGAACAGGGTCACACAATGAGGTACCAGCAGAGGTGGCTTCAATCCAGATCAGACCCTAGTTCAGCGCTCTTTCCACTTGCCTAAGGCGTGGAGGAATAGCATGAGCTTCGAAAGTAACAGAACAGGACCCCTGGTCTGTGTAAAGATTGGACCACTCCTCCCATCCAGATGTCAGGACCCCAAAGGGCCACCACATGTAGGACCAGACCGTCATGGCCATGGCCCACAGCCTTGGCCCAGCACTCACCGACTGCCTTCATGAAGGCCTCAAAGTTTTCCTGGCTCTGCAGTTGGTACTTGCCGGAGAAGTTCATGGTGGCGACAAAGCTCCCTTCACAGCTGAGACAACAGCTCTGCTGGCAGGGCTGCCAGCGTGGGCTGATTTATAGGGGGCTCCTTCCCCTTCAGATGTAGGCCATAGGTCAGCCGCTGTCGACTCCTTTATGGCCAGGTTCAAACATTAACTCCTGAGAGCAATGGTCAACGATCAGAAAAAACCAGGTTGGGCACAGCAGTGATTTGCTCCAATTCAGCAAAACTTGATGAGTGCCAATCAGGTGCAAAGCCCGATGACCCCGCAGGCTTTAAGGTGTTGCTCTCCCATGAAATGTGTGTGTGCGTGTATGTGTATGCATACATACCTACACACGCATATATGTGCGTATGTATACATATATACGTGGAGATGTGTATGTGTGGATCTAGACTTAGACACTCAGAAAAATACCAAAGAATCCCTTTAATCTCAAAATCTCACCTTAGTTACCTTATGATCTCTTCTCATCTTTGTCATCACACTAAGTTAATTTTTACCAAGTTATCAGTCCCTAGAGCTGCTTTGTATTCTGGGAATTCCTCACAGGCTCCTCCACAGTCCAAATCAATCTCCTTTTGGGGACTTTCCTGGTGATGCAGTGGTTAAGAATCCGCCTGCCAATGCAGGGGACATGGGTTCGAGCCCTGGTCTGGGAAGATCCCATATGCTGCGGAGCAACTAAGCCCGGGCGCCACAACTACTGAACCTGCGCTCTAGGGCCCGTGAGCCACAACTACAGAGCCTGTGAGCCACAACTACTGAGCCTGCGTGCCACAACTACTGAAGCCTGCATGTCTAGAGCCTGTGTTCTGATACAAGAGAAGCCACTGCAATGAGAAGCCCGCTCGCTGCAACTAGAGAAAGCCCGCGAGCAGCAAGGAAGACCCAAAACAACCAAAAAAAAAAAAAAATCTCCTTTTGGAGGTGTGAAAGGGTACCTTTAAACCAGGTGTGTGGAGATTAAAATGCAATTCATTAGGCAGGGACAAGATAGGGGAAGGAAGAAGGTAGGACCTGTTGGACCCTCTGAACCTGTCGGGGCGCTCATGCCTCTGTGTTGGCTTTCACGGGGCTCCCCCTGCCGCTCTGTTCTTCTCCCCCTGGTAGCCTCCTCCATGAATCCTCTGGGCTCAGAGAACACTTGGCAAGTACCTATACTGTCATTCCTACTGGGATACTTTCTCTCTGCCTTTTTGTCCACTGCACTTCTGCCTTGGTATTCCCAATACTGGCACGTAGTAGATGTCCAATTAATGATGAGTCAGCAAATAAAAACGCCAGCAGATAACGAGGCCACGGTGTTTCTCGTTAAACAAAAACGAGAGATACAGAGTAGTCAGACTGGAATGGCCCCTCGAACCACTGAATCACTAGGGCTGGGCAGCCAGGAGATTAGTGTATGTGTATGTGTGTGTGTGTGTGTGTGTGTGTGTGTGTAAGAGAGAGAGAAAATGACAGGATAAGGGAGGGGGTGGTGAGGGAGCCCGGGGTCTGTGTTCAGTGAGACTGAGCTGATGAGGCAGCAGGGCTGTTCTGGGCAGGAGACTGAGAGAGAGACATCAGTTGCCTCTTCTTTCTCCCTCCTGGATGATGGGGGAGGAGAGAGAACAGTGCAGCAGGCAGAAAGGAGAGGGGCCAGCAAGAGGGTGTGGGGTGACCCAACCACTGAGGCATCCCCAGGGGCAGGGAGGCAGGCAGGCTTCTAGGAAGGCTGGTGTTGAATTTGAAACTGCCAAGTGAATCCCCATCCATCTTTCTTCAGTTCTCTCCCCAACTACTTCCATGCTTCAGTAAAGCATAACCCATGAATCAAGAGATGTGCAAGAGGAAAACGATGGGCTGAGTTTCATTTCTGGGTTGATGTAATGGAGCCAAGACAGCACACTGAAAACAGTACCAGGAAGCCAAGTGGCCATGGGGTGCATTTTCCCCAGGGATCCCCCTAAATCCTAGGTTGGGCTTTAGAGGAATTCAAACTAAGTTTGTCCAAATCCTAGAGTACCATCTAATCCCTGCTGGCATCTGGGTTACGTAGGGTAACCCACTGGCTAATAGCTGACTGTGTGTCTGCCTAACGACTGTGCGCTGGTTGAGCCCCGGGCTAAATTCAAGTTATACCTGAGACACCCCGCAACCCCTCCCCGCCATCAGGTGCTCTATTTGGGAGGATTTACTGGCAGTGCCCTGGACACACCACACTCTCTCATGCAGCCACTGCCTGCCCAGCACCCCTCCTCGGGTAAAGGGATGCCTGGCATATAAATTCCACATCCAGACCCTCTCCCCTTGACCATGGATGTCAAATGACACGACCCACCGTGCTGCTCATTGGGCTCTAAGGTGGATAGGCGGACAGAGCATCATAAAAGTTTCTCCATAGGGCAGGACAGCACCAATCCCAGAGGCCTCTCAGGAAGCCTGGACGCTTTTCTGGTGTCCGAGGAAGAGCAGCACCTGTGAACTGACTCCCTGCGGACCCCGCTGCCTGCCCCGCCCTCCCTGCCTCTCCGTCCAGGCAGTGCCCGGCGTGACCAACTCAGAGGCTGGTCTCGGGGCTAGCACAGCCGCTGGAGACCTGACAGCTCCCATGGCAAAGGGGCAGCCTCCTCTTGGCTAGACTGTGTGGTGTGTGTGTGTGTGTGTGTGTGTGTGTGTGAGAGAGAGAGAGAGAGAGAGAGAGAGAGAGAGAGAGTCTTGAAGTCACAGAAATTAGTGGCCATTTCAAAATTTAACACTTGTACATACTTTTCCATAAAATTAAAAGAGGGTAATGACATCTCCCGCCCACAAGCTAAGTAAACACAAGAAGAGATAAGCCTAATTGCCATGACAAAGTTCAAGTGGCTTTCAAGAAAGAAAGAATCCCACTTCATGGGCCCAGCTTCTGACTTTTGTCCACCCGCAGACTCCAGCCCCCTCCAAGCCCCACCAGACATCTCCTCTCCTCACTTTCCCTACTCAGAGGAGCAACGTGGAGGCGTGGGAGGGGTGACAGCCTCTTGGTAGCCAGGATATGACTGCTATTTATTTGAGGCCAGGCACCTCTGCACTTGGATCTGATCCCAGGATGTCTGCAGTGCCAGCTTCCCCACTTCCTGGGTGTTTCAGGAGATGCCATGTACCTCACTAGAGGCAGGGCTGCAAGAGGGGAAGGACTTGAGTTTGGGCCCAGCTCTTCTCGCTAACAGACGTGTGACCCTGGACAAATCATTCAACCTCACTGGGCCTCCACTTCCTTATCTACTAAATGGTCCTGACATTCTCTGCCTTGTGAAAGCCCTGTGTCAATCCAAGTCCTTCAGGAAAGTGAAGTCAGAGGGGATCAGAGCGCTTTGCATCTGCTTGTGTCAGGTGTCCAGAGGTATCTCCAGCCCAGGGCCAACTTTTATGTTTATCTCCTGACTTGGAGACAAGCTTCCTTCCCATCTCCCTGGGCCAGTGGTAATGTCTCCAGGTGCCCCAGCCTCAGCTCACTGCTTACTTCTCTGACTTACAATTCCTATGGTGCTCCTGGCATCTGGGGATTTTTCTTTCTTTCCTGAGACCTCAGCTGTACATCGGAAAAGCCGTTATGGTTCAAGCTGCACATTTGATGTGTCCTGAGGGAAGAATTTGTATCAGCTTCGCTGGCTGTGTCATCAGTCCTGCAAGTCCTGTGTTTTTATCATGTGCTGTTTCAAATCTTTTTGGTGGGGGGACTTCCCTGGTGGTGCAGTGGATAAGACTCTGCGTTCCCAATGCAGGGAGCCTGGGTTCGATCCCTGGACAGGGAACTAGATCCCACATGTATGCTGCAACTAAGAGTTCGCATGCCACAACTAAGGAGGCTGCATGCCGCGGCTAAGGAGCCCACATGCTGCAGCTAAGGAGCCGGCGAGCTGCAACTAAAGGAGCCCTGGAGCCGCAACTAAGGAGCCTGTGAGCTGTAACTAAGGAGCCCACTTGCTGCAACTAAGACCTGGTGCAACCAAATAAATAAATAAATATTAAAAAAATATTTTCGGTGGAATTTCAGGATATACATCCTTTGATGAAAACTTTTAAAAGACATTCTTAAGCCTTGCTTTTCATATGCCTATTCTGTCTCTTCAATCATTGTAAATTCCTTTAAGAATCCCCCCTATAAAAACTGTCCGGTACCTAGAATGGGATCTGCCTTAAAACCACTCAATGTCCTTGGCCTTTTAGAGGTCTGCCTCCTTGAAGAAGCCACGGGGGGACAAAAGGTCAAATATGCCAAACAAGAATTGTGGGCTGTGGTTTGCCCTGTAAAGGGAATCACACTTACACAGACTATACTGAAAAGCGTATTCAACAAAATTTCCCTTTACACCATAACTTTTAGGAATATCCCTATTGTGTAAAGTGAGACTTTCCTGTGATTTCCTTTGGGCCCCCCAGTGAGTTCTCCTTTACTGTGACACGGTAGAGTAGAAAATCCTGTGGATTACGTGGCAGGTAGTGGCACTAACTTGAGGGCTGATGTAATCAAGGAAGAACTCAAAACTTATCTGCAAGGCTGGTCCATAAGTCTCCTGTGTCAGCTGTAAAAGCTAATCATGTTTGCTTGTCCTGTGTCCCTGTGTCCTTATGTTCCTTGCCCTCTGAGGGTTGGAGGCTTCCAGTTGGCTTCAAAGTCAGCCTGGCACTTCCAAGAGAAATCTCTCTCCAGCAACCCTTGGCCAGCTAGCGACCCCGACCCTGCAGCCCTGCATTCTCTCTGCCTTAGAGTCGTGAATCATCAGCGCTTTAGAGCCAGAATGATCACTCCACTGACATCCCTCAAGGCTCAGCTCCACAGTCCCTCTCCACTAGCCCTCCTGGGGGTTCTGTTGCTCTAGATTGACATCCCCAATCGTCACTTCTATTTGATTCCATGAATTCTATTACATTAAGAGTGATAAAATGTAGCTTCTACTAATTGACTACTAAGTAGGTGCTTTCTCTGAAAATTCTTCCTGAATTCTCAAAGCAATACTCTAAGGTAAGCATTATTATCCCCATTTTTCAGGAGAGAAAACTAAGGTAAGAAGAGGTTAGTAATGGCTACCCAAATAAGAAGTTGCCAAATAGGAGCTTGAACCCCGTCTGCTGGACCCAAAGCTTATGGTTTTGACTTTTGTTTTTTCCAGATTATAATTTTTAAAGGTATATCTTGGTTATTCTGATGAAAATTCTTCTAAACCAGAGCTTAGCATTACACTCTCCATGGAGCACGGGTCTAGAAAATGTTGACAAGACAATAGTCCAGGTGCTATTGACCTCTTGAGTCATTGATGGTTGGGTTACTGTTGGCTTAGAAATGTCCTGTTACTCTAGGTCAAATAACTGGACAGTCCACGTGCATGAAGACTGATTTTGAAGAAATGAAAGGTCCTGAAGTGGCTTCTGAGCCCTTGTCCAGTAGAGGTGCCGTGCAAAGCATGTTTTATTGAATTCTAATTCCTTAAAGCTAGTATCTGCTGTTCTTCCTGTATTGGATTTACTGGAATATCCAATTTGGGCCACTCTGTAAGCACTCACCTGGTGCTTCATGGTGATTGCATGCATCATTCTGTTTCCTCCTCCAGGGTAGACTTTCCCCAGCCTCGGATCCCACCAAAGCCACAGGCATCAGATAATTCATCTTCTTCTTGACTATTCACTCAACAAGCAATACTCTGACCTGCTGTGTGAAGTTCCTGCAGGGGTTATATTTTGAATCTACAAAGGAACTCCCTGTCTGGTAAGGAGCATGAAGAGAGTCAAAGTTGCCCTTTGAATAGCATGAAGTTTAAATAATACTTCAAAATGTAGGGGATGATTGAATTAAGAGTAAGAAGTAATTTTTTAAAATATATTTATTTATTTATTTTATTTTTATTTGGTTGCACTGGGTCTTAGTTACGGCAGGCGGGCTCCTTAGTTGTGACATGCATGTGGGATTGCGTTGCCTGACCAGGGATCGAACCCAGGCTCCATGTATTGGGAGCACGGCGTCTTAACCACTGCGTCAGCAGAGAAGTCCCGAGAAGGGATTTTCTGGTCAGGGAAGGAATCAGGATAGTTTCATGAATAGAGAACAAAAAAATATACTGTTGTTGAAGAAAGGCATGTCATTTGGGGAGGAAGGATAGAGAGGAGGATGGAAGAGTCTGTGTAGCAGAACCGGAGATGGGAGCTGGAGAGGGAGGCCACAACCAGATGGTGATGGGGAGGCTGGACTGTATTCCCTAGCCTATAGTTTCCCAAAATGGGGTATATATCAATACAAGAGATGATTTTAGATGGGATATAGATGGACAATTTACATATTAATAGTTTTGCACTTAGTCGAACATGTGTTAGAAAAATATACATCAACTTATGACCTCATGAATATTATTGCCTTGGATAAGGTCAGGTTGTTTTTTTTAAGGAGGCATTTAGAGAAAAATAGTACATAAGTAATAGTACAGGAGTCCAGGATGGAGAACAGATATTACCCTAGGTATTTCAAATGCAGGAATTGAATATGGGTGATTGGTTACCAAGGTGATGGAAGAGCTGGAAGAGCAAAAGGGAATTCGAAGCTGCCGATGCCTCTGGGCTGGAACCCAGGGGTCTACACCTGGTTCTACAATGTTGGAAGTTGCTGGTACCTTCAGTTCTGGATCCACCTTGACCAGGCTGCTGGAATCTAGAGCCACTGCAATCCTGCTGCCACAGCAGCAACCACGAGAACTTCAAGTAACTGCTGCAGAAGGAAGAGTGTCTCCTCCTACTGATTTCCAGTTGCGCTCTGGTTGGGTGATTGCCATACCCTACGTCCTAACAGAAAAGCAGCTGGCAAAGGAGTTCAGAAAATATTATTTGTAGACTCCAGCACCCAAACACAGAGCCGAGTGGTGAAGTGGGGGGAAGGGGCCAGGAGACATAGGCAAAAAAAAAAAAAAAAAATTCCGGGCACAGGACATAAGGAGATGTGACAGCAATAAAGTAGGGAAGCTGATATACTAGTGACAAAATGTTAGATATTGCTATGCTAGGTGATGGAAAGTCAGCCAAAGTTCTTAATCAGAGGAATGATAATCAGATTTGTGATTTTGGAAGATTACTCTCTAGGTAGCATGAAAGACGGGCTGGATGGAGAGAGAGATGGAGGTGGAGAAATTGGTTAGGAAACTCCTGCAAAAATTCTGGCAGGACAGGAGAGGAGCTGAACTTGGAAGGAGGTGAGAGTGTATGAATTGGAGAGCTATTCTGTGATTGTAACTGAGAACATTTGGGGATCCATTAAAGGTGGGTGGGAGGGAATGGGAGGAGTTGAAGATGCTCCTGGAAGCCCCAGTTTGGGTTACCATGGCGATGTTAACATCATCCACACAGGTGGGAGATGTAGGGAGAAGACAGTCATCCTTTCCCCTTCCCTTTCCCCTCCGCCTAGCTGGAAGTATTTCCTCCTCACTCTGAACTCTAGTCACTATGCCTCTCTTACTGTTTGTACCACTCTATCTTACAACCTCTCCTAGTTTTATGTCTTCTTTTCCCTCTGATGACAAGGTGCTCAGTAGCAGGGTACAAGTATACATCTTTGTCTCCGCTACTGGGCTTTCATGGTCCCTGGCACAGAGTCAGGGTCAGTAAATGTTTGATGAAAGAAGCAATGGCTGTAATAATGTAAAGATGGCTATTTGTGTACCTGGGTGCCATGCTTTCTCCTCTCCTCCCCACCCTTCCTCAATTCCTACTAGATTCTTTGTTCATAGCCACATGTCCATGGTGCCTTTAAAATCCCAAGGGCAAAACCCAACATCTATATCAACAACTTAACAGAAACAGCCAAAGCCAGATGAAAGGTCTTTAGCAGAATTCATTCAGGCTGCATTGTCCGCTGTGTCAGGCTCCCCTACCTGATAGTATTCCCTGGTTTCATATATGTATTATGGGCTCAGTAAATCCTGATTAAACTTTAAAATGTAGTCCCTTCTCACTTCAAGGGTCTGTGGCCTGGAATATCCTTAACCCAGAAATCTGAACTTATTTGGTTCTTGAAGGAATAGCCTCCACATTGATATTCTCTCTGTAGTGTTATTTAATATAATCCTCCCTCCCCAGAAAAGGGGATGGGGAGAGGATAATCAAAATATCCACCAGTACAGAATTGATTACGTAGATTATGGTCCATCTGTGACTTGAATTCCTGTGTAGCCATGAACAAGAGTGAATAAATTCTGTTCTGGAAATATTTTCAAAGATGTATTGTTAAGGTAATAAAAGGTAGTTATAGAAAAAATGTATAAGATGATTTCACTTAAATTTTAGAATCCTAATAACCTTGGTTATACATGTACATGCACCCACATGTGTGTCGAGAAAGTCTGGAATGAATTGTCCATCCCAGACAGTTCACAGTGGTGACCTCTAAAGAAAGCAGTGGGAAGGGAGAGAGCAGTGGAAAGGTACTTTTTACTTATTTTTATTTGTTTTTATTTATTGTCTGATTAACAACCAGTCAATCGATTGACTGATCAACTGAATAAAATGAGACAGTCATTGCCATGTGAGAAATACTCAGTTCAGTCTTTCCCTCTGTAGAGAAGGAGGTCCTGGCTGCCGCCCGTGGCAATGAGAACAGCTGATGCCCAGTCACTCCCAGATCTAGACCACAGCCGGTGTCTTCCTAGACTCACAGGTGCACTGCTGCAGGGTCAGCCGGTTCCTCCAGCGTGTTCTTGGCTGTTACAGCTACACATGGCTAATACTGAACACTCACTGTTACGAAGCACGTTTATATGAATTATCCCATTTACACAATACATTAAAACCTATTTTAGAGACGAGTGCTCTGAGGCAGAGAGGAGTAAAGAAACTTATTCAAGCTCTCCCAGGGGAGAATAGAGAAGCCAGGATTCAAACCCATGGAGCCATCCCTGACAATGACATGGATGAGTCTGGACCCATCCCTATCAATGACATCAGTGCAAGATGGGAAGTCAGATTTGATAATATTTCCCAGGCACATCATGATCCACAGGGATTTATACTCACCAAATGTGTAGGAAATGTGTCTGGAAGTCAGAGAAGATGGATCCATTCATGTCAAAACCATTCTGATCTCCTTATTAATACTGGACCTAGGAGTGACTCCACTTAGGAGAAACCACTGTCACACCTTCATCAGGATGTTTCCCACAAATGTGTAAACTCTCTAAACTGCTTCATAATAAATGGTATCCCATCAAATGCCCTGTAGAGTTTTTGAGCCTGCCAAGATCTCAAAGAGCGGTAGGTTCCAAGAAGTAACCCCGAGCTATTTTGCAGCACCACCAACAGGTACCAGGATACCCAAGGCTCCGTTCAGTCTGAGGCTAAAGGGGAAATCTTGGGGCTCCCTGAACTATCATCTCTCCCCTCATGCTTCAAACTCTGGTTGAATTATTAAAATTTTGAATATTGTGGGATTTTGACTCAGCAGTAAAGTTCTCTCAAAACACAAAACGGTAAAATTTCTACTGCTTACTTTCAGTCTATGGATCTGTGATTGGGAGGATTTCAACTTTTAGGAAACAGTAATCATAATATTAAATTAGAGGTACAATGATAAAATCAGACATGAAGCTTTTGGGTTTGTAATGACATTTTTATTTCTGTTTTGTTTATTACTTGTAAGTTTCTTGAGGGCAGGGACTGTATTTTTATGTGCATCTTTGGAGCTTTGCAAAGTTGCTGAGGGTAGAAGACACTCAGGACATGCTTGTTGAATGGCTGAGTGAACAGATAAGAACAAAACAAGTGCTTCAAATTTTGCCTGCAAACAACTCTTTCTAGCATTTGAGTCCTGGTAAGATCCTTGATTACACAGGGGAACAATGCCTTGCACAGAGTGAAGATGAGAGGGTAAGTAGAGCTCTGTGAGAAAGGGCCTGGAGTCTGTTTAGCAATATCCTTATAAGCATTTCATAGAAACTCTAAAGCCCACTAACCTTAGAAAGTAGTGCAGGAAGAACAGTGTTCCATGACACAGGCAGAGCTCACAAAATGCACATCGTCCATTGAAAGCAGGAGTGAGACCAGTCCCTCCATCTGCCGATAGGTGTGTGTATGTGGGTGGGTGTGTGCGTGTGCGTGCATTTTTTTTTTAATTAATTAATTAATTATTTTTAGCTGTGTTGGGTGTTCGTTGCTGTGCATGGGCTTTTCTCTAGTTGCCGCGACAGGGGGCTACTCGTTGTGGTGCACGGGCTTCTCATTGCGGTGGCTTCTCTTGTTGCGGAGCACGGGCTCTAAGCGCACCGGCTTCAGTAGTTGTGGCTTGTGGACTCTAGAGCACAGACTCAGTAGTTGTGGCACACGGGCTTAGTTGCTCCGCGGAATGTGGGATCTTCCTCCACTAGGGATCGAACCCGTGTCCCTTGCATTGGCAGGCGGATTCTTAACCACTGCGCCACCAGGGAAGTCCAGGGGGGTGCATTTTAAATCACAAGTCCAGCTCTGACCCAAATCCCTCCTTTGACCAAGCTTTTGCCAATTTGGTTAAATTTCAACTAAATATTTGACAGAACGACTTCTCTGTAAGTCACGGCATTGAGGTCTGTCAGCCTTCTTTGGCTGTCTTTGCTGAAAATAGCTCTTATGGGAGCTGTTCTCCAAGGTAAGTACAAAGCTCTCCAAGGAAACCCTGGTGTCCTGAGAAAGGGCAGGATTAGCCATGATAAGTAGGATTCAAACTGTTTTTTGTTTTTTTTTCCACAAAGATGTGTGGATCAAGATTCGACTAGTCAAGTGACTCCTTTCCCAAATAGGCCCAGTGGACAGACTCTTGACCCTGGTTTTGGTTGATGTTTTTCATTATAACTAGGGAGACTGATTCAAAGAAACTCCAAGTTTCCAAAGGCTAGGATAAAATGCCGAATTTTATCCTGCACAGCATAGCTTATAAGACTTACTTATTCCCAACCACCTTTTGGGCAGACATGGTGTACACTGCAACTCCCATTTCACCAGAGAGAAAACTGAGACTCAGAGAGGGAAAGCATCTTGTCTGAGGCCACACAGCAGAGAAAGCAGACCTTCTGAGAGCAATCCTCAAACTGTCTCCGCTATGCCAAGGAAGCCTCCCTTCACGTTTTCATCCTACATGCAAAGCGAGGTTTGTATTTTAATGAAGTATTTGTACTCAGAATTTGGAAATTGCTCTTTTAGTTCATTACTAGTAAGTTTGGTTACTAGACCAGAGAACCAGAGAAATCAATGTCTTGCACATTGCAGGTGCTAAATAACTATAGAATGAATGAATGAGGTTGTAATTCTGTCTCAGAAGCCCTCTGCTGCACCAGCAGAGACCCCTGGCCTTTCCTATTAGCTCACTCAGGCCCAGGCTGAGCCCAGGCAGGAGCTGCCTGGGGAGGGGTGGGCTTCTTTGCTCTCAGAGTCTGGGTGCACCCCAGTCACCGTCGCTTCTCAGCCACTGAGCCTCACTGGGCTGGAGCTCTTGGTGCTGTGCTGAGTGCCAGGCCCCTGCCCTGCTCTCCAGCACTGAGCCTCTACGGTGGCAAGTGGTTTTCAACCTTGTTTTCTGAGTCTGCACACAAGCGGCCCACACCACCCTGCCCTGTTTCTAGCTAAGCCACCCTTTTTTCCCACCCTCCGGAGAGCGCATCAGGAGCAAGTGATGGGCGTCACATAACAGAGAAAGAAGTTTGAATCCATGTTACACAAGAGGGAGTGCGAGAGAGGAGAAAAAAGGAAATTATCAACAAACTTCTGTACTTCATTAGTAAAGCGTAACCCGTGGCACTACTGGGCAAGGCTCTGTGGATGAGGTGGAATACGGTTGCTGGAGGATCCCCAGAGCATGCTGGGATCTCTCCAGGGGGCTCCCAGGATGGCTTCTCCATCCCCTTTGGAAAGACCCCTTCTTGACCCTTGAGTTGCCTACTATTCTCTCCATTCAAGTCTATCAGCAATCACACACCTTGGCCTTGATCCTGGCATCCAGAGACCCCTCTGGCACTCAAGTGGGTGTAATAAGACTGCCTCACATTGTACTTTGAACCATTCACAGACTGAAACTGTCATGTATGGTTTATTGCTGCCAGTCACCTTCTGTGTGTCTTGGGGAGGGTCCTGGCCTCCGCTCTCCGCTCTCAGTCTCTTCAGTGAGCATAAGAAATTGTTACTGAACCAAAACTTGGGTCCACTTGCTCTGTGCAGTAAAGCTAATCTACTGACACCGGGTTGCGGTGAAGACAAATGCAGTGTTTGTTGCAGGGTGTCATACAAGGAGTCTGGGACAGCTAATGCTCAAAATGCCCGAGCTCCCCAATGGGTTTCAGCAAAACTTTTTTTTTTTTTTTTTTTGCGGTACGCGGGCCTCTCACTGCTGCGGCCTCTCCCGTTGCGGAGCACAGGCTCCGGACACGCAGGCTCAGTGGCCATGGCTCACGGGCCCAGCAGCTCTGCGGCATGTGGGATTCTCCCAGACCGGGGCACAAACCCGTGTCCCCTGCATCGGCAGGCGGACTCTCAACCACTGCGCCACCAGGGAAGCCCTGCCATGCTTATCGATGCAGCAGACACTTTGGGTGGATTCCTAACATCCATCTCCACCCACTTCCTTGCTAACAAAGCTCCAACCTTGTTCAGGTGGTGTTGTGTTTTCTCCTACTTGCAGTTCTGGGCCTGTATGATAAATCATGTACTTTTTGTATCTATGTCTATATCAATCTAGAGAGAAGTGTCATCTTTATAACATCAAGTCATCTCATTAAGCACACGTCTTTTTTTTTTTTTTTTTTTGGCTGCACTGTGTGGCTTGTGGGATCTTAGTTCCTTGACCAGGGATTGAACCCAGGCCCTGGCAGTGAAAGCACCGAGTCCTAACCACTGGACCACCAGGGAATTCCCAAGTGCACATCCTCTTACATTCTTTCAGTAGGGTTCAAAAATTTCCCCACATAGGTGTCATGTGTTTTACAAAGTTAATTCCTAGATATTTTATAGGTTTTGCTGATATTATAGGTGCTATCTTATTTCCTCATTGATTACTCCTGATAGAGAGAATTTATTATTTTAATTAATTAATTAATTAGGTTGATAGAAATCAACCTTGCTGAACTATTTTATACTAGGAGATTATTTTAACAGTTTTAAATGTACTATTTGGTAAGTTTGATGTATGTATGAGCCCCTAAAACCATCACCACAATCAAGGTAATAAACCTATTCATCACAGTCTAAAGTGTCCTTATGCCCCACTATAATTCTTCCCTCCCACACCTTACCGCCTAAGTACCCTTATCCCTGAGTAACCTCTGATCTCCTATCTGTCACGATGGATTAGTTTGAGATTTCTAAAATTTTATATAAATGAAATCATATCATATATACTCTTTTTTTTGTCTGACATTTCACTTAGCATAATTATCTTGTGATTCATCCATGTTTTCAATGGTTTATTACTGCTATTGCTGAGTAGTATTTCATGTATGGATATAATCTAGTTTATTTATTCATCAGTGATAGGTCATTTCCAGGTTTTGAGTGTGACAAGAAAACTACCATGAACATTTCTGTTCAAGTCTTTGTGTAGACATAGGCTTTCATTTATTTTGGATGGATATCTAGGAGTGGAATGTTTAGATTATATATGTAGGTGTATTTTTAGCTTTGTGAGAAACTGCCAAATTGTTGTTCCAAAGTGGTTGTGACTATTAATTTTGTGGGTCGACTTGGCTAGGCCACAGTACCCTGATATTTGGTACAATACCAGTCTATATGTTGCTATGAAGGTATTTTTAGAGGAGATTAACATTAAAATCAGTGGACTTTGAGCAAAGGAGAGGCTCCTCATAATGTGGATGAGCTTCATCTAATTAGTTGAATTTTCTAACATCTCATAGTATGTTTAGCTCCATATTTCAATTTTAAAAGAAAAAAGACTGAGGACCCGAAGAAAGAGTGAGTGCAAAAGATTTTAAGTTTCATTAGGTCCCATTTGTTTATTTTTATTTCCATTTCTCTAGGAGGTGGGTCAAAAAGGATCTTGCTGTGATTTATGTCATAGAGTGTTCTGCCTATGTTTTCCTCTAAGAGTTTGATAGTGTCTGGCCTTAATTTAGGTCTTTAATCCACTTTGAGTTTATTTTTTGTGTATGGTGTTAGGGAGTGTTCTAATTTCATTCTTTTACATGTAGCTGTCCAGTTTTCCCAGCACCACTTACTGAAGAGGCTGTCTTTTCTCCATTATATATTCTTGCCTCCTTTATCAAAGATAAGGTGACCATATGTGCATGGGTTTATCTCTGGGTTTTCTATCCTGTTCCATTGATCTATGTTTCTGTTTTTGTGCCAGTACCATAATGTCTTGATTATTGTAGTTTTGTAGTACAATCTGAAGTCCAGGAGCCTGATTCCTCCAGCTCCGTTTTTCTTTCTCAAGATTGCTTTGGCTGGGCTTCCCTGGTGGCGCAGTGGTTGAGAGTCCACCTGCCAATTCAGGGGACACTGGTTTGTGCCTTGGTCCGGGAAGATCCCACATGCCGCGGAGTGGCTGGGCCTGTGAGCCATGGCCGCTGAGCCTGTGTGTCCAGAGCCTGTGCTCTGCCACAGGAGGGGCCACAACAGTGAGAGGCCTGAGTACCGCAAAAAAAAAAAGATTGCTTTGGCTATTCGAGGTCTTTTGTGTTTCCACACAAATTTTGCAATTTTTTGTTCTAGTTCTGTGAAAAACACCATTGGCAGTTTGATAGGGATTGCACTGAATCTGTAGATCGCTTTGGGTAGTATAGTCGTTTTCACAGTGTTGATACTTCCAATCCAAGAACATGGTATATCTCTCCATCTGTTTGTATCATCTTGAATTTCTTTCATCAGTGTCTTATAGTTTTCTGCATACAGGTTTTTTGTCTCCTTAGGCAGGTTTATTCGTAGGTATTTTATTCTTTTTGTTGCAATGGTAAATGGGAGTGTTTCCTTAATTTCTCTTTCACATTTTTCATCATTAGTGTATAGGAATGCAGGAGATTTCTGTGCATTAATTTTGTATCCTGCTACTTCACCAAATTCACTGATTAACTCTAGTAGTTTTCTGGTAGCATCTTTATGATTCTTTATGTATAGTATCATGTCATCTGCAAACAGTGACAGCTTTACCTCTTCTTTTCTGATTTGGATTCCTTTTATTTCTTTTTCTTCTCTGATTGCTGTGGCTAAAACTTCCAAAACTATGTTGAATAATAGTGGTGAGAGTGGGAAACCTTGTCTTGTTCCTGATCTTAGTGGAAATGCTTTCAGTTTTTCACCATTGAGGACGATGTTGGCTGTGGGTTTGTCATATATGGCCTTTCTTATGTTGAGGTAAGTTCCCTCTATGCCTACTTTCTGGAGGATTTTTAACATAAATGGGTGTTGAATTTTGTCGAAAACTTTTTTTGCATCTACTGAGATGATCATATGGTTTTTCTCCTTCAATTTGTTAATATGGTTTATCACATTGATTGATTTGCATGTACTGAAGAATCCTTGCATTACCTGGATAAATCCCACTTGATCATGGTGTATGATCCTTTTAATGTGCTGTTGGATTCTGTCTGCTAGTATTTTGTTGAGGCTTTTTGCATCTATGTTCATCAGTGATACTGGCCTGTTGTTTTCTTTTTTTGTGACATCGTTGTCTGGTTTTGGTATCAGGGTGATGGTGGCCTTGTAGAATGCGTTTGGGAATGTTCCTCCCTCTGCTATATTATGGAAGAGTTTGAGAAGGATAGGTGTTAGCTCTTCCCTAAATGTTTGATAGAATTTGCCTGTGAAGCCATCTGATCCTGGGCTTTTGTTTGTTGGAAGATTTTTAATCACAGTCTCAATTTCAGTGCTTGTGATTGGTCTGTTTATATTTTCTATTTCTTCGTGGTTCAGTCTCAGAAGGTTGTGCTTTTCTAAGAATTTGTCCATTTCTTCCAGGTTGTCCATTTTATTGGCATCGTTGCTTGTAATAATCTCTCATGATTCTTTGTATTTCTGCAGTGTCAGTTGTTACTTCTCCTTTTTCATTTCTAATTCTATTGATTTGAGTCTTCTCCCTTTTTTTCTTGATGAGTCTGGCTAATGGTTTGTCAATTTTGTTTATCTTCTCAAAGAACCAGATTCTAGTTTTATTGATTTTTGCTATCGTTTCCTTCATTTCTTTTTCATTTATTTCTGATCTGATCTTTATGATTTCTTTCCTTCTGCCAACTTTGGGGTTTTTTTTGTTCTTCTTTCTTTAATTGAGTTAGGTGTAAGTTTAGGTTGTTTATATGAGATTTTTCTTGTTTCTTGAGGTGGGATTGTATTGCTATAAACTTCCCTCTTAGAACTGCTTTTGCTGCATCCTATAGGTTTTGGGTCATTTTGTTTTCATTGTCAAATGTCTCTAGGTATTTTTTGATCTCCTCTTTGATATCTTCAGTGATCTCTTGGTTATTTCATAGTGTATTGTTTAGCCTCCATTTGTTTGTATTTTTTATAGACTTTGTACTGTAATTGATATCTAGTCTCATAGCATCGTGGTCGGAAAAGATACTTGATACAATTTCAATTTTCTTAAATTTACCAAGACTTGATTTGTGACCCAAGATATGATGTATCCTGGAGACCGTTCCATGAGCACTTGAGAAGAAAGTGTATTCTGTTGTTTTTGGATGGAATGTCCTATAAATATCAATTAAGTCCATCTTGTTTAATGTATCATTTAAAGCTTGTGTTTCCTTATTTATTTTCATTTTGGATGATCTGTCCACTGGTGAAAGTGGGGTGTTAAAGTCCCCTATTATGACTGTGTTACTGTCGATTTCCCCTTTTATGGCTGTTAGCATTTGCCTTATGTATTGAGGTGCTCCTATGTTGGGTGCATAAATATTTACAATTGTTATATATTCTTCTTGGATTGATTCCTTGATCATTATGTAGTGTCCTTCTTTGTCTCTTGTAATAGTCTTTATTTTAAGTCTATTTTGTCTGATATTAGAATTGCTACTCCAGCTTTCTTTTGATTTCTCTTTGCATGGAACATATTTTTCCATCCCCTCACTTTCAGTCTGTATGTGTCCCTAGGTCTGAAGTGGGTCTCTTGTAGACGGCATATGTATAGGTCTTGTGTTTGTATCCATTCAGCCAGTCTATGCCTTTTGGTGGGAGCATTTAATCCATTGACATTTAAGGTAATTATCGATATGTATGTTCCTATTCCCATTTTCTTAATTGTTTTGGGTTTGTTATTGTAGGTCTTCCCCTTCTCTTGTGTTTCCTTCCTAGAGAAGTTCCTTTAGCATTTGTTGTAAAGCTGGTTTGGTGGTGCTGAATTCTCTTAGCTTTTGCTTATCTGTAAAGGTTTTAATTTCTCTGTCGAATCTGAATGAGATCCTTGCCGGGTAGAGGAATCTTGGTTGTAAGTTTTTCCCTTTCATCACTTTAAATATGTCCTGCCACTCCCTTCTGGCTTGCAGAGTTTCTGCTGAAAGCTGTTAACCTTATGGGGATTCCCTTGTATGTTATTTGTTGCTTTTCCCTTGCTGCTTTTAATATTTTTTCTTTGATTTTAATTTTTGACATTTTGATTAATATGTGTCTCGGCATGTTTCTCCTTGGATTTATCCTGTATGGGACTCTCTGTGCTTCCTGGACTTGATTGACTATTTCCTTTCCCATATTAGGGAAGTTTTCAACTATAGTCTCTTCAAATATTTTCTCAGTCCCTTTCTTTTTCTCTTCTGCTTCTGGGACCCCTATAATTAGAATGTTGGTGTGTTTAATGTTGTTCCAGAGATCTCTGATACTGTCCTCAATTCTTTTCATTGTTTTTTCTTTATTCTGCTCTGCAGTAGTTATTTCCACTATTTTATCTTCCAGGTCACTTATCCGTTCTTCTGTCTCAGGTATCCTGCTATTGATTCCTTCTAGAGAATTTTAAATTTCATTTATTGTGTTGTTCATCATTGTTTGTTTGCTCTTTACTTCTTCTAGGTCCTTGTTAAATGTTTCTTTTATTTTCTCCATTCTATTTCCAAGGTTTTGGATCATCTTTACTATCATTACTCTGAATTCTTTTTCAGGTAGACTGCCTATCTCCTCTATATTTATTTGGTCTGGGTTTTTTTTTATCTTGCTCCTTCATCTGCTGTGTATTTCTTTGTCTTCTCATTTTGTGTTTGGGGTCTCCTTTTTGCAGGCTGCAGGTTCGTAGTTCCCGTTGTTTTTGGTGTCTGCCCCCAGTGGCTAATGTTGGTTCAGTGGGTTGTGTAGGCTTCCTGGTGGAGGGGACTGGTGCCTGTGTTTTGGTGGATGAGACTAGATCTTGTCTTTCTGGTGGGCAGGACCATGTCCAGTGGTGTGTTTTGGGGTGTCTGTGACCTTATTATGATTTTAGGCAGCCTCTCTGCTAATGAGTGGGGTTGTGTTCCTGTCTTACTAGTTGTTTGGCATGGGGTGTCCAGCACTGGAGCTTGCTGGTTGTTGAGTGGAGCTGGGTCTTAGCACTGAGATGGAGATCTCTGGGAGAGCTCTTGCCGATAGATTCTACGTGGGGCCGGTAGGTCTCCAATGGATCAATGTCCTGAACTTGGCTCTCCCAGCTCAGAGGCTCAGTCCTGACACCCAACCAGAGCACCGACACCCTGTCAGCCACACAGCCATGTACACGGGGAATTTCTTGCCTTTTGGGAAGTCTGAGGTCTTCTGCCAGCATTCAGTAGGTGTTCTGTAGGAGTTGTTCCACATTTAGATGTATTTTTGATGTATTTGTGGGGAGGAAGGTGATCTCCACGTCTTACTCCTCCGCCACCTTGAAGGTCCCCCTCTCATTCCTTTTTTAGCTTTAGATATTATCAATGACTCATTATCATGGAAGATTAGGATCATGAGACTTATTTGGTGGTTTTCAGGTGTGCAGCTGGGCACACCTCTGTCGTCTTGCTGTCAGGGAATGCCCCAGACGTACCCCATATCACCTGCCACAGAAAGTCCAACCTCTCCTCACTGGGTGGAGAGTGGGCGGGACACTCAAAAGTGATAGAAGGTGGTCCCAGCTGGAGATCATGAAAAGAATTTAAGTATAACATCACCAATCTGTACACCGGGTACCTGGCCAGGAGGTAGGGGGGACACAGTAAGAAAAAATAATTCTCATGGCAAAATTCTAGTTTTGCCAATTTTCTAGGAAAACATCAGGCAGTAATTTCCAGTCAACCATGGACACCAATATTCTAGTGTTTGCTTGATTTTTCAATCCTTTAGGCGCATGGATATATATGTCATATACATTTTATGAATTAAAGTAAAAAAAAATGGAAAACCCTATTGCCATTCCCAGGACCTCTCCCCGTGCCCCGCTTCCCCGCATCAACCAAAATTGGAACTGGGGCTGACAGCAATAAGCCACGGTAGCCAGTCCTCTTGACTGAATACTGCCATCTAGTGGCAAGGAATGTAAACACCCTGGTTTATGCTGGAATCGGGAACCAGAGAGTTGGAACTCAGGTTGGCAGTACCGGGCGCGAGAGAAGGGAGCCACACACTCTGTATTACTCAACTTTCTGCATGGCGTGAATGGGTAGAAAGAAACCCACTTCTGTTCCACCTAAAGCTGTAAACCCGAGTCGCCCAGGCTAGACCAGGGGCCTCCTCCTCTGTGAAGCCGTAGCTGCATCTCCTGAGCCCCAACTCTGTGTGCTGAGCCAGGCCTGTGCTTGCTTCCCCTGCAGCACTTCTCGGTTGGGCTGTGTGTGTCTTTCTGTCTGTCCCTATCCCTCTGCTCTGCAGACTATGGGATCCTGAAGGGCAGAGCCTGGAGCCTGGCCCAGAGCCTGGTACTTTTTAGGTGTCCACTATATATAAATCATACATATCATACATATAATCATACATCATATATATATATATATATATATATATATATATATCTTATGGAATAAAAATGAGTGAATGGCAGAGTAAGTGTTCATCACTTTAATAATGTCAGCTCCAGAGAATGAGAGTTCTACTCCTCTTAAATCTTTTTCTAAATGCGGAGGATACTGTGATGTTCTGCTCACATCCTCCTTCAGGAAGAAAAAGCTTCTTCCCCAGCGGCTGGGAACTGCTGGGAGAAGACCTTCAGCCCACAGCCTTCTTTGGAGATCGTATCAGCTGACGGTACAATTGTAGACGGTGATTGTATCAGCCTCGTCCAAGGTCATACCTCCCCCCGGGGTAGCCGTGTCCAATGACTGACAGATGCAGGAGTGATTTATAGAATCGTATCTGATTCCTGAAGATGCTGTGATGTCTCTAAGGTCTGCCCCCAGGGACCTAGTGTGCCTCGGTCCCCAAGCCCTGGCTAACTTGCTCCATTTCTGCACCAGGGGAAACGGAGCGTTCTCCCCTCCCCTCCTACAGCTTGGGATCCACCTCCAGCATTCCTGCTCCTTCCTTTCAGGTAGCTCAGCTGAGTATCATAGGTTTTTTAAATGTTTCCTGTGTTGTAAACTGTTCCCCTTCCCTCTGTGCCCCTGTGTGACTCGCATTGTTTCCTGGCCCTGGTGCTTTCCCTCCTTCCCTTGGCAGGTGTTTTCCTGACTCTGCTTGTGGAGTCCTGTTGTGAGATAGATGGTCAACAAGTTCTGAGTCTCCCACAGGGTATTCAGACAAATACTTCCCACCTTCACTCTCTGCCTGTCATTCTACTTAGGAAGAAGCTGCTAGACCAGGGTGGACAGACGTTTTCTGTAAAGGGCCAGATAGTAAACATAGTAGGCTTTGCGGGTGTGGGGGAAAAATGTCACCTGCCGTATCAGTAAACAAAAGATGTTGGGGCCATCAAGCCATTGGCCACTGCAGCCTCCACCGACTGTGCACCCTGAGGCGACTCAGGATGGAGAAAAGCAAGATACTGGCCCTAGACAGCTGTGGTGCACATCGAGGGAATTATTTCAATGAGCCCAGACTTTTACATCTTCCCATACATAGAAAAGCACTCAATTCATTAACCTGAGATATCTGGTTTCCTTTAATTAATAGTAATCTCTTAATGTTCCGACTACCTGGTCTTTGTTGCAAAAACTCCTATATATCCAGGCTTCTCTCTTACCTCTTCAGAGCAGTCCCTCAGAGCTATCTGAGAGGCTGCCTCCTGGGCTTATGTCTTCAGCCAGTCCACCGAATAAAACACAATTCTCAACTTCTGTGCATTTGTTTTTTTCAGTTGACAAAGGCCATAGGGTCTATGGTGCAGCTTCTCCACTCCATTGTCTTAGTGCAAAAGCAGCCATAGGCGGTACTCAGATGAATGGGCACAGCTGGGTTCCAGTAAAACTGTATCCAGAAGAACAGGCAGTGGGCCAGATTTAGCCCGTGGGCTATAGTTTGCTGACCCCTGTCCTAGACAGTCAACATCTCCTCCCATCCTGGGCTAGATCTATGACTGTCCTGCCTGACTCGTGTCCCATGTTGTCTCAGGCTTGTTCTCTGTGACCCTGAACCTGTGTCATCCACATGCTGTGTACAATACCTGTGTCAACTTGATGGTCACTTATCGTTTTGTAACTCACCTGAAGTAATAAATGATTATATGTTGACCTTACTCTTTTGTCTTTCTATAATTTGTTGAGAAAGACAAAATAGAGTAACCACACTCAGAGCAGCATTAGTTATTAAAAAAGAGTTAACTGATTGTTCTCATTCCTGGTCAGGGTGCTGGTAAGAAACTTGGGACCAGGAGGAAGGGAAGGTGTCAGGGTAGAGAGAGGGAAAAGCATCTCCATGGCTGTAGTAATGTCTTCCTTCCTCCTTAAGCAAATACTTTATGGGGCATTTACTATATGACAGGCACTGTCTGAGCACTGGGGATAAATCAGAGAATGACACAGAAGTATTTCCTATTTTCCTGGGAGCTTCCATTATGGTGAGGAGAAACCAGTGACCCTCTAGAGTGTCTGGTGGTGATAAGTTTATGGCGAAGAGTAAAGCAGCGTAGAAGGATAACTACGTACCATTTTAGACCTAGTGGTTATGGAAGCCCTTTTGCATTAGGAGACCTTGGAGCAAAAACCTGACTGCGCCGAGAGGAAGAGCATTCTGGGCAGAGGACAAAGCAGTTGCAAAGACCTGAAGTGGCGCCATGTTTGTCACGTGGAGGAAGAGGTGGGCACCATTGTGGCCCGAGCAGATAGAGTGAGGAGGAGAGTATAGGGGATGAAGTTAAATGTTAATGCTCTTATATTTCTAATTGCCTCTAAAAAGGAGCTGTTGTTCCAATTATTTCCTGAAGTATGAATCCAGGCTCATTGTCATGAAGGATGTCATGCTCTATACTAAGAGCTCATGATTTCACTAACCCCTTCATGAACTTCTGTGTTGCACATTTTTAGGTGTCCAAACAAAGGCCATTTGCAAGCACTGTACTGTGATCATTACACTGAGTCAATCTTCCTCACCACCCGTGAGAGAGTCCCCATAAAAAGCTTCCTCTCTATCCCCCCCAAACCCTTTTCCTATTTCCCTAGCTGCCATTTTTGCCTTTATTCAAGGCAGCTTGTTAGCTCATTGTTCTTCTTTTATTTATTTATTTGTTTGTTTGTTTATTTATTTTTGGCTGTGTTGGGTCTTCGTTGCTGGGTGCGGGCTTTCTCTAGTTGTGGCGAACAGGGGCAACTCTTTGTTGCGGTGCGCGGGCTTCTCATTGCGGTGGCTTCTCTTGAGGAGCATGGGCTCTAGGCACACAGGCTTCAGTAGCTGCAGCACTTGGGCTCAGTAGTTGTGGCTCGCAGGCTCTAGAGCGCACGCTCAGTAGTTGTGGTGCACAGGCTTAGTTGCTCCGCGGCATGTGGGATCTTCCCGGACCAGGGATCGGACCCAAGTCCCCTGCACTGGCAGGCGGATTCTTAACCACTGTGCCGCCAGGAAAGCCCTCCTTGTTCTTCTTGAGGTTTTTTTTTATTACAACGGTCAAATGCAAAATTTCTCTAAATATGCCAACAGATCACTTGAATCAGAGTCACCTGGGGCACTTGTTAAAAATAAAGATTCCTGGGTCCCTGCCACTGACTTTCTGAATCAGAATCTTAGAGATGGCACCCAGGAATCTGCAGTTAAAACACACTTCTTAGGAACTTGCTAGTCAAAGTGGGGTTCTCAGACCAGCAATATTGGTCTCGCCTAGAAACTTGTTAAAAATGCAGAATCTCAGGCCCCACCCCGGATCTACTGAATTAAAATTCACATTTAACAAAATCCTCAGGTGAAGCTTTGGTATATTAAAGTTTGAGAAGCATAGGCCTAAATGATGTTTATACACCTTGGAGTGTGAGAACCACTGACCTAACACCATCAAAAGGTTCTTAGAATAAGGTCTACATTCGGGTTTGGGCCATGGGAAATGGTTGCTTGGCTCACCCAGAGGAATAAGAAAGTTTCACAGCCTGCAGATTCCCTTTCTGCATTTAAGATCACTTCAGTCTATGCGGATTGTCTAATTCTCAATGTGTGCAACTGCAAAAGTGCGTTCTCATGCTGAAGCTTGAAACTTTCTTGCTGACCATTGTTTTCCAGGGATGTTTAACCCGGCCACCACTAGTGTGATGGAATTTCACACTAGTATCCAATCAACTTCTGTAGGCTGGCCTTTGCTAAATGAGTTACCAGTGACATCCAGGTGGCTGATATTTTAAACAAGTCAATTTTGTTTTCTATGCATTTTATTCATTCATTCAATAAGCATGTACTGAGTGTGGCCAGTAACTGTTCTAGGGGAGAGAGTGGTGGATGCAACAAATAAGGTCCATGTTCTCATAGAGCTTCCATTAGAATAGAGAGGAGAGAAAAACAGCCAACAAGCACATGAGTCTGAGAGCAATAAATGCTATGAAGAAAATTTAAAAAGAGCAACATGAAGTAACATTAACTGCAGAACTGTTTGTACTCTTTTCAAATGTATTCTACAAGTTTCTCAAAAGTTATTGAGTAAAACCAGTTATCAGAACCTTAAAAGGCATCTCTGATTCTTATTAATTACGCACAATTACTGCTATTCCAAATAAATTCAGAAATGGAGGAAGTTATTTAGTACAATAGAAAAGGGTGCATAACTAATACATATAAGAACCATACAGGGACTTCCCTGGTGGTCCAGTGGTTAAGACTCCGCCCTTCCAGTGCTGGGGAGGTGGGTTTGATCGCTGGTCGGGGAACTAAGATCCCACATGCCCCGGCGTGGCCAAAAAAAAAAAAGAACCATATATATAAGAAGCGTCCAGCAATAGAAGATGCTTGGTTGGTTATGAGCATTTTAACAAACTCTGTGGCAACTTATGGCATTTTTGCCATGGGTCTCAGTTTCCCTGGCCTTTGAGTTATTAAGTACACTTGATGCAGGGGATGGAAACTCTTTGCAGGTCCCTGCCTGACCTATATTCCTCTCTGGGAATGGCCCCTCTGGCCGCTGTGTGAATTCCATGACAACAATCTATAAGCTGAGCAGAGACCGGTCAGACTTTCTCTTTCAGGAATTTGAGACCCACTCAGACTGGAGTCAGTCAACGGCAGGTGCGTGGACTTCTATGAATGTGGACACCATGTGTGGGCCAAAGTTTGGAGGGCAGGTAACTTGAGTCAGCAGAGACCACAGGTTTAGGAGAACGTCATAAATAGAAGGAAGATAGCAGAAGTAACGGCAACACCAGAGGGCGGCCATTCCCTCCATCCCCATGAGGCCCAGTGGGACCACCTACAGAGACCAAGCCCGGCCTAGAGGCAAGTCTAAACCTTATCCGGCATCTGTCACATCCAGTTCCACAAATTTTGCCATCTAAGTGGGTCGGGTCCCAGGAGCAGGGACGTGAATCCAAGGGCATTTGGCTATATCTGGAAGACATTTTTTTCACGTCTTGCTTTTTTTCTTTAAAATAAATTGGGGAGGCGTTTTACCCTAGAATATATCTGTGCTTAATTTAAAAAAAAGTGTTTTCCTACAAAACGATGTCATGTATCCCTGTGGATTCTGAATTCCTGACTCACTAGCCCTAGTAAGAGAAACAGTTTGTCAGCCTTCCCGTTTTCGTAGGTGGGAAGCATGAAGCCCAGAGACGATAAGGGCCTTTCTTCTTTGCATCTTGCACTCAGTTTTCTACCCTGAAACGTGCGACGATGTGGTGCTTCCGCGGCTTGCAAAGAAGATTTAAGAGACTGTGAATAAAGCGCTTAGCAAAGTGTCAGAAAAGCATACTAAGTGAGGAATAAATGGTTTCCCTCTCGTTATCATTCCTTGTCGCTCCCTCCTCCACCTCTTCCCACGCCGCTTTCTTCCGCCCTTAGCCTCCCTGCCAGGTGGCCCGGCTCATCCTCCGACCGCAAGCCCGGCCGCTGCCCCCGCGTCCCGCGCGCATGTCCGGAACCGGGCACTCCCGCCGCGCCCGATCCGCCTCCCGGGCCGCGCCCCGCCACTCCCAGACCCTGGCACCAGGTAAACGCGCCCGGCCCGGACCCCGCAGCCCTCCCACTCTCCCGCCCAACCAGCCGATTCCGGGGCGGGGATTGGGGTTCCGCCCTCACGCGAGCGGGCGCCCCAGCGGCCGAGCCTCCAGCACGCGCGCGCCGGCCCCGGGCCCCCTCTCCGGGTCCTCTTCCGGCGATCGCGGCGCCCTCTCCGGGGTAATCGGTAGCGAGACTTTTGAGCTCTGTTACTTTCGCTCAACCCGGATTTCAGCGTGGCTGGATCGCCCTCCCTAACCCCTTTCTTCAGTCTCTAGTTCGGGCACTGCGACTTGGAGAAACCTGGGAGGGTTGAGGGTTCCCGATGCTTTGCACCTTTGGCAGGAATTCTGCAATTCTCGGAGAGCCCCGACACTGAGAAGTCTGCGGGGTTTTCAGAGGCTGGGAGTGGAGCCTTATCCCTAAGACCTTATCAAAACCGTCTTGACCCAAGACCAGGCCAGCCGGAGGACCGGTGCCCAGTGACCTTGGAGAGGCCGGCGCCTGCCGTGGGCCTGCCGGGGCCTCCACCCCAGGGGCCGCAGTCTGAGGTCAGCGATCGGCTGCCAGGGGTTCAGCCGCAGGGGTTCAAGTCTTCCCCATGGCCTCACCCCTGCTCAGAAATCTCTTCGCCTCCCGGAGGAGCCCTTCTTGAAACGTTTCCTTGTCTTGCGGTGCTCTCTTGTTTCCCTTGCTTTTCATCCAGATTATTGGTCAGAGTTTTTCTGACCTGTCTCCGCTCTGGAATAGGGCCCAGCGGAGTCACAGGGGCAAATTATTAAATCATGCGCCAGAGGTCACTTAGTTCAGTCCCCGTCGGATGCTTGGAGCCTCCATACAGCAGTCCAGCCAGAGTGCCTGATTTTTTTCGTCAGCTTCTCCACGGTCCTGTGGCAGCGGCTTCTCTCTCCAGTTTACCTTACACTGAACCCAGTGGTGTATAGCGCATGTAGCTTTGCCGTGCTGGCCTCAGAAGGCTGCCCCTTGGGGTCTTTGGATAGAACAGCGGCGCGGCCCTTCCTGTGCTTATCAGTCCACTTCTTCCCACTGACATGTGCGGAGCCCGGCCTCAGGCCCTCTCCTTTGATCCTGGGCCAGGTGGAGCCGGGAACAGAGACCAGCGCCCCAGGAACGTGCATTCCGCAGATATTTTCTTTGCGCTTCTCTGTAGCTCTGACTGCCCTCCTGCTTGCCACAGCTTCTTTGGCAGCCCAGTTGTCTTCTTTCTTTTAATCTGACCCCGGGAAGTGGCCAGGCACGATCGCCCTCCCGTTACTCCGGGGTCTTGGGTAGTATGCATTGGCTTTAACCCTTGCCACAGAGTTACAGAAGTTACTCTTCTGCTTGAAGGCACTGCTAGCCCTGTGCCCTCCCACCCTGTTCTGGCTTGTGAGACACTGGGCCTTCTTTGCTGACTCCCTGCAGTTGGCTTTTGGAGTTGCCTGATTTCATTTCTGTGCCGTGCACCCCTATACAAGGTGATATGTCCCAGTTTGCCTGAGACGGTCTGGCTTATCCCCGTTGTCCCAGCATAATTATTAATAGTGTCCACTTTCACTTTCAAAAGATTCATGATTTGGACAATTCCACTGGTCTCTGCCTGTCAAAGTTGGATGCATTCGTGTTTGTAGGCTTGGGAGTGGCACAGGGCAGCCCAGGTAGGACTTGCTCTGGGCTCTGATGTGTCAGAGTCACAGTCTAGGGAGCCAGAATTCCTCCAGGTCCATGCTAGCTCATTCCCTTTCCCATAGGTGGAAGGCTTCAGGTGGCTTTGTCCCCAGAGGGCAGGGGTTCCCCTCTGGCCCTGGCACAGAAATAAGTCCAAGCTGGTATTGAGAGCTATGTCTAGTCAAATTCATCCCCAGAGGTGTTGTGGGGATTTATAATCAGAATTCACAGCCATGATCCAGAGGAAGGTGTTCAGAGCTCAAGCCTAGATGCTTGACATGGTGCTTGGCTCCTGGGAACCTAACTGATGTGAAGTGTGACCAGGGTTAGGCCTGGGGTGCCCTTGGACCCTATCCCCTTCCATGCTAATCAGAGTTCTGCATCCAGACAGGACCAGTTAGCCAGGCCAGATGATAGTAAAAGCAGCATATCAGCACTTCTGACTTAAGGATCAGGCTGAGGGTAGGGCACTGGGTCCCGGGCAAACTGGGACGGGTTGGCCACCCTATTCATCATCCTTGCTGCATATTAAACCCACCCAAGGAGCCTCATGTAGAGATTTCAGTTTAATTGATCCAGGTAGAGTCCCAAGTAGGGCTATTTTTTTAAACTCTCCCAAGCTGATTGCAACAGACTACCAGAGTGGAGAACCATTAGGTTATAGGCAACATTGCTAAAAATCCATTGAAGGTGATGATGATGATTTTTTTTTTTTTTTTTTTTTTTGCGGTACGCGGGCCTCTCACTGTTGTGGCCTCTCCCGTTGCGGAGCACATGCTCAGGACGCGCAGGCCCAGCGGCCATGGCTCACGGGCCCAGCCGCTCCGTGGCATGTGGGATCTTCCCGGACCGGGGCATGAACCCGCGTCCCCTGCATTGGCAGTTGGACTCTCAACCACTGTGCCACCAGGGAAGGCCTGATGATTATTTTTTTAGCAGAAGTAGATACATCTCTCAAAAGGGAGTATAATCAAGTGTGTCATCGTCTCCTTATCGAGAGGGGTATCAAAATGGCACTTGCCTTATTGTTGTTATTCCTTTTCCCCACCCCAAGGACTTCTTCCTCATCCATAAGGACCAAGTGTTCTCCTTTCCCAGAATGCTCCAGTACCCCCTCTCCCGTGGCAGTAGGTCAGTAGAATTACCTCATTTTGATTAGAGAGGTCAGGATTTGCTCAGTCTCAGGTGAAGCTGGCCTGAGATTTCACAGAGCTCCAGCCTCCCAGTCTGGATGATGGCCCAGGAGCTAGCCGAAGGGGCTGGGTGTACTTCAGCATCGTCCCATGAGGTACTGAGCTTGGAGATCAAGTGTCTCTGGGACTGTTCCCTCTGCAGGCCTCCAGGATCATGTGGTACGTCAGTACTCGGGGGATGGCCCCACGGGTTGACTTTGAAGGGGCCCTTTTCTCTGGCTATGCTCCGGATGGGGGCCTCTACATGCCCGAGGAGCTGCCTCAGCTGGACAGAGAGACCCTGCGTCAGTGGAGTGTGGTCTCCTACCCCAGCCTGGTGAAGGAGCTGTGTAGCCTCTTCATTGGCCCCGAGCTCATTCCAAGGGATGACTTAAATGGTGAGCAGACCCTGCCTTTCTATGCTCCCATCTCACTCTTCTGCCAGCTCAGCCCACCATGGAGTGGCACATCCATCATTTAACCCCTAGGAGGTCCCTAGCCATATTTCCGAAACTTTGGAGTTTTTTCCAGACTCTGGAATCCCAGAATTGGAAATATCCCCAAAGGGTTAATTCATTCCAGCTCCCACCTCCAGTGAGATGAACGCCAAAGTGATCTGCGGAGATTTTTTTTTGCTTATTTTTTAAAAACCCTTTCAAGGGATTTCGCTATTGTCCTGAGATGCTTGAATGTGGGGTATTTCCTTCCTGCGTATGAAACACCCAGACCCTCAGACTGCTGTTTTATCTCCTTTAATGGTAATTCCAGAAGGGACTTTGAGACTGTTCTGGACCAGCTCATCTCAGACTGTTATGTGCCTACAGATTCTCTGTGGGAATATCTTTAAAATGCAGATTCTGATTCAGTAGGTCTAGGGTGGGCCTGAGAATTCTACATTCCTATCAAATGTCCAGATGATACTGGTGCTCCTGGTCCGTGGACCAGATGTAATGGTGAGAGTTTGGGGCTGAGAAGAAGAGGGCCCAAAATGTAGCTCGATGACCAGCACTGACGGTGTTGCCTGGGTACATATCAGAATTCTCAGACTTCTCTGACCTACCGATCCCAAACCTGCATTTTAAGATCCCAGGTGATTAGTTCGCTAATTAAAGTTTGAAAAACACTACTCTAGATGACCTTAGCCTTAGGTAGGATTCTAAGTAAACCATCTCAAGGTTCTGGCATCACAGGTGTGAGATTAAGTAATGCAAAAACAGACAAATAAGTCTCTGCCTTTAGGAAGGAAAATTAGAAGAGATGAGACATTTTTTTATTTTTTTATTTTTTTTGCGGTATGTGGGCCTCTCACTGTTGTGGCCTCTCCCGTTGTGGAGCACAGGTTCCGGACACGCAGGCTCAGCGGCCATGGCTCACGGGCCTAGCCGATCCGCGGCGTGTAGGATCTTCCTGGACCGGGGCACAAACCCATGTCCCCTGCATCGGCAGGCGGACTCCCAACCACTGAGCCACCAGGGAAGCCCAAGATGAGACATTTGATTTGTTTCTTATGCAATTGTTTAATTGAATCTCATTGGAATACATGCACACAAGAAATCCAAATAATGAAGAAATTTATAAAGTAAAAAATGAAAGTCTTACAGCACCAATTCTGGTCTCTGGGGCCATCACTATGAGGAATCCATGAACAGTTTAGTTCATGCCTTTTCAGACATTTTTCCTAGGATTAAACAATTATATTCATACACAGTATCCTTTATGATAAAAACTTCTGGTCTTTTTATCTGGTAATAAGAGATAGAAACTTCAAATGTAAAAGTGTAAAGAGACTGAGAGTGAACTTGAGGGACAAGAGAATGGCCTTTAATCACTGTCCAACCTCCCTTCTCTCCCCTCGCAGATCTGATCGACCGAGCCTTCAGCAGATTCCGACACAAAGAGGTGGTCCATCTATCCAGACTGAGGAATGGGCTGAACCTGCTGGAGCTGTGGCATGGGGTCACCTATGCGTTTAAGGACCTGCCCCTGTGCTGCACAGCACAGTTCCTGCAGTACTTCCTGGAGAAGAGGAAAAAGCACATCACCGTGGTTGTAGGTGTGCATCATGGCCGTGCGCCCTGGAGCCCTATAGTGCCCCAGCTTGCCAGTGTCCACCCACAGGATGCCCTCCACTGATGTCTCTCGGGGAGTGTGTTACTGGTTCTTCTAGAGCAGGGTTCTTTTTCTTAAATTGAAGTATGGTTGATTTACAGTACTCTGTGTGTGTGTGTGTGTGTACAGCACAGTGATTCAGTTATACATTAACTATCTATCTATCTATCTATCTATCTATTCTTTTTCAGATTCTTTTCCCTTATAGGTTATTACAAAATACTGAGTACAGTTCCCTGTGCTATACAGTAGGTCCTTGTTGGTTATCTGTTTTATGTATAATAATGTGTATATGGTAATCCCAACCTCCTAATTTATAGAGCAGGGTTCTTAAACTTTTCTTGTGCCACAGACCCTTTTGACAGTCTGGTGGAGGCTGTGGAACCTTCTTAGAATAATATTTTACATACATAAAATACACAGAGGATATGGCGCCACGCTCACAGTTGCCCTGATTTCTATCCGTGGATGCCTTGGAGGTTCAAGGACCCCAGATGAAGTACTGGGTTCCTACCCTCCAGGATATTGCCTCACTTGGCGACAGTGCTTTAGGGGCCGTTTCTTCCCTTTTCCATCTCCCTCGTCCTAAAGAGGAGGGCTCCTCCTTCTCCCCATCCAGGAACTTCCGGGGACACAGGGAGTGCAGCCATCGAGAGTGTTCGGGGGGCAGAGAACGTGGACCTCATCGTTCTGCTGCCCAAAGGTCGCTGCACAAAGATTCAGGAGCTCCAGATGACGACAGTGCTGAGAGAGAATGTCCACGTGTTTGGAGGTGGGTGCCGGGACAGAGGCTCTGGGGACAGCATGGCTTTGCCTTGAGTGGTCTGTTTTGGGAGATGGGCTGGAACAAAACTAGCCAATTGACTAGCTGACCACCCTTCCTCCTCCCCTTTCTGTCTCCTTCCCTTCCTTCATCAGTCATATTTAGAGGTTGGTGTATGCCTTGCCTTAGCTCTGAGCAAGCTCGTGGCTACACAGTCTCAGAAACTACTGGAGGTGACAGGTGCATAAACCAATACTGACAGGACAACCGAGGAAGTACAGGTTGAAAACCATACCCCAAAGAAGGCCACTTCCCTGCACGTTCACCCTGCTGGTGCCATATCTACAGGCAGCTCCCCAGAGTCATAGCCTGAGCCAAGTGACTTGGGTTCTGTCCCAGGGCACTGAAGTCCAGATGGCAAAAACACGTTTAATAATTATTTTTAAGAGAATGTGCCGTTGCATGTTGGCAGCTCATGCCCTCCCTTGCAGCGTTGAATCAACTAAGCTATGCACTTGGTTAGCAGGTCTAAGTATTTAAGATAAGAAGCTACTCAGTGGGACCCATCGCTAGCGACCCCCCTTCCTGAGCCACATCATGAATCGTAACGTTTTGTGTTTACAGAGAGGCAAAAAGCCATCTCCTTAATGTCTGGCCATCTGTTCTGAGTGCATTTAATCATTACGGAGTTCAAGAGTGTAGGAAGGCGAGATGAGTTTGAGTGGAGCCATACTTTTTATTTCTAATTTCTACCTCTGACACCCTACTACACCCCAGGTAGCCCCAAGGAAGGGGTTGGAATATGAGCAATAGGGGTCTTGGTGAGGTTTTGTGCACTGTGGCCTTGGGCAAGCTGTCCAGGTGGCCTGGCTTGGTTTGGTCACTCACCTGGCAGGACAGCAAATGTGGTGACAGAAAACCTTCCTTCTATAACTGGCCTGGCCTCCTGTTATAATCCCAGAGATGATGTTTTTATATAACACCAATTTTGTCAAGGACCAAAAGAACAGTGAGAACGAACCTTACCCATGGGAGTAGCATGAATATTCTTTGTCCATTTGTTCAAGGGCAAACAAAAAGCCCCTTCTACTCTTTTCTTTAGCAAGCACATACGCATTCCACTGAAAAGTTTATGGTTTAGCTAAGGCGGGTGTTGGCAAAACTCTTACACATGAGCCTTAGTAATGAATTACCCATATCTGGCTGCATTTTCCTGCAGTCATGGCAAGGTTTTAATGTACAAGATTCAGGTTCCTGAGTGTCCCTGTTACACCCTAAGCACCAGAATTGCCATTTATGAATCTAGGACTGTCTTTACCTAGAATCAAAGCAGAGAACAGCTTTTTGTACCTCTATTCTGCACCTACGCCCTTCTCTCCTGGTACACAGATATTGGAAGGCTTTGACCTAAGGGCATGTATAGAAGCACCATTCCTGACCATGGGGTGGAGAATGGTGCACATTTGAAAAATAGTGGCAGGGACTTCCCTGGTGGTCCAGTGGTTAAGACTCCACGCTTCCAGCACAGGTGGCGTGGGTTTGACCCTGGTTGTGGAACTAAGATCCTGCATGCTGTGTGGCATGACCAAAAAATTTTAAGAAGAAGAAAGAAAGAAAAGAAAAATAGTGGCAGACACGTGGATGGTGATGAATACAGTATGTCATAAATGTGCTATTGCCTGAGCCAAAGGGCATTTCTGTTTCATACATGTTCTGTGCTTCAAGAAAATAAGGCAGGAACCTTTAAAGGAATTAGTTTTTGTTTCCAAAACAGGACTGTTCAAATTCTTCCTTTCCTTTCTGGAATCTTCTGATTTGGTTTCCAGGAGGACGTGTGTTAGTTCGGGAGCTAACGGTGGGCACGTGTTTTCCATTAGGCTGGTGAGCTCAGGGAGAAGAGATGGGCCACCTGGATTGTTGTGTGTTGGACCCTGATGTTTTCTAGAGTCATGAATTTCCATATACATTGTATACTTCGTTCTTCTTAAGCACAGGATAATCAGCAAGCGCTAGTTATATATCACTTGGGATGTTTTTGGTTGGAAGTAACAGAAAATCTAACTGAGACTGGCTTGAACAGGGATATTTTTCAGCTCATGTCCCTGGAAGTCTAGAGGTGGGATAGGCTCCCGACTGGCTGGTTCACTGCCGTCAGGGAGCCAGGTTCTCTGCTCCATCTTCCATTCAGCCTCATTCCTCTTGTGGCATATGCTGGTTCCTGAAGGTAACCAAGTCTCTCTTCCTGTGGCTGTCTCTTAAAAACAGGGAATCTTTTCCTAGCACCCCAGCAAATATCCCCCCGGTCCTGCAGCCTCATTACTGCTACACGACGAAGGGTGGAATGAATAGTAACCTCAGTGCCAGGCTTCCCTGGTGGCACAGTGGTTAAGAATCCGCCTGCCAGTGCAGGGGACATGGGTTCGAGCCCTGGTCCTGGAAGATCCCACATGCCGTGGAGCAACTAAGCCCCTGCGCCACAACTACTGAGACTGTGCTCTAGAGCCCGCAAGCCACAGCTACTGAGCCCGCGTGCCACAAGCCCGAGCGCCTAGAGCCCATGCTCCGCAGCAAGAGAAGCCGCTGCAATGAGAAGCCCGTGCACCGCAATGAAGAGTAGCCCCTGCTCTCCACAATTAGAGAAAGCCCGCGCGCAGCCACAAAGACCCAACTCCGCCATAAATAAATAAATAAATAAATAAACAAATTTATTTTAAAAAATAAAGAAGTAACCTCCGTGCCTACTCTGGCATTTCCCCTGATGATCTTCCCCCACTGTCCTCCAAGTCTGGACCCAGTGCAGAAACAACCCAGGTTTCAGATAAGAGAACAATGTTGGCTTGATTGCTGGTTGGGCTGGGCTGAGGAGTGCAGCTTGGCCTGGGAACCCACGTGGGAAGAGCGAGTGTTTCCCTCCAGCCCCTGATGGAGGACCGTGAAGTAAAGCTCAGCCTCTCACCGTCTCACGATCCGATAAACCATCCCCAGAGACTGGGGAAGTGGGCATGGAATACAAAGAGGCATTCTTCCCCCAATATCCCAGAAAGCTGACATTTTCTATCTAGTTGTAGATAAAGGTAGAAACATTGGAAATGTGACCCCAAGGATATGAGACATGGTTTGAGTGAAGGTCCCAGCAGGATGGGCTCAGCCTAGGAGCACATGCTGACCTTATGGGCACATGCTGGCCCCCGGGGGGTTCTTATGATAACTCCCTCTCCGCTCTCCTCTGACAGTGGAGGGGAACAGTGATGAGCTGGACGAGCCCATCAAGGCCGTGTTTGCCGACGTGGCCTTTGTCAAGGAGCACAATCTGATGAGTCTGAATTCAATCAACTGGTCCCGGGTCCTCGTGCAAATGGCCCACCACTTCTTTGCTTATTTCCGGTGTGCACCAGCTTCAGACTTGCACCCACCGCCCCCCGTGGAGGTGGTTGTACCATCGGGGGCTGCCGGTAACCTCGCAGGTAAGGAGACCCCTGGGCGGAAATGGGCTTTCCAGAAAAACGCCTGTGGTCCCCGTCCTCCCAGCTGCACTTTGGTTGAGGAGAAAGGTTGGGTCCTAAGTGATGGGAAACGACACACAAGAAGCTTCCAGAAAACTTCCCCCAACTCCCTGGGGGGGACATCCTGGCCTCTTGCCGCAGGGGAAGGAGGATGGGTTAACCCCGAGGTGCTCCGGCTGCCTGATCTGATGTGTTTGCTCAGCAGAGCATGGGGAGACTAGGTCAAGGTTCAGCCGCTGGCCCGGCTGGCAGTGCCCTCTGCTAGGAGCGTGGACTTTCCTCCCAGCTCCAGCCAGCTGCCCGCTCTGAAGATAAGGGCTCGCCTGGCACAGCATGTTTTCCCTGGAGACCGTGGGATGTGGAAAGAGACCTGGACTTAGGCTTCTGGGCCCAGTCCTGTCCTTTACTAGCTAAACGTCTTGTCCCTTAGACTCAGCTCCTCAGCTATCAAAGGGAGATTGGAACACTTATCATATCTCTCAGGACGACCACGGGGCACAAATAAGATTCTTTATGCGTGTATGTGAACTTTGTGAGGGTCAAGAGCTATAGAGCTACGTGGCATTAAAATCATTTCCTATAATAATACTTAACATTTATCAAGCACTGAACTATGCATCAGGCACTGCTCTAAATGCTTCCCTCATATTAACTCCTTAAATCCTCACATGCGCCTATGAGGGGGACGGTACTATGATTTCCATTTTATAACGAGGAAGCTGAGGCACAGAGAAGTTGGTCAGCCTGCCCCTGGTCACACAGCAGTCAGTCCCAGAGCCAGGATGGCAGCCCAGGCAGGCTGGCTCCAGAGCCTGAATCCTCACCAGCATGCAAGTCTGCCTCCTGATTGGCGTGACTTCTTTTCTGATGGTTCTGTTCATGGCATCGCTTCTGATGGGCGTCCAGGACAGCTTAGGTGAGACCACGAAAGTATCTTAGCGGTCAGGAGTCTTCCTGACTTCAGCTAACACAGGGGTGGAAAGAACAGCAAGCTGACTGTTGGACAAGGATGGCCCAGCTTTCTTCCCCATCCATGGCCGCCCATGTGCATCACCCTCCAGGGAGTGATGCCAGCTGCACATGTCCCAGTATCTGCCACAGTGCCTGGCACAAAAGCAATGTTTGCAGAGGGAACTCCGATCTAACCCTGCTCCGTCAGGAACTAGCTGCTTGACCTTAAGCCCCTGGACCTCTTGAGTCTCCGTTTCTCCTCTGTCATACAAGGATATCATGATGTTTACTGAAGATCACGTGAAATAAGACTGTGAATGTGCTTTGCAAAATTAAGAGTGATGTTGGGTGGTGCGCTTATCCTTAACTCCTTTTACCGACTCATCAGAGATCAACCATTCATAGCAGTAGGAACCTTCCCCCAAACTACGTTGCCTTTCTGGGCTTTCCATCTTTCAGGGTGAGGAATTCCTTGCTTGTTCCATGCAAACAGACACTGCTATTAGGGTAGAAGGAGGCTGCTGCTCTGACCCCCTCAGTCCCTTTCCAGGGGACACAGTCTGAGGGCGCTGGTTCTAGGAGACTGAGTCAGGGGACTCAGCATGTGCTCTGGACTTAGACAGACCTAGTTCAAATCCTTTGTCTGCCACTTAGCAGGCTTTGGATGGGTCATTTCAACTTCTCAGAGCCTCCATTTTCTCTTCTGCAAATGGTGGCAAGCATGTGTCAGTACCTGCTTGGGGGCAGCGTTTGGCACGGGACCAGTGTCAGGGCACAGTAACCTTCTCCTACCCTTTCCTCCTTTTTTTTTTTTTTTTTTTTTTTGCAGTACGCGGGCCTCTCACTGTTGTGGCCTCTCCCGTTGTGGAGCACAGGCTCCGGACGCGCAGGCTCAGTGGCCATGGCTCACGGGCCCAGGTGCTCCGCGGCATGTGGGATCTTCCTGGACCGGGTCACGAACCCGTGTCCCCTGCATTGGCAGGCGGACTCCCAACCACTGCGCCACCAGGGAAGCCCCATCTTTCCTTCATTTTTTTGTAACAGCTTCATTGCTCTATGATTCACATATCATACAATTCACCCACTTAAAGTATACAACTTAATAGTTTTTAGTGTACACAGATGTGGGCAGCCATCACCATAATCAGTTTTAGAACATTTTCAGCACCCTAAAAGGAAGTCCTATTCCTTTAGCAGTCATTCCCCATTTCCCCTCATCCCTCCCAGCTTTAGGCAGCCACTAATCTATTTCGTCTCTATAGATTTTCCTATTCTGGACATTTTATATAAATAGAATCATCCAATATGTGGCCTTCTTTCACTTAGTGTAATGTTTTCAAGGCTCATCTATGTTGTAGCATGTATCAGTACCTTATTCCTTTTTATGACTGAATACTATTTTATTGTATAGATATACCACATTTTGTTTATGCATTTATCAGTTAATGCACATTTGGATTGTTTCAGTGTTTTAGTTGTTATGAATAATGCTGCTATGAACATTTGTGCTTAGGTTTTTTGTGCGGACCTGCTTTCAGTTATCTTGAGTATATATAAACTAGGAGTGGATTTCTGGGTCATATTGGAACTCTGTGCTTAACTTTTTGAGAAACTGCTGGCCTGTTTTCTGAAGTGGCTGCACCATTTTACATTCCAACCAACAGTGTATGGGGGGGTTCCAGTTTCTCCACATCCTGACCAAGACTTGTTATTGTCTATCATTTTGATTCTAGCCATCCTAGTGCGTATGAAGCGGTATGTCATTGGGGTTTTGGTTTGTGTTTTCCTGATGACTAATGATGTTGAGTATCTTTTCATGTGTTCATTGGCTATTTGTATATCTTCTTTGGAGAAATATGTACTCAAGTCCTTTGCCTATTTTTTAATTGGGTTATTTGTATTTTTATTGTTGAGTTGTAAGAAATCTTTATATATTCTGGCTTCAAGTCCTATATCAGATATATGATTTGCAAATAGTTTTTCCTATTCTGTCTTTTCATTTTCTTGATAGTCTCCTTTGAAGCACAAAAGCTTCAAAAAGCACAAAATCTTCTTAATTTTGATGAAGTCCAATTTATCTACTTTTTTTTCTTTTGTTGTTTGTGCTTTTGGTGTTGTGTCTAAGAAACCACTGTTCTCCTCTCTTAAGCTGGGTTCATCGCTCAGAAAATGGGCCTGCCCATCCACCTGGTCGTGGCAGTGAACGACAATGACATCATCCACAGGACTGTCCAGCGGGGAGACTTCTCTCTGTCTGAGGCCGTCAAACCAACCTTGGCATCAGCTATGGACATTCAGGTGGGGCCTGTGAGGTGACGTGCAGGTCTGACCCAGGTGTTGGTTGGGTGGAGGTGGACAAGGGCTGAGGTCAGCGTGACCCTCGGGACCCTGCCTTTCTGCCCAGGTGCCATACAACATGGAGAGGATCTTCTGGCTGCTATCTGGTTCTGACAGCCAGGTGACAAGAGCCCTCATGGAGCAGTTTGAAAGGACCCGAAGTGTGAGTCTACCCGAGGAATTGCACAGCAAGGTCAGTTACCACCCATACACCATGGAGAAGGGAAAGGGTGCAGCCATAAGACCAGACTTGGGGTTTGAAAATCTGTTCAAGGAAAGGGGATGCTTGTTTCTTGAGTACCTACTATGAGCCTGGCACTTCTGCAGTCACTTCATGTGGATTTCTTCGTTGAATGAGGAGAGGCAGTAGAGGTTATTGGTTTAGAGTCAGGTGGGGCTTAACTCCAAGCCAGCTGTGAGACCTTGGACCAGTTTCTTAAATTCCGTGCTTCAATTTCCTCATCTATAAAATGGGGATAAAGAGAATGCCTGCCTCATAGCATTGTTGAATTTTAAGTCAAATAATACCCATGAAGAACTTTGTATACTGCCTGGCAATATAGGGCTTAATATATTAACTGTTGTTTTTATTTATTATTGTTTATTTCCAATAATAACTGGAAACCACTTTTCCCATCCAGTATGAGCAGAGACTATTGTTCTATTAGCTTTTTTTTTTTTAAAAAAAAAAGGAGAAATTTTATCTCCTCAGATGGGTAGGAGCCTAGGGAGGGATTGCTTTTATTTTAAGGTAACCTGGTGATGAAAACTTATTTAATATAAAAAAAGAATTTCGTATGTTGAATTTGCTTTTAATTTTCTCTGCCACATTCCCACCAAATCATCATCCAGACTGTGTATATCTCCAGTGCCTAGGACCTCACTACCTCACATCAGCTCTAATCATTATGAAGTTCTTTATGTCAAGCTAGAACCTGTTACTTCTTAGCTTGTGCACTGGTGAGCCATCTGATTCCCATACTTGAAGAGAATCTTCATTTACCTTCTAAGCCTTCCTGGGTCCTTTAGCTGTCCCTTACATGATGTAACTTTCAGTGGTCAATGTCCATCTTAAAGGATTGTCTCCAGAGCTAGATACACCCACACAGACTGGAGTGGAATTTCTGTCTTCTGGAATCTATGCTTCTTTTGATGCAACCTGTCTTAATTAGTTTGGACTGCTATAACAAAGTACCACAGACTGGTGGCTTAGAAACAACACAAATGTACTTCTCACAGTTCTGGAGACTGGAGGACTGAGGTCAGGGTGCCATGGTTGAGTTCTGGTGAGGGCCCTCTTCTGGGTTGCAGTTGGCTGCCTTCTCATATGTGGAAGGAGATTTAGCTAGCCCTCTGACCTCTTCTTATAAAGACACTAATCCCATTCATGAGGGCTCCACCCTCATGACCTAATTATCTCCCAAAGGCTCCACCTCCAAATACCATCATATTGGGGTTAGGGCTTCAACATATAAACTTGGGAGGGACACAAACATTCAGACTGTAACACAACCAAAGTTCAACTTATTTAATGGTTTGTATTGACATCCACAATCCTTCTCCTCATGTAAATGAGATGCTCCATGAAGACAGACACCATATCCCCCAATTCTTCATCCTCTCCCCTGCTGTACACGTAGAAGATACTCCAACTGCTGGAACAGCATTCATTCATTCATTCATTCACTCATTTGTATTACATATTGACCATGAGTCAGGAGCTATGCTTGGTGCTGGAGATACAAAGATAAATAAAACACATGCATTGTCTTCTGTGAATCCTAATGGGTCAGGAAGGTATCTAAATAATTTATAATACCCTGTGGTCTCTATTGGTTGCTGTTGAGTATATGCAGGGCTTTTGGCACATTATAAGCATGCAGTGAATTTTCAGAGAATGATCAAATAAACCGTCTACACCAAGGGAGCACTGAGAAGGGAGTCTTCCTCTGTCTAAAGGTAGTGGGGAGTTTTCCTAAAGGAGGTGCCACAAGAGCTGGGTGGGAACTGACGGGAAGCTATTCTCACATCCACAGGAAGGGGGCGTGCCAACAACAAAGCAGCAGGAATGCTTGAGCGCCCTTACCCTGTGTTCTGTCCGTTGTTGAACAAGACTATATACACTAATTTGCTGATTCATGAGCCAAATTCTAACTAAATGTGTTGACCTGAAACTCAAAGGTATCCTTCCCCTAACTTGAGTGAATCCATTTAAAACTGGGAAACGTGAGAAACCAGATTTTTTCTCTGAGCTGAATCTGAGCCATTCCATCTGAGCGTTTCATTCGAGTTTCTGGTGCGTATCTGGCTATGTTACGTGGTGGGAATTTTCTCCCCTTTTCCCCACTTCCCCTCAGCCCTGATTCCCACCCCTCTGACCCTGAAAACTGTCAGCTTTCAGAGGCTGTAGTGTCTCAGTCAGTGTCAGACGAGGCCATCACCCAGACCATGGGCCGCTGCTGGGAAGAGAACCAGTACTTGCTGTGCCCCCACTCGGCCGTGGCCGTGAGCTACCATTACCAGCAGGTGGACAGGCGGCAGCCCAGGTACAGGTGGTGGGTGCCTGTGTGTCGGGGGAACCCCTTGGCTTTCAGGGGTCCTCCTCTTCCCCAAGCAGGGGAGAGAGGAATGTGAACAAATGGCCTTTTCTTTTTGGCTGCCCCTTGCTGCATGCGGGATCTCAGTTCCCTGACCAGGGATGGAACCCATGCCCCCCTACAGTGGAGGCACGGAGTCTTAACCACTGGACCGCCAGGGAAGTCCCACAAATGGCTTTTGTGAGCATGATGGGTGCTGCGTGGCACTGTGTCCTGAGACTGTGATCCTGGAAGAGGGAGCTGGGCCTCCAACAAGGAGGAGCAGTTTGCTTGCAGAGTCACTGCAGAGATAAGTTCAAGGGACCAAACGTGTCTTTCTCTCTCTCTTTCTCTGCACCCTACCTCTCCCCTTCCCCTGTTCCTCCTCCTCCCTCCTGGCCTTCGTTCTCTGCCTGTCCCTCTGTCTTCTGTCTTCCACCCCCTGTTCCCACCTGCCCTGCCTCCGCAGCCCTCCCCGCTGTTGTCTGGCTACCGCCTCTGCAGCCAAGTTCCCGGAGGCCGTGCTGGCTGCCGGGCTGACCCCGGAGACTCCCGCGGAGATCCTCGCCCTGGAGCACAAGCAGGCGCGCTGTACCCCGATGCGGAAGGGTGACGACTGGACGCGGATGCTTCGGGGCCTGATTGAGGACCTGAGCCGGCAGTGGCAGGGGCGCTTCCGGAAAGCGCCGGCATAGCCAGGCTGGAGCTGGCTTCCTTTAGGCTCCGGACCCGGGGAGGTGTCCCCTCTGAGCCGCCTTGTGCATCTTCTCTCCATGCTTCGGACCCTGGGAGGTGTCCCCCCTGAGCTGCCTTGTGCACCTTCTCTCGATGCTTCGGACCCTGGGAGGTGTCCCCTCTGAGCTGCCTTGTGCACCTTCTCTCCATGCAGGTGCAGGAGTTTCTCAGGGGGCTGCCCAGCTGGGTCTGGAGCCAGCGGGCTGTGCGCTGTTCCCTGGCTGTTCTGTGCTCTCACCGTGGCTGGCTGGCCGTGTTGGACCTGGTCACCGGGGAGGCGGGGAGGGAGTCGTGGATGATTGCTGGGGGTGCACCCCCAGGGCCAGACAGTGCAGGAGCATCACTGCTTCCTGTGAAACTTTCAGGGCCTGCAAATCAGAAGTCTGGGGCTCAGGGGGCAACCTTGGCTCCAAGATTTCGGACCCCCAGATCCTAAAACCTGTGCAGGTGGGGCCCGCTGCCTCCATTACGACAGGTCTGGCTCTGAGCCTTAGCTTATCTGGTCCCCAGGTCAGATCCAGAGGTCTTGGCCACAGGGCTTCCACCCTGTCAAGTGTTGGGAATCCCTGGAATAAAAGCGCAGGTTCAGTGTGATGGTGACTCTGCGTGCCCTGTGGGCAGAGCCCGGTGCCTGTCAGGTGGTGATGGTGGTGCCATGGTGTCCCGCATCCATCTGCTGCCCCAGGTTGGCAGCGGGGCTGGTGGCACAGGAGTCGGAGTTCAGGATCACCAGATCCAGGCCATGTAGGAAAGCAGGGGCTTCAAACTAGGTCAAGTGGCCCTGTTGCTCATGTACCAGGTTCACCATCCTTATTAAACCAAGTCATGATCATAGCAGCGAGAAGCAATGATCCCTCTTTAAACACTAAATAAAGTCCAAATGCCTACATTTCCACAGGTACCTCCATAATCACGCTGCTCCAGAGAAGTCAGGTGGTTCTTTCCACTGAAGACACGACTGACGCTCCCCCCTCTCCATGCCTTTGACCCTACACTTGCCTCTGGGAGACTGTCCTTCTTTGATGAACACACAAGTCTCACCTCACAGGCTATTTGTCTTGGTTCCTGGTACTTGCTTACTGTGTCTTGTTTACTCCTCAGCCCAGCTAGAAATAAGGACTCCTGTTTCCGAACTCTGGCAGAACTCCAACTGTAGCTTTCTTGAGGTGTGTGTTCCCTTCTGCCCTGTTTTATGGTTATCCACTTGAGACGTTATCTTCCTGTCTCTAAGCTCCTTGAAGATAGGAACAATTGTTTAACGCAAGGGCTAAAACTTTTTGGATTTGCCCCTATCGATTAAAAAACTTTTAATATGTTCTCCCAACATATGTGTACTAAATTATGTATAAACTACACAGACCGTGTGCTAAAATAGACACGAAGGAATAATAACACCTATATTTATCTTTTCTCCCCATTCTCCAATGGATTGCCTGTGGGCCTGTCTTTGGCAGTCCTGGTTGAACACAGTGCCTGGTACATTCCAGAACCAGCAGGAACCAGGGGCATAGCTCCCCTGTGATTGCACATCTGCCAGATACGGTGCGATGACTCTCAAAGTGTGGTCCTTGGGTTTATCCAAAATACACTCTCCTGGCCCCGACCCCAGACCTTCAGAGGCAAATCTGTGGGTGGGGGTGCACCATCTTCAGTCCTTACAAATGGCCCAAGTAAGTTTCGGCCCTCTCATTCGGGAAACCTTGGCCAGAGGCTTTAAGTGTATAAATAATTATCTTCCACAGGGAGATAGGCTTTGTTTTCACAAGGGCTTTCTTTCTTCCTGCTACTGTTTTCATGATCTAGCCTGCACTGTCCAATTCAGGAGCCACTAACCATATGTGACTGTTGAGCCCTTGCAATGTGAATAGTCTGACTAAGGAACTGAATTTTAAATTTTATTTAAGTTTAACTTACATTTAAATTTCAAAACTATTACTTGGGCTTCCCTGGTGGCGCAGTGGTTGAGAGTCCGCCTGCCGATGCAGGGGACAAGGGTTCGTGCCCCGGTCCGGGAGGATCCCGCATGCCGCGGAGCGGCTGGGCCCATGAACCATGGCCGCTGGGCCTGCGCGTCCGGAGCCTGTTGCTCCGCAACGGAAGAGGCCACAGAAGTGAGAGGCCCGCGTACCGCAAAAAAACCAAAAAAACAAAAAAACTATTACTTGATTCAGTCATTGGAAAGCTTTTAGGGATGATTGGAAAAATGCAGATATGTGAATCTGCTTTTTCAGCTGTGAAATTTATGAAGTACATAAAATACAGATAAGTATTTCCAATGAAAATTCAATGTTCTGACTGACATGTGTCACAAATGTAAACTACATATTGGATTTCAAAGACTTCCAGTGAAAAAAAATCTGAAATATCTCATTAATAATTTTATACAGATGACCTGTTGAAAGGATGATATTTTGATGTATTGAGTTAAATAAAACATGTTATCAAAATTAATTCCGACTTTTTCCTTTTCCTTTTCCAAGGACATTTAAAGTTATATATGTGGTTCGCCTTTGTCTCACATTGTATTTCTACGGACAGCAGTGATCTAGGCTTTGGATACACATGAACACACGGCAGATAGTTGTGGGTTTAGTTATATTACTGGGTTCAAATCTCATGTAGATTGAGGGAGGGGGTTAGACAAACACAAACGTGTACATCAACACAAGCCTGAGGCTCTGGTCTCCGGGAGCCCCTCTGGAAGGCAATTGAGGCAGGCACAGCGTGGAGGTATTTTTGGCCACTAGAGAGCGCTGTTACGACCACTCTGAGGGCCGCTGTGAAAGGAGCCAGTGGGCAACTGGCCTCCAAAGCTGCCTTTCCCGGCGCCCGAAGTCTAATGGAGCTTCTGGGCCACCCAGCTTGATCTCTGCCTGCTACTTCCACATCAGAACTACTAGCCCCGTATCTACTTGGTGCCCAGGGGCTGAAAGGAGAGGCCAGAGGGCATCCTCTTACTGGAAAACTTGACATTGAAGCATAGCATTCAGTATGTAGAGAGAGGGCAGGAATGCTGGACGCACAGGGGGATGGGCGAACACTCCTAAGGGAATGACCATGACCCTTACAGCCATCAGCACCTGACAGCTTCGAGACACTTTAATATCCACAAGAGCGTACCTGATGGAGCCCCCAGGACCCATTTATCCATTAGGCAAGACCAGACTGATACTTTGGGGTCATGAGATATTTAGAGGCCCATGAAAATATTTTTATTTCTATTAAAAGAAACAATGAATATAATCCGGCTTGGATTATATTCATCTTTATACCAACAGAGTAGTAAAAAAGAACTTGAAATATTTTTTGTAGAAGAACCCCTTGAAAGCAAAAGTGCCCGGAACCCACGAAAGTCATAATGCGGCCCTCATAGGACCTGCTCTACGCCAGGTAATACTTCACCAGAATCAACTAATTTAATCCTGACAGCAAGCTGTGAAATAGGTGTTACTACCATCTATGTTTTAGAGCTGAGGGAACCTGTCAGGGTGGTACCACAAGGAAACAGAGGGGCTGGGACTTGAACCCAGGCATGTGGCTTCGAGTTTGACGTGTATTTTCATCTTATCATGTTGCGTGGAGCTGGTCCATTCTGCTGTGGTCCGCCACTCTCCATCCTGCCCCAGGCCGTGGCCCTTCCGCGGGGGTCCTCCTCCACCCTCCCTTTCATGGGTGGATTTGGGAGCGTGGCCATGCTGCTCCAGGAGGCCCACCAGGGGCTGCTGCAAACCTGCTTCCCAGGTCTCTGCACGGGCCCTGGCACCCAGGACCTCCTGCATGCGGCCAGAGCCAGTGGTTCCTTATTCTTTGCTGCCGCATTTCTGAGGGTCTCAGGGCAGTGCTGGGGGTTACAGGGGGTCACAAAACCCTTCACCTTCTGGATGCTTTGGAGTGATATCCAACTCTGAGAGGTCACTGCACCTGTGAGAGGAGACCCAGAATAAAGCCATTGGACACAGCACAAACAGACATGGAACATGAACTACAAGATATTCTGGCCACAGGGAATCTTAGGGCTGAATGGAGGAGAGGACAGGAGTGAGATGAAGTCTGAAGAAACATCCACCCCTGTGAACATACACACAGGCACACAAACAGAGACAGACAGACAGACAGACACACACATACGTATACATGCCTACATACACACTCATCCCCCTCAATGGAAAAAGCAAGGATCCTGGTACCTATTGAAATTAGAATCAGGTTGAAGTTGTCCTTCTGAGCTGTCCGCTAACTGGCGGTGTGACCACACACATGCCATTTCATCTCTGTGAGCCTCAGTTTCCTCATCTGCTAATTGTAACACTTACCTCGCTAGTTTATTTTGAGGATTGAGATCATGTATTTCCAATTCCTAGGTAAATGCTAAAATGACATACAAGCGCTTCTTATTAACATAATTTAGTCTGCAGTGAACAGTTTAGTACTTTTAAGCTATCTTGTGTTTTTTACTAATTCTTCCCGAATTCGTCTTATCTTGCCTCTTCCTTCATGGCCCTGCGGTGCTGGGACAGCTCTGGGTGTAGGGTTGGAGCTGCCCTGGCCTGCTCAGTGCACCCAGCGACAAGCCCTGTGGGGGTCATTTGGGGGTTGAATGTCATGGATTAGTCAGTAGGGGCTCTGCTGAGCAGTTAACAAGCCTCATTAATTTACAGTGATGAGGATGGTGGGATGATTCCCTTTCCTGAGCACTCATGATGGGCTGAGCCCTTTGTAAAGCACGTTCCAGACACTGGCTCCTTCAGTCCTCACAAGGACTGTATGAGAAAGTACCATTAGGGGCTCCATTCTAGAGATGAGGAAATGAAGCTCAGAGAGGTTAAGTAATTTGCCCAAGGCCACCCAGCCAGTGAGTCCTGGAGGAAGGATGTGAGGCTGAGTTAACCTCAGAGCTAGACTAGGAGAGGAACTTTGGGCCCGATGGCTTCCAAGTTTTCTTCAATCAGAGTCTGCGAGCTCGATGGGGAGAGGGCTGTGTCTGAGGGTGGAGGAGAAGCGAAGAGGGCCCATCACTAGGAGACGGGCCATCCGGGGAGGGGGCACAGAGCCAGTGCCTTTGCAGGGAGCTCTCCTCTGGCTCAGGCTCCCTCTTGGAGCTGGGTTCCTCTCGGGGATGCTGGTGTCTGCTGAGTGGATTGGGTATGGTTACGGGACAAGAGGGAGGTGAGAGTAATTCTGTGGGATTGTCAGCTGCTGGCAGGGAGGCCCAGCCTGGTGGTTCCCACTGGAAAGACTCAGATGGATGAAGTCGGGGAGCCTTTGTTGAGTTTTCTGTGTCCCCAAATAAATAAAGGGTGAGCAACACAGGAAGGGCTGGACTATTAGCCTCCTGGAGAGAGGAGAAGGCCAACTTCTCTGTCCTGCTCACTGCCTTTGTCCAGAAAAGCATCTCCCAGAACTCCCTTTCAGGCCCAACCCATCAGTTTATCCATTCCACAACCTGGGCATCTCCCAGGTGCCAGCTGGGAAAATGCTGAGGGCCACTGTGCTGACTTCCTACCAAGTGCTGGGGAGAAAAAGTAGGAAAAGATGGGGCTGGGGTTGACTTATACAGAAGGATAAAAGTTTGTGGCAGCACCCAGGGGCTGTCCCAAGGCTGTGCGGGACTGGTTACTGGTTCTCCAGGGCAGGAGCCCAGGCAGTCCCCGTGCGGCCTCCTCTTCCCCCACCCCTCCCACACTGACCCTCAGTGTTGCAGTCATTGGTTTAGAGCCTGCTCCCCCGCTACTTAAACAGTCCTTAAAGGCTGCTGTCAAATACCCCATAAGCCAGGACCTGGCGTCCACACCTAGCCTTCACTGAGTATGGCCTCAGTGACTGGGTGATGGAACAGAACAGGCGGGAGGAACTGCAGGGCCCAGAGGAGGAAAGGTGACTGGGCAGGAGAGGCTGGTGGGGCTGGAGTGAAGAAGGCTGGGCTGGGTCTCCAAGGGTCTGCTAGGTACCAAGGGGATGCTCCTCGATTCAGGACTGTTCCCTTCTCCTCTTCAATGGTTTAGCCATCACAAAGATCTGTTATAAGAAGGCAAGGGACCTCCTGTTGCAGCAAAAGTGTCTGTGCACTTGCTCCTTGGGGAGGGAAACTTCTTTTCTCTGAATGAATGCCCAGGGCCTAAGTCACCAAGGCCAAGGTCCTGTAACAGATGCAGAGCCAGGAACTGAGGCAGGGCTCTGCATGGGTCGGGCCAGGGTGAAGCCCCTGGAGCCTCCCCTTGGTTTGGCTGCTAGGGGGACCTATTGAGTGTCACCTCTCCAGCCTCCCCTTGGTCTCCTAAGTCGCTGGAATCACTGGCTTCCACCATCCCTGATCCAGGCCTCATCCCCAAGCAGGGGCAGCGCTTGTTTGTAAAACGGATGCAGTTTAGGTCTTGAGGGTTCGGAACTGTCAGGGCGCAGCTCTGGGTGACGCTTCTGCAAATGAACGTCCCTTCGAGCTGCGTTCTTGCCCTCTCTCCCCGCCCTCCTCAACCCCTGGACAAAAGCGCCCTCCAAATTCTTCTTCAAGCCTGGAATGGCCAGCAGAGAGCAGCAGAACACACCCAAAGTCCCTCTCCCTCCAAAGGTGACTGACCGCACCCCACAGGCATGCAGGTCTGACCTTGTTCTCTAGGAATTAGAGCCCGTGAAGGTCAGAAAGGGGGTGGGCCCCAGAGATTTTTCTTTTTTCTTAGCTCATTGTTTCTCAAATTTAATATTGGGAAGTCCCTCCTTTAAAGCTTAAAAAAAAAGGTATATATATCTACTCACATATATATATATATATAAGTATATATATATATATATATATATATACTCACAAAGTATATATCACATATAATTCCAATGTTGTCTTAAACAGTTTTTGCTTTGTAATAATGCTACTCCAACATGTACAAACATAAAACTACCTATGAACCCCTTACATTGATATCTCCCAAACAAGGAGAGACATTCAAATTAAGTGAGAACAAATCTACAAACAAAATCAGTAAACTTCAAAGTAATCTCATTAATGTGTATAATCCATCGTGTACTGCACTCAAATTTCTGGTGCCCTGTGACAGTGGCACTGCACGCCTCAGACAGGATTTTCGTTGTTGTTGCTTGTTTAGCATATTTACTTTCCTTGCGTGGTGGAATAACTTTGCTCCTTCATCACTTGTCATACATTAACCACCGGGAAACATCCCAAGCACAGCACGTTGTGATGTCATATAACCTTTACATGGCACCAGCTCATCATATATTTGTCACATCTGTGTGCCTCTCCTTACTGGCTTGTGACAATTGAGATGGTACTGTTGCTTGCAATTGTAAATACAGGTACAAATGCAGACACTGAAATTATGTAATGACTTACTTTTAAGGTGGCTGGCAGATGATGCAGAAAATGTCTTTAAAAAATTATCAAATGAAATCACACACACAAATACACCATTGATTAAGAATTCTTAAACAGCAAGAGTACTTACTGTATGATATTACTTATATGTGGAATCTAAAAACTAATACAAACTAATGTATATGCAAAACAGAAACAGACTCACGGACATAGAGAACGAACTAGTGGTTACCAAAGGGGAGAGGGAAGCGGGGAGGAGGAAGTTAGGGGTATGGGATTAAGAGATACAAACTACTATGTATAAAATAGATGCACGATAAGGATAAATTGTATAGCACAGGGAATTATGGTCATTATCTTATAATAACGTTTAATGGAGTATAATCTGTAAAAATACCGAATCACTATGCTGTGTACCTGAAACTAATATAATATTGGTAAATCAACTATACGTCAATTTAAAAAATAAATAAAATAAAATAAAGAATACATGTCTGGAGCCCTGTTTGACAAACATCTCCCCCAACCCTTGCTTTTTACAGATGAATGAACATGCTCAGAGAGGAGAGTTGACTTAGCCAAGGTCACACAGCTAATCAGATGGGGCAGCTTTAGGACTCTGAGACTCTCATTTTACACAGTAATACTTCCCATTATAGGCTTGACCCAAGGAAAGGAGTTTTAGGGATTCTCTTAGGAATTAACCATTGCAGTCTGGGTAATTTCCTGCACATTTCAAGCAGCCATCTTTCCAAGCTTGGAACAGGAAAGAAATTAAATATACACAGCCACTGCCAAAGACAGAAAGAACTTGTCTAAAGCCCTACCAGACTCCAGGGTCTGAAAAGAAAGCCCAGTCTGCACTTTTGTGTATGTTCTCATTTTCTGATATATATACATGTATATATGTATGTGTATATATATATATATATATGTATGAAAGTTTATGGAGAGAACAAAATATATACTTATTAAGCCTTTAAGATATTGAGGCTTTATTGGATACTACTTTTACGGCTTGGGGAAAATAGACTATCTCTTCCCCAGCTCCAGGGGCAGGTTTTTAATTTGAGGTCTATTAACTCCCAAAGGGTCCATGGATAGAATTCTGGGGGTTTGAGAACCAGATGGGAAAAAACTGCATCTTTATTTTCCCTAGCCTGTACCTGAAATGTAGCACTTCTTTAAAATATAAATGTTGGCAACAAACCAATTAACACTAATAGCACCTGGGACTTTTTGGAAGATAAAAATCACAGACATTTTCACATGGCGTTATAGTAGCAGTTGTAGGTGTCTTGAAATAGCATTAACACTCATCGCTACTTTAAAAGAATATTAGATCTGACACTATATTATGTTATTTAATGATTATTAAAGAGTGTATATTTCTATATCACATATATTTAGAAGTATTTTGGTAACTCTTTCAATATAATTAGTTTCCTTTCTTATCCCATGTATTTTATTTTGTGCATTTGAAAATATTCCTCCAGGCTACTGAAGAACACACAAGAAAAGTACTCTTCATTTGGGGAAAATAAATCTGCAAAGTTACCATTTCTTGTGCATCAGTTATAAATTGGGCACATCCTGGGTTCTATATGGTACATTATCGCTAAATCTTATAACACTGAGCTGGACAATATCATCCCCTTTTATACATGAGGAAACTGAGGCTCAGAGAGGTGTCTAATATCACACACTCCACAAAACATAATAAATATGTCCAGTACTGTAATAGAAATAGGGACAAAATGAGGGTAACGGTGTCTGTTTTTGTTTACTACTGTATCCCCTATGCCTGGCACTTCTAAGATGCTCAGGAGATATTTGTTGAGTGACTAGATGAGAAGACATCATGTAGCCCTGCCAGAGTTAGGATAGGAAATACTTCAAAGGAAAATGAGAGTTGGGATGAACCTTGGGACTTGGGGAAATACAAGCTGATAGAAAGCAATCATGGTACTCCATTCCCCATGCCAGTTTCAGAAAGGGTTGGTCACCTGGCTTTGGCCCATGAGAGGCAAGGGAAAGCTCATCCAGGACAGGCGCTGCCTCTTGACATTAGAATGGGAGGTGGGGACATTTGGAGCTGCTGCAGCCGCTTTGCCCCCATGAGGATGACAGAACAGAGATCGGGCAAGGCCCTCAGCCCTCAGGGAGGCTGCGCGCCTCTGAGCTGAGCAGCTCTGCAGCCTCCCACCTCTGGACTTCTAGTTAGAGGAGATAACAAGGCTGGTTATATTTAAATCCGTTTTAGTTGAGTTTTCTATACTTTGTGGCTACAGGCATCCCAGTGAAAGGGTGTGTATGAAGAGAGAGATGGGGCCATATCAGGAAAGACTTCCATGCTCTTCTAAGAAGTTTGTGGTTTATCCTCAGAGGTGATGATGGGGGTGGGTGGGGTGAAGGATTACATGATTGGAGGAAGGGACTGAAATGGTGTGATTTATGCTCTAGAAAGCATACTTTGGAGGTGGTGTGGAGGATGGGATTGCGCAAAATGGTTAATAAAATGGTAGAATAGTGCAAAGATGGTAAATAAGCAAACTGGGGTGGGACCTTGTTCTGCTCTCAGCTTGAGGAGAAAAAGAAATAAAGCAAACATGTTGAAATTTGAAATTTACTATAGAACTCAACTTCCAGGGGACCCACCATGGAGTGGATCCAATCTCACAGATGTCAGAGAGGACAGGCTGCTGAGAGGATGCTCAGAACGGTGACCTGAGATCCTGCCAGCACCAGGGCCATCATCAAATAAAGGGTCAGTCTGGGAATTCCCTGGAGGTCCAGTGGTAAGAACTCCACGCTTTCACTGCCGTGGCCCATGTTCAATCCCCGGTCGAGGAACTAAGATCCCACAAGCTGAGCCCCACGGCCAAAATAAAATAGAAAGGGTAGGTCTGCCTGATGCCATTTAGTACCAGGAATCTTCCCTTCTAGTCTATACAATTCTTTGAAAATTGATCATCTTTCTGTGATTTAAGTGGTTACACTCCATGAGCCAGAGTACTCCCCGCCCCGCCTTTTTTTCTAGGTAAAAGAAACCTTGCTGTGTTTGCATGTGTGGATCTGTGTGTAATCAGCTCAAGGCGCTGGAGCAGAGTGTTCTAGTCATCCAGACCTGTATTGGGGACAGAGGGGGACAGGGGAGTGGCCTGGGAGTCAGGAGAACCGGTTCCTGCTTCTGCTTCTGCCACTGTCTGGCTGCGGTCCCAGTCGTGCCTCGTCCACTCTCAGCGCTGTGAATGGTGGGGTTGGCTCCACATTCTCTGTGCTCTTCCCGGTCCCTGTGGCCCTGGACTCTGACAACCTTCCACTGGGCTGCATCGTTTGCTTGCCTTGGTCCTGCAGAGGGAGGGGAGGGGTGTCCAGCGCTTCTAATTAAACCGTTTTCTCAGGGTCAAAGAAAACGTTGGTATCAGTGGCCAGCGGAACATTCAGCATTTATAAAACCCCTACTATGTGCTCGGTACCATGCAAGTCATGAGGAGGCATCTTGAAGGAGAAGATGCTCTCCAGTAGTTGTCAGAAGACGTGTAGACACACCCCCCCACACACATGCGCACACACACATGCACACACACAAATGTGAAGTGGTGGGAGCCCTGGGTAATTTCCTGTGGTGGTTCTGAGAACGGGGGCGATCACTGGTGCAGTGTCGGGCAGTTAGTAAAAGCTTCTAGAGGGAGTGAGTCAAGTGTGTTTCGGGTTTGGGCTAAGGGGATTCTTATCAGCTGTGATGGACTGGATTGTGCCCCCCCAGATGTTCATACATTGAAGTCCTAAACCCCAGTACCTGAGAATGTAACTGTAGCTGAAGACAGGGTTTTTAAAGAGGTAATTAAGTTAAAGTGAGGTCATTAGGGTGGGCCCTAATCCAACATGATTGGTGTCTTTATAAAAAGAGGAGATTAGGACACAGCACTTACGGAGGGAAGACACAGGGAAAAACCATCTTCAAGTCAAAGGGACAGATCCTCCCCTCATGGCCCTCAGAAGGAACCAACCCTGCCAACACCTTGATCTCAGACTCCAAGCCTCCAGAGTTATGAGACCATAAATTTCTCTTGTTTAAGCCACCCAGTTTGTGGTCCTTAGTTATGGCAGCCCCAGGAAACTAATATATACCTTAAAATACCTTTTTAAAATAAATAAAAGAGCATCCCCCCCGTCTTCAAATAAAATGTATGGGCCTTATGTTCCTGTAAGATACCCATGCTTAGTCTGTGGCCTAACTCTACCCACTTGGAAAGTCATGGGCTTGCATTCATTCATTCATTCATCCAATAATTTTTTAAGGCATGCCGGCTATAAGCTAGACATGGTTTTAGGTGTGGAGATATAACAGATAAAGTACCTGCTCCTCTGGAGCTTTCATTCTGGGGAGGGAGGGGGGCAGGCAATAGAGGAATAAATAAATAAGCAAGATAGTTCCAGACTGTGATAAAGGTGTGAAGGAAAATAAACAGAGGGGTGAAGATGTGATGGACATCAGAGGGGTAGGGCCAGCTTTTGGTGGGTGGTCAGGAGACGATCTCTAGGAGTTGACACTCCAACTGTGAGGACTGGGTAGCCTAGCATGAGAACATTCCAGGGGGAAGTCACAGCCAGAGCAGGGGCTTAAGGGTGGTGCATGCTTGGGTGTCTGAGAATCCCCAAGAAGGTAAGTGTGCTTGTGGCAGGGTCCATAAGGGGAAAATGGGATGAAATGAGCTCCTGAGCCCGGCACCGAGCCCATCATGCAGACCTTTTCAGGCCCAAGACAGGCTTAGGACAAAATGGTTTAACTTGCATAATTAAAAGATCAGTCTGTACCATATGATTCAGCAATTCTACTTCTGGGTATATAGCCCAAAGCACTGAAAGCAGGGACTTGATCAAATATTTGTACACCCATGTTCATAGCAGCATTATTCACAATAACCAAGACAAGGAAACAACCCAAGTGTCCATCAAGAGATGAATGGCTAAACAAGTGGTATATCCCTACAGTGGAGTATTATCCGGCCTTAAAAAGGAAAGAAAGGGCTTCCCTGGTGGTGCAGTGGTTGAGAGTCCACCTGCCCATGCAGGGGACACGGGTTCGTGCCCCGGTCCAGGAAGATCCCACATGCTGCAAAGTGGCTGGGCCCGTGAGCCATGGTTGCTGAGCCTGCGCGTCTGGAGTCTGCGCTCCACAACGGGAGAGGCCACAACAGTGAGACGCCCGCGTACCGCAAAAAAAAAAAAAAAAAAAAAGGAAAGAAATTTTGACACCTGCTACCACATGGACGAAACTTGAGGACATTATGCTGAGTGAAAGAACCAGACACCAAAGGACAAGTACCATATGATTCTACTAAGGTGAGGTACCTAAAATAGGCATTTTCATAGAAACAGAGAGACAGTGGTTGCAGGGGGGAGCGAATGGGAAGTTAGTGTGTAACGGGTACACAGTTTCACTTTGGGATATGAAAATGCTCTGGAGGTGGATGGTGGTGGCAGTTGCACAATACTGTAAACGTACTTAATGCCACTGAACTGGACACTTTAAAATGGTTAAAGTGGCACATTTTCTGTTCCGGTATTTTGCCACAAATGTAAAAAACTCAGTGTGGTTGCAGCTCCAGAGCAGAGGGAGGGACAGTCTGGAAGAAAGGGGGCAGCCCAGGCCACTTCCCCACTGCTCTGCATCCTTCCAGGCTGGCTCTAGGATTTCCACCCAAGGACTCTCCCAGGTCCCAGGGCCATGGATGTTGAGTCTCGGTCCAAGGCTCCCCACGTAGGAAGCGCGCTGTGACCTTGCCTTTGGTGTCACACTGCTGCTGAGGTGGGAGGTTGTGAGGTGGAGGCCTGTGCCACCAGCTGCTGCCCTGACCCCTTGCAGCCTCCCCGGCATGGAGCAGCCTGATCGGCCGGCATCAGACAATTCCTGCAGCCTCCTTCCTGCGCCGGCTCCTGGTGCTGCCTGGGCAGGCCTGCAGGGGGGAATAACCCTGCCCCGAAAATAAAAAAAAATAAAATCTTAGTGTATGAATAATTACATTTTTTAAATCCCAACTTTTTTTTTTTTTTTACATCAAAAGGAATTCTGTAATCAGAGGTTTAATTTGCAGATTTAGTGGCATTTGGCAGGTTAAAAGTAGGTGCTGTGAAGTGAGTAAGCGTGGGATTTGGGGCTGGAAGCAAAGAATGGGGGAATCTGCTGGGCCAGAAATCCCGGCTTTGAGCTGCCTCGGAGCTTTGTGGCCTTATTTCCTCTGCCCACAAGCCACGCCAGACCGCTCTGCTCTCGGGGAAAGAAAGCAGGGAATAGAGAGGGAGAAGCATTAAGTCCTCCAGTCCTCCTCCTTCAAAACAACTTTCTTGGTTTTTCTTTTTTTTTTTTTTTTCTGATTATTTGCTCATTGCAAAAAAAAAAAAAAATCCTGAAAATATACAAAAGCAAAAAAAAAAGAAAAGCAAAGATCACCTGAAATTTCACTGCTTGAAGGTAGCATGAGTACCTTTTCCTCTTCTCTAAGACAATGTGGATGAAAAATCCTTTGGCCAGCTGGACTGGGCTTCACAACAGGCAGGTTTACTATCCTTACCTCTCTCTTATTTTTCTTTCCCTCTTCTTTTCTGGAAGTCTCCCTTTTTTTTCTTCCCCACGAAAAACAAAAACAGGGGCCTTGACATACGAAGGTCAGGAAGGGAGATTATGGTCCAAGAACCTTTCCAAAAGAGATGCTGGCTGGCGGAGCAGCCTCAAGGAAGGGGCCCAGAGCCGGCAATCTTGGTGGAGGGAGGGGTGCAGCTGGGTGGGTGACAGAGAAGGGTTATTCCAGGGGGGCCCTTTCAGAGGAAGGGAGGGGAAAGAAGCAGGCATGGGCAGTGTTTATCTCCCAAATCAACTAGTCATGGGTGGCAGGCTGGCACCAGGAAGGGGGCCCTTAGTGAGGTGACTCTCCTCCACTGAGACAACTTCCACATAGGGGTAAGGCTCAGGGCTGTCTGTAGTGGTGCTCCCGACAGCTGGGGTGTGGGGCGTATTCCCTTGTATGCCCTTTGGTCCTAAAAGGGGTGTGTGTGTGTGTGACAGGGAGGGAGAGACAGACAGGATCGCTGGAGCTCACCAAGGCCCAAATCTAAAACCCGTAGAAGGCAGCTGCCCCTGGACAAACGTTACCAGTGGCCTCTGTGAAGACAAACACAGAAGGAGACACCAGCTGGGCTGTCCGGAAGCTCACCCAGATAGGAGCAAAGCCATGGGACAATCCGGCAGTTTGTGGGAACAGGGCAGGCAGTTTTAGGAGACGTGAAGGGAAAACGCAGAGTGGTTACAAAACAAGCTCTTCCTGAGGAAACCAACTCTGCTGGCCCTGCAGCGCCTTCCTCAGCACTTGTGGGTGGAATCTTCTTCTCACAGACTCTTCAGATATCTGGCAAATATTAACGGCTACCACTAATTTAACATGGCCGTCTCATCCCCCAAGATTCTGGGATTCTGCCCTTGTACTAAAGCCAGAAAACAAAGACTAAGAGAAGATGAGGAACTTGCCCTGGGCTCCCAGGTAGGAAATGGCAGGGAAGGAGGTTCAAACTCAGGTCTCTCTGACTCCAAGGCCCTACACACATCCATCAGCCCTTGTGACCATGTTTCTCCGACTTATATCATCATGAAATACTTTTTAAAAGTGCAATGGACTGAGGAGACACCAAGATGATTAAAAGGCAGTAATGTGCTTGGATCACACCAGGCAGAATGTGGTCTCGCAGATTAACTAATTGTAGCAAGAAATTATGAAAAGGAGATTTGTATTTTTCATTTAGAAGAGAAGTTCCAAATTCTGCAAATTAAACCAACTTAATTTTCTTAATAATTAAATAGAACACAACTTTAAATATGTATTTTATACTTTTATTATAATGTATGACCCCCACAAACATTTTTTCATCGAAATAATCCTTTTTGATTTATTTATTTATTTATTTATTTATTTATTTATTTATTTATTTGGCTGTGCCATGTGGCTTGTGGGATCCTAATTCCCCAACCAGGGATCGAACTTGGGTCCGGCAGTGAGAGTGCAGCGTCTTAACCACTGGACCGCCAGGAGATTCCCTTGAATTATTTAAAAACTACCTTTTCATTTAGGAGCAAGGACGTGGGTTTGGATCTTTGTTATCAGTTTTAACATCAAGTCCACTTCTGTTACCACTATAGTGTAGCAAAGGCTAAAACATCAAGAACCCAATTTGCCGTATTTGTGTTGTGTTTTACTGTAGTTATTATTAGTAGTATTGGCAATTAATTACTTCCTTTTCAAGAGCTCTTCTCCCAACTTTTTAGAAACTCTCTTCATTTGGAGGCTGCTTAATTTTGTGATTGTATGATTCAAACCCAGCTTGGAAGCGCACGATTCTGCTTTTTATTTAAGACTTCCTTCTTCTGGATCCATAAAGATTGATACGGGACAGCAGATATGTTTAGGATACAGGAAACATTGAAACACATCATGAATACATTTGGATCTTATAAGTCTGAACATACAATATAGGCTGATGATGATCACATGTCAGGAGCTGGTTTTGCAATAATGGCACATCGTTTTCTGCTGCAAATGCCTCTATCCTGTTCCTGAACCCTAAGGGTTGTGTTGCCACACAACATAAGGGTCCTTGTTAGACACCATACATCAATGGAGGCTGTTTTGGATGTCACATGTGTATGATTAGGTAATGCTTTCCTCCATTCTTCAATAACGCTCATCATTTTTTTTTTTTTTTTGGCGGTACGCAGGCCTCTCACTGTTGTGGCCTCTCCCGTTGCGGAGCACAGGCTCCAGACGCGCAGGCTCAGCAGCCATGGTTCACGGGCCCAGCCGCTCTGTTGCATGTGGGTACTTCCCGGACCGGGGCACGAACCCGCGTCCCCTGCATCGGCAGGCAGACTCTCAACCACTGCGCCACCAGGGAAGCCCAAGGCTCATCATTTTTGAAAAGCAGATTATCACGTAATAATATCAATGGCACCTATATAAATGTGGCCAGTATTTTTCTTAAGCAGATATTTTAAACATTTTTTAGAGCAAAAATATGGCTACTAGAGCTCTGAGCTTTTTTTTTTGGTGAAACACCTATCAACATCCCACAGCACCAGGCTGAACCCTAGCCCCCATAAGAAATTGGTAAAATCATGCTAATTTGGTCCAGTGTGCAAAAAAGTAGCAAATACTTGGTAAAAGACATGCCTTCTAGAAATGCATTCTAGAGAAAAAACATAAAAGATTCAGGGAACTGCTCTATTGATAAAGTCATTAAGGGTCCAGTGATTTGAGCCATGTTCAGGCTAACTCCCCAAAGCAAAGGACAACTTACTGCACCTTAAACTCCTACTACTGAGAAAGAAACACAGTGCTTGGCAGACTTCTTGGGGTTTTGAATGTTATATATTCCATACTTGGGAATCCTGTTATGATCCATTTATCAGGTGATGCAGAAGGCTGCTAGTTTTGAGTGGGGTCCAGAGCAAAAGCAGGTTCTACAGCATCTCCAGACTGTAGTACAAGCAGCCCTGCTTCTTGGCTTGTACGACCTGGGAGATCACACAGGGTAGAGAAAGATGCCAGGTAGAACTTCTGCACACCCCAATAAGAGAGCGACAACACAGCTCTTAAGGTCCAGAAAGAGGGTAGAGACATTTACGGCAGAGAACTATGCACCATTATTGCAAAAACAGCTCCTGACATGTTACTGAGTTCTTGTAGAAATTTAGCTTCTGACCATGGGAGGCTAAGAGGCCACAAGGCCATGAGCTGGATACTGTGAGAGCCAGTAAGTCATAGGCTGGGGTGGGGGGGGCAGCAGAAATCTATGAAAAAATGAAAGTGATACATTGGGGATTGGGCGGGTCCAGGGGACAAGTGAGCTGAAAGTGGATGGCCCGGACACACACGCCACTTACCACTATGGCTCCAAACATACCTCCCTCAGCTCACACCTGTGGTCTTATACAGGGAGGAGGTGCTCCCTATGACCAGCTGACAAACAAAGCAGAAAAAAAGCCCTGTAGGGATCATAGATGGGTCAGCCCAGTGGTAGCTATGAGCCCAAAGAGGACTGCTGATACACTATGACCTCTTTCAAGGGTGGCCCTGAAAGGTAGTGGTCAGGAGACCTCCAATGGACTCTCGATCATCCCCTGTGAGACAGAGGAAAGAGTCAACGCAGACTCCTGGGCTGTGGTCAATGGCTGGCTGATTTGTCAGGGCCCTGGAAGGAGCAAAATTAGAAGATGAAGGACAAGAAAGTTTCGAGAAGAGGCCTGTGGATAGACCTTGGGGGGGTGTGCCAAGTGTGAGAATCTTTGCATTGACCGGTTAATGCCCATCAGACACCATCCCCTGCAGAAGAGGGGAATAAACAACGGAGTGATTAGGACTTCAGCCAATAGCTGTCAGCCCACTTCTGTTCTCAGCCACCCCCGTGTTTGCACACCGGCTCATGAGCAGAGTAACCCTGGTGGCAGAGAGGAAGTCATGCATGGGCCCGACAGCATGGACTCCAGCACACCTTGTTGCTCCCTACTTTCCATAAATAGCTTTGTGATCTAAATCCGATCCAGCCTCTAGATCCAAATACTAGGTTACAGGGAATACAGAAGAGGGGGGAAAGAAAAACACTTTAAATCACGCCTGAGAGATGTAATCAAGAAACCCAAACTATGGGGAACTCCATAGGAACAAACACCTGAATTTCTTCAACAAATGAATTGCAAGATGAGAGACAGCATAGATTAAAAGATTATTTTAAAACTTAACAAACTGTAAAGTGAGGTCCGTACTTGGATTATGATTTTTTTTCATGGAAATAATTCTGACATTTACCAAATAATTGGAAATGTGAAAACCTGATAGCTATTTGAGGGTTCTAAAGAATTATATTTAATTTTTAAAATATTGTAATGGTATTGTGGTTATGTGTTAAAGAGAGAGAGAAAAGAATCCTAAGCTTTTAAAGACATACACTGAGGGACTTCCCTGGTGGCGCAGTGGTTAGGAATCTGCCTGACAATGCAGGTGACACGGGTTAGAACCCTGGTACGGGAAGATTCCACATGCCTCGGAGCAACTAAGCCCCCGTGTGCCACAACTACTGAGCCCATGTGCCACAACTACTGAAGCTCGTGCAGGTAGAGCCCATTCTCTACAATGAGAAGCTACCGCAATGAGAAGCCCGTGCACCGCAGTGAAGAGTAGCCCCTGCTCACCGCAGCTAGAGAAAGCCCGTGCGCAGCAACGAAGACCCAATGCAGCCAAAAATAAACAAATAAATTAATTAATTAAAAAAAATAAAGATATACACTGAAATATTTGTGGATGAAATGGTATGATGGCTGGGGTTTGCTTCACGTGAAACCAGAAAGAGGACATAGATGAGGTATAGATAAGGTCAAACTGGCCAGGGCTTGATGGTTATTGGGGTTGGATAATGGATATTTGGGGGTTCATCATACCTTTCTGTTCACTTTTTGTTCTTGTTCTTGTTTTGTTTTGTCTTGGTCACACCACATGGCATGTGGGATCTTAGTTCCATGAGCAGGGATCAAACCCCTCTGAAGTGGAAGCAGGGAGTCTTAACCACTGGACCACCAGGGAAGTCCCTGACTTTCTGTATGTTAGAAATTCTCCACTTAAAAAAAAAGTTGTGGGCTTCCCTGGTGGCGCAGTGGTTGAGAGTCCGCCTGCCGATGCAGGGGACACGGGTTCGTGCCCCGGTCCGGGAAGATCCCACATGCCGCGGAGCGGCTGGGCCCGTGAGCCATGGCCGCTGAGCCTGCGCGTCCAGAGCCTGTGCTCCGCAACGGGAGAGGCCACAACAGTGAGGCCCGCGTACCGGAAAAAAAAAAAAAAGAAGTTGTGTGATTGAGACGTGTTACCTTACCTATAATATAAAAAGAGAAATCCTTCAACCTCCCTCAAGAAATGTTATGAGAGTAAACTAAGATAATAAATATGGGAAAAAGATTGAAAAGTTAAAATTACTAAGCAAATTAGAATGAAATAATATCACAGATGAAACTGTAAGTGGGGCTTGACTTGAGCCCGTGTGTCAAGAAGGGAAGAACTCTCCCTAATCCCAGGACTAGAAGGATGCTCTAGGATTTTTCAGGCTGGGCTCCATGACTCTCTAGGGGTCCTCAGAGTCCCTGCAGGGGCCTCAGTGGGAGACCTGTGGGGAGGGGCTCCTGGCTTTTACTTCTGCTGTCTCTAAAGCAGCTCTGCTTTGATCTGTTTGTTATAATGAGCTCAGGACCAGATTAAGACTTTAAAGGCCCCGAATACTGAGAAGACTGTGATGCCTCCATGCCTACATACAACTGGATTTTAATCACTGACATTAAAGTAGCTCATTTCTAGTTTTGCTGATGGAAACATTCTAGCTGTGTTTATTCAAGTGGAACTTTTCTCTCTCCCTCCTCCTACTTCACCGGTGTTCTGAGCATATGCTTAGTATGCCTTTTGGGTAATCACAGCATTGACTGGGGTTTCACAGTACGGTTCATCTAAAAGGGAAGTTTCATTTGTTTAAACTTTCGATCGAATCTAATGTCTATTTAAATCCTCTCTCCAATAGCTCACCAAGTATTTCTCCACCTTTGGCTTAAACACCTCCTATACAGGAGATTTACTATCCACTAAATGACCCTGGCAGATTTTCAGATTATTATTAGAAAGTCTTATGTTGAGGCCAAACATGTCACCTTCAAGCTTCCACCATTGGTTGGTCCTCTGTCCTCAGGGCTACGCTGAGCAAGCTTAATCCTTCTTCCACTGTCTGCCTCTGCTCAGCCAGGAGCTCAGGCCCAGTTCTTGGAGTCAGCCTGTCTCCTCCATCTCTCCAATCCTGCCTCCTCAAAGAGTCTCCCCAGACAGTAATAATAATAACCATAACAATAATAGCGGGGCTTCCCTGCTGGCGTAGTGGTTAAGAATCCGCCTGCCAATGCAGGGGACACGGGCTCGATCCCTGGTCCAGGAAGATCCCACATGTCACGGAGCAACGAAGCCTGGGCACCACAACTACTGAGGCTGTGCTCTAGAGCTCACGTGCCGCAACTACTGAAGCCCGTGCACCTCAACTACTGAAGCCCACGCGCCTAGGGCCTGTGCTCCGCAACGAGGGAAGCCAGAGCAATGAGAAGCCCACGCATCGCAACGAATGCAACCAGTGAAAGCCCGCGTGCAGCCATGAAGACCCAACACAGCCAAGAATGAATAAATAAATTGATTAAAACAAAATGAAACAATAAGAGCCACAATTAACTGAACTCACCAAAGTCACACAGCTGGAGGATTTTAGAACCAAATGCTAGTTTGTTTGATTCTGGGGTCTATGTTTTTAGCCTCTGCGTTTTGTTTTTGTTTTTTTTGTGGTGTGTGGGCCTCTCACTGTTGTGGCCTCTCCCATTGCAGAGCACAGGCTCCGGACGCACAGGCTCAGCGGCCATGGCTCACGGGCCCAGCCGCTCCGCGGCATGTGGGATCTTCCCAGACCAGGGCACGAACCCGTGTCCCCTGCCTCGGCAGGTGGACTCTCAACCACTGTGCCACCAGGGAAGCCCTGCGTTTTGTTTTTAACCTCCCTTCTAATATGAAACAAACTCAAAGTTTTACCTCTTCAGAACATTTAGAAACCATTGGTATAAGAGAAAAATTTCAAGTGCCCTCCAGCTTTTGACAGGGAGCATTATCTAGAGTCTGAAATACTGAATCAAGGAGTCTTCACTGGTCAATCGAAGGCCGTGCCCCTGAGCTAGATGGCCGTGGTGCGTATCTGCTCCGCTCCTCCTTTACTGAGGCATCTCTTAGGTGTGGAGGCTGAGCTGTAGCTTGCGATGGCCTTTGGGCAGCGGGGTTGGATCTGCTGTCTGCTCTCTGGATCGTCACTGATATCTGCAGAGATGTCCTGTCCACCTGGGTGATTTGTGCCCTGCCGGAAGTTCATGGCCGAGGTGTGAGATAGTATCATTGGCACCTCATTAAAGCCAAGGAAGCTGGGGGCTTCTGGTTGGCTAGCTGGGATCCCATGCCAGTGCTCTGGCTGTAAGAAAGCCTGGGCAAACAATTTCATGAGTTTCTGCTTCCTTTTTGTGAGGTGGGCTCTTCTCACCGAGATTCATAAGGAGGGGAATTCTTCCAACAAAGGAAGAGAGAATAGATGTGATGAACTGAAAAATGACCACACCTCCATAGTTATGAAATTCCCCAGGTCTTTGCATTTAATGAATCAACACGTATTTATCAAATCCAAGGTCCCTGTAAGGCATGGTGAGTGGGAAGGGAACTGTCACATTTAGTTGAAACCTCCAAAGAGCCTGAGGTCTTTCAGCTCCAGCTTACACCAAGCCTTAATTGGGGTCTTTACAGGACCAGAGGTCAAATTGGGGGGTGGAGGAAAGATGAAAGTGACTTGCCTTATCCTCTCAGACTTAGAATGCCCAGCTAAAATCCCCAAACTCTCACCCTACAGCCAGGGCTTACACAGGGCTGTCAAGGTGACATTCCTAAAATCTAGGTAATATGGTGTCACCTCCACAGCTCAGAAATCCTTGATTAATCTCCATTACTCAGACACTAACCCATTCATTCACTCAAAGGGTATCAGTGCCTATTATGTGCCAGGTACAGTGTTAGACACTTGGAATATAAAGATGAAAGCCATGGGCCCGGCCCCCAAGGAGCTCAGGGTGTAGCCAAGGAGAAGGATAAGAACCAATGTCATGCAGGAAGATGGAGCACACACAGCCAAGTGTCGTTGGTGCCTCTTGCCGAAATGCCCTCCCTGGAACAGCAACCCCCATACTTGTATCCTGTAAATCCCGTGCTTCCTTCAAATCAAATCTAAACTCCTCCTTGGGAGATCTTAGATGGTTCTCTGTGTGTTGTGAATGCTGGAATCCCCCAGAGAGCTCTCTGGGGAGGGGGAGGGAGGGCTATGGCATCTTTACTGTGTGTTTCCTGCAATGTCCTGAAGAACATACTCTTAGCGGCTAATAGGATGACGCTTCTGATTTCTCTTCCAAAAAAAAAATGAACACATGTCTGGTAATGCCTTTCAGGAAGATGAAAACCCATTTTCATGTTTTAGTACCCGAATGTGATGGGGTTGCTCCCAAGGTCACATTTGCCACGTGCCCTGCACCTAGAAGGCACCCAGTGACGGTCCATGGGGTTTGTTTGGAGGCTCATCTTCCATCCCAATCAGGCCTGCGTGGGGCTGGGCTCCTTAAGTGGGGGACTCCCTAAGCTGACTGGGGGGCTTAGAGAGAGCTTTGCTGCTGGGGGGATGTTCCACCTCCATCAGTTTTAAGCGAGGAATCTGGGCCCAGAAGATAAAATGGTTTTCTGCCTGATGGAACTTGCCACTTCTCAGATTGGCCAGCGAGCTTTGGTCTCCGGCCAAGTGCACGGTGGGCTTCCCTGCTTTGATGTGGTTTTGCAAGGAAAACATCTGCGAATGAGCAACAAGCAACACATTTTTCTTTTCTCTGTTAGTCCACCTTGAGTTTTTAAAAAAGCAGTGCTAATTAGCCTCTTGCAGCTGGTTGAGTCTGGGAGGCCACCGCCCTCTAGAGGAGAGAGTGGATATAGGTTTCAGAGTGAATATCAGCATAGATTTAGATTAATTTAATTTAATTCCAAGCAGTTATTCAAATGTATGTCATTGGTGGAAAAGGAGGAGAGGGGACATTTGGAATCAGGAGAACTAGGTCCTGAGTCAGTCATCCTCTACCTCTTAGTTAAGGTGCCTAATTTTTATGTCTGAGCCTTGGTTTTCTGATCCATAAAATGGAGATATCAATCAAAGTACCACCTCAGTACTGATGGTCTCCAATGAAATGATGCCTGTGGAAGCCTGTGTGATCTGTAAAGCACAGATAATAATCAGGGAGGAGTACCAATCCCCAAAGAATTGTTCATTGATATTAGAGGCAAAAACACATTGATCACTTATTTTTGGAAGAGGCTTTTAGTTGAATTAGATATGCTTTATATTGCAATGGCCTAAAGAATAATATTGCCTATAGAAATAGATTTAATATTAAAAACATTTCAGCTTGTCTTTTTTTTTTTTTTTTTTTTGATTGTGGGGAACATTTCTTATTTTGAGACAATTGTGGATTCACAGGAGGTTGGGGAAAAAATGAATAGGGAGGTCTATGCACCCTTCACCCAGCTTTCCCCAAAGTGAACATCTTGCATTCCTCTAGTACAGTATCAAAACCAACAAGTTGGGAATTCTCTGGTGGTCCAGTGGTTAGGACTCCACACTTCCACTGCAGGGGGCACAGGTTCAATCCCTGGTCGGGGAACTAAGATCCCACAAGCTACATGGTGCAGCCAAAAAAAAAAAAAACCCAAAACAAAAAACCCCCAGCAAATTGACATTGGTTATAATGTACAGAACTTGTTCAGATTTCACCAGTTTTACAAGCTCTTATTTGTATATGTATGTACGTAGTTCTGTGCAATTTTATCCCCCATGTAGCTTTGTGTAACCACCTCCCCAATCAAGATGCACAACTGTTCCATCACCACAGGGCTCCCCCATGCTGCAAGATTCACACTCTCCCCTAACCAGTCCCCAACCCCTGGCAACCACTAATTTGTTCTCTATCACTATAATTTTGATATTTCAAAAATGTTATATAAATGGAATCACACAGTATGTAACCTTTTGAAATTGGCTTTATTCACCCAGTTTAGTTCCCCTAAGGTCCCATGCAAGTTGTTGTATGTATCAACAGTGTGTGCTGGGACTTCCCTGGTGGTCCAGTGGCTAAGACTCCATGCTCCCAATGCAGGGGTCCCGGGTTCAATCTCTGGTCAGGGAGCTAGATCCCACATGCCACAACTAAAAGATCCCGCGTGCTGCAACGAAGATCTAGAGTGCGGCAACTAAGACCTGGTGCAGCCAAATAAATAAATATTTTTTAAAAAACCCCCAAAACAGTGTGTACTTTTTCTTTGCTGAGTACTATTGATGGTGTGGATGTACCATGGTTTGTTTAAGCATTCACCCACTGAAGGACATTTGCGTTGCAATTATTCCTGATGAGAGAAGGAATAAATATTTCCTTTATTGGTTCATTCAGTAAATATTTAGGGAGTTGCCCCACGTGCCAGGTTCTACAGTAAGTACTGGTGATGCATCAGTAAATTACAGAAAGATGATAAACCCGTAAATAAAGAGGATGATTGCAGGGGTGATAAAGGATGGGCAAGAAATAAACAGACTAACAGGCAGAGTGCACGTGTCTCCTTTAGAATGGAGGTTGGCGGTCGCCCCTCGGAGGAAGCAACATTTAAATCTAGACCTGAATGGGGGGAATCCATAATTCAAAAGCCCCAGTAAAGAGCCTACGAGGCAGCAGGCAGAGGGAGCAACAAGTGCAAATACCCTGAGGTGGGCAAGTGCATCGTCGCTAAGGGAACAAAGAAGAAGCCAGGGAGGCTGCAGCCAAGGTGGAGGCCCGGGAAGGAGCGGTGGGAGAAGCAGGTAGAGCCTGTGCGCTGCAGGGACGAGTTTGGATTTTATTCTAAGCCTGTCAGGCAAGGGGAGGCATGATGCCCTTAACGTTTTAAAAGATCCCTCTATAGAGTCTACAGACAAATTCTCTTTTAAGCCCCCGGGGGGAATTTCGCTGAGTAACTACTCATTTATTATTCACAAACCCCCGAACAAGAATTGAATGCTAACAGCCGTTGCTGCCGCTTGCCACTGTGGGACTCTCTACCCCCCAGTCGAATGGGAAGGTAGACAGGGTAAAACATTCTTCTGCAGCTCCGAAGCCAGCAGCTCAGCAAGGACAGATTCATACAGAAGCAGAATCTGCAAATGCTTTCTTTATAGATACCCCTTTGGCCTTCACGTGAGCCCCGTGAGAACTTGCTGCACTCCTCCCCCATCCCCCTGTGCACCTGGCTCCCACCCCCTACCCCCCAGTTAGTGGTGGAGGTGAGAGGAGGAGGCAGCATGTGCAGACAGAAGAGAGGGGAGATACTCTAGCACGTCTCAGGGAGCTCCAGGTCGGCCTGAGGGATGGGTGGCTGGGTTGGGACAGAGAGAGAGAGACAACAAGAAAAGACCAGTGTGGGCTGATGTGGGAGACAGGCAGGGGACGGACCGGGAGGTAGGGCACGGAGTATCCCATCGCAGCCTCGGTAGTGGGGAGCGGTCACTTTGTCCCTCTGGACCTGGGGTCCTCACCAGAGGCGTGTATGTTCTGGTCAAAGGGTACTTTCCAGCCTGGGGACAATTCAGTTCAGGACAAATAAGCATTTCTCCATGTCTGACTTCCCTGAGTGAAACTGAGGGGGGAATTGTGGTTCAACAAACGCATTGACTATTTCCATCCTTCAAAATAGTCTGGGAAAGAGTCTCTAAACTGAACTATCTCTAAAACTCAACAGCAGAAGTTGACCACATGCAGAGAGGCTGCCCGAAAGCTTCCGACTCTGCAGTAACTCACATTAAGAAAACTTGATACGCTGGGAATTCCCTGGCGGTCCAGTGGTTAGGAGTCAATGCTTTCACTGCCTTGGGCCCGGTTCGACCACAAGTCGCACAACGCGGCCAAAAAAACCCAAAAAAACTTGATATGCAAAACTTTAATTTTTCTAACTGATAAATGAGGACGAGTTTGGCAAACTAGAGCTCACAGGCCAAATCTGGCCACAGCGTGTTTTTTTTCTTTTTAATTAATTATTTTAATTAATTTATTTTTGGCTGTGTTGGGTCTTCATTGCTGCGCAAGGGCTTTCTCTAGTTGCAGCGAGCGGGCTTCTTATTGCGGTGGCCTCTCCCGTTGCGGAGCACAGGCTCCGGACGCGCAGGCTCAGCGGCCATGGCTCACGGGCCCAGCTGCTCTGCAGCATGTGGGATCTTTCCGGACTGGGGCACCAGCCTGTGTCCCCTGCATCGGCAGGCGGACTCTCAACCACTGCGCCACCAGGGAAGCCCTGTGTGTAGTTTTAATTGCTAAGTTTGTGGTACTGTTTTTTTTGCAACTATCGATAACTAGGGAACTGGGATTTAGATTTCCTCAGATATGGTTGTCCAGTGGGATTCCCTTCATACAGACAAGATTTCTACACAGCTCCTTGGGAGCAAAGCAGAGAAGCGAGACTATGGCAGCATTGGGGTTGTTGGAGGACCAGGTAGATAAAGATTCTTCACCAAAGCCCCTAGGACAGTCAGAGATCCCAAAGGTGCCCCCATTTAAATAGATCACTGAAAAGCCTGTTACTTAGTAGGCAAGACTGGAACGATGTGAATCCCCTAAATGTGCTTAGGGCCCTGGGGTTCTGTAGCCCAGAGGCACACCGGCTGCTTGGCTTGGAATGGTGAGCTGGGCTGAGACTTGAGGACTCCCTGTGGCCCATTACTTTAGGTCTTAGGCTGGAGTCAGAACTGTGCAATCTACACCATGGCTGCTCACACCTGTTCCCCAGAGGTCACCCCCTAATCAGGAAGAACACCCTCCCCACCCTACCCTTGATCAGACAATCCTACCACCTTAGACTCATCAAGGGCAACAAACCAGAGCCCAGAGAAACTGAGGGCAAGAAGTGGGGAGCTCTGGCCTCTACTTAGAAGTTAAAGAACATCACCCAAACATCAGGATACAGAGAAGATTTGGTTATGAAATTTAGGACAGTAAAATGAAAGATACAGTAAATGTTTTTAAAGGAAAAGTAGTTCCAAACCTTCGTCAATCCCCAGCTTAGTAAATATCACCATGGGATTTCAGGAGAGAGCTGTGCAGGATGTTGGATGGGTGGCTAGGCTGCCAATGGGCTTCCCCTTCCAGATCACCCTCAAGGCCCTGCCATCTACCTGCTGTCCTCAGGAGAAACGAAAGCTCTGCACGCTGGAAGCAGAATCAGAAGGACCAATCGGCAGGGTTTCTGACAACTAGAGGAAATCGTGAATGGTCATTTTGGGCACACAAAGTGTCCTTTTGCTTAAAACTCCTGAGCCAGTGTCACCAGGGCAAACCATGTTTATGATGAATGTGACTTAGACTCTAAATAGAGTCTTCATTCATTTCTTCAACTGATATTTGCCAAAAATGTTCATTGAGCCTCTCTACTGATATCCAGGCACCCTTAAATGCTGGAGATACAGAAGCAGATAGTCTGGGCTTGCTTCCTGCACCAGCTGGGGCAGTCTCAAGGAGTTTCAAGTCACACAACGGCAATAATAATAGCTTTTGTATTAGGACTGTTACCATCATTATAGTATAGTGATGGTCTTCAATAACTGCCTTTTCTGTTCTCTCCTTAAAATTCAGCCACCTGTTAGAAAGAGTCCACCATGAACACCATTAACCATCAGGCCTCGTGGGCTACCACCAGCCACGTAGTAAGATTACTCATGGATATAAGAGTCTTCTCTGTAAACTGTAAAGTGCAGTTGCTGAGGATGAGATAGATACTTCAGTGAAGACCAAGTTAGTATACACTTGACTGGAACTCTGAAGTTTTCATATTTGAAATCAAATGAAACCATTCTCTGGTAATGCTCTGGGGCATGTGTGAGTATATATACATATATATATATCTCAAACAAAAATCTGTCTTTATTACAAAACAAAAATCTGTAATGAAAAGAGTGAAAGACTCCTATGATACTCCTAACTTTCTGCGTTCATTGTTAATGAAAATGAGAAATCAAGGAAGCAGAGTAAACCTCCCTTTTACTCTTAACCCCCGACCTTCCTCCCTCCCCACACACAAATAAAAGATCATCCCTGTTGGCAGCTGGTGTGTGTCCTTTCAAGCTTTTATGTACATCTAAACATATATATATATATCTGAAATAAAAATGGAATATTATACCCACTTTTAAAAAAATGTGTTTCATCCCAACTCAATACTACTACATGGCTCAGCTAAACAGCATACACATTACTCATATGAATATACCTGAGTCACCTACTCTGTTTTAAAAGCTGTGTAGACAGATGTAGAGAACAGACTTGTGGTTGCCAAGGGGGAGGGGCATGGCGGAGGGATGGACTGGGAGGATGGGGTGAGCAGATGCAAACTATTATATACAGAATGGATAAACAACAAGGTCCTACTGTAGAGCACAGGGAACAATATTCAATATCCTGTGATAAACCATAATGGAAAAGAATTTTTAAAAGAATGTATGTATGTATAACCGAATCACTTTGCTGTACAGCAGAAACGAACACAACATTGTAAATCAACTATACTTCAATAAAGAATAAAACAAAATGAAAGCTGTGTAGAATTCCATTAATGGCTGTTCCACAGGTTTTAATTCTCCATCGCTGAACAATCAGATTGCAAAGAATCATTTGCCAACACTGTTGCAGTCATCGCGTTTGTACAGACATGTGCATTCTTTTATGAATATTCCTGTAGGGTAAGTACTTAGAAGTGGCTTGTTTTTGAACCTGGCAGTCGTGATAATGAGCTGTAGCAGAAGGAACGCTACCCATGGATCAGGAGTCCCCACGGTAACAGCAATTCCTACCACTCACTCATGGATAACTCACCCAACGTCTCTGAGCCTCAGTTTCCTCACCAGGAAATGAAGAGAGTAATCCCTATTGGCCTATGTCATGGGATGCTGCAGAGATCAATGGAAATAAAAAGCGCAGGGATGCTTTGAAGGAAATGCGTTAAACAGATGCGGGCATGGGTGGGGGACGAGGTGTTATTACTCTTCCCCCTTAGGTGTGCAAGCATAGGAGAGGTTGTGAAATTCCCTACTTGAATTTAATTAACTTTAATTTTTAAACTATGCCAGAACATTTGGGGAGTAAGATAGTTAGAGGTGCCAGGGCTGTGGGCTCAAAACAAACATGAGACTTTGCTGGCGGAGACTCCAGAACTTGTCTGCAAAAGCCCAGAGGGCTCCTGGCCTGGACTTACCCTGGGGCCTTGGAGGCCGAGTGAGACCAAAGACTCCCGGTCCCTCGTGGCTGGATCTGATGTGCTCTAAGGAAGAGTTTCGTAATCATCGGAGCCATCCGACTTGCAAGAGTTTATCCTAAGAGGGGAGCTCCCGTCACTGGAAGTATCCAAGGAAAGGCAGATGAACCCCTGTAGGGATGAGGCAGAGAGGTTTTCTGTGGGAAAATCGCCACCAGGAGTCCGTGATGGATCTTCTTCTCTGAGAAGCCAACAGTCTTTGTCCAAAGGTGGCTGAGGGCTCTGCCACCAACCTGGTCATCACTGGGAGTCCTTTGCGATTTATCCCCTACTCTGTGGCTCTATTCCTCAAAGACTTTGCCTACCACCAAAAAAACCCACTTTTACTATGAAACAGTGAGGGTCCATTCATTTTAATTTATCAAATCAGAGACAATCAGAGCTCCCTTTTCCCTATAAAATAACCGAGGGTTGCCTCTCCCAGCCTACATGGTTACAGCCTTGAACAACGACGTTTAATTCAGAGGAGTTGGTTGATTTGTCGAAGGACACACAGCAGGGAAGTTGCCGAGCTGAGCCGAGCCAGGGCCACCTGAACCTGCATCCTCCCTCCTGAAGCAGAGGGCGGGACCCGTCAGAGGCCCTTTGGGATGGCCTCCCTCCAGCAACTCTGGCTTTATAGCCCCCTGAGCCAGGATCCCTAGTTCTAGAATAAAGCACACTACACTTGTCGTTGGAAGATGGGGGTTCAAATCCCAACCCTGCTGCTTTCTAGCTGTACAAGCATCTGGAAAACGGGAGCAATGACACTGCGCTCTCAGAGCTGCTTTGAGCAGCAAATGAGACAGAAAACTCTCTACAATATCATAAACGAGTGAGCATGAAAGGAAGCAGCATGTGAGGTGGTGGAAACCTGCACGCACATTCGGGGTTAGCATGACTGCCTTTTCCTGGAGCAGGGGAACTGCTGTACGGAGGGGTGGTCTCTGCAGTCGGAGGACCAGCTTCCCCACCCTGGAGCCAGATCTCTCCAGGAGGAAGTGATGCGGAGCCTGACACTTCCAGCTGCCTCACAAAAAACACTGGCTGCACAGGGACAGCAAGTAAACGACCCAGCGCCAAGGAAGCTGCGCTTCCTCACTTTGGAAATTCACATTTTAATGTCTCTGAAATGTTACCATCAACAAGGGCCTTTGGTGTAGTCTTTCTTCTACGTTGTACCGTCTGTGGAATAATGTGTCTCCATCAGAGCCCCCAGCAGCTCTCGCAGCCCCTCTCCTCACAGAGCCCAGGGAGTCCTCAAATCAAGTGGATAAACTCTGAGCACGTCTCGCCCCTTCTCTTTACAGGAAACCGAGGTCCAGAGAAGGTGAGTGATGAGTCCAGCATCATGGAGGCAGGAATGTGACTTGGCCAAGGTCACATCGCCAGGAAGTGGTGGAGTTGGGATTTGAACCCAGTGCTTGTCAGAAGATGTCATCAGAAACAAGAGGGCGATGATATGCATCCTTGTGGTTGGTCTGAGGGTGAAGTAGCTGAGGTCAGGAGAGGTGCTTTGTGAATGAGAGGGGCCATCCCACCCTGGTCCATGTCCTGCCACGGGGCCTACACTCAGCCCTTCCAACCTGGGAGTCTCCACTCAGCCAGAGCACCCCAGCCCAGACCTAGAGGGTCACAGACCCTAGACTCATGGGTCTCAAACCGGAGCACGCATCAGAACAACCTGCAGGGCTTGTTAACGCAGGGATGCCTAGGCCCCACCCCCTGGTTTCCGGTTCAGGAGGTCTGGGAAGGGCCTGAGAATCTGCATTTCTAACAAGGTTCCAGGTGACGCTGAGGCTGCTGATTGGACCACACTTTGAAAACCGCTGTAATACATCATGTTTTTCTCCCGCTTACTCATACCCCGGCCCCATCTGGGTTAAGAGAGTGGGATTTAAACAGCAGCAGCCTCTGGGAGTAAGATGAGAACGGACTTTCACGTTTTTAGTCTCCGTGTGACCCCTTGTTAACTTCCCTAACTCCTCTTTGCCTCCGAGAATTCTCTAGAAAATGCAGATGTTAAGACCAGCTTCATAGAGCTGCTGAGGTTTTAACTATAAACCCACTTGGTATATAGTTGTAGCTCAGCTAATAACAGTTACCCTGTGTCTGGCACATAGTAGTTTCTCTTTGATTTCTGCTTCTCCACCAGGCCGCTAGCCTCCTGGGCCGGGATGCTCAAAATCCTGGGGGGCTGACTGCGTTCTTTATTTTTATTTATTTATTTGGCTGCATTGGGTCTTCGTTGCGGTGCGCGGGCTTCTCATCGTGGTGGCTTCTCTCGTTGTGGAGCACAGGCTCTAGGTACACGGGATTCAGTAGTTGTGGCGTGTGGGCTCAGTAGCTGTGGCTGGAAGGCTCTAGAGCGCAGGCTTGGTAGTTGTGACGCACGGGTTTAGTTGCTCCGCGGCATGTGGAATCTTCCCGGAGCGGGGCTCGAACCTGTGTCCCCTGCATCGGCAGGCGGGTTCTCAACCACGGAGCCACCAGGGAAGTCCCTGACTGTGTTCTTTAAAAATGAATCCTAAAGACAGCATCAGCCTGATGAAGAGGGCTGCACTCCAGTGACTGCTGCAGTCCCAGAGCCTCCAGTGGACCACACGGCCAGGGAAAGCAGGCAGGCAGCAGACAAAAAGGCAGAGGAGATGGGCTCAGGTGACAGAGGAGGGAAACTGCCTGGAGTGTAACCCATTAGTGACCCAGGGCAGTGCACCCTAATCCCTGACAGATGTAGGCTCCGGGCTCTGTCACGTGGGAGGAAGCAGCTGGCTCCTGGGTCCCTACCTGTCACAGCAAGGCCGGGCTGCCTGGAGCACAGGTGTTAGGGCTGGAGGTTTTGATCTTACATGGAGCTTGGCAGCTTGCAGGTGGGGCCGCTGGCATCTGCTCAATGGACTGGGTGCCTGCCTGGCTCAATCTGCTCTCCTTACCTTTGCCTATGTTCCTTCTTTCCTGGGGGCTGCTGCAGTGTCCCCAGTGGCAGACTAGCTCCCTCCCACCCAAGCTCAGAGAGAGATGCACGGGCGTGTCCCCATGTGCCCTCATCCTTGGCCGGTGCTTGTCCTTGAATGCAGTTCAGGATTTCGGTCCTCCAGCGGCCACCCCATAGGCCTGTTCAAGAACCTCCCCTCCTGTACGGGTCAGGCTTCAGTCAGAGAATCAGAACCCTGGGGTTTGTGACAGGAGGTGACAGTATGGAATTACAGGAGCTGGTTCAGCAGTCTCTGGAAGTCTTGTCTTCTCTGATGCTGGAGCTTGAGACTGGCAGAGCAGACGGTTGGGAAAGAAAGATAGACACAAGGTAGGGAATGTCAAGGGCGGGCTGGATGCCACATATACGAGCTGGAACCCACATCGGGCCCTATATAGTTTGCTACAGCTGCACTCACAAAATACCACAGACTGGGTGACTTAAACACCAGAAATTAATTTTCTCACAGCTCTGGAGGCTGGAAGTCCAAGATCAAGATGCTGGAAGGTTTGGTTTCTCCTGAGGCCTCTCTCCATGGCATGCAGATGGCCACCTCTGGCTGTGTCCTCACGTGACCCTTCCTCCATGCACATGGATCCCTGGTGTTTCTTCCTCCTCTTATAAGGACACCAGTCATGTGGGATTAGGGCTCCACTTTTATGACCTCACACAGATTAGGATATTAATGACCTCTTTAAAGGCCCTGTGTCTAAACACAGTAACATTGGAAGTTAGGGCTTCAACACATGAACTTGGCTGGGGACACAGTTCAGTCCATAACAGGCCCTCACTGCCCACCATGGCCATGAGGGTGGGTGTCCTGCAGGAGAAGCTGGTGCCCTTTTTCATGAAGCTGAGCACCACCCGCTCTGGAGCTGGAGCACCTGCGGGCCTGGCTGCTGGCCATGCCAACAAAGTCAGCCCGTAGGCACGTGACATGTGTGGGCTGCAGCGATGCTTGGGCCCCTGCAGCTCACACATACCTCATGGCTGCTGTTTCACTTTCACATTCCAAAAACCATGCATAACCTTTCTTGGGGTCCCCCCAACTGAAAACCCAGGAAAGGGAATTTGCGGAAACACAGTTCATCCCAGCCAAGATGACGTACAGTAAGTCCCCTGCATATGAACCTTCAAGTTGCGAACTTTCAAAACTGCGAACGTGCGTGCCAGACCCTGTATGCCTGCTGTTGTACTGTACTACTGTACTTTTCAAGGTACGTACCGTAAGATTAAAAAAGTTATCCTTATTTTTGTGTTTGTTTTTTATGTATGTATTTGTGTGAAAAGTATTATAAACCTATTACAGTGCAGTACTATATAGCCAGTTGTGTTAGTTGGGTACCTAGGCTAACTTTGTTGGACTTACGAACAAATTGGACTTACAAACGTGCCTCGGAACAGAGGAAAGGGAACCCTCTTGCACTGTTGGTGGGAATGTAAATTGATACAGTCACTATGGAGAACAGTATGGAGGTTCCTTAAAGAACTAAAAATAGAATTACCATATGACCCAGCAATCCCAGTACTGTGCATATACCCTGAGAAAACAGTAATTCAAAAAGAGTCATGTACCACAATGTTTATTGCAGCTCTATTTACCGTAGCCAGGACATGGAAGCAAGCTTAGTGTCCATAGACAGATGAATGGATAAAGAAGATGTGGCACATATATACAGTGGAATATACTTAGCCATAAAAAGAAACGAAATTGAGTTATTTGTCATGAGGTGGATGGACCTAGAGTCTGTCATACAGAGTGAAGTAAGTCAGAAAGGGAAAAACAAATACTGCATGCTAACACATATATATGGAATCTAAAAAAAAAAAAAGTTTCTGAAGAACCTAGGGACAGGACAGGAATAAAGATACAGACGTAGAGAATGGACTTGAGGACACAGGAAGTGGGAAGGGTAAGCTGGGATGAAGTGAGAGAGTGGCATGGACATATATACACTACCAAATGTAAAATCGATAACTAGTGGGAAGCAGCCGCATAGCACAGGGAGATCAGCTCAGTGCTTTGTGACCACCTAGAGGGGTGGGGTAGGGAACGTGGGAGGGAGATGTAAGAGGGAAGAGATATGGGGATATATGTATACATATAGCTGATTCACTTTGTTATAAAGCAGAAACTAACACATCATTGTAAAGCAATTATACTCCAATAAAGATGTTAAAAAAAAAATGTAGGACTTCCCTGGTGGTGCCGTGGTTGGGAGTCCGCCTGCCAATGCAGGGGTCACGGGTTCAGTCCCTGGTCCGGGAGGATCCCACATGTCGCAGAGTGGCTAGGCCTGTGCACCACAACTACTGAGCCTGCACTCTAGAGCCCGCGGGTCACAACTACTGAGCCTGTGTGCCACAACTACTGAAGCCCGCGCACCTGGAGCCTGTGCTCTGCAGCAGGGGAAGCCACCGTGGTGAGAGGCCCGCACACCGCAATGGAGAGTGGCCCCCGCTCGCCGCAACTGGAGAGGGCCCACGCGCAGCAAGGAAGACCCAACACAGCCAAAAATAAATAAACAAATTTATTTTTTTTAAAAATGTAAACACTGGGGGGGAAATACAGTGATGTGATTATGCCTATAGTTCAGGAACCAGATAGAATCAGCTACTTCCAGGGCAGAGGCATTGCCTGAGAAAATTATTGACTTAGAAAATTATTTGCCAAAGCCTTAAAGCAATGTGCTAGCTATACTGGAAAACAATGGCAAAATGTATAACTCTGTATGCAGATGGTTTTCTATTATTTTGTTATTGTTGTTAAAGGTAAAGCATGTTTGTGTTTTCTTTTGCATTATTTTATGAGACAGGTGGGCTGAAATAGAAAAGCCTTTAAAAAACAAACAAACAAAGCACACAAACTTAGGTATAGTTGAAAGGGGTTTGTTATGAATAATAAAAGACATCTATGTATCTTTAACTCTCTGAAGCTATTTCAGGAACTGAAGACAAAGCCCAAGTATTATAACAAAAGATGTTCTTAGATTTGGTAGGAATAAAACCACAAAACAAAAATGACAACGTTAGGAGATATGGTTTTATTTACTTTCAGGATTATTTATTTATTTATTTATTATTTATTTATTTATTTACTTGAAGGATTTATTACTTGCAGCCAGTAAGGAGAACACCAGAGATCTTTCCCAAAGCAGTGTCTCCTTGAACAGCAAAATTGGGGAAGTTTTAAGCTAAGAGTACCTGTGTATTCATGAGGGGGCTGGAGCAGAGAAGAATTCAGCCTAGAATTGGGGCAAAGGTTGACAGAGTCCAAGCTTTAGTTAATTGAAGTCACGAGGATCAGAAAATGCCAGCATCATCGTTCCATCCTCCACGTGGGTGGGGTTTACTGCAGAACTCAAAGAGAAGTATCAGATTGTGATGTATATCCCCTGAGGAGGAACTAGGACTCTGTTTTTATTGCTGAACTGTTGTTTCTTGACTGATTTTCCTTTGTTCCTGTATTCTTTTTTTCCCCTTAAGATCATTAATTACTGAGACCTGTTCAAGGGCAAGCATTGTGGCCAGGCTTAGATCACAAAATGCCTTAGGCCGAAATGGCTTCTCTTCTGTCAAGAAAGCCAGGCCTGGCTCTCTTTCTCAGGGACCCCCTTATCCTATCTGCTTACACTGCAGCTAGCACAGATGCCATACAGAGGATGGGAATCTAGCAGTCACTGTAAAACTCACATCTGCAGAAGCTTATTCTCCTGTCCCTGGTGCTGGAGGGAGGATGCCTCTGCTTTGCTTCCAAATCTCTTGCAAGTTGATGGATTGCAGAACCTTAATGGTATCCTTGCTGGCAAAGGAGTCTGGGAAACATAGGTCTCAGGTTCTAGCCTCTGCAGTGCACTGGAGAGGATACAAGGGCAAGGTAATGAATGTTGGTTACATGTAAGCACTAACCAACACAGGGAGGTTGTGATGATTAATTTCATGGGTCAACTTGTCTGGGCCCCTTGGTGCCCAGATATTTGGTCAAGCATTATTGTGGGTGTTTCTGCAAGGGTGTTTTTGCATAAGATTAACATTTGAATTGCCAGACTGAGAAAAGCAGATTGCCCTTTCCAATGAGGGTGGGCCTCATCAATCAGTTGAAGGACTGAATAGAACAAAAAGCCGACCCTCCCTGAATAAGAGAAAAATCCCTGCCTGACAATCTTCCAACTGAGACATCGGAAGACCTGATTGTACAGCAGCTTCCAGCCTTCACGCTCAAAATGGGACAGGACTCTGTGGCTTTTGGACTTTGCCAGCCTCCATAACCATGTGAGCCAATTCCTTATAATAAATCTCTTCACATGTATATGTAAGATGAATATCCTACTTGTTCTGTTTCTCTGGAGAACCCTGACTAATACAGAGGCCAAAACACCTCGTGCCCTGATAAGGGTCTTAGAGGGGTTAACCTGACCCCCACTGTGTGAGTCACTGGGGAATCAGAGCTGGCCTGGGAGAGAGCTTGCCATCTCAGAGCTCATAGTGAATGGAGGGAACCGACACAGAGACAGCCTCTTCTAAATTATGACCACAGGACTTCCCTGGTGGTCCAGTGGTTAAGACTCCATGCTTCCAATGCAGGGGGCATGGGTTTGATCCCTGGTTGGGGAATTGTGATCCCATATGCCTCACTAAGACCCCACATGCCAGTGTGGCCAAAAAAAAAAAAAGTATGATGACTTTTGCAAAGAGAGTTAAACTTACAGTGAAGTAGTTGGGAAGAAACAATTCACACTGCCTGGAGCAGGTGGAGTCAAGAAAAGTTTTGAGAATGAACAATCTTTATTTTGGTGTTGAAAGGTGGCTGCATCCACATGGTGAGGAGAACTAGGTCTTGTTCAGAAGAGGAAACAGCCTGAACAAGGCCTGGCAGTACCTTCTGCGTTTGGACATACACTGTGGCCCTGAGTACAAGGGTATCTTGTTTTATTGAGCTTTGCAGATATGGAGTTTTTCGTTTTTTGTTTTTTTTACAAATGGAAGTTTTTGGGCAACCGTGCATCCAGCAAGTCTATTGGCACCATTTTTCTAACAGCATTTGCTCAGTTCATGTTTGTGTCCCATTTTGGTCATTCTCACAATGTTTCAAATTTTTCATTATTATTACATTTATTATGGAAACCTGTGATCAGTGATCTTTGATGTTACTACTGTAATTGTTTTGGCACGTGAACCAAGCCCAGATAAGACGGTGAACTTGATGGATGGATGTTGTGTGTGTTCTGACTGCTCCACCGACTGGTCACTGCCCTCCTCTCTCCCTATCCTTGGGCCTTCCTATTCCCTGAGACACAACAATATTGAAATTATCAGATTAATAACCCTACAATGGTCTCTAAGTGTTCAAGTGAAAGGAAGAGTCACACATCTCTCACTTCAAATCAAAAGCTAGACATGATTAAGCTTAGTGAGATAAGCACGTGGAAAGGCAAGGTAGGCCAGAAGCTAGGCGTCTTGGGCCAAACAGTTAGCCAAGTTGTGAATGCAAAGGAAAAGTTCTTGAAAATGAAAAGTGCCTCTCCAGTGAACCCACAAATAATAAGAAAGGAAAACAGCCTTAGTGCTGATTTGGAAAAAGTTTTAGTCGTCTGGACAGAAGATCAAACCAGCTACAACATTCCCTTAAGCCAAAGCCTAATCCAGAGCAAGGCTCTAACTGTCTTCAATTCTATAAAAGTTGAGAGGTGAGGAAGCTGCAGAAAAGAAGTGTGAAGCTAGCAGAGATCGGTCCATGAAGTTTAAGGAGATAAGCCATCTCCATAATGTAAAAGTACAAGGTGAAGCAGCGAGTGCTGATATAGAAGCTGCAGCAAGTTATCCAGAAGCTCTAGCTCAGATCATTAATGAAGGTGGCTACACTAAACAACAGATTTTCAATGTAAATAAAACAGCCTTCTATTGGAAGAAGATGCCATCTAGGACTTTCATAGCTAGAGAGGAGAAGTCAATGCCTGGCTTCAATGCCTCAAAGGGGCTGACTCTCTTATTAGGGGCTAATGCAGCTGGTGACTTGAATTTGAAACCAATGCTCATTTATTGATTTCCCAAAATCCTAGGGCCCTTAATAATTTTGTTAAATCTACTCTGCCTGTGTTCTATAAATGGAACAACAAAGCCTGATGACAGCACATCTGTTTACAACTTGGTTTACTGAATATTTTAAGCCCACTGTTGAGACCTACTGCTCAGAAAAATGGATTCCTTTCAAAATATTCCTGCTCATTGACAATGTACCTGGTCACCCAAGAGCTCTGATGGAGATGTATAATGCGGTTAATTTTGTTTTCCTGCCTACTGTCACAACATCCATTCTGCAAGGAGTAATTTCTACTCTCAAATCTTATTATTTAGGAAATATATTTCATAAGGCTGTGACTGCCATATATACTGATTCCTCTGATGGCTCTGTGCAAAATCATTGGAAAACCTACTGGAAAGGCTTCACCATTCTCGATGTTATTAAGAACATCTGTGATTCATGGCAAGAGATCAAAATATCAACATGGACAGGAGTTTGGAAAAAGCTGATTCCAATCCTCATGGATGACTTTGAGGAGTTCAAGACTTCAGTGGAGGAAGTAACTGCAGATGTGGTGGAAATAGAAAGAAAATTCGAAGTGGAGCCTGAAGATGTGACTGAATTGCTGCAATCTCATAATAAAATTTGAATGAATGAGGAGTTGCTTCTCATGGATGAGCAAAGAAAGTGGTCTCTTGAGATGGAATCTACTCCCAATGAAGATGCTGTGAAGATTGTTGAAATGACAAGAAAAGATTTGGAAAGTTACATAAACTTAGTTGATAAAGCAGCAGCAGGTTTTGAGAGGACCGACTCCAAGTTTGAAAGAAGTTCTCCTGTGGGTAAAATGCTGTCAGACAGCATTGCATGATCCAGAGAAATCATCATGAAACTGATGCAGCAAACTTTGCTGTTGTCTTATTTTAAGAAATTGCCATGGCCACCCCAACCTTCAGCAACCACTACCCTGATCAGTCAGCAGCCACCAACATCAAGGCAAGACCCCCACCAGCAAAAATATTATGACTTGCTGAAGGCTCAGATAATGGTTAGCATTTTTTAGCAATAAAGCATTTTTCAATTAAGTTATGTACATTGTTTTTAGACATAATGCCATTGCACTCATAATAGACAACAGTGTATTAACATAAATTTTATATGTACTGGGAAACCAAAAAATTTGTGTGACTTGCTTTATTACAATATTCGTTTTATTGCTGTGGTCTGAAACTAAACCCCAGTGTCTCAGAGGTGTGTCTGTGGTCAAGGCCTTAGGTGCTCAGTTGGTGTGTGGTTGGAAAAGGAGCAGCATGGTTGGCAGGTCAGGTTGTGACTGGTGGGTGTTGCTGTTGGCCACCGGCAGTGGAAGGTAGCAGTAGAGTGGCACCTGGGAGCCCCTTGGAACTCACCAACATAGGACTTGGGGAGCAGTGCTGGGCTCAGTAACCAGGCTGGAGAGAACATTCTGGACCAGGCTCCCCAGGGGAATGACATTGCAGAGCTGACTCTAATATCTTCCTCTCCAAACAAATGTAGTCCTTTACTGTAGTTCATCCACCTCTCAATACCACTTTCTGCTTATTGGCTCTAATATTCTAAACTTCTAACAAGTAAAAGATTTTTATAATCTTCCAGATTTTCCAAATCCATCTACCAAATTAGCAGTTCCTGGTGTGTAGCTGCTCCAGCTGGTGGAGCACTGAAAGATGGGTTGGATTTTTTCCAGGCATAACTTACAGCTCTCTGAGTGGACAGATTTGTCCTAGGAACAAACTGGGGACAGGATATAGACTAGCTCTAGGCACCCCTAGGAAGGGCCCCCTGCATCCTATCCTGCTTCCAAACAAGTGCTTCGAGATCATCTATGGAAGGACCCCACCTGGGTGCCAAGCTTCTCTGCCAGGCAGCTCCCTACCTCCCCCGAATCTATTCTTCCCCCTGCTGTAATCTCCATTAATATGCTGGTCTGAACCGTGTCCTGTAAGGAGGCAACAGGAAGCTCTGCCTGGATTAACCAGATGGAGTGAGACTCTCAGAGGACAAAAGACATCCAAATCTTGCAGGTGTGGGCTGAATCCCAAGTCTACTTGGCAGGAGCAGAATGCCAGAGGTTTCCAGGAATATCTACATCCTCTTCCTCTCTCTCTCCCTCTCTCTCTCTCTCTCTCTCTCTCTCTCTCTCTCACACACACACACACACACACACACTCAAATGTAAAATTTCCCCTTTAAATTTAAGAAGTCAGTTGCACAAGAACATAATGGAGAATATCAAACCTCACTGGAAAACACTTGGAGGTTCCTACCTCATCCCGTGTGTAACCTGAGCCGGCTGGGTGACATGTTTGCTAAAAACAATAATGCCGTCGAAGGAACCGTCCTAAGATTTGGCATCATAAGACCTAGGTTAGGTCCCTGTCTTTGACACTTCTAGCTGTGCAAGCCTGAGAAAGTCACCTTAGTTCTCTGAGATTGTTTCATCATTTGTAAAGTCAGAATATTTAGTTCATTGAATTGTTAAAGGACCCAACAGCCACACTTATGAGAATACATAATAAATTCTGGTATTAATTCATGTGTGTGATGTGATGATGAGGGTGATAATGATAAAAGATGATGATGTTGAGAAAGATGATGGTGAGGAGGCTGTTGGTGACGCTGATAATGAAAGGTGATGATGTCAATGATTATGATGAAGATAATGACGGGGAGGAAGGTGATGAGGATGCTAAGGGTTGGGGGACCACTTGAGAGTTGTTTTCAGTTTTCAGTTGAAGAGCTGACAGAGGTACAAAGAGTAGGTATAATTTGTTTTGCTCCAGATTAACACAAAGGAGGGAAAGCCCATGTTTCTTGAGCACCTGCTGTGTTCCAGGGCTGCTAAGAGCTTCCACAGCCTTCTCTTGCTTCACCCTCACAGTGACTCTGCAAAGTCTCCACATCAGTCTTAGCAAAGGCAAAGTGATTTGCCCGAAGTTGTTTGGGCTAAAAAGAGTGGCAGAACCCAAAATGACCCAAACTGGTTTTGTAAACTTTTTTAAAAAATAAGTTCACTTGTATCTTTATTTTTTAAATTAGATTCCACGTATGAGTTATATCAGATGATATTTGTCTTTCTCTGACTTACTTCACTTAGTATGATAATCTCTAGGTCCATCCATGTTGCTGCAAATGGCATTATTTCATTCTTTTTTATGGCATTATTTCATTCTTTTTATGGCTGAATAATATTCTGTTGCATATATGTACCACATCTTCTTTATTCCTCTGATGATGGACATTTAGGTTGCTTCCATGTCCCGGCTATTGTAAATAGTGCTGCAATGAACACTGGGATGCATGTATCCTTTCAGATTATGGTTTTCTCCAGATATATGCCCAGGAGTGGGATTGCTGGATCATATGGTAGCTCTAGTTTTACTTTCTTAAGGAACATCCATACTGTCCTCCATAGTGGTTTTACCGGTTTACACTCCCACCAACAGTGTAGGAGGGTTCCCCTTTCTCCACACCCTCTCCAGCATTTATTGTTTGTAGACTCTTTGATGATGGCCATTCTGACAGGTGTGAGGTGATACCTCACTGTAGTTTTGATTTGCATTTTTCTGATAATTAGTGATGTTGAGCATCTTTTCATGTGCTTTTTGGCCACCTGTATGTCTTCTTTGGAGAAATGTCTGGTTTTGTAAACTCTTAATCTTTATATTCATCACTTCCCCATGTAAGGAAGACGGTTTCCATCCCGCCAGAATGAGTGTCCTCAAGAGGAATAAGGAAAACTTCACTGGAATGTCCAGAAGCTATTCAAACATCTGCTTATGAAGGCTATCACCTGTGTGATCCAGATGACCTCCTGACCCTGTCAGCTTTATGATTTCAGTTCATATATACATACATACATAGTACCCTACTGACACTTGTACTCCCTGGAATGACCAATCACTTTCATCTCTCTTAGCAGTATAAAACAGTGGTTTAGATCAGAGATTCTGGAGTCACACAGACCTGGGTGCGGGTCCTGGCTTCCCATTGTATGGACAGGCATGGAAAGGCCCAGAGAGGGTAAGAGAATTGCCCAAGGATGCATAGTGAGTCAGGCAGCAGCTCCAGACGCAGAACCCAAGTGTCCTGGTTTGTCATTTGCTCACATTTACGCAGCTCCTCCCTATTTACCCAAACAGTGGGCTGGCTGTCAACGGGTGCCCAGAGGCTCTTATGGATTCCATCTGCTTCAAGTAGTTCATCATTGGCCTGGCTCCTTCTTCTGAATCAACCAGAATCCTGGGAAACTGACAATGGTGCTCCTCTGAAGGCAGACAGTGGTGTGTGTGTGTTGCCGTGATTGTGATGACAACTGGTCTACCCAGGTGATGTTATTGACATGACATGTTATTGAAGGCAGAGAGTTGTGTGTGTGTTGCCGTGACTGTGATGGCAACTGGTCTACCCAGGTGATGTTATTGACATGACATGTTATTGAAGGCAGACGGTGTGTGTGTTGCCGTGATTGTGATGGCAACTGGTCTACCCAGGTGATGTTATTGACATGTCAACCATAGCTGGGTGAAGCAGGTGGGGTGGGATAATTACGTCTTGCTGAGAGATGAAGTAACTGAGGTTCTCTGGGGTTACGTGCCAGTCCCTCCCCTCTGTGGGCCTCAGTTTCTTCCCCTGGACCTAAGGTCTTTTTCAGTTCTAACAGTCGATGCCTCTATAATTTGTCCAAGTTCACACAACTATTTAGAAGCAAAGTCAAAACTAGGACAATAGTCTTGGGGGTCCTAGACCAGTGATCTTTTTAATGCTAATTGTATTCATTTTCTAGGGCTGCTGTAACAAAGTCACAAAATGGTTGACTTAAAACAAGAGATAGTTATTCTCTCATAGTTCTAGAGGCTAGAAGCTTGAAATCGAGGTGTTAGCAGGGCCATGCTCTTTCTGCAACCTCGAGGGGAAGGTCCTTCCTTGCCTCTTCCAGCTTCTGGTACCTCCAGGAGTTCCTTGGCTTGTGGCAGTGTCACTCCAATCTCTGTCTCTGTCTTCATATGGCCACCTTCCCTCTATGTCTGTGTCTTCACATGTGTTCTCCGCCCTGTGTACATCCGTGTCCAAATTTCCCTCTTCTTGTAAGGACACCCGTCATATTGAATTAGGGTCCATCTGAATAACCTCATTTTAGCTTGATTACATCTACAAAGACCCTATTTCTAAATAATGTCCCATTCACACAGGTACTGGGAGTTAAGACTTCAACATAACTTTTGGGGAACTCAATTCAACCCAGAACACTAATAATAGCTAACCTTTAAAAAAAGACTTTCCTATATGCCAGGCTTTTTTACATGGATTATCTCACTTAACATGAAATAAGCATTATTATCTCCCTTTTACATGTGAGAAGACTGAGCTGAGAAGCTGAGTGACTTGTTCAAGGTCAAACGGGTACTGAGGGACAGGGCTGGGGCCCGACCCTGCCTCAGCTGACTGCGGGTCTGCATCCTCCGCCAGCGGGCCAGGCTGCCTCTCTGTTCCATGAGGCCCTGTGATCCCCGAGCCTGTGGTTTCACGTGAGGGTGGCTGGGAAGAAGGCTGCATCTATGAGGTAAAGAGGACCAAACATGGCTGGCCTGGTAATTGTGTTTTCTCAGCTGAAACGCCAACACACAGTGAGTCGATACTGAGTCTGGCATCTACCACATGGTCCCCTGAGTAGCTGCTGTTTCCCAGAGCAGCTGTGGCCCGGGGTGAAGTCGCACAGAGGGAGTGGGCATGACGTGAGTCCATGGGAGGCTGGAATTCTGGGAACTTCACCTCGACTTTGGGCTTGGGTGCTGGAGGGGATGCAAATGCAAGCCCAGCTGACCAGCCCAGGGAGGCCCGGCATGGTATTGGGGCAGAGTGGGGGTGAGCAGGGCCTGTGGATTCAGACATCCCTGGGATGAGATCCACACGTATGAGCTGTGTGACCTCAGGCAACTCACCTACATTCTCTGAGCTTGACTTTCCTCAGCTGTTAAATGCACATCATAACCGTTTCTACTTCACAGAGTTGTGAAGACACATGAGAAAAATCCACATCCAGAGCTCAGCCCAGAGCCTGACGCAGAGGAAGTGCAGCTAACACCCACACGTGGCGGCTGATATGATAGATTTTGGGTGTGCCAGGAGGTGGGAAAGAAAGTGGAATATTGATCCTTTCAAGGAGTTTACAGACAGGAGGTCCCACAAGAAACTGGCCTCAGTGCGTTGAAAACAAACTCAGATTAAATTAAAACTAAGACCTGGAGCTGACAGGGAGTCAACAGGGAGGGTCCCTGGAGAAACAGGATCCTGAGAAAGATTCTGAAGGAAGGCAGGAGGGAAGATTGGAGCAGGTGAGGCCTAGAGAGCCCAATGCCCTGAGGGTTCTAGAACCTTCTGCCAGCAGCACCAGCCCTGGGTGATGCTCATCTCCTCTGGGGACCTTGTCCCAGACATCTCCTGGGATACACAAGCTCCTCCTTCCCCCTCTCCTTTCCTGCAAATCACACAGTGCATCACCCCCAACACAAGCACACACACACACACACACACACAAACACACAGACACAGACACACACAGACACACACACACAGACACAGACACAAACACACACACACCCTACCTCTCCACACCACTTTTTTGTTTGAAGAACCACCTAGCTTGGGTTTTGCCTGGGAAGGGCCTGTCAGTCAAGAAGTGTGTTACCCAGAGCTATGAGTAACTCAAGAGAGATCAAATGATAGAAATGATGCCTTTTATTAAGCTCGCAGATTTATTATAAGTGAGTCGGCAGGACCACACAGGTCTCCCGTCCTAGTGCAAGAAAACTGAGTGTGTGTGTGGTCTGCAGCAGCCGAAGGCAGGGAGACGGCAGTGTGAGCCTAATAAAGGCTGTAATTGGCACCTCTTTTCCCCGAAAAAGCAACCACCTTCTCCCATTGCCAGGCTCTCTCCTTGTGGGGAGGGGTGTACGTGGGGGGCTCAGCCCAGGGTAGGGGCCGGGGATGGGCAGGTGAGACTTTGGCTGGAGGGCCATGGCAACAGAGCAGGGGCACTTCTTGCTGGGAGACTCTCCAACGGGCCATCAGGAGGTGGGTTTCCAGGGCCCCCCTCACTTCCCCAAGGCTAATCACAGGCATTCAATTCACGCCCCTTTCTCAGAACAGAGGACAGGGGAGAAGGGTCATTTCCACAAGTTGGTGTCGGGTTCGTTATTAGCGTTAATATTTCATGATAATAAATACTGTAAACATTTGTCGCAATAGCAACAAAAATGTTTGAAAAGGCTCTAAGCTTCAGCGTTCACAAGCCCCAAATTCCAAAAGAAAGACAAGAGTGAGTGAGTCTGTGTGTGTGCGGGACCCTCTCTGCCCAGGGGTGATGGACAAGTAGGTGATATTGCCTGGGACATTTACTTGATGAGCTGAGCACTTTCCGGACGTCTCTTTCTACTTTGGCCAGAACAGGACACTGGACTTCCCTTCTCTGAATGACCCCTAGGAAGCCAGCCATATATCTCTTCCTTCACAGAACATGCATGTCCCTGGGCAAGTCAGGACATGGCTGGGTCTCAGCTTTATCATCTGGACACTGGGAGGGTTGAACCACCTGATGGTGAGCCTTTTCTAGCTTCGGTATCTAACTCTGGGCCATACAGCAAGGCCGGTCTGTAACTCCAGTGCACAATCCCCGGCCCGGCATCCCTGCTACCCCCATCACATATTTATTTTTTTTATTTATTTTTTATTTTTATTTTATTAGTTTCTGCTTTATAACAAAGTGAATCAGTCATACATATACATCTGTTCCCACATCCCTTCCCTCATGCATCTCCCTCCCTCCCACCCTCCCCATCCCACCCCTCCAGGCAGTCACAAAGCACCGAGCTGATCTCCCTGTGCTATGTGGCTGCTTCCCACTATCTATCTACCTTACGTTTGGTAGTGTATATATGTCCATGCCTCTCTTTTGTTTTGTCACAGCTTACCCTTCCCCCTCCCCATATCCTCAAGTCCATTCTCAAGTAGGTCTGTGTCTTTATTCCTGTTTTACCCCTAGGTATGCTAACACATATATATGGAATTTAAAAAAAAAATGTCATGAAGAACCCCAGCGCATATGTGCCGCCATCCTTCCAACGCTCCCTTGCAGGAACCCCACCCCCTCCCCGCCTCCTGCCTTGCTTTCAGCCGTCTCAGCATCTGCACGGCGCCCACCGCAGGCATCCGAGCCCGGCTAATTCTGCTTTGGCAAACCCACACCCCTGCTAATTCCCCCCAGCATTCCTTGGCAGGCTCCCTTCTCCTCCTCGGCAGAGACTTGAGAGCCAAGAGCAGCCGTGAGCTCACGTTCTGCTCCCGGGTTGATTACTTCTGAAAGCCGGCTTCATTGACTAATGTGCTATTAATTATTGCGACAATTGAAACTAACTTGAATAGTCTGAGACAGCTAAAAAAAAGAAAAAAAACCTTCGATCCAGGAGATTGACTTTGAATGCTTTTTTATTCCTTGGTCTGCCTTCAGGTAAAAAAATAGAACGTTGTTGCTGATGTTAAACAGCGGTGCTCAGTAGACGGGGAGGGGATTGGGAGAGGCTCCAGAGTTGGAGGAGATGAAGAACGCTGACCTGAAGTAGGACTTCATATTTGTTAGCTCATTTAAACATCAGAACAATGGACTTTTATTATTTCCAGCTTCCAGGGGATGGGACTGAAGCTTCAAGAAGGTAAGTCCTACAACTAGTGTCAGACCTAGGTTTGGACCCAAGCCTGTCTCTCACTCCAGACACTGTGTTCTTCCCTGACGTCCATGACCTTTATTCACTGAGGCTGAAGTTTATGCAAAGATAAGGTCAAGGACATCAACCCTCACTAAGTATGCGTAGTAAGACTTTTCCCTGATTGAGAGCTTCAGTACTGACCATTTGTTTCATCCGTAAGTAAGAACGGCTGAACATTTGTAGACTTTAGAGAAAATCACTAAAAATTCTGAGCAGGTAAGAAAAATTTTTTTAAAAATCTAAGCATTATAGTTAGTGAGCAATGATTTCTACTTTGTAATACAGCCATAGAGAAAAAAAGTGGGTGGGCCTATACTTTACAGAGTTGAATTTTGTGTCACTATCACTCCCATGGGTTCTACCACTGCTTATCTTATTTCTTAAGAATCTTACTCCCTGTGCTAAGCAGTAAGATTCTTAAGAAATAAGGTAAGTGGTTGTAGAACCCATGGGAGCCGCATAGCACAGGGAGATCAGCTCGGTGGTTTGTGGCCACCTAGAGGGGTGGGATAGGGAGGATGGGAGGGAGGGAGACGCAAGAGGGAAGAGATATGGGGACATATGTATATGTGTAACTGATTCACTTTGCTATAAAGTAGAAACTAACACACCATTGTAAAGCAATTATACACCAATAAAGATGTTAAAAAAAAAATCTTACTCTATAGAAAGCTCTGGATGTTCCTTAATCTTTCAGCTACAGGAATGTGAACGTGTGGTTGAGGACCAATTTCTTGAATACTAACACAAGTATAAGTATTTGTTAGAGGATGGGCAAGGTAGAAGCCAGGAGAAACAGTTTGAATGTTTGTTACAGGATAAAATTTGAACGTCATGGAGTAAAAGGAGGGGTGGAGAGAGAAGAGAAGGCAAGAGGGAAGGAAAGCTAGAGACTTGCTTCTTTTTGGTAGTTTTAACTCCTTACTTTAGATCAGGCGTTAGCAAACTTCAGCCCATGGGCCAAATCTGGCCCCCTACTCGTGTTTGTATAGCGTATGAGCTGAGAATGGTTTTAAAATGTAATAGTTGAAAAAAAATCAACCATTGAATATACAGCTCCAAGAGTGAACTATGTAAACTATGTACTCTGGGTGATGATGTGTCAATGTAGGTGCATCAGTTGGAACACATGGACCACTCTTGAGGGGGATGTTGATGATGGAGGACACTGTGCCTGTGTGGGGCCATGGGGTATATGGGAACTCGCTAGGCTTTCTACCCAGTTTTGCTGTGAACGTAAAACTGCTCTAAACAAATAAAGTCTTTTAAAAAATCAAAAGAAGAAGAAAATTTTGTGACACATGAAAATCATTTGAAATTCAAATGTCAGTATCCATAAATAGTTATTGGAACACAGCCAAGCTCATGGTTGTACATTGTCTATGGCTGCGTTTATGCTACAACGGCAGAGGTGAGTAGTTTCAACAGAGACTGAAATAGTTACTATCTGGCCCTTTACAGAAAAAAGTTTGCTGACACCTGCTTTAGACAGTTCCTGCTCTAACCACGCCCCCATTCTCTTTCTCTCTCTGTTTTCTCCTCTTTCTGCTTCCCTACCATCCCCTTTACCATCAGGAAGGAAAAAGAAAGAAGGAGCTACAGGTTGCATTCAAAGTGAGTGAGGTGTGTGTTGAACTTGATAATGCTTTATTTCTTTTTTTTTACTTTTTGTTGCTCAAGCAGCAAATTTCAGCCATCTGGAAATTTCACCTTCTAGTAATATATATATATATATATATATATATATATTTTTTTTTTTTTTTTGGCTGCACCGTGTGGCATGTGGGATCTTAGTTCCCCGACCAGGGATTGAACCCATGTCCCCAGCATTGGAAGCACAGAGTCGTAACCACTGGACCACCAGGGAAGTCCCTGGAAATTTAATCTCCTAATTCAAACACTTAGCTTAGATAGACACTGTGTTAATCAGATCCACATTCATTCTTCACTCAGTTGGCGAGATAGATGATGTTTTATTGAACACGTAGATTTCAGGCTCAGCTAGATGTATGAGCCAGGGGCTGAACAAAAGAGTCAAGGTAAAATAATTGTCAGAATAATTTGAGCCCCTCCCTCAGCAACCTACAAAAAACAAAACAGAGGAGGTGGGGCCTGAATTATCCGCAGAGATGGTGGAGTGCACCATCATGTCATGACTCCTCTAGGGTTGGCCGAGCCTTCCCTAGGGGACACTGATGGATACTGCAATTAGAATCTGTGCTGGGAGAAAATCCCTTTCCATGTACAAAATGCTATGGTTGTCACTGCTTTCAAAGCACTATACTTCTACTGTCTGTCTTATTCCCATGCTGTTGGTCAGGGGTACAGGGAGGGGTGTGAAGAGGGGAGTGACCCATCCTGGTCCATTTGCTCCAGGAGAAAGAGCCACTAGTGTGTCCTTCTCAACCCTGAGCTGCTTTCCTGCAGCCCAGCTTGCTTTGTACCATGTCTCCTTGGCTTGGTTGGCACTCTAAGAGTCCCACACTTTGTCACCTCTCAAGGACTTGGAGTTCCTTCTGATGGTTAAATCACCTTGGCATTTTGGGCTTTCTCTCTCACCACCTGTGGACCTCCTCTACTGAGGCTTCTTTCTTCTTCAGCCCCCATGGGCTGGAGATCCTGAAGTTTCATCTTTGCCCTCACATAGGTTTCCTGGGAGACTGCCTTCTCCCGGGAAATCAAATATCCCTTCTATACCGATCACTTCAAAATCTATCTACTTAGTCCTGGCCCTTCTCTTGGCCAAGCAATGTATGTTTCCAAAGCATTTGTTTACTCACTTATTAATTATTCATTGAGAACTTGCCCCACTCCGGCACTGTGTTGAACACCGTGGTCCAATGGTACCAAGCAGCTATGAGCCCTGTCCTCAGGGAGAAAGGAGACAGAGGTACGCAAATAATTACACAAAGCATAATGATCACTGTGTAAAGGCCCGGAAGAAGGTACATAGTGCTATGAAGGTGCATAGCAAGGGGATATAACATAATTTGGAGGGGGGTTGGGGACTTCGCCAAGAAATGGGATTACAAGCTAAAGTCTGAAAAATTAAAAAGAGTTAACAAGATAAAGTGGAGAATGTTCTGGCTAGCAGGAACAAGATAAGTAAAAACCCAGAAAATGGGAGGGAACATAGTGTGCTCATGGGATTATAAGAAGGCCATGGTGGCTGGTGGCTGGAGTATTTTAGAAAAACGGGAAAGTGTTTTAAGATGCTGCCAGAGAGACAGGCTACAGAAAGATAATATGCAGTCTTCTTTTGATCAATTAGTGTGCTTTCGGCTGCATGTAACAGAAACTTAACTTACATAGGCTTAATAAATAAGAAAATGTATTGTCTTATATAACTGGAAGCCCTATGCACAAGGGCTGACTTCATCTAATGACTGTGTTAGTTAACAATTGCTGCAAAACAAATTATCCCCGAAACTAAGCAGCTGAAAACAACATTATCTCACCGTTTATCCGGTTCAGAGTCTAAGAATAGCTTAGTTGGATGCTCTGGCTCAAGATCTCTCATGGGGTTGCAGCCAAGCTGTCAACCAGGGCTCCAGTCATCCCAAGACATGACTGGGGCCGAAAGATCAGTCGAGTGGCTGTTGGCAGTGGTTATTCAGTTCCTCCAGGGTGGTTAGACCGAGAAACTCAGTTCTTCACCAGGTAGGCCTCTCCATAGGGATGTGCTCAGCATGGAAGTTTGCTTCCCCCAGTGGAAGTGAGCTGAGACACAGAGAGAGACAGACAGACAGACAGAGAAAACCCAAGGTGGAGGCTGCAGTCTTTTTATTATCTAATCTCAGAAGTGATACGCCACCACTTCTGCCCTTTTCTGTGCATTAGAAGAGAGTCCCTAGGTCTTGCCCACATGCAAGAGGAGGAGATTACACAATGGCATGAGCCCAGGAGGCACGGACCACGGAACGGGGTTGGGGGGCGGGCAGGTGGAGCTCAGAGGCCGCCTACCTCAGGCTCCATCTGTGCTTTTATGACTTCTCTTGGCTCCGCTCCTCCTCTGTGCGTCACTGCTTAACAGGCTGGAAACAAGATGGCTATAAGATTGAAGAGCTTCACTCCCAGGCAAGACTGCATCCTAAGGAAGAGAACAAGATCATTTACAGATGTCGTCCTAGAAAAGTAAAGAAATCACTTCCCCAAAGTCCCTCCAAACCTCCCTCCATGTCCCCATGGCCCACTTGATGAATCATGATTAAGTCAGTCACGGTAATACCATTTCCCTTTGCCATATTTTCACTTGCCTTGGTTCTTCTGTCATTAGAAAGGGCTATGTGACACAGTAATGATGTGTGAGGTGTGAGAGGAAGTCTGCTGGGAGGCTTCTGGGCAATATTTATTTTGCTTATAAAAGGAGACTAACATTTGAGGCAATGCCCCATTGACCACCTTCCCCAGGCTTCCTGCTTTAAAATGCAGTTGTGAAGCATGGTGCTATTGCAGCCTTCCTGTGCTCATGTGGTGACAGACATGAGGGCCAACAGCCAACATGCTGAAGATGAGGGAGCAGAAAGGGTGTGGGTCTTTGACAACATTGTAGAGCAGCTACATTAAACAAGGAACATGCATGAGATGATTAAATGTCTTTATTGCTTAGGCTACAGCGAGTCAGGTACTCTAGGGCTTGCATCTCAACACAGTCTAGCTGACAACATGTCTCCTAAGAGGGAGGGAGAAGGCAATGATTGCTAAGCAACCAAGAATATCCTTTAGAGGCCATGCTAAGAATTTAGGTCTTTATTCTAAGAACAGTCAGATTTGTGTTTTTAAAAGATTGGAGAGGGGGCAATAGTGCACGTGCAGAGAAAGGGTAGGAGGTGATTGCTGTATCCAGGAGAGAGGTCCTTGTCTAGGGTGTCAGGCAGTAGAAGGCAGGACTTGATGCCTTGGAGGCAAAAAAGCGTGGGAGTTAAACAACTGGGATTGATTCGAAGCAACCATGTGGGAAACTCTTTGGGAAAGTCCTAACTTTGTTGTAATGATTCAGTGTGTGTTTCTCTTCCCTGAAAATGTTTGAGTTGGGTGGAAACATATACGTCCTGTAACCCTTTGCTTTTAAGAAGTTCTGTTTAGAAGCTTTCCAACACTTTGTCTCATTGTTTTTGGCAAATTCTATGTGTCTTCAAGTGGCTTCCCCCACGAAGGCGGGAGTGAATGAATTGGGAGGTGAGATTGAGGATAAATTCTTCTTTATCATTTGATTTGTACCTTTGTCGTCATGTGCAGGTAATAACTTACCATTTAGAAATAAAACACATCACATGTTTAAAAAGGCTATTTTGATTTTAAAAGTACTTGTAGGGCATGAGGTGCTTACTCCTAAATGGGATTATAAATATCTCAACCTTTGAAGAAACTCTACGTCTTGCAGCATTGCTTAGATTTCTAGGAAAAAGCAATTAAACTGTAGAGGGCTCAAGTTGCACATTTTGCCTTATATCAAACAGCACTGAATGGACTGAATCTGCTTGCCTGATTCATCCTTAAATTGTACGTAGAAGCAGGATAGCTCGGTGATGGAGGCCCTGGGATTTGGGGTTAGCCAGTCCTGGTTTCCAATTCTGAATCTAACTGTCACTAGTTCCATGACTTTAAGAAAGTTTCTTAATATTCTTGAACCTCAGGGAAGTTTCCCAGCTGTAACACTGGTGGTAGTGGGGGATGTGTGTGAGTCTGGGTGGTGGGGTCCTTCTGGGGGTTTCAGGGAGAAGAGTGCATGGCAAGGTGCCTGGAGCCCAGTGGCTGATATGATACCAGGCGCTCAATAAATGGTAGTTGATTATTAAAAATTTTAATAAAATCACCATGAGAACATTCCTTTATGAAATCTCCTGTGCTCCAGGCTACACACGTTAAACATTTCATGTGGGTAATTCAAAGAGCCCACCGTGTTTACACTAGGTTTTCTTTGACCTCAGAGCAGAACTGAGTTTGGCAATGCTTCCCTCTCCCCATGGGAGACTCAATGCCTTTGGTGCGTGTGCGGGGCTGGCAGGCCTCCCTGTGGCTGAGACCTGAGCCCACCGACCTGGCTGCCCTGCTCACCCACCAAGCACCACTGAGGGGTCCTGTGGCCCCTGGCAGCGCCCCCCCCCCACCAAGGCTAGAGCTGGAGAGGAGCTGGGGATTCTGACGGCAGAGACCCTCCTGGACACTGCCCGCACCGCCCTGGCGGCCTTGATTTCTCCTTCAACTCCCACCCTCACCCACCAGCTCCGGACCTGTCTTGTTCTCTCTGCCACCTGCTGCTTCTGATGGGTTTTCTCTCTTCCTGTTTTACTGCAGAACAGATGGCAGGGGGCCGTAGAGGAGGGTCCATGCATGATGTCCCGAAGCAAAACCCTAGTCCTTTGAGAGTATCCAAGGTTGGTGGTGGCCAGTAACAAAGATGGTAACCCTGTGAGCTGGAAAGGCTCAGCTCTTCCATTTTCTCTCCTCCCTTCTCTCCCCCTTCCTCTCTTTCATTCTTTCTCTCTCTCTTTTTTTTTTTTTTTTGTCTCTCTTCTCCCCTCCTACCCCGTCTGCCTCTGTGAGGAAAGGCAGATGTGTATCTTGGTGGTGATGATGAAGTTATGGGTGAGAGATTCTCTCGAGGGAACAAAAAGACACGTGCATCTCCCAAGGATCTGGGAAGGGAAACTGGGAGTGAGAACAAGGCTGGGTCTCTCTAAAGGTGGGAAGCAAGAAGGGGCTGTGGATATTGTCCATGGGGCCCCATTGGCGGTGATGTGGCCACGAGAGAAGATGAGAGAATGACCCCACCTTCCTTCCTCTCTCTTCCGCCCAGTCATTGGAGGCCCTCACAGCCCCCAGCTGCGCCGTGACTGTCTGAGAGAAGAGGGAGGAGGTTGTCCCTGTCATGGTGGGACTGCAGTTATGAGAGGAGGGGAGGGAGACGCCCAAACTGGCGGGGGAGGGTGGTGTTGTCAGCCAGCTGGGTGGACAGCCACGGGGTCCAGCGTGCACCCACATCAGGGGTGTCGGGGACCGTGCCTACCGAGCACCCTCATATGCACCTGCATTTACATATGTGGGGTTGTGTACACTGCATGCAAAACTGTATCTACACACAGAACGAATGGGCCTGTTGAGATGTTGCAGCTGCCAGGTTGCAGCTGGCAACGAGAAAATCAATCCCACAACAAGCTTCTGCTTAAACGTCACCTTTTCAAAGAGTTCTTCCCCTACAGACCTCGTTAAAATGGCCTCCTCTCCCACCTCCTGACTCCCGGACCACCTTCCCTCCTTAGCTGCTTTCCCACAGCCCTAATCAGTATCTATTCTGCTTCTTTGTCTCTCCCCGAGTTAGAACTTAAGGCCCTTGAGGAAGGAGACATTGTTTTATTCACTGCTACATCCTCTGTGCTAAAAATAATGTCTGGTCTATAGTAAGTGCTCAGTAAATACTTTTTGAAAGAAAGAAGGAAGAAGGGAGGGACAGGGTGGGGGAAGGAGAGAGAGAAGAGGAAGGGAAGGAGGGGGACAGGAGAGAGGGAGGAAAGTAAGTGCAGAGCGGGGCCCAGGCCCAGTAGTTGTCTGACGAGCCCCGGGCTATCTTTTGTTTTGTTTTTTGTTTTTTGTTTTGTTTTTGCGGTACGCGGGCCTCTTACTGTTGTGGCCTCTCCCGTTGCGGAGCACAGGCTCTGGACACACAGGCTCAGCGGCCATGGCTCACGGGCCCAGCCGCTCCGTGGCATGCGGGATCTTCCCGGACCGGGCCACGAACCTGTGTCCCCTGCATCGGCAGGTGGACTCTCAACCACTGTGCCACCAGGGAAGCCCAGCCCCGGGCTATCTTTTAGGATTCCCAGTCCAGAATTCTGCATTGAGGACAGCTCAGATTATCCCCCCAGCAGAGGCATGCAGGACCCTGGGGACTGGGCTTGGGCTGACCAGGAGCTCCCTGGAGGCAGACTCTTCTCTGATGCTTCCTGGTGAAGCCTCCCCGCCACCGCGGCCTGGTGGGAGAGGCTCTCCAGCCCCCCTGGGCGGGCTAGTTGCCAGCACTGAACATTTATTTCCTCTGGGAAAGATGGCATGTGCATTATTGAATTTAAGCTTTACAGCATCACTGTGAGAAGGGTGCTGTTAATACCCCAGTGTTACAAAAAAAGGAAGGTCAATAAAGGTCAGGTGACTTATTTGCCCAAAGTCACAGAGATGGTCAGTGGAGGCTCTGAGCTTTGACCCAGATTTGATGGATCCCAACGATTCTCCCCTCCTGCCATGCCCGGCCCCATCCCGTGGGTGCCCTCACTCGGCCTCCTGGGAAGCAGCCCATCTTGCGAAACTTTGCCTCTTCCCTTCCAAATCTAAAGTGCCCCAGTCTCTGGTTCCTGATAAATCCATACCAAAAAGGGACCAGCCTCTGCTAAGGGCTGAGTTGTTACCCTCAGAGCACTGAATGAGACAACCCTGTAGAGCTCTCTCTGACCTGCTCCAAGCACGAAATAGTTAGAAGCTAATAATCACAGTACAGCGCCTAGTGTGTAGCAGGAACCCAGGAAGTTTTTGAGGCTCTTGTAATTGATTCTGAGTTGTGCAGGAAACCAGGATCCTATATTTATTTTTTTAATTTTAACTTCTCTACTGAAGTATAGTTGATTTACAATGCTTTGAGTGTACAGCAAATTGATTCAGTTATACATACATATCTATTGTTTTTCAGATTCTTTTTCACCATACGTTATTACAAGATATTGAGTATAGTTCCCTGTGCTATACAGTAGGTCCTTGTTATTTATCTATCAGGATCCTATATTCTTCACCTCTTCTCTCTTTTTTCCAGATACATTCACTGCCTCCCAACTTTGAACAGTCTTTCGCAATTGAAAAATTTCTCTTACACACATGATCTCGTTTGGGTTTTGCAACAAAGCCCATGAGGTGGCTCAATAGCCCCATTTTTCAGATGAAGAAACTGAGGCTCCCAGGCTGGTGCTGTTCCTACCATTCATCGCGGCCCCACTTCCTTTCTCCTCTCTTCTTTCCTCAGTCCAAAAAGAGTCATCAAACACTCGTTTGGGTACAGAGAAGAGGAACAGTGATATCTACCCCTGTCCTTTCTGTTTTCCTCTCTGATTCTGAGGTGCCAGGTGTGGTGTCCAGGTCGAGTATGACAAGAATCGCATTGTTTGCACAAAATGGGAAAATCCCTGCCAGGCAAGTCTGGCAGATTTCTAGCTTTCCGTCTGAAGACCTGTGTTTGAGGGCTTGGTTTGAAGTTCCATTTTTCCAGGAAACCTTTCCAGGGGAGGGGGTGGGTATGGGAGCAGAAGGTCGGAGGGGTGTGTTGGCATGACTCGGGGCTTTTTGATGTCTGTATTGTTTGAATTTTGACACACTTGTTTTGTATGATGTGATGGGTCATGGATCGTTATGCGCATCTCTTATTCTGTAGTGATTTGTGGACCCAAGAGCTGGCAGAGAAGTAGAGTAATTGCCTTACACAATCACTCACAGTTCATGTGCCGTGGTAACTGAGAGGTGCGGGGCAGGGGGAGGTGGCGGGGACTGGTTATTACCTATAGTTGGCGACTGAAGTTCACAGGCACCGAACCACACAAAGCAAGGTCTGCCCGCACGCAACCGGCTGCTAGACCACCCAGAAGTCCAACAAGCACCTAGAAGTTGTCATCTCTCCCTCAAAATCTTCTCTCCTTTCTGATCCCTGCTGCACCCTCCACCTAGGCACTCAGCCTAGGAACCTGGGAATCATTTCATCTCCCGATCCTACTCACTACATCCAAGCCATTACCAAGCCCTGTAATTCCACCTCCTAAATCCACCCCAATCTCTCTCTACCACCCAAGTTCAGGTCCCTGTCCTGCTGTGGGTGTACGACAATATTCTCTCTTTTTTTTAATATATTTTAATTGAAGAATAGTTGATTTACAATATCGTGTTCGTTTCAGGTGTATAGCACAGCGATTCAATTTTTTATATATATATATATATGTACTTCAGATTCTCTTCCCTTATAGGTTATTACAAAATATTAAGTATAGTCCCCTGTGCTATACAGTTACAGCAATATTCTTGTCTCACAACCTCTGCAGGTGCCCCTTCAGCCAATCTGTCACACAACTGCCAGTAACTAAAACCTAGAGCTGATGCTTTGACGTCCTTGCTCAAAGCCTTTTAATGTTTCCCTGCTGTTTAGAGAATATACCCCAACACATCACCGTGGTAGACAAGGCCTTCCAGAAGCTCATTCCTGTAGATAGCTGTTCTTTCATCACTTCCTGTCAATACTCAATGCCTGAGAACCACGGAACTGAGCTGTCATTGGTTTCCATTCTTCTGTTCTCAACACCTTTTTACCAAGCCTATCCCCCTCCCCTCCCACTCTCTTCATCTGGCTACCTCCAATGTGTCATTTAAGATTCAGCTCAAGTGTCCCATCATCCTCCTCACCCGAGGATGGGGCTAGACCCCCTCTTCTACTCTTCCATGGTTCTCTTGGATGGCTTCATCACTGCTTTCATCACACAGCTGTATAACCAACTGCTTTGTGTGTGTCTCTTCTACTGGAAGGCAGGGACCATATCTTATTCATCCTTGTATTCCAAATGCAGGGTACATAGTAGGTGCTCAAGAAACGTTCCTTCCATAACCAAATAAAAATTTGAGTTGGTACAGAAGATCTGTACTGGACCAATTGGCATGCAATGTTGCAGCATACAAAATGAGTTCACTTATTTCCCTCCATTTTATCATTGCAAGGACAGGGGATGAGCAGGCCATACAATGCCCATTATAGATGAGAAATTGAGGCTCGGGGAACCTAAGTGGTATATCTGGTGTCAGACATCTTTTACATGGTAAAGCTCTCTCTCTCTCTCTCAAACCTGGATCTTCTGACTTGTGGTCCAAGTCTTTCTTTCTGACAGATTTCAGTCCTCACTTTTGTTGGTTGGCTAAATGCTGGGAGTGAACTTCACGGAGAGCAGGTGTTTTGTTCATTTTGTCCACTGTTCTTCAAATGCCTAGAACCCATGGTAGGTACTGAATACACATTTGTTGAATTAATTAATTCATGAGTTAGTGAATGCCAGCCTGAAGTCAAGTTTTGTTGGTTGGAGTGGGGAAGCCAAGCATTTGAGAATTCAATAACAGTGTATAAAAGAGATATCAAACTATCCCTCAGTTCTAGAGACAGTAGGTAGAAAGAGAGCACTTTCTCTCCTGAACCAGATAATAGGATGTCTGTAGGGTCTCTCAGAGCTGAACTCCATGACACTCCATTCTCCCTGAGCAGGTGAAAAGAAGCATTAGCTGGTGGTCAGCTTCTACCACACCAGGAGAGGGGTTCTTGGAAAGGTATTATCCCTCCCGACTGTCAGGACTGGGCTGGAGCTCATTGCCTTCCAAGAATGTGACTGATGGCAAATTCAAGTTCAAAAGAAGATTGGATTTCAAGGCAACTGGAAGCTATTCAGTCAAAGCCAAGTTTTACAGGGAGAGTTTCTTCCTGTCTCCTCTCTTCTCCTCCTCCCCCCAGGGCTTGTCGAGACCTGAAAAAGAACACACAGTGTTCAACTGTTTTCCTAATTGAGAAAAGGAGAGACAGAAAACCAGGCTCTGGACTCATTCACGAGCCCAGGGAGGATCCAAGAAATGCATCTCCCTGGGTGCCCTGGTTACTTAGATTGAGTCCAACATGGTGACCAGTGGATGCCTAGGCTGGGCCTGAGCACTGTGTCCAGCACTCAGCATCCTCTCTCAGGAAAAGAGACCTTTACCACACTGTTGACTGTAATGGAAAAAGAAGGGGCCACTAAGAACAAATTGAAATCTTACGTGCGTGCAGAACTTTTCCAGTTTACTATCCCAACAATACCGCGAAGCAATGACACAGGTGCCACCAACACTTTGCAGATAAGAAATCTGGGACCAAGAGAGGTGAAAGAACCAGGTCCTGGTCACACAGCCAGCAGATGGTAGTGCAGGCTTAATGCACGCCCTTGATGGAAGACAGCCACCAATGCCTGAGTACCTCTTCTGTGCCTGGGACACGTCTAAGCATTTTCATGTATTAGGCATCTCATGTTCATAGCAGCACTATGAAGTAGATGCTACTTTTATTTCCATTTCATAGAGGAGGAAACAGAAGCTCAGAAACATGAAGTAAATTGCCATTAATAGTGGAGCCAGAATCCGTTTTTTGAGCACAGGTAGTCTGACTCTGGAGTCAGTTATAGAACCACTACTTGATTGTAAATTTCTCAGAAGACAATCTCATCCATAGTTTTGGGGGGATCCCCACGGTTGAATGTTGTCTGAAGATGTGGTCACAGCCCTCTTGATCCTCAGCAAATCTGTCATACTTGCTGGGGGAGGACCCAGCCAGAAGGCCCCAAGCACACAAATGCAAGAGTCAGGGCATGAAGGTCAAAGGGCAAGGTCACAAATAGAAATCAAAGGAACAGAGTGACCAGAGGGCAGAACCAGGAGGGATATACAGAGCTCACACGGCCAGTCAACCACCAAGAAGTCAGGAGGAGGAAAGGACACAAAAAAGGAACAGTTTAAGGGACACACATATTCGATTGTCTTGTTGATTTCAGATGGACTTTATGGAATGTTTATTTTGTGCACCATCCTCTCACCCAACTTTATGTAAACCTCATAACAATGCTATGAACAAACTGAGCTCTAAGAAGTTGAGTTCCTACCCACTGGTTCTACTATAGTGTTAGCCGACTTCCTAGCTTTCAGCACAAGATGATCTAAATTCTAAGCCATCATCATAACTTCCCAAGTTTTCCTCCGTTCATGGCCCCCATGGGTCCAATCCATGAAGAATCATAGTGATTTAGCATTCAAGACTCTTTGCAAGGAGTCAGAGGAACGTAGCCTATGCAAACCTGTTTACCAGAGCTGGCAAATTCATTGGGGAACGACTCCTCTCAAGTTCATCGTTACATCTAGCGGTCAACAGTGGGGGAAATGGTGCTTTGTTTGAATAGCAAAGGAGCATGTTCTAGGCATGGAAAACTCTAGATATGAAGCACAGAAAACAAAACAAAACATAACAAACAAATAAACAAATGGAAGTCACTTTTCATTCCCTCATTAGCACTAACTTGAAAACATCTATTAATAGTAATAAAACAAGTTTACTTAAAATATACCCCTCATTATGAAATAAGGAAAAACATACACTGTTCAAAAGCCTGGTGCAGAGAAGTGGTGACATACCTTTGCATAAAAGTGATACAATCCTCTAACCACTGAGTTAATTAAACTTAGTTTTATTTATGGATTCCTCCTGGCCTTTCCCTTGTTTGGGTTGTCTTCCTGTCTAAACTCATTATCCAGTTCTCTCCAATCCCCCTGCTGGTCAGTTTTTCTTCTTTCTTAAAGCTCCTTTGGATCTTCTGGAGAAAACATTTTCTTATTCTTCTCAAGCCTAGCTCCAGAAGAAACTGAATAAACAAGCAAACGAAACACATCTTGATTCCCAAGATGCTACATGACGAGATAAAACAAGAATTCACGCAGTACAGGCTACCCGTCCAATGAATGTTCTAGACCTGAGGTTCCTGAACTTTCTCTGTTCACGGAACCCTCAGTGTCTCAGTAATTTTTTCAAGGTGCCCCTAGGCCAGAAGAAATACCAACAATTCCATTTATTAAGTAATTAAGTAATTAGGTCCAAGCAACTTAAGTATTCATGGCTTAATAACTTAGTAGCCACTTGCAAAATTAATACTCAAAAGACAGAAAGAAAAAATATTTGTATTTCATTATTAATTATAATCCTCTGCACAACATTTCAGACCTTGGAATCAGGTCAAACACAATACTGTCACACTTATTTCCCGCTCCGAATTGATTTTCACGCGGAACATTGTAAAAAGGACAAAAATCACAGCAACTGTAAAAAAATATGTCATCCAAAGGAATGCGGTGCAATCTAACATGGAAACTGCACTACCCTGAGCTAGTAGTTTGCATGGTTTCGGACAGATGGTTCTCTGAGAAAATTTAAAATATCTGCAGCACACCGCGAAGTTGCTGTGGTGCCCTGGGTCCCTTGGCACACAGTTTGGGAACCACAGTTCTGGACAATAAACGCCATGAGAGTTCAAAGGAGGAACAGAACATGTTCCACAAAAAATGGTTCACAGAAGATTTCATGGAGGAGGAGAAAGAGGAGCTGGGCTTGCTGGCTTAGCTCGGTGATGGGCTGGGATGGATGGGAGCTGGCCAGAAGGAGAGAGGGTCATGCAGGGAGCGTTAGGGAAGCTGGCAGACACCTGGCCTGGCTGGAGGGAGACGCGGAGTGAGGATGGGGGTGAGCAGTGGGGAAAGCAAGCAAACAGTCAAGGGCCTCGTCACAGTCTAAGGCCTGGGGCTTGGCTCACCCTCCCTGGGGACCATTCTTCATCTACCACTGGCTGAAGTCTTACCAATTTAATCTCAACTAGAAGGACAGCTCTGAGGGCAGGGGCTGTCTTTATTTTCATCTTCCATACCAAAGAGCACAGAGCTTTCTGTAGGGTGTTCTTTCCATAAGTATTGGCATGCTGACACACCCGCTGGCTGGAAGGCTAATCTCTGGGCCTTTGCAGACCAATGGCACCACCAAAGTGGTGTTGCAGTGACCAGGATTTCAGCACCAGGCCAGCGCTGGGTAAGGGCTTTCATTCCTGCTACACACTCCCAGATGGCTAGTTTGGGGGAAACCATAGGTGAGAGAACTCAGCCCTGTACTGTTTTCAAGAACAGCCTTCTGGAGAGCACCAAGAAGGCTCGTGTCCTGATCTCTTATTGGCTGCCTCTCCCAAGTTTTACCAGGAGGGCCAATCTTAGCAAAATGCACCCCCTGCCAGCCAAGCTTCCGGAACATGCCTCTGTTCCCACGAGGCAGCCCAGATGTGACAGTAGCTCCTCAGAGAGCTGTTTATGTCTTTCTTATTTACAGTGTAAGCAGCATTTAGGTTGCAGCTTTGGAAGGCCTTCATCTATTTGTTCAGGTAAATCCACGGTCCTGGATGTGGTTTCTATACAAGAGCTCAGGCCATTAAGACACAGGAGGTTTTGCACAGTGGCTTCTGGATTGTTCCTCTTGGCCGGCCATTACAGGAAGAGGAAGAAATCCTCTGGCCTTCGTCGCTTTTGCCTCTACTCTGTTTATTTACGTTGCTCCGAAACATATTCTCCCAGGAAGAAAGACGGGGCTTGCTTTCTGTACCTTCTTGTACACAACAATACTTCAAACAACAAATCTCTTGAAATATCATTTTATAACAAAGTTCATTGGATGAAAAGCAAAGTCGACAATAGCAAATGAACTCTTCATAACCAAGGGCTGCAGAGCAGTCTATACCTGCAGCTATGCAACCAAAACGTCCCTGTTCCTGATAAATAGATGTGTCATTGGAATTTACTGGCTTCAGTATAAATATCAGTAGGTTTGTAATTGGTGCTATCTTTTCCTTTGGGGAAGAGTTGAATTCTAGCAAAACGAACACATAAGGGATTCCGTTTCAAGAGAAGCCTATTGTTTTCCCGTTAATTCCCTTTATAACATTGAAAATGCTTTCTCTGCTTCTCGCCATCTCTTAAAGTTCTGGGCTTAAAAAGTAGCAATCGGGCTTCCCTGGTGGTGCAGTGGTTGAGAGTCCGCCTGCCGATGCAGGGGACACGGCTTCGTGCCCAGGTCCGGGAAGATCCCACATGCCGCGGAGCGGCTGGGCCCGTGAGCCATGGCCACTGAGCCTGCGCGTCCAGAGCCTGTGCTCCACAATGGGAGAGGCCACAGCAGTGAGAGGCCCGCGTACCGCAAAAAAAAAAAGAAATAAAGAAAGATTGATTCTAAAATTTTGGTGTTGACAGAGAGTAAAGTTGCCAGTCTGTAGTTACTGGAACAAAACTTAAAAAAAAAAAAAAAAAAAAAGACATTTGCTCATATCCTGTCAACTGACACTTTAACTTTCCAGGAATCCTTGGAGATTACTGATAGTGGCTTTTCTATAAGAATTGATTCATCTGTGTGAAATAAAAACTTTTGTGTACAGTGAATCCTGAGTGGATTTGTGTGTATGTGTGTAACTTGCTTCTGTCTAAATTCTCACAACAACCTTATAAGACTAGAAACTACTCTTAAGCCCATTTTACAGATGAGGAAAACAGTTGAGGTAAAACTGGGTGACAGAAATAGCCTTTCATGAAAGCTGGACATTTTACAAGAAGCAGCCTTTTTGCACAGATAAAGTTTCTGGTGCCAGAGAATGTCCCTTCATCTGAGTAAGGCCACCCATGCCCATGGGTTCTTTCCTATGGTGCTGCCTTGTGGTGTGTGTGTAGGTTGTGAGGTCTGAATGGGGAGAAGCCACAGATGAGTGAGAACTTGTCACTGAAGGTTGTAAATGTTTAAATCAGGACACCACGCCAGTTACCTTCATCTGAGCTCATGTCTCAGTCTTGGAGCAATTCCTTCTTATTTAATCCTCTGAAATATGAACTGAAAATGCTTTTAAACAGTTAATCCAGGTCAACAGTTCACATTAAAGTCATAAAAGAGAACTTCAAACAACAACAACAACAGAGTGGTATGTATGCCTTTCTCCAGACCAATTAAAAAAGGTTCTGTAGATTTGGGATTAAGAGATACACACTACTACATACAATACATAAACAACAGGACCTACTGCATAGCACAGGGAACTATAGTCAGTATCTTGTAATAACCTACAATGGAAAAGAATCTGAAAAAGAACATATATATATATTCATATTCAATATATATACATATATATATAACTGAATCACTTTGCTGTCCCTCTGACACACTGTAAATCAACTCTACTTCAATGTAAAAAAAAGGTTCTGTAGGAGTGAGGCAGAGAATCAGTATTTTTTAAAAGCTTCTCAGGTGATTCTGATGTGCAGCCAGGGTTTTGAATCACCGGTCAGAGAATGCCTCATTTAAAGTGGTGGGGTCAGGGACTTCCCTGGCAGTCCAGTGGTTAAGACTTCGCCTTCCAGTGCAGGGGGTGCAGGTTCAATACCTGGGCGGGGAGCTAAGATCCCACATGCGTCACGGCCAAAAACTCCAAACATAAAACATACAGAGGCAATATTGTAACAAATTCAATAAAGACTTTAAAAATGGTCCACATCGGGCTTCCCTGGTGGCACAGTGGTTGAGAGTCTGCCTGCCGATGCAGGGGATGCGGGTTCGTGCCCCGGTCCGGGAAGATTCCACATGCCGCGGAGCGGCTGGGCCCGTGAGCCATGGCTGCTGAGCCTGCGCATCCGGATCCTGTGCTCTGCAACGGGAGAGGCCACAACAGTGAGAGGCCCGCGTACCGCAAAAAAAAAAAAAAAACTTACCTAGGAACTCATTAAAAATACAAACGCCCAGGAGCTGCCACAAGAGATTCTGACCTAGAGTTTAGGTCAGAATCTGGTCTAGAGTAGGGTCCAGGAATGTGCGATTTAACCAGCATCTTAACACATATATGCATTTTAACACATATATCCCTGGATGACATTTTAAGAAACAACAGGCAAGATGCCCCTTTTTGGGCTTATTTTGGACTACAATTATTTCTCTTTGTCTTCTGTGGTTCCATGTTCGATGTGAAGATCATCTTTATTTCTAAAATATATTTAAGTAGAGTAGGAGTCATAGTAGTCAGGTGAGGCTCTGTTGCAGGAGCAAACTCCCACATTTCAGAGGTTTTATACAAAGTTTATTTCGTTCACACAAAATGTATGACTTTCACGCTGGGGGTTTGGCTGCATAGGGTCACTTGGACTGAAGCCGATGGAGACGCCACCATCTTGTAACGCTGCCATAGCAACAGGGTGAGTGGCAGAGGGTAGGGAAGTGTGTGAAAAACTCTCAGTGACTTGACCTCCTTCAGATAGGAAGTGACACTGGCACTGCTACTCACATTCCATTGGCCAGAGCTAGTCACATGACCCCAAGGGGGTCACGAGGGAATGAAGAGGGGCTTGGACCACAACTGATAAGCACAGCTGTCTCTTCTAAAGGATTGGAACAGTTGTGCTGTATCTCTGGCTTCTTTTGTCTCTTGACAGAGTGTTATCTTTCTCAATCAAGCAAGCATTTATTAAGCCCCAACTCCCGGATCAGCACTCTGCCAGAAAATAATGGAAGGTGGGCTCCAAAAGAAATAAAAAATAGACCTCCCAGTCCTCCAGATTCTTTAGGGAGATAACACTCACAGATAAGAAGGAGTTAGGGAACAATAGACACTATTGCGGGCCAAATTATGTGGGCAGCTCTGATGCTCAGAAAAGGTGTGATCAAGAGGCCTGGGGGCTTCCCTGGTGGCACAGTGGTTAAGAATCCACCTGCCAATGCAGGGAACACGGGTTCGAGCCCTGGTCCAGGAAGATCGCACATGCCGCGGAGCAACTAAGCCCCTGCACCACAACTACCGAGCCTGTGCTCTAGAGCCCACGAGCCACAACTACTGAGCCCATGAGCCACAATACTGAGCCTGCGTGCCACAACTATTGAAGCCTGCGCACCTAGAGCCCATGCTCCACAAGAGAAGCCACCACAATGAGAAGCCTGCTCACCACACGAAGAGTAGCCCCCGCTCGCGGCAACTAGAGAAAGCCCTCGTGCAGCAATGGAGACCCAACACGGCCATTAATTAATTAATTAATTAACTAAAAAAAAAAAAAAAAGAGGCCCGGGATGGTCAGGGAAGATCTGATCTGGGACTTGGAAGATGGACTAGGCCTTGGAGGAGGTCCAGGTAGCAGCCTACAGAGAAGGTCCGGGAAGAGCTGAGGATAAACCCACAGAGAGGACCAAGATGTCAGATGCCCGTGGAGCCCTGAGCTACTCCCGAGTTTCTTTTGGTTTCAAGTAAAGCCCATAATTAACTGAACTCAGGGTGAAGTTCGATTGTTGGCCAAGTGCAAACTCTGACAGAGTGGCTTATAAGTGGACTAACTTATACCTGTGCCCTACTGAAGAGGGGAAATGCCTTAACACGGTCTTCAGATCAGGAGAATCTACAGAACTTGCCTGGGACAGCCTCTCTGACATCCCCCCAATAGTGACTTCCTCTCTGGGGACCATAGGAGGCCCAAGGGCTTGGGGTTCACACTGTCATACCTGATGTAAAGCCAGCCCTTGAGACTCAAAGCTCTCATGTGTGCCATGAGGCTGCCACCCATACCACCATCTTTCTGGCTTTAAGAAGAGCAGTATCAACAAGCTCCAAGGCTTTCTCACCAAAGGCAGGGCTCTGCCAGCCCAGTAAATCAGCAGAAAAATAATAAATAGGTGCTTTCACTGGCCCTCCAGAGGAGACTTGCACAATTCCCCCCACCCTGTGCTCCTGTCACCACTCCTGCCCGGGGCCAGAGAAACTTGGAGGGTGTCGGACGCCTCCATCCCAGGAGACAATGAGCCAAGGAGTCTCTAAGAGGGCTAGCAAGGTGCTGAAGACAGCGTCTGCGGATGGGGCGGGCCAGGAAGACTGGGATCTGCTTGGTTGTGTTGGAACTGAGTCTCATGCTGGGCCTGGAAGAACAAAGCCGTCTGCAGATAAGTGAGCTGGGCTGCAAGTCTGGGTCAGAATGGAGCTCACCTCTGAGAACAGCCTGATTGGTGGTGCTGTGAGAACCAAGGTTTGGACATGCCTACTTGCTTGTGGCTTTGTCCCCCTCCTCCGCAAGCTGGGGGGTGAAAGTGTTGAAATATCAGCAGGGAGGCGGAGGCAGTTCTCATGGTTGGCTGCCTCAGGGTGGCAACTAGGGAAGGTAGGGAGAACTTGGACTTGGGGTCTGGGAGATGCTGCTTATCAAGGGCTGCTAAAGGGGAGGTCCCTGTAACACTCCTCGGAGATCCTAAATCCCTGGTGAGAACATCTCCAACTCCTACGCCTTCTAAGTTACCACAGTGAGGCCCAGAGAGGGAAGTTGACCGACCCAAAGTCACACAGCTAATGGGGGCAGAACCAGGATGGCTCAGTTCTCCTGGGTCATAGTTCAAGCCACTTTCCACCATGCCGCCTGTCAGGGCCAAATATGTATACACAGACATCCGTACACACACACACATCCACCCATACACACATCTGGAGAGTCAGATGACAGAGCCCAGGTTTAACTTGGGGTGGGAAAGCTTCTGCAAGGTGGGAAGAAAGCCTTAAGGAATCCCCCGCACGACCTCCTTAGCATCTATTATTTCCCCCTGTGGTTGTGCAACCAGCCACTGGAAAAGTGCCTCCTTCTGGCAATAGATCCTTAATCTTATATCATAGGTGAACTTCTAATTTTTAGTTAAGGTTCCATTTGGTCATTCAAGAGGTAACCCACTGGCATAGCTTCGATGTGACCACAAAGAAATCTCTGACATGTTTGAACTACTTATAGGACCTCTTGGCCCTGGATTGGTGTCTTCGTCAAATTATTTTGGAGGGCGAGGGTGAGGAATTCTGCTCATGGGGTAGGCATCATCCAAAATGGATACACGTTACATACATTACACACATTGTACAGCACAGGAAATATAGCCAATATTTGATAAGAACTGTAAACGGAGTATAATCTATAAAAACTTTGAATTGGTATATTGTACACCTGAAACTAATATAATATTGTAAATCAACTACACCCCAATAAAAAAATTGACACACATGGTCCTTTTAGGACTCTCTAGGGAAGTTATATGTGGGGTATCACTTCCTGGAAGGAGTTGAGAAGTCAGCCCAGGGAGAAGCCCCGGGGCAGGTGGGGATGGCGGGGGCATGATGCCCACACCACAGGCTGCCTATGGGGCGCCTCCTCCGTGTGGGCTGCTCCGGGAAGATGCCATGTGCTCCCTGACCCTACACTGATTTCCTTGCTGGTCCCTTCTGTGCCTCACTGCACGGATGTCCAAGACCGCTCCCCGGGCTCTGAACAGAGAAGACGTGTGTCTGGTGGTTGGAAACATAAACCCTGAACCTGACTGCCTAGTGGGGTCCTCAGCTTCGCCACTCAGCTGTGTGATCTTGAGCAAGTTACGTGAACTTTATGCCTCGGTCTCCTCACCTGTAAAATGGGCATATTAATAGTACCTCCCTCAGAGGGTAGTTATTGGGGCTTACATTCATCATGTAAAGTACTTAAAATAATACAGTGTTGCTTTATTATAATCAGTATCTCCTCTTCTAGACAGAAAACGAATTTTCTGTTTTGTGAAGTGGGGCCAGCATGAGAGACAGAACATGGGTTAAATTAGCAAAAACTCAACCTCATTCATTGATTCATTCAGCATGTACCATGGCTGTGATTTTTCTTTCTTCTTTTTTAAAGTAAAAAAGCTACATGTAAGACACAACTATTCTAATATGGCTTCAGGCACAGCTTAGCTTCCTCTCATTTCTCCCAGGTCTCCAGCTGCTCGCCACAAACCTGTAATTGTCCCAGCTGCTTTCTGACAACATCCACCCTGTGCCTCTCCCAGGTGAATGAATGGCAGCCGCCTGGCATGCCTGGGTCCCACCTGGGCACCCGGCAGGAGCATTTGCATATTTCCTAGGCTCTTCCTTTGAAATTCCACACCAGTAATTAAGGATTTCTAATTCTCTAGTAACTGAGTACCATTTGGGACTGATTGAGCAGATACTATCTAAATAATTATCTATTTAGGCGTTGCTTTCCTTTGTGTAGGCTCTGAATAGCTTGTCAAAAGTGAACATAAAATGTTCTCCAGCCTGGTTCTTGTTTTGTCTGATACGTTCTCTCTCCCCTTTCCCTCTTTCTACCCTTTCTCTGCTCTTGTTTCTCTTTCCCTCTCTCCTTCTTTTGCCATGCTTTGCCGCAGTGCCATACAACCCGATCATTTTGGTAGTTTGGTGATAAAAGCAACCTTCATTGCATGCTCCATGGAATTCCAAACCAAATAAGTGGTAGTGCTGATTTTTCTTTTAAATGGTAGGATTGACTGGGTGGTTAGCTGACCGTCTTTGTTTCATGTCCAAGAGTCAGGCACTTTACTAGGGCAGTTTAAGTTGTTATATCTATTTTAACGAAACCATCACAACAACCTAGCAAAGTAGATATAGCTAGTATGTATATTTCACTAATCAAGCAATGGAAGCAGAAGACGGTTAAGTAGCTTGCCCATGTATGATACCTATATATCATACGTTAACATGCATGATAGCATGTATGATCATGTTTGTATTGAAAAATGAGCTCCCTTTTCATTCCATGTCACTCCTGGAGTGATGCAGACCACAGAGACCCCTCCCCACCCCCAAGCCTAATGGTCTTCTCACTTAACACTCTATCAGCTGCAGTAAATGTTCCCTGTATCCAAAGGTCCCGAGGTACCTTTCACCTCCAGTAATAGTCTCCAGCTCCCAGAGGGCAGGGGCCATGTCCTATTTACTTCCATCCACTTCCTCAGCACTCAGGCTGTGTTCAACACATACTAGGTCCTCAAGACTTGCTTTGTGAATACATTGAAGCGTTCTTAAGGGCCTTCGGCACTTAGAGTTACTCTCACTGGTTTGGACACCAGCAGGGAGCCTACACCTTATCTGCTTCATCTCTTACTGTCTTGTCTAACAAGATGGCACATACACCTTTTCTCAGACACTACGGCACCTAAAAGTGCTGGGGATACAGCAGATATTCAAAAAGTTTTTGCCGAATTAGACTGAATTACTAATAGATGGCAACTTGAGGGCAGACTTTTAAAGAAAAATAAGGGTGCTTGTCTGCTGTCTGAGCTGACAGCTATAAAGGACACCCAGCTTCCCCAGCCCACCGCCCACCTGTCAAACTCCCCTGTCAGTGCAGATCACTGCTAATGAGTCATAGTTTCTGCAAAGTACACAGAGTTAATTAAATGGTTGACAGGCCTACTTATCTCACATTTTAGAGACTCCAAGAATTCCTAGGCTGTAGCCAGTTGATTTGGGCTGACCACTCACCAACAGATTTCCAATTGTCAAAACCATCCCTGGAGCAGGGGTAAAAATGTACCAAATACCTTTTGCCTGAGATCACATCTAGCTTGGAACGGTAGCCTTTGTCCCTGTAAATACAAGACATCTTATGTGCATATGCCTGTGTCTTGGCATATGCAGATTTTCCAGAGACCAGATTTTCCAGAGAGATTCCTTTCAAGCTCTCTCTGCACCTTGGGAGGGTTACTTCATCTCTTGAAGCCTTTTCTTTTTTTCTTTTTCCTCCATCTGTAAAATAGAGATTCTTTTCTCCCCCTCTGAGGTCTCATCCACAAATCTAACCTAGAGAGATTCTATGACGGTGGAGGTGGTACACCAATGGGTCATGAGAATATTGATAGAGTGATTGACCAGAAACTTGACGGCGTAGGAACCGGAACAATGCTAGGAGAGAAAGCCTGGGAGGATCCAGCTCTGGGGTAGGGAGAAAAAGGCAAGAGATGAGTGGAGGAAATAGGTAAAGGAAGGAAAAGACTTGAAAGGATTCAGGATAACAAGGTAGGCAGCAGGTACTGAGAGGTGGGTGGTGTGGCATGTGATGTAGGGAAAAGTCCTGAGAGGGGGCAGCGGGTCCAGCAGCACCTCTGAACTGGGGTCATCAAACCTGGGAACCGAACAGAACTACTTGAGGAGCTTATTAAAAATACAGATGCTCCTAGTCCACCTCTGGAGATTCAGTTCTAGCAGATCTGGAGCTGGCTCACGAAAACTTTAGAATATAAGCCCCAGGTATTCTCATGTTGTGGCTTGAATTTTGTGCCTTGTGTTAATGCGCTGCCTCCATGTTAATGCGGTGGGTGGGCTCTTGGAATTCTGGGAATAATGGAGCCTACTTGTCCAGGTGTGAAGCTGGGTTCACGCTTTAGGCCAGAAAAGCTGGATCCTGTAATGGGGCATCTGTAATTGGTCAGTTTGTATGGAGTGTGGAGTCCCAGATTCTTCGTGCTCTGGTTGATGTCCATGCATTTGAGTATGAGAACTTGGGATGGCATTGAGGAGAGCTGTAGAGTTCCAAGGAGGTGCTTCCTTGTGTCTTAGAACATAGCACCCCAAATTACCTTCCTCTTTTAAGAGGCAACAGAGGCAGAGTACAGACTCCGGAGGCAAAATGCCTAGACTTGTATCTCAGCTAGGGTTGCCAATTTAGCCAATAAAAATACAGGACATCCAATAAAAATTGAATCTCAGTGCTGTATTTTATCTGGCAGCCCTAATCCCAGCTCCAGCAGTTACTAGTCACTTGACAGTGGGCACTGCTGAACCTCTCTGTACCTCAACTTGCTCTTCTGTAAAATGGGGTAATAGTGGCACCCACCGCATGGCATTGCTATGAGGGTTAAATGGGTTAAAACATGTTCAGTGCTTAGGACAATGCTTGGCATATGCTAAATGCTAGGTAAATGTTAGCTTTTACTCTTATTTGATGAAATCCCTTCAATGTTTTCATCCCAACATCTAGTTGGCACAATATCATTCTTACTTAAAAATTTTTTTTTTAATTTTGTTGAAGTATAGTTGATTTACAATGTTGTGGTAATTTCTGCTGTACAGCGAAGTGATTCAGTTTTATATATACATACTTTTTCATATTCTTTTCCATTATGGTTTCTTATAGGATATTGAATATATTTCCCTGTGCTATACAGTAGGACTTTGTTGTTTACCCATTCTCTCTATAACAGATTGCATCTGCTAATCCCAAACTCCCATTCCATCCTTCCCTCATCCCCCCCCACTCCTTGGCAACCACAAGTCTGTTCTCTAAGTCTGTGAGTCTGTTTTTTTTCATAGATAAGTTCATTCGTGTCATATTTTCAATTCCATATATAAGCGATATCATATGGTATTTGTCTTCTCCTTCTGACTTACTTCACTTAGTATGATCATCTCTAGGTCCATCCATGTTGCTGCAAATGGCATTATTTCATTCTTTTTTTTATGGCTGAGTAGCATTCCATTGTATATAGGTACCACATCTTTAACCAGTCATCTGTCGATGGACGTTTAGGTTGTTTCCATGTCTGGGCTATTGTGAATAATGCTGCTAATATCATTCATACTTTTACCCCAAACAATTAGATCCAATGTTCACTTCCTTTATGGGCCAGTAGGATTCAAAGAGCAGCAACCTTCACAGTCTAAAGCTGCATTGCTGATTCTGACCGGATGTCTCTCTAGTAGCTGCTCTTGGCCACAAGGTGAAATTACCAGCTGAAAGCTCACTGCACCCCATTTCACTGGCAGAGATCAGCCATCCCCAGGGAAAGTCTAGCAGATATGAATAGTGACCTCTCATGTATCAGAAACAAACAAAACATAGGATTTAAGTGTTCAAAGGGCTTTAGGATTAGCTAATGCACTCACCAGCAGCACCTCCTAACAGAACTTTCTACAATAACGGAGAAGTCCTACATCGGCACCATCCATTATGACAGTCACCTGCCACACTTAGCTATTGAGCACCGGTAGAGAGTACAGGTGAGAAACTGAATTTTTAATTTAGCTACCTGTGGTGAGAGCTACACAGGGGAGGAACCAGCCGGAACGCAGGAAGGGAAAATTAGTTTCCCCGAGTCTCACAGCCAATTATTTATAAGGCGAGGGCTTAGGACCCAGGCCTCCTGACTCCTTTTTCAGTTCTCTTTCCATCTGGAGCCCTTAAGAGCAAGTGCTATGTGGTAGGGAAACAGTTCCTCTGCCTAGAAAGCCTAGATTACAGGGCATTCTTACCTCCAAAGCCCTGAGAACACTGTCAGGAACAAGGAGGGTAAGATGCAGAAATGCAGCCTGCAGAGTTACAGACACTTCTTAAGGCTCTAATCCTCAAATAAATAGCTCTGTTCTTTCATCTTCTCTGGATGACACCTCCTTTGTTAAAACTGTCAAACTCTGTGACACCTTAAGCCTGACTGGCTACATTAGCAGCTACGTCGAAGAGGGGCTGACCTGGTTGGGTCAGAGCTCTGCGTGCGCGCTAGGCTCGCTGGGCTCCATCAGCACAGGCTCTTTATGGCCTTCTGAGCTGCCACATTCCTAGGGACCCCATCCTGGTGGGACAGGAGGAGGCTTATCACTGACAGCAGGGAAGGCAGTAAAGCGCAGTGGGCTCTGGAGCCAGCCGGGCGGCCTGGGTTCAAATCCCAGCTTTGCCACTTACTCCATACAAGCTGGGCAACCTTGGGTAAGTCACTCAACCTCTCTGGGCCTCCGTTTCCTCACCTGTAAAATGGGAGACAATAATGGTACTCATAGGGTTGTTGTAGGATTAAAAGAGTTAACACCTGTGAAGCACTTAGAAACAATACCTGGCACGTAGGCAAAACACTTGATAAATGCTAGGTGTTTTTTAGAGTGGGTCTTGACGATGAAGTTGTCTGACTCTGGCAGATAAATTTGGGCAAGTTGCTTAACGTGTCTGCGGGTCAGCATTTTTTTAGATCTAAATTATAATGAGAACAATGAAGCTCCCTGATTAAGAGGATGATGGAGAACAGCAAGGAGGGAGTTAAAGGAACAATGATATTTTTGTGCTACTATGACGTGTTCAAAAAACTGTCTCTCCTAATATTTTCTTAGAAGTTCAGGAAGCCCTACACTTCCGTCCCAGGGCAGCGGCCACATTTATGTCAATCTCACAGGTATTTCAGGATAAGATGAGATCCTGGAGTCTAAAGAATAAACTGGGACCCACAGGGCAAATCCAGGTGGCAGATGTGTTTTGCTTGGCCTGCAGTGAAGACCCAAACAATGTTTTTAAAATGTCTAATTAGTTGCCAACACTTAAACAAAAACAAGAGGTTTCACATTTTAAAAATCCAGGTTTCCAGATTCTCTTGCAAAACCACATAATATGGCAACAACCTGTCCTCAGTTCAGGCCAGACAACCCCTGGCTGGCACAGGGCACAGAGACATTACCTACCCGATCCACCTCACTCTGTATGACCTGCCTGGCTCCACCCACCAGCGTCCCCTGATCTGGTCCAAGCCTTCCTTTTACCCATGGGAAAACCAAGGGGCCCAGTTTCCCAGCCCCGAGGCCAGTACCCTTCCTTTGTACCAGTGGTTCTTGAACTTGAGCCGGCGTCAGAATCACCTGCAGGAGGGCCTGCTGAACCGTTGACTGCTGGGTCAATTTGATTCAGAAGGTTTATCTTTTTTTTTTTTTTTTTTTTTTTGCGGTACGCGGGCCTCTCACTGTTGTGGCCTCTCCCGTTGCGGAGCACAGGCTCCGGACGTGCAGGCTCAGCGGCCATGGCTCATGGGCCTAGTTGCTCTACGACATGTGGGGTCCTCCCGGACCAGGGCACGAACCCGTGTCCCCTGCATCGGCAGGCAGACTCCCAACCACTGCGCCATCAGGGAAGCTCCCCCCCACCCCCACCCCCAGAAGGTTTATCTTTTTAACAAGTTCCCAGATGATGCTTTTCACAGTGGCCTATTTTCGGGAAGTCGGCTCCGGAAGTGTCTTGAGCCTCCTTCCCATAATCTGCCTCAGCATCCCAAGCTCCCCCTTGGAACGCCCAGCCTCTCCCGCCCCCGCGAGGAGTCCCCGCGAAGGTCACAGGTCTGCCCGGGGAGTCTAGCTGCGCCCCGCCTGCTGAGGCCAGCAGGCCTCCGACCCTGCCAAGGGCAAACATCAGCCCCTCTGTCCAGCCCCAGAGCTCTGGTCCAGGGCCTGAGAACCTCCAGCCTCCTCAGAGCCCCGCGCCTCCTCCGAGAAGCCTTTGCGCCTCCGCCGCCGCGGGGAATCGCTGCCAGCATCTCCGCGGAGACCTGCATCCCTGAATCACAGCTGTCACGAAGCCATCATTATTGATCTCCTTTCAAGCCCTTTTTGCGTTTGGAGAGTTTTGAGCAATCGGCACCGGATGCCGAGCAGAACCGTGGGGGCAGCCGGCCCCTGCCGTCCCCCGGACGCCCCGCAGCCTCCTCCGAGCGCAGAGTGTGTAAGGACCTCGGCACTCCAGGAAGAGGAAGGCGATCGCCATCCTCAACAGAAGGATTTTCTCTTATCCGGAAAGAACCAGAAACGTGCGGGTCGGCGGGGCGTGGGCCCCTCGGCCCCCGATCTGCGCCGCTACCCCCGCGCTCCCGGCGCCGAGCCTTTGATGTCGGTCCCCCACCCCCAAGTTTCTGTGGATCAGGCAGCTCTCGGCCCTGCCTGCAGGTGCGCAGCCGCCGCCGCCGCCTGCCCCTAGGTTGGCCCCATTACCGGCTCTGCATCTGGTAGGGGGCCCCAAGCAGGCTTTGGTGAGACTCCCGCCCTAGGTGGTTCAGGAATGGCTGCGGTGTCTGGGTCGGGGGAAGCCCCAGGTGAACTCTAATGAAGAACGAGGCAGGTAGGCGAGAACTTTCTCGAGGGGCGGGAGCAGAGAAGCGGGGAGAAAGATGAGTGTTGTTACTGGGGACTTGGCATCTTCTCACGTGGCTTCTGGGGCACCACCAAGAGAAGGGGGAAGCAAGTCCATCTTGAGCCCCACCATGTTCCAAGCCCAAGTCAGTGGCAGAGCTGGGCTTTGAACGCTCTCCATTCTCCCTTTGCCCCCTAAGGGAGGCTCCCATTGGATCTGGTGGGTTCACTTTGCCCCTGTCCACCAACCAAGGATGAAAAGGGAGGATTTCCCAGTCAGAAGGCCCTGAGACCCTGGTGGCCACTAGTTTCTTTAGGTTCCATAAGCTGCTCTTCCATCTTCTCCGCTGGTCAACACACAGGTTCAAAGGAGCTCTTCCCTATAGGGTATCAGATGGTAAATCCTATAAAAAGGGGCTGTGGGGACAAGAGCAGGTGGCTGGCTGAGGTCTGGGAAGCAGTGGGGGGTGTCTGTTGCCATAGAATTTAACTAATGCATCGAGATTCTGTATAACAATGGCCTGTGTCTGTTGAGCACTAGATACTCTGCTAGGGGCATGACTTGCTTTCTATCATTTAAACCTAACAGCCCTATAAGATAGGTACCCATTGTACAGATGAGGAAATTAAGGCACTCTGAGGAAGAGGAGGAGGAGAGGGGGAGGAGGAGGAGGGGAAGAGAGAAATGTCATCATTTTATTCAAAGCCACTGAAGCTCACCCAGCTTCCTTGTCCCTGGAAACCCTGGCCTGTTCCTGGCCTCTTGATCTTACCTGCCTACAGAGGCTAAGTCACTCTTTAGAGAACCAGATAATAAAGGGGTTCAAGTGCAGACTCCAGAGTCAGCCAGCTTGAGTCTGAGACTCCTCCCACCATTTACCTGCATGGCTATGGGCAAACAACCATTTCTAAGCCTTAGTTTCCTAAGGCAAGTGGACTGCGATCATGGAGGGTTCTCATACGAATAACCTCTCCATGGGGAATTTCCTGGTGATCTAGTGGTTAGGGCTGCACGCTTCCACTGCAGGGGACACAGTTTCGATCCCTGGTCAGGGAACTAAGATCCCCAAGTGCTGTGCAGTGTGACCAAAACATTTTAAAAATTAAAAAAAAAAAAAAAAGAAGAATAGTCTCTCCTTGTTCAGGTAGCTTGGCTCAGGTATAAAGCACTGAGCAAACTCTTCCAGGCACTCCCTGCCATCTGTCCCTTTTAGTCTGAAGATCCTTCCTTTCTCAACACCCTCACCCCGAGGTTATGTCCTTGTGACTGTCAGTCCTTTCATCCTCTTCATCCTCCTGTTTCAGTGACAGGGCTGCCTGCAGCCTCCCCTTTGGACTCTGGAAGAGAGAGCTACATTTCTATTGGAGCCCCAGACTGAACCCTTCTGGCTTCTACCCTCAAGTTTTTCCTGTCTGTAGTGATGCTGTAGGTCCTATAGAGCCATGATCCTTCACAGGGGCTGGAGGTAATTAACAGAATCTGGGAGGAAGGATGTCATTGATTACAAAGCAGAGAATAAGCTGATGTTGAAAGTAATTCACTGTGTGCTGTTCTCCACCTAAAAGGAGTTACTGTTCACCCTGATAAAGTCAAAACAAATAAAAACCAAACAAGTTCAAACCAAAAAGTGCCTCTTTTAAGATAAAAACAAAACTTTCTTCAGAAATTACTATAGTTTCAATTTGTTAGAAACTTGGTAAAGAACAAATGATTTACATTGTAAACATTACGAATGATGTGTTTTTAAAAATAGGCAGAAGACCTGAATAGACATTTTTCCAAAGAAGACATACAGATGGCTAACAGGCACGTGAAAAGATGCTCAACATCGCTAATCATTAGAGAAATGCAAATCAAAACCACAATGAGATGTCACCTCACACCTGTCAGAATGACTGTCATCAAAAAATCTACAACTAACCAATGTTGGAGAGGGTGTGGAGAAAAGGGAACCCTCTTGCACTGTTGGTGGGAATGTAATTTGTGCAGCCACTATGGAGAAAGTATGGAGGTTCCTTAAATAGCTAAAAATAAAACTACCATATGATCCAGCAATTCCCCTCATGAGTATACATCCAGAAAATATGAGAATACTAATTCAAAACGATACATGCACTGCAATGTTCAGAGCAGCACTATTTACAGTAGCCAAGACATGGAAACAATCCAAGTGCCCATCAACAGATGAATGGATTAAGAAGTGGCATATATATATAATGGAATATTACCAGCCATAAAAAAGAATGAAATAATGCCATCTTCAGCAATGTGGATGGACCTAGGGAATATTATGCTTAGTTAAATGTCAGACAGACAAAGACAAATACTATATGATATCACTTATACGTGGAATCTAAAAAATAATACAAATGACTGTATATACAAAACAGAAACACACTCACAGACATAGAAAATAAACTTGTGATTGCCAAAGAGGAAAGGGAAGAGGGGAGGGATAAATTAAGGGTATGGGATTAATAGATACAAACTCCTATATATAAAATAAACCAGCAGCAAGGACCTACTGTATAGCACAAGGAATTATACCCATTATCTTGTAATAAGCTATAAGGGAATATAATCTGCAAAAATACTGACTCACTATGCTGCACACCTGAAACTAACACAATATTGTAAATCAACTATACTTCAATCTAAAAAGAAGAATAATGTGTTTTAAAATATATGGAAAAGGAACATGATGAGTTTTAAAATGTTAAGACGAGCAGATTTCGCTATTCTAGCCTTCTAGGGTCGCTGTATCTGGCTTTGCTGTGGCCTTCTTCTCTCTCCAGCCTGTTCCTGATACTCATTTGGATATTTAGAATGTGTATCAGTTAGGATTGCCTAGATTATGCTGCAGTGACAACAAGTCCAAAATTGCAGCAGCTTAAAAGAAGAATCAGCAAACTTTTCTTAAAAGACCAGATACTAAATATTTTAGGCTTGTGGGCCATAAGGTCTCTGTAACAACTACTCAACTCTGTCTTCATAGCATGAATACAGCCATTACATGAATGAATGGCTCTGGCTGTGTTCCAATAAAACTTTATTTACAAACACAGCCAGCCCTCAGGCATATTTTACCAACCCCTTGGTGCAAAATAGAAAGTTTTACTTCATACTGTGTTCCTTATCCATTGAGGGTAGGTGGGGCCTGTGCTCTCTATTACCATCATACTTGACCCAGGACCCAGCTTGATGGAGGAGCCTTTAAATGGAACATTGGTAATCACCCCAGCAGAGGGAAAGAAACTGGCAAAGTGTGCATTGGTCCTGAAAGTTTCTGCCACACATCTGTTCACATTTTATTGCCCAAAGCAAGTCATGTGGTCCCATCTGAATTCAACAGAGAAGTACAATCCTACCATGTGCTAAAAAGGGAGAACCAAATATTTTTGAATAGCTATAGTTGTTATCACAGAATTCAGAGTTGTAGGTTAAAGAAAATCTCTACCTTTCCTAGGAAAGTTTGGTCATTCTGCACCCATTCATTGAATGCTTATAGTTTTCCAAGGACTAAACATACTGAAATACTTTACAGTATCTGTAAACATCAATACTAATAAGATACAGACAGTGTCATAAGAATGGATAGAGAAAAAGAAAACCACGAAGAAAAAATGGCTAGAGAAAAGAGAAAGAAAATCAAGAAACACTGTTGCCACAAGATAAGGGAGATGGATGTGATATAGATAGATAGATAGATAGATAGATAGATAGATAGATAGCAAAAAGACTGGAAGGATGTTCAACAAAATGTTTCCAATGGCTAGCTCCAGATAGTTAGGATTACTTCATTTTGTTCTTTATGTTTTTCAGGATCCTCCAACTTTTCTTCAATGATTAAGCATTAATTTTATAATCATATTTTCTTTTATAAAAAGAAGACAAGGAGTGGCTCTAGTTCCCATTAAGGTGGAATATCTTGTGTCAACCTAATCCTCCAAGAGATGATCATTAAAAACTCTGGACAAATTACATATATAATTTGAAGACATGGGAAAATGGCCAAAGGAAAGCAGAAACTGGAAGGAATTTGACTAATGGAAAAAAGAAAAGCATATTGTGTGAGATTTACATTATATGATTTTCCCTAAGAGCACCCCAACCCCTGAGTTTGTGTGGCTCAGGTTAACTATAATTCAATAGAAATTCTTGATCTTATTGGCTTGGGGTATCAGAGGATGATGTTCAGAGCTGCCAGAGTATCTGGAAACTGAGAGAGTAGATCACATAAAGAAAGGAGCCACAATAGCAAGGATCCCCAAAATCTGCATATAAGTCCCTTCAAATCCTTGCCTGACCCCTGAGCTTCACATATGTAGGGGAGAATCCAAGGAACCTAGTAGAAATCAGAAGTTGAAAGTCTGAAAGAACTGAACAGAGGTTTGAACTAGTACACACCAAAGAGGAGAAAGAGTTTGGTGTCTGAATTCTGTCAAACTAGAGAGGCTTAGTAAACCATCTTGGGCTTCTCACAGACCTAAATAAATGTAAAACCAAGCCTCCACAATTAACTGCCTGCTAGAACAAATATCAACACACTTCAGAGGAAGATAGCAGAATGTAATCTCTACAATGTCTCATCCACAGTGTCCAGTATATAATAAAACAACTACTAGACATGTGAAGTAACAGGAATGTGTGAAAAAAATAGTCAAAAAATACAGCCAATAGAAACAGACCATGAGATGACATAGGTTTTAGAATTAGCAGACAAGGACTTTAAAGCATATACTTTAAAATGTGTTTAAGGACTTAAAGGAAAAGATAATCATTGTGACTGAATAGATAGAGAAGCTCAGAAGAGAAATGGAAACTATAAACAAGAACCAAATGGACATTCTAGAACTGAAAATTGGCAATATCTGAAATTTATAAAATTGGCAATATCTGAAATTTATAAAATTGACTGTTTGGTTAGACTTAGTAGCAGATTGCTGATGATAGAAGAAAGGGTAGTGAAAGATGAATCAATAGAAATTATCCAATCTGAAGAACATGGAAAAAAATTTTTAATTGACCTTGGGACAATATCAAGTGGTCAACACATGTATGATTAGAGTCCCAGAAGGACAAGAGAGACTGGGGCAGAAAAAAGATTTGAATAAATAATGGCTGAAAACCCTCCAAATTTGGTTAAGAGAAAGAATCAACTTACAGACACAAGAAGATCAAACTCTGAGCAGGATTTAAAAAACAAACAAACATCAAATACATATTAAAACTTCTGAAAGCCAAAAATATATCCAGATGGCTTCAAAATAATCCAGTGTGTTGGGGGTGGAGAGGACAGGGGAAGGGGCATTTAAGTGAAACAAGATTGCTCATGTTCTGAGAATTGCTGAGGCAGGATGATGGGTCCATGGAGGTTCATTATGTTATATTATTATCTCTATTTTGTGTATGTCTGAAATTTAAAATTTTCTTAACCAAACTTTTACAAGTTTTAAGGAGTAAAAATTATGGAATTATGGACCAAATGAATATAGAACCCAGGAAAAAAGTAAAATACTTGGAAGTTAATTAAATAGAAGTAGCTGATGCAAATAATCAACTTGTGAGTTGCAACTTGTGAGTGCTGCACTGTGAAATAATAGAGCCAGTAGATGGTCATATTTATTAAATATTTAACTACTACTATTAGTTACTAATGATATTATTGACAATTTCAGTAAAGGTACATTGTTTTTAATGCTACAAAAATAATGAGTGGCCAGTGAGTACTATATTCTTCCCAACCATGTGAACATGAGAATCTTAATGTTTAACGAAGAATTTCCATCTCATGGATTTAACTCCATAATGGTGTTACCTTTCTACCTTAAACAACTAGGAAACTGGACAAATTTTAAGAAACAACTGTTTTCAGACACTGGACAACAGATAGTGAAGGACTGTGATCCCTGAAAGAAGATAAATAAATGATTTAAGTCCTACAATCACTTCTGATTTCTGCCAGGAGAAATATTCTGGACCCCAGAGCACAGACAATTCTCAGAGCACTGCAGTAGTGTTGAATTGGGGGATAGAGATCAGAATATAAGGAGGCTGACATGGCTGTAAAGTATGAGGTGGAGTTCCAGAATAGAAGGGTCTAGGCATAAAAAGGTCAGAAATCTGCTAAGGGATCCCTTTGAGAGGTTAAGAACTAAAAAGCATTGAGTCTGTAAGGCTGTGAATATCTTCAGTGAATTCTAAGACATGGAATTGTCAGGTGAAACTCCATTAATCTGGACAAAGAATGACAGGGTAGCTGTGAGCTGAAGAGTTCCCAGAGCTCACACTGGGCTGAGAGTGGCTTGAATTCCAATCAGTCATACTGAAGAGTCATCACTGATCACCCAGGGCATTCAGTAGAGACCCCAGAAGGGCAACACTTTATTAGTGAAGCCAAACTTCACTAAGGTCAAGGTCACTAAGGAGTAAAGGTAGTCAAAACAGTGTGGTATGAGCATGAGGATAACCATGTACATCAGGGAATAGAAATAGACCCACACATTCAATTGATTTTTCGTAAAGGAGCTAAGGTAATTAAATGAGGAAAGTGTAGTCTTCAATAAATATTATTAGAACTGGATATCCATATAGTGAAAAATAACATTTTACAGCATACAAAAAATTAACTCAGAATGGACCACAGACTTAAACATAAAAGCTAAAGCTGTAAAAGTCTAGAGAAATATCTTTGTAAATAGAGAAATATCTTTGTAAACTTGGGGTAGATGAAGGTTTCTTTGGTAGTACATAAAAAGCAGAAACCCTGATAGGAAAAATTGATTAAACAAATCATCAAAATTCAACCTTCTGCAATTCAAACAATGCTGTTAGAAAATGCAAAGGCAAGACACATATAGAAGATGATATTTGATATCTATATATCTGGCAAATAATTTTTATCAAGAATTTTAAATTCAATAATAAAACAAATGACCCACTTTAAAATTGGCAAAAGATTTAAATAGGCACTTTGTAGAAGATGCTGTGTATGGCCAATTAACACATAATAAGGTGTTCAGTATCATTAATCATCAGGGAAATGAAAATAAAAATCATGGGATTCCACTACCACCTACTAGAAAGGCTAAAATAAAATTCACAACATCAAATGTTGGTAAGATATAGAATAACTGAAACTCTTATATTTTGCTGGCAGGAATGTAAAATGATACACCCACTTTGGAAAACTGTGTCAATTCTCTATAAAGTTAAATATATGCATACTTTTTAGTCCAACAATTCTACTGCTAAGGTATCGTCCCAAGAGAAATGGAAGAATATGTTCCCTCAAAGACTAGCACATGCATGTTCATAAGTTTTATTCATAATACTCCTAAACTGGAAATAACTCAAATGTTCCTCAGTAGGTGTTTGGATAACAATTTTTATTATCCATAAAATGAAATCCTTCTCAATAATAAAAGTATGTGTTGACACACTCACTGATGTGGATGAATCAGAAACAGGCTGAGGAAAGATGTCAGACACAAAAAAAGTGCATATTGTATGGTTCTATTTATATGAAGCCCTAGAAAAGAGAAATCTCATCTTTAGTGATGGAAAGCAGATCAGTGGTGAGTGGGGACTGACTAGGAAAGAGAGGAAAATTTGGGGTGTGGCTGAATTATATATTCCGTATATATAAGTGAACAGAAAATGTTCATTTCAATGAACCATGTCTAATGGGAGCTGCTCTAATGCCTCCCGACCCTGTCTCTTAAGTCTTTACATGTTTTATACACTTTGAATCAGCAATTTCACTTTTAGGAATTTGTCCTAATAACCATGAGTGTGAGCACAGATTTCTGCAAAGATACTCACTGCCCACTGTTTATACTTGCAAAAAATAAAACTGGACACATTAACAGGAGATTAACAGGAGATTAAATAATAATTCATGATCCATCCATAGGCTGGAATACCACACATGAGAAAGTGTGGTGTCGATAGATACATAATGGTACTGGGAAATGGTTATCCTCTTTTTTTAACTGTAAATCAATGGATTAAAAAACAATACGTGCTGTATTATCTCAATCTTGGAAAGGGACAAATATGCATTTTTAAAAGATTGGGAGGACATAGACTGTTATTAACAATGATAATTTTTGCATGGTGAGTTTATATGATTTTTAATTTAGGGAGGTTATACATATATTATAGATATCTACAATTAACCTGTACTATTTTATACTTTTAAAAATAAACAGTAGGGCTTCCCTGGTGGCGCAGTGGTTGAGAGTCCGCCTGCTGATGCAGGGGACACGGGTTCGTGCCCCAGTCCGGGAGGATCCCACATGCCGCAGAGCGGCTGGGCCCGTGAGCCATGGCCGCTGAGCCTGCGCGTCCGGAGCCTGTGCTCCGCAACGGGAGAGGCCACAACAGTGAGAGGCCCGCGTACGGAAACAAAATAAAAAAACAAAAAACAAAAACAAAAACAAAAAACCCCAGTAAATGTGTTGTTAAGTGATTTTTTTTGATATTTTACGTTCAGATCGATGTTATGTTAGTGTACCATGCATAGTATAACGCATAGTTGCCAAAATTTGTGTATATGTTTTTGTAAGTCAAGTCCTATTTTCATTGCCCCTCACTATACTACTGTCCACAGGCGTACTCTAAGGCAGTGGTGCCCAACCTTTTTGGCACCAGGGGCCTGTTTCATGGAAGACAATTTTTCCACGGACAGGGGATGGTGGGGGGCATTGTTCGGGCGGTAATGCGAGCGATGGGGAGTGGCAGATGAAGCTTCACTCACTCGCCGGCCGCTCACCTCCTTCTGTGAGGCCCGGTTCCTAACCGGCCACGGACTGGTACCGGTCCATGGCCCGGGGGTTGGGGACCCTTGTTCTAAGGCACTTTTGTTGTGTGAACAGTGTTTTGTAATCTATCTACTGTTTATCTGATTTGAAATGTAAGACTTTCATGATTTTCTAAAACTGAGCCCTTCTATAGTCTATGGGTTTTTCCTAGTTCTGTGCCTTCCATCAAACATCTGAGCCAGGGTTCTGGTGTCTGTCAGTGAATGGTCCTCTGGTCAAAGAAGGATCAAAGAAACTGGAATCCTGTAGACCGAACCTCAGTCAAACCAGTGGGGGACTCAGGTATGCCAGTTCTTTAGCCATGTGACTTGTACTGCATCCTTCTTATTACCATGGCTTCAAAATCCTGGAATCCCAGCCTTCTCCTGGACGCCCTTACCCTGAAGTATTACAGTTCCATTGCAGAAGAGGGGCTACCAGGGGGGGAAAATGTGTAAAAAGGGCTCCCCCGCAGGGTGATAATGAAAGAAAAAAAGGGGGGGTAAGGTACATTGCTTTAAGAATTTATGAAGAAGTTTAAGAAAACTTCTAGCTGAAGAAACCAAAGTTAATAGAGGAAGTAAAATTTGAAATGAGGCTTGATGCCTGAAAAAAATGTTTGAATGTTGGAGATTAGGTTAGGAGGGCATTTTGGCAGAGGGAATGGGTGAATGGGATTACAGAGGTAGCAAAGGAGCTTTCCTCCAGATAAAACAGCAAATAGGGCTTCCCTGGTGGCGCAGTGGTTGAGAGACCGCCTGCCAATGCAGGGGACACGGGTTCGTGCCCCTGTCCGGGAAGATCCCACATGCCGCGGAGCGGCTGGGCCCGTGAGCCATGGCCGCTGAGCCTGCGCATCCGGAGCCTGTGCCCCGCAAAGGGAGAGGCCACAACAGTGAGAGGCCCGCGTACCGCAAAAAAAAAAAAAAAAAAAAAAAAAACAGCAAATAGTTGACACTCCATGGAGCAGAGGCCTAAAGCAGGGAATTCTGGAAGCTTCCATGGAAAGTGCAGACTTTCCATATGCATCTAAAAATATCCTCCCAATTTCACAGGGACCTATTCTAGGTCTTTCCCTTCTTGATAGCCTCACCTCCCCAGTCCTATAGATAGCCAAAATGTGACCAAATTGGATTAGAAAATGTTTGTCTTTGACCTCACTTTTTAAATCCGCACTTCCTCCCCCATCCCCTCCTTGGTTGTGCTCCCTTTTCCCCTGACTGCTCAAGGGCTGTGAAAGAACCACCCATGGTGATCACTGTATCATTTCTACAGGAGGTGTATCACCGTTACTCAGATGTGAGACTTTTTAGATACACTTTTCCACAGAAAAAGGAAAAGAAAAAGGAAGATGCTACCTGGCAGAGGAGACTGGACCCAGGCTGAGGCTGGGAACCTGGGCTGAGATGGGTTTGTGCACTCACTGGGATCTGGCTGATGTCAATAATCTCTGCTATGCAAATGAGCAAAAAAAAAAAAACCCAAAGGGTCTTGTCTAGACCAGAAACTAGAACTCAGTGGGAGGTCGCCAAAGGGTGTGGTGCAGCTGGAAACAGAAAAACTTGTTTCATCTGACCTTGAACAGGATATTCATCAGACTAGCCCCAGGGAGGCAGCAAACAACACAGAGCCTAGAGGCCCCACGATGAGAGGCCAAAAAGTTGCTAAGAGAGAATTTAAGACCGAGCGCCCACGGCCTCTATCAGGTGAATGTGGTCTGGGAATGAGATATCCAGCATCAGGGGAAACCTGCACTTTGCAAAGCTATTTTTAGCTATACTTTCCATTTCATTTATTTCCCTTTGAAAGTAATTGAACCTGAAGTGAGTCTTGCACGCTGCCTGGCAAAGATACTGTGCTTCTCCCATCCATGCAGTTTCCCAAGCTCCTAGGGGATTCTTCTACATCCTCTCTTTCCACCCACCCCCATCTTCTACCTCACTGAGGAGACTGAGGCAAACAGAAGGTCACAGACTCCCGCCACCATTGCCACGCAGCTGCCCCCAACAACACCCAAGACTGCTTTCCCACCTGTTGACCTTCTCTTTCCAGAAAAGCTGATTCTGCTTGTGCGCTAGACCTTGTCCTGCTATGCAAGGACAGCCCTCCGTCTAGTCTCCCCTCTCTCTTTATTTCTCACTTTCTCTCTCTCACTCCTACCAGCTTACACACATACTGCTACTTCTCCCATTTTAAACAACAACAGTGACAACAAACATCTCTTAAATTTCATCCCATGTCTTCATTCCCCTTTGCAGGAACCTCTTCAAAGAATTACCCACCACATTCCTAAGTCCAATGGTGGCATCTCTGTCCTCCTCCTAGCTGACTGATCAGTATCATGTGGCCCAAACTCCTGCTGCCTCCTTGGTTTCCGGGGTACCACCTTTCCTAGTTTCCTCTTATCCTACTGGCTGCTTCTCAGACCCCTCAGCTGCTTCCTCTTCTCCTGCACCCCTTCATGTAGGAGGGTGTGGCCATTTTCCATGGCTACTATAACAAATCGCTGCAAACATGGTGGCTTGAACAATACAAATTTATTATCTTACAGTTCTGGAGGTCAAAAATCCAAAATGGGTCTAAAATCAAGGTGTCAGCGGGGCTACCACGTTCTGTTCTGGAGGCTCCAGGGAGAATCCATTTCCTTGCCTTTTCCAGCTCCTGAAGACGGCCCTCATTCCTTGACTCTTGTCCCCCACCCCCCAAAGCCAGCAGCGATGCATCTCTCTGGCTCTTGTTCCATCAATACAGATCCCTCTGACCACAGTTGGGAAGGGTTCTCCATTTTTAAAGATCCATGTGTCTTGGGCTGCACCATGAGCCCTCAGTCAGCAACAGAGACATCAGTGCTTTAATAGATAGGGGCATCTTACATGTCTGAAGCAAGGTCCTGGAGGGACACCTCACCGTGTGCTGCAGACAGTGTGCAGGACATGGCGGCAGTCTTCACTCCCAGGGGGAAGGGGAGAAGGCCAGTTATACGGGGAATTGATGTCCGGTTGGTTCATCGGTTACCCAGGAAGCCATCAGAGGGGCATGCCCCTCACCACCCCCTTGATAAACTATCATAGTGGAGATATTCTGATCTAAAAGTTAGAACAGTAACTAGCTGGGGCGGGGGCAAGTATGTAGGAAGGTCAGTCGTGTGAGTAGGGTGTAGGTGAAGCAGGCACTGGTCAAGCAGGGGATGTACAGAGAGCAAGAGAGCAGCCATCTTAAGCGGCCTGACCATACAATGTGATTAGATTGGACCCATCAGGATACGTTAGGATAGTCTCTCCATGTGAAAGTCCTTAACTTTAATCACATCTACAAAATCCCTTTTGCCATGTAAGGTAACATATTCACAGCCTCTGGGGTTTGGACATCTTTGGGGGCTATTATTCTGCCTACCACAGAGGGCCACAGGGATCGGTCTTCTTTTTTCTATCTACACTCATTTCCTGATGATATCATTCAGGCCTATGGATGGGACATGTCAGTGGCTCCCAAATTTATATCTCCAGGCACTTGCTTTCTCCGAAACTCCAGATCCATTTATTTTACTGAACCCCTAGACATCTCCATCTAGCTGCCTAATCATTCACAAACTCAACCTGTCCAAAACCAAATGCTTCCTCCCCAAACCTCCCCCACCCCACACCCAGTCTTCTCCATCTCAATTGATGGCTACTCCAGCCTTTCAGCTTCCCGGTCCAACAATCTTGGAACAATCTTTGACTCCTCTTTTTCTCTCACATGCCTCATCCTGTGGGTCAGGAAATCTTGTCTCTACCTTAAAAATACAGCCTGATGGCTTCAAAATAATCCAGTGTGTGTTGGGAGTGGAAAGAAGGAGAGCGGGGAGGGCATTTAAATGAAACAAGATTGTTCATGTTCTGATAATGGCTGAGGCAGGATGATGGGTACATAGAGGTTCATTATGTTATATTATTATCTCTATTTTGTGTATGTCTGAAATTTTCCATAATATAATATTGTGATTGCATGTACCATTGAAACCAGCACTACCATTCCTTTGAAATCAATCCCATATAAGTAAAAGCAATTGTAAATAATAATATCTATATATGGATATTTAATCTAGCATTGTTTTCAGAGGCAAAAATAGTAGAAATGAAGTAAATACCTATTAATACAGATTACATTTAACATTCATAGTTGATTTACAATCAACTATTGACAGTTGAATACATTCCAGTACATACATCATGGGGTATCACACTGTCACTAAAATAATTAATTTTATACTAGGTCATTTGGTGGAGTTTCCACAATTTATTGATTAGTGGGAAAAGCCAGAGGCCTATATTATCCAAATTTTGTAAAACAAAAATGACAGTAAATCAATATATGCATGAAGAAAAAAATTTCAATACAAAATAAACAGTCAAATAAAAGTACCCAAGATCTAACAGCTTCCTACCATCTCCATTCCCTGCACAGTGGTGCAAACCTCCACCATGTTATGCCTGGGTTCCTATGATGGTCTCCTGACTAGTCTCACTGATTCAACACCTTCTTCCTCTCCACATCCCCCACTGCCCCACCCCAAGTCTGAGCCTAACAGTGGCCAGAATGCTTCCTTTTATTTCTCTTTCTTATTAGATTGCTGTGGCTAGGACTTCCAATACGATGTTGAGTAAAAGTGGTGAGAGTGGGCATCCTTGTCTTGTTCCTGATTTTAGAGGGAATGCTTTCAGCTTTTCACTGTTGAGTATGATGCTAGCTATGGGCTTATCATATATGGACTTTATTATGTTAAGTATGTTCCCTCTATACCCACTTTCTGGGGAGTTTTTATCATAAATGGTTGTTGAATGTTGTCAAAAGATTTTTTGCATCTATTGAGATGATCATACATTTTTTATTCTTCAGTTTGTTAATGTGGTATATCACATTGATTGACTTTCAGATATTGAACCAGCCTTGCATCCCTTGATTAAATCTCACTTGATCACGGTGTATGATCCTTTTAATGTGTTGTTGGGTTTGGTTTGCTAATATTTTGTTGAGATTTTTGCATCTATGTTCATCAGTGATATTGGCCTATAATTTTCTCTTTTTTTGTGATACCTTTGCCTGGTTGTGGTATCAGGGTGATGCTGGCCTCAGAATGAGTTCAGATGCATTTCTTCCTCTGCAATTCTTTGGAATAGTTTGAGAAAATAGGTGTTAACTCTTCTCTAAATGTTCGGTAGAATTCCATGTGAAGCCATCTGGTCCTGGACTTTTGTTTGTTGGGAGTTTTAAAATTATTGATTCAATTTCATTACTGGTAATTGGTCTGTTCATATTTTCTATTTCTTCCTGGTTCAGTCTGGGGAGATAGTACATTTCTAGGAATTTGTCCATTTCTAATAGGTTTTCCATTTTATTGGCATATACTGTTCATAGTAATCTCTTATGATCCTTTGTATTTCTGTGGTGTTGATTGTAACTTCTTTTTCATTTCTGATTTAGTGTTTGGGGCCCTCTCTCTTTTTTTCTTGATGAGTTTGGCTAAAGGTTTACTTTGTTTACCTTTTCAAAGAACAAGCTCATAATTTCATTGATCTTTTCTATTGTTTTTTTAGTTTCTATTTCATTTATTTCTGCTCTGATCTTTATTTTTCTTGTTTCCTAAGGTAAGCTTGTATCACTATAAACTTCCCTCTTATAACTTCAGCATAATATTTTTAAGGTTTATGCATGTTGTATCACGTACCAATACTTCATTCCTTTTTATGACCAAATATATTCCATTGTGCGGAATACCACATTTTGTTTATCCATTCATGAACTGAGAAACATTTTGGTTGCTTCCACTTTTTTTTTTTTTTAATAATGCTGCTATGAACATTTGCGTACAAGATTTTGTGTGGACATGCATTTTCCATATTTGCAATTTTCTAGGAATGAAATTGCTGGGTCATAAAGTTTGACATTTTGAGGAATTGCCAAATGTTTTCTAGAGTGGCTGTACCATTTCACAATCTCACCAGCAATGTATGAGGATTCCATTTCTCCATATCTTTGTCAATATTTACTACTGTCCATCTGTTTGATTATAGTCATCCTAGGGGGTATGAAGTGTTATCTTATTGTAATTTATGTTTCCCTAATGATTAATAACTTGAGCATCTTTTCATGTGAGTATATTGGCCTCTCCATTATCTTTTTTGGAGAAATATATATTCAAATCCTTTGCCCATTTAAAAAACTAGGTTGTTTGTCTTTCTTCACTTCATTTTGAAGGTCCATTTGAGCCTCCATCTCCACATCACTAACTTTTGACTGCCACTCAACTCTTGACTCTGAAAGCTCTCCCAATACTGATGTCACAAGAAGCTTCAGGATTAGACTGATACTCCCTCTGCCAGCTTTAGCACCAAAAGTCCCTATTGGCAGTATCATTCCTTGCCCTCCTATCACCTCTTTTTCTGCCATTAAGGAGAGAATTGGAATATTTATGCAACTTTCTGGAAACACCGCCAGGAAGGGCACTGATTATCATAAAAGATAGAGGTCCTCTAACTGTGCTCCCACAGATTCCTGGCATCCTCAAACTGGAACAATGTTTTCTGAAGCTCAAGCAGTATAAGGGCAGTCATTTTCTAGTCTTCAGGGAGATAAAAATTAATGAATAAACTTTTTAATTTTAACTTTTACTCCTGGAATTTTTACTTCAATTCAAAGTGCCTGTTATAATTTGCTTATGCTAGAAATTAATATAAAATGGTGCTCAACTTATCACAAAATTATATATTTCACTTTCAAAGTACAAATACTAATATTTCATTGTGTTCTGTAGAAAACACAAGGACCTCTAAATGCTAAACAATTTTGAGGAGGAGATCTTGAGGATGCAGGAGATAGAAAGGACACAGAAGACAATATTATCCTTCACAGAGGGTGGCACCAGTGACCCCCCAGGCACTCTGGCTAAAGACATCAGTGATGATTTGACCTCCTTTCTCCTGACTCATCCAACCAATCATCAACTCCTAATCCTCCTTAATGCCATCCTTTCTTCTTCATCTTGCCTACCAGATCTGGGCCCTCTAAATATCTCCCAGCCCAAACTCTTGTAGGAAGCCCTAACTGGTGCGCTTGCCTCCAGCATCTACACTCTACTGGAGTAAAGTATCATGATTGATTAACTTGATAATTAATAGCTTCAATGTCTGCTTTCCCAGGACTTACTCCATCATAAAAAGGACTGAGCTCATCTTTTTCAACACTGGCTCTGTAGTGCCCAGGACAATGACTGGCATGACATTTGAAAGTTAATTGGTCAATGAAGAATGAATAAGGAAAAATAAATGATTTTAAAATGCAAAATCACATATCATACAAGTCTTGGTGACCACCCTGCCCTGTGTCCACTACAGACAAGATAAAGTCATACTGCCCAGCCTGGCAAACAAGGCCCTCCTTGACCTGACTCTGTCTGGACTGCTTGCTTATCTCAGCCACTCCCTTCTTGAACTTGACGTATCCACAGTATCTCAGAAAACACCACAGTACTTATCACCTTTATGTCACTACTCACTTCCTTATTCCTGGAACATCCTTATCAAATACCTCCACCCTCAATTTCCTTTTCATCAAACTCTTCTCTCCCTTTTAAAAGTATAGCGAATAATGTCTAACATATTCTGCCATGTAAATTATCAAAGCTAAATATTTTGCCATATTTACTTCAAATTTTCCTTAAGAAATAAAGCACTATAAATACAATTGAAACAATTTATGGGTCCTTCTTCAATCTCATTTCCTTTCTTCTTGAGTAGCATCTGCTATCTTGATTTTGTTGTCTACCCCATATATATTTCATAATTTTTATTGGTATTTTAAAAGAACTCCCGCTCCCATCAGTGATTCTAATGCTTTAATGTAGATGCAGACTCCAAAGTCCTGAGAGGACAAGACTTGCCCAAGGTCACTCAGCAAGATAAGACAAGAGCCTGGGACTCCTGACTTTTTATTCATTGTCTTCCAAATATGCCATATTGTATCTTTTAAAAAGATATATAAATGAAATACATACCATGTACTATATCTCAAAGACAGTGGTAGATTCTTTTTAAAATACATTGGTTCATCTGACCCTCACTCTGCAGATGAAGAAACTGAGGCTCAGAGAGAGGAACACACCTTTCCAGTGTCACGCAGCTAGCAGGCAGCAGAGGTAAAATTGGCACCCATGGCTGCTTGGCTTCTAATGCTGCCCTCTAGTGGGGACAGTTTGGGAAAGGCACAGGTTTTGAAAGCAAAGATCTCTAGATTTGCCTTTTGGTTCCTCTACTTGCTAACCTGGTAATCCTGGGTAAGGAAAATTTATTTAAACTACCATTTATTGTACATTTCATAAGCACCAGTAATTTTTACAGCTCACCTTATTTAGTCCCTACAATCATCCTCAAAGATAGATATTTTTTAATCTCCATTTTTCAGATGGAGAAACTGAGACCCCAGGAGGTTACATTGCTGAAAAGAAGCAAAGCCAGAAGCAGAATCAGGATTATAAGCTTCAGAGACCATGCCGCCCCTTCCCTTCTTCTCATTGCTTTTAATGTTTTTTAAATTTTTATTTTAAAAATTATAGGGCTTCCCTGGTGGCGCAGAGGTTGAGAGTCCGCCTGCCGATGCAGGGGACGCGGGTTTGTGCCCCGGTCTGGGAGGATCCCACGTGCCGCGGAGCGGCTGGGCCCGTGAGCTATGGCCGCTGAGCCTGCGCGTCCGGAGCCTGTGCTCCGCAACGGGAAAGGCCACAACAGTGAGAGGCCCACATACCACAAAAAAAAAAAAAAAAAAAAAAAAAAAAAAAAAAAAAATTATAATATGGTGATTTGTACATCAGCTACCTGATAAAAGACATATAAAAAATACACAAAAACTCTTAAAATTTAACAATAAAAAACAAACACCCCAAGTAAAAATGAGCAAGCGATCTGAACAGACACTTCATTAAAGAAGATATACAGATGGAAAATAAGCATATGAAAAGATACTGAACATCATTTGTCACTAGGGACATTCAAATTAAATCAACAATGAGAATGAGATACTACTACACGCCAATTAGAATGTCTAAAATCCATAAATAGGAAAATATCAATTGCTAGTAAGGATGCAAAGAAATAGTTACTCTCATTCCTTCCTGATTGAAATTCAAAATGATGCAACCACTTTGGAAAACATTTTGATAATTCCACTCTTAGGTATATATATAAATGGATTGAAAATATATGTCCACAAAAACAATAAGGAAGTTTCTCAAAAAACTAAAAATAGGGAATTCCCTGGTGGTCCAGTGGTTAGGACTCAATGCTTTCACTGTTGGGACCTGTGTTCAATCCCTGGTTGGGGAACTAAGATCCTGCAAGCCGTGTGGCATGGCCAAAAAAACAAAACAAAACAAAACAAAACAACCTAAAAATAGAACTGTCATATAGCCCAGCAATTTCACTACTGGGTATATATCAAAAAAAAAAAGCACTAATTTGAAAAGATAAATATACTTTAATGTCCATAGCAGCATTATTTGACAATTGCCAACATATGGAAGTAGCCTAAGTGTCCATCAGCAGATGAATGGATAAAGAAGATTTGGTATACATTTACAATGGAATACTACTCAGCCATAAAAAAAGAACAAATTTTGTCATTTGCAACAACATGGAGGGACTTGGGGGGCATTATGCTAAGTGAAATAAGTCAGACAGGGAAAGACAAATACTGTATGATATCATTTATATGTGGAATCTAAAAAATACAACAAACTAGTGAATATAACAAAAAAGAAGTAGACTCACAGGTATAGAGAACAAACTAGTGATTATCATTGGGAAGAGCGGGGTGGGGCAATAAAGGGGTGGGGAGTGGGAGGTAAAAGCTATTGGGTGTAAGATAGGCTCAAGGATGTATTGTACAACATGGGGAATATAGCCAATATTTTGTAATAACTGTAAATGGAAAGTAACCTTTAAAAATTATATACAAACTTTTTAAACTTTAAAAAAAATAAATTAATAAAAAAATCCCAAAACCCAAAACCAAAACAAAATAAATTTCATGACTTATTTAAAAACAATGTAATTTCATATATTCCTTTTATATAAAAGTATATAATATAATATATGAATTAAACTCCATATTAATTGTACAAGTCAATAAAATAAATGTTAAAAATTTTAAAAACCTGAAAAATTTTAATTCAGGATGATACTTTACAAGATCTAGCAATTGAGCTCTAGATATTTACCAAATTGATGTGAAACTTAAGTCCACACAAAATCCTGCACATGAATGTTTCTTGCAGCTTTATTCAGAATCATCGAAAGTGGAAGCAACCAGAAGATCCTCCAATAGGTGAATGATAAACAAATGATTTTATAGCCATACTGGATAAATGACATTATTCATTTATCAGAGTCTATAGAACTTTACAGCACAAAGAGTGAACTTTAATGTATGCAAATTAAATAAAAATCGTTTACGCAGTCAGGGGATCCCAAGATGGAATGCAGACTATGACAAAAGAATGAATGTATGAAATGTTTGTATAAAATGTATTAAATAACCACACTGATTGGAGTGGGGGGAAAAAGTGCTGATCTAAGTGACTTTGAAAATGAAGGGAGGCTGTAAGACTAGAGGCAAAAGGAACTGTACAGAAGCACTGTACTTTAGTTGGTAAAATTATTTCTCAATGGGATATGAACAGTTCTAAAACCATTATATACATATAGGGGAATTGAAAAATTAAGTAAATGGATAGCAGATGTTGGGAGCCAGGTTTCTCACCAGTAGGGGGTTATAGACAAGTGAGGGAGGAAGGCTAGAACGATCCATGTGCTTCTGAATTAGAATTGGAGACATTAGTATAAACTCATGTTTAGTATAATATAGATACATATGGACACATATAGACATATTTATAGATATGTGTACCTATATGAGTTAGTATAGATACATATATTTCCTATTCTATCAGCTGAGAGAGCCTAGAAGTAATGACACACCAGTAGTAGTCAGCATGCCCAGTGCCCAGATCTTGTTTTCTAAAACCATTACCCAATAAAAGGAACCAGGACTCCTAGAGAACTGGCTGATTATAGGGCAGGGGCAGGAAATACACAAGATGAGCCTGGAGCATCTTATAGTGCCAGAAAGTAAGGAAGTGCCAAACTCCATCCCATGCAACAGTGAGGGGTATGTCAAAGGGACATGGGTACCAACTGAAACAGTTCCCAAAGGCAAAAGCTGGAACAATTAGAGAAAAAAAATAATAATGTAGTACATAGTGAATTATAACCACAGTATAAATCGCCATTGATCCATACTGATATAAATAAATGATTAAATAAATAAATGGGAGGGGAGGATAGATAAATCTCCTGCACCGAAGAATTCCAAATAATTTATATAGATGTTCATCCCTCAAGACAGTGGAGCATGACTGCACACTCTTTAAGCCATGCATATTTTCCTTCCTTCCAAGTGTGCAGTACGCGAAGGAGAGAAAAAGGGTGACTTCACAGTGGAGAAACCTGACAAACACGACCTCAGCCAGGTGATCGAAGTTAACATCAATAGTGATGAAGGATGTTGACAGTATGTACCCTTAATACGATGCAATGAGAAAGGCACTTCCTCTGTGGTCTCCCTCCTCCAAACCCTAAATCCCAGCCTAATTATGAGAAAGACACTAAACCCCAACAGAGGGACATTCTACAAAATAGCTGACCAGTACTTCTCAATCTTGTCAAGGTCACTGAAAACAAGGAAAGTTTGAGAAACTGTCACAGGTGAGAGGAGCCTAAGGCGACATAACAACAAAATGCATTGTGGTGTCCTGGATAGGATACTGGAATAGTAAAGGACATGGGTAAGAAGTAAGGAAATCTGAATAACATATGGACTTTACTTAATAATAATACATAGGGACTTCCCCGGTGGTGCAGTGGTTAAGAATCCGCCTGCAAATGCAGGGGCCACGGGTTCAATCCCTGATCCGGGAAGATCCCACATGCCGCGGAACAACTAAGCACATATGCCACAACTACTGATCCTGCATTCTAGAGCCCGTGCTCCACGACAAGCCACTGCAGTGAGAAGCCCACGGCCGCAAAGAAGAGTAGCCCCCGCTGGCCGCAACTAGAGAAAGCCTGCGCACAGCAGAGAAGACCCAACACAGCCAAGAATAAAAATATATAGATTTAAAATAATAATAATAATAATATATAAATATTGGTTCATTAATTGTGACAAAGGTACCACACTAAAGTAAAATGTTAACAGGGAATACTGGGTATGGGGTATATGCAAACTTCTGTCCTAGCATTACAATTTTCTGTAAATTTACAACTAAAACTAAAAGTTTAGTTAAAAATAAAATTTTAATGTAAAAAGATAGTATTAAAATTCACTTCTTTTTGTGTAGAGTTCCATTAATTTTAGCACACATACAGATTCATCAGAATATAAACTATAGAATAGTTTCATCATTTCCCAAAGCTCTCTCCTGCTGTCCCTCTGTAGCTATACTGTTCTGACACCCTACCCCTGGCAACCACAATCGATCTTGTATGACTATAATATTGTCTTTTCAAAAATATCATATAAATGGAGTCAAATAGTATGTGACGTTTTGAGACTGACTTCCTTCACTTAGTATTATGCTTTCGAGGTTCATCTAAGTTGTTGCATGTGTTAGTAATTTATTCCCTTTTATTGCTGTGTAGTATTCCATTGCATGGATATACTACAGTTCGCTTATTGATTCACCTGCTAAAGGAGTTTTGGGTTGTTTCCAATTTGTGGCCATTATGAATAGTGCTGCTATAAACATTTGTGTACAGGTCTTTGTGTGACCATCAGCACATTCACTTCTCTTGGATAAATACCAAGGAGTGGAATGGCTAGATCATATGATAGGTGTGTGTTTAAGTTTAGAAGAGACTGCAGAGCAGTGTTCCAGAGCAGCTAGACCGTTTGGCCACCCCTCTAGCAGTGTATAAGAGTTCTGGTTGCTCCACAGTCTTAGAAGCACTTGGCATTGTCAGTATTATTCCATGTTAGCCATTTATATTTTATAATTTAATTATACCTGTATGTATCCAAAACAATAAATAGAATGGCTTTGTGTTCCTGCATTCAATCTGTTGGGATATCACATATCATTTATTATTTTTGATATGTGATATCACATATAATTCGTCCACTGTACTCTCATGAGCTGAGAGTGAAAGAGTAAAATAACATTTTAATGTTATTATGAAAATAGCTTTGACCTCATGGATCCCTGAAAGGCTGTTGGGGAGAAAACTTTGAGAACTGCTGTCTTAGGGCATACCTAGATGAAGAATTGATGGGCTGTGAGGTTGCTATTTTCAATATAATATTCCCACCAGCAGCATGCGTGAGTTCTTTTGTTCTTAACATCCTCAGCCATACTTAGTATGGTCAGGCCTTTTAATACTTGCCCAATCTGATGCGTGTGAAATAGTGTTCCATTCTTATTTTAATTTTAATTTCTTTGATGATTGGCAGACTAATTCTTGTACCATCTTTGTATACTTAGCCATCACCTTGGGAGCAAAGCCTTTACTCATCGTTTACACGAATTGGCTGCCTTTTATGGCCTTGACTGTACTCTCTTTGAGAGACAGTAGGAGGTTCCTGCCGACCTTCTTCACAAAAGCATCCCCAGAGTCATCACAGGCTTGGCACACAGCAGGTGCTGAATAAATGTAAAAAAAAAAAAATTATTCATTGTTCATAGAATCATACGGGCACAATAACCTTCACCCTGTGTACCTGAGTAGATTATTACACCAATCCCCTTGGTTGTCATTTCCTGTTATGTGTCTACCTGTCTTACAAGGCTATATTTCAAGGTAAGGATAATTTCTTACTTTTTTTTTTTTTTTAATTCTTGCCAATTTGCCTCTCAGAAATTTTTCTAGAAAAATTATATTTTTATGTAAATGGACACAATCCTTTCCCTCAAGGCCTGAATAGCCCAAGGAGGAAGGATGCTCAGGTCCATTCCAGGCAGATGTTCCTTCTGTCCTTGGTCCATCCTTGTTGTCAGCATGCTGCAGGGTCAGCAATGTCATGCTGGGTTACCACCCTGTCCCCACATGTGGTAGTAGCCATCAAGGGCAGAGAGGCAGCATTGCATCCCCTACCAAGAGAGGGACAGCCATTTCAGCCTTTGTCCTGGATGCATTTCTCATTGTGATGGGCAATGATGGCCCCCACAATGTCCACATCAAAGCCAGAGAAGAAGATGTGACAGTGGAAGCAGAGGTCAAGGTGAAGAGAGCCATGAGTCAAGGAACACAGCAACCTCTGGAAGCTGGAAAAGTCCAGAAAATGGATTCTCTCCTCGAGCCTACAGAAAGGAATGCAGCCCCGGTAACTCATTTGGACTTCTGACATCCAGAACTATAAAATAATAAATTTGTATTGTTTGAAACCACTAAGTTTCACGTTAATTTGTTACAGCAGCAACAGTAAACGATTACATGCATATCGCCAAAGACAGCATTTGTCTTCTTGTAATACATGCTTACGTATTGTGATGCAATAGGCACTATAGAAATAGTATGTTCGTGGGAACTCCCTGGCAGTCCAGTGGTTAGGACTCCATGCTTTCACTGACAAGGCCCTGGGTTCGATCCCTGGTCGGGGAACTAAGATACCAGAAGCCACATGCACGGCCCAAAAATAAAAGAATAAAAAGAAAAAAAAAAGAAATAGTATGTTCATATGGGGTTGGATTCATATTGTTTCCATAACATCTTACGAAAAAACTCGAACTAACTTTTTGGCCAACCCAATATAAATCAATAAACTGAAATGAAGTATTTCCATTTTTAAACCATGTCTTTCTATTAATACATGTATACTGAATGTCCCCCAAATACTGATATTAATCAGCGCTTTTTCCTCTTGCCTGGAGCTCAGGGGAGGAGGTTGGAAGGACTGTAATGATCCCGGAGATGCTGATCTGTGATTCCTACAAATCAGAACATGATGTGCATGCTACCCCCAAACGTCTCACAGCAAGTTGGAGATCAGAAGCTACAACACTTGGCCTGGATGCATTAGGCCAGCTGCCCTCTCAAAGTCTCAATTCCAGCTTCTCCCTGCTGCAGAGGACAAGGTCCACAGATGTGGTCTCCAGGGTGGGCTGCAACTGCTGCTTATTGCCCAGGACCTAGCTTCCTCCTAGGATCTGCCCCAGAAAGCAGACGTAGGCAGCGTCCCCTGAACATTCTGCATGGATTCTCCCTGGAGAGGAACAAGGGAAAGCCGTGTCCCCTCCTCCCCACACAAATCTGCCTGATGGCTGGGCCCAGTGGGGAGGGGATTTGCCCAGCAGGCTGGGTGGAAGTTGCCCTGCCAGATAACCCCGGCTCCAATTAAAGCCATTAACGAAGAATGAGGCCCAGGACCATTATCCCTTATTAGGCCCCTTCCACTAAAAGTCTGGGCTTTAAGACACAGTGGGTCAGTCTAGGAGCAAACATTCCATGAGGTACTTTACTTGTAATCATTCCCCAAACAAATTCCATTCGGCCTCTAGGGTGACCAACCATCCAAGTTTACCAGGACCCAAGGAGTTTCCCAGGACATGAGACTTGTCATATTAAAACTGGGAAAATCCAAGGCAAATTGGGACAAGTTGGTTACCCTACTTTCTGCCTCAGTGCTGTTGTTTTGTGTAGCCCTTCAGCTGAGAAGCCAAAGCACAGATCAGCTGGACTAGTGTCCCGAGCTGTTGTTACACTTTATGAATCACCAATTTATACCTAATTATCTTTGGTGTAAGGCTTTTCCCCCCAGTAACAACTATTTCCCTGTAATAACAACAGCTATTGGTTTTTGAGTGCTTACCACCAGGAACTGTAGAAAGTGCTCTCCATTTATTATTTCTGTTAATCCTCTTACTCATCCTAAGAGACAAGCAATTTTTTTCTTATTTTATAGATGACGAACCTCTGGCGATGAAAGCTTTAGTAATTGCTCAAGGTCACACCAAAAGTATATGGCACAACCAGGAAGGTCTCCTGTCACTCTGACTGCAGAAATGGCATCTGTAACCATGATGACATTCTGCCTTCAAAGGGGCTGATCTACAGGGCAGCCAGTACCTGTCTTTAGGGGCAGGAGTTGTAATCCTGCAGCAATCACAGTAATATGTCCATGGGGCAGATGTTCTACTGTGGCATTTGTGACCCTCTGCTGCTGTAGCCTGTTTTCTGTAGAGGGTCTTCCCCAGCCAGAAGCAAAGCTTCTGAGAACTGGGAAACCAGAGCCACCAGCACATGGGGCCAGGGTGGCCCATTTCAGTCCGCGAGGGGCTGGGAAGCTGTGTTGTGATGCACAGCAGTCTCCGGGCTTCCCTTCTGCGATCCGACCCCTTGTGCTTTGAGGTTTGAGTTCTGAGGCTCTCCGCATCGGGCGACTGCGGGTTCACGGCTGCGGCGGCCTCCTCCTCGGGATCCCCCGCCGGCAGCCCCCGTGGCAGCTCCGGGCACCTCTGCTTGCAGTAAACATGACCTCTGCCTTCCGCCACCAACATGACATTGGCATGTCGCTGCTGATCTGTAAACACAATTGTGTTTTCAGTCTTCTGACTGAATTTTGTTACTGGGATCCTAACAGGCAGCAGGTCTCTGTTTATCTGTAAACAGCAGCCCCATTCCCCGGCAGAGAGGTCGGGATGCTGTTTGTTTTCATTACTTTACAGTAAGAGGAAAAGGTGGTTAGTGACAGACGTCCACACTGCCCCTCCCTCTCCCGATTGCCTGAGAAGATGATACCTTTCTCTCTCTCTCTCTCTCTTTCCTCTCTTTCCCTCTCTCCACATAGAACCATAGCCCAGACCAAGAGAAGGAGTGAAACAGGGTCCCTCTCTGTCTTTTAGTGTCTCTTGCAGAGACACTGAAAAATCTGGTGGAAATAACTGTCCAGTGCCAAGTGGAACAGTCAACACGTTCTTTGCATGGGGGAAGGAACTGACATCACCAGCTGCCCTGGAAACTCAGCCTAAGAGACCAGAATCACAGGTTCTGCTTTTGAAGGGCACTCATGGTGGGCATGGATATGCCTTAAGAAACTTGTATATTTCTGCCTGTGTGTCTTGGAACCACATGAAGTCTCTTTCTGCAAAACTCAAATTTTCTGTTAAAATGGATGGATTTCTTTTTCCCCAAAATTTGTGTTCTAGCTAAAAGAATATGATCTTTTAACGGAATGCAGAAACAAGCTGGTGAGTTGAAGTTTTCTAAGAATATTTCCAAAGGATTGATTAGCCTATAAAACATATAGACTAATCAAATTATATATATAATTTATATATATTATAATTATTTTTATATATTATATTAATATATAATTAATATATATATTAATATATTATATATTGTTTATATGTTATATATTATTTATATATATTATATTATAATATAAAAATAATACAACATTTTATAAGTATAAATATACATTATATAAATACAATATATTATATGATACATACAAAGTTAAATATATTAAGATACATAAAATTTATATATTTCGGCTTTCATTAACTCTAGCAATGGAAGAGGAAAGCCAAATCGGTATCTCTTCTTCTACAAAGCCAAGTTATATCAGGAGCATTGTGATTTAGGAAAATTTATAAGGTTTCACAGAATTATACATAGAGAAAGTGATGGTGATTTCTCTCATTTCCTCTACCTTTAGGAAAATGGAAAAGAAAATTAAAGTACCAATATTTTCTGATTGATGAGAAGAGATAAAAAACTTACAATTCAAAAAGTAAAATGCTGGCAGATGTGGGAGGATACATGACTAATTAAATTGCAATGAAATATTCAAATTCAAATCTGTTCTTCCACTTTGTTCTAAAGAAAACATCTTTTTAATATAGGGTTACTAAAATTATTTGATAAGGTTATCAAAATAGTTCTTTAAATAAAGAGTTATATTTTGTTGGGGTGGAGAAATGGAGTGGACAATTTACTGTAAGAATAAATTTGGTTGGAATCTACAAATCTAAGCTTAGAAAGTGATAAAATATTTAGTTCAACATGATGGATTGAGCATGTGTTCAGCTGAAAAAATAGAATGCCTAATTTTAAAATAATAAATATATACTAGTTCTGGAAAATAAGACATGGTGCAATCAACAGCACAAAAAGAATTTTATGAGCTGGTGGACATTAGAAAACAGGTGTGATTAGGTTCATGGAGAAAACACGTCTGAAACAGGTACAGTAAAGAACGCTCCTTTAGGGCCTCCCTGGTGGCGCAGTGGTTGAGAGTCCGCCTGCTGATGCAGGGGATACGGGTTCGTGCCCCGGTCTGGGAGGATCCCATATGCCGCGGAGCGGCTGGGCCCGTGAGCCATGGCTGCTGAGCCTGCGCGTCCGGAGCCTGTGCTCCGCAACGGGAGAGGCCACAACAGTGAGAGGCCCGCGTACCACAAAAAAAAAAAAAAAAAAAAAAAAAAAAAGAACGCTCCTTTAAAGGAGTCCCTAAGGAAACCAACTCTCAGTCTCAAAGTATGGAGACCAGGGGGGCTGTCCAGTGGTGATCGCTGGGAGGACTAGTTACATCACCTGTGCAGCCCCCTCTTGCTCAGACCAGCCAATGGGGGGGGATCATCTATATGTAAAAGCCTTGGAACAACAATCGAATTAGCTGGAGGGTCTGCTGAGGGAGGTTCTGAGACCCGGTGTTAGTGCCAGAAGAAGCGAAGCAATGTCAGGTAACTCTGCACGTCCCTGATGGACGTGCATAAGCTGAGAGATAAGCTCTTCCCAGGAATAAACTACACCACAGTGTTTCTCCTGTGAAGCAGAGCCTTCCTTTCTTTGACAATCGTGAGGGCTCCTACTTGCCTGCCAGCCTGCTACTCCCTACGTACATGCTCCATAGGCACTTCCTGTTCAGCCTCCCCGTTCAAGGGTAAGGTCTGTTGGGGAAACAGATTTGAACAATGGCAGAGGAATTTGTCATAGCCACAAATACTTATCAAGAGTCCTTCAGGGGCTTCCCTGGTGGCGCAGTGGTTGAGAGTCCGCCTGCCGATGCAGGGGACACGGTTTCGTGCCCCGGTCCGGGAAGATCCCACATGCCGTGGAGCGGCTGGGCCCGTGAGCCATGGCCGCTGAGCCTGCGCGTCCGGAGCCTGTGCTCTGCAACGGGAGAGGCCACAACAGTGAGAGGCCTGCCTACCGCAAAAAAAAAAAAAAAAAAAAGAACATGTATAATTCATGGGAAGAGGTCAAAATATCAAGATGAATAAGAGTTTGGAAGAAGTTGAGTCCAACCCTTGTGGATGAGTTTGAGGGGTTCAAGACTTCAGTGGAGGAAGTAACTGGAGATGACAAAGACAAGAGAAATAGCAGGAGAACTAGGATTAGAAATGGAGCCTGAAGCTGTGACTAAACTGCTGCAATCTCATGATAAAATTTGGATGCATGAGGAGTTGCTTCTTAACGATGAGCAAAGAAAGTGGTTTCTTGAGATAGAACTGATTCCTGATGAAGAGGGCTGACTCCAACTTTGAAAGAAGGTCTCCTGTGGGTAAAATGCTATCAAACAACATTGCGTGCTTCAGAGAAATCAGAAGAGCCAATCAATGCGGCAAATTTTATTGTTGTCTTATTTTAAGAAATTGCCACAATCACCCCAACCTTCAGCTACCACCACCTTGATCAGTCAGCAGCCATCAACATCAAGGCAAGACCCTCTACCAGCAAAAACATATTGACTCACTGAAGGCTCAGATGACGGTTAGCATTTATTAGCAATAAAGCATCTTTTAATTACTGTACATGTATAGTTTTTAGACATAATGTTATTGCACACTTAATAGACTACACTATAGTGTAAACATAACTTTTATATGCACTGGGAAACCAAAAGATTTGTGTGACTCACTTTATGTCATTATTTGCTTTATTGTGGTTGTCTGGAATTGAATCCTCAATATGTCTGAGTTATGCCTGTATGTTGAAGCCCTAACCCCTACATATGATGTGGCTGAATTTGAAATAAGGATACCCTTGTTATTAAGGTTAAAAGAGATCATAAGAGGGGACTTCCCTGGTGGTACAGTGGTTAAGACTCCACGTTTCCACTGCAGGGGCGTGTGTTCGATCCCTGGTTGGGGAACTAAGATTCTGCATGCCGCATGGCATGGCCCAAAAAAAAAAAAAAAAAAGAGGTCATAAGAGTGGAGCCCTGATCTGATGAGATTAGTGTCCTTATAAGAGGAGACAGTGGAGAATTCACACTCTCTCTTCACCATGTGAGGACGCAGCAAGAAGGTGGCCATCTGCAAGCCAGGAAGAGAGTCCTTACCAGGAACTGAACCGGCGAGGACCTTGATCTTGCCTTCTCAGCCTCCAGAACTGTGAGAAGATAAATTTCTGTTGTTTAAGCCACTGAGTCTACTATATTTTTTGTGGTTGCCTGAGCTGAGGAAGACACCAACTGTATGCTTTCTTTTTTTTAATTAAAATTAATTTTAAATGTATTTATTTATTTATTTGAATTATAATTGTACTACAATATTGTATTAGTTTCAGGTGTACAGCATAGTGATTCAATGTTTTTATACATTACAAAATGATCACCTCAATAAGTCTAGTTACCATCTGTCAACATACAAAGTTATAACAATATTATTGACTATATTCCCTACGTGGTACATTACATCTTCATGACATTGATTTTGTTACTGGAAGTTTGTATTTCCTAATCCCCTTTACCTATTTTGCCTGTCCTCCCACCCCTGCCCCTCTGGCAACCACCAGATTGTTCTCAGCATCTATGAGTCTGTTTCTGTTTTGTTTCGTTTGTTCATTTGTTTTGTTTTCTAGATTCCATAAATAAGTGAGATCACATGGTATTTGTCTTTGTATGTCTGATATATTTCACATAGCATAATACCCTCTAGGTTCATCCATGTTGTCACAGAAAGCAAGATTTCATTCCTTTTTATGACTGACTAATATTCCATCGTATATGTATACCACATCTTCTTTGTCCATTCATCTATCAATGGACACTCGGGTTGTTTACATATCTTGACTATTGTAAATATTGCTGCGATGAACACAGGGATGCATATATCTTTTCAAATTAGTGTCTTTTTCTTTCAATAAATACCCAGAAATGGAAAAGCTGGATTGTATAGTAGTTCTATTTTTAATTTTTTGATAAAACTCCATATTATTTTCCACAGTGGCTGCACAATATACTGTCCCACCAACAGTGCACAATGGTTCCCTTTCCTACACATCCTCACCAACATTTCTTGTTTTGTTCTTTCTTGTCTTGTTGGTGATAGACATTCTGACAGGTGTGTGGTGATAGTTCATTTTGGTTTTGATTTGCATTTCCCAAATGATTGGTGATGTTGAGCATCTTTTCATGTGCCTGCTGGCGCTCTGTATGTCTTCTTTGGAAAAATGTTTATTCAGGTCTTCTGCCCATTTCCTAATCAGAATTTTTTGATATTGAGTTGTGTGAATTCTTTGTATATTCTGGATATCAACCCCTTATCATATATGTCATTTGCAAATATCTTCTCCCATTCATTAGGTTGCCTTTTTGTTTTGTTGATGGTTTCCTTCACTGTGTAAAAGTTTTTTAGTTTGATGCAGTCCCACTTGTTTATTTTTGTTGCCCTTGCTTGAGGAGACATACCCCAAAAAAATTTCTAAGGCTTGTGTCAAAGAATATATTGCCTATGTTTTCTCATAGGAGTTTTATGGTTTCAGGTCTTACATTTACGTCTTTAATGCATTTTGAATTTATTTTTGTGCAGGTAGTTTAATTTGATTCTTTTGCATGTAGCTATCCAGTTTTCCTGACACCATTTATTGAAGAGACTGTCTTTTTCCCATTGTATATTCTTGCCTCCTTTGTCATACATTAATTGACCTTATTAAGTGTGGGTTTAGTTCTGGGCTCTCTACTCTGTTCCATTGATCTATGTGTCTGTTTTGGTGCCAGTACTATATTGTTTTGATTACTGTAGCTTTGTAGTATTGTTTGAAATCAGGACATGTGATACCTCCAGCTTTCTTCTTCTTTCTCAAGATTGTTTTGGCTATTCAGGGTTGTTTTGACTTTCCATATAAATTTTAGGATTATTTGTTCTAGTTCTGTGAAAAATGCCATTGGTATTTTTATAGGGGTTGCATTGGGTTTATTGTAGGTTCCCTTGGGTTGTAGTATGGACATTTTAACAATGTTAATTATTCCAATCCATGAGCATGAAATATCTTTCCATTTATTTGTATCTTCTTCAGTTTCTTTCATCAGTGTCTTATGGTTTTCAGGGTACAGGTCTTTCACCTCCCTCATTAAATTTATTCTGAGGTATTTTATTATTATTATTAATTAATTTATTTATTTATTTTTGTGGTATGCAGGCCTCTCACTGCTGCGGCCTCTCCCATTGCGGAGCACAGGCTCCGGACGTGCAGGCTCAGTGGCCATGGCTCACGGGCCCAGCCGCTCCACAGCATGTGGGATCTTCCCGGACCAGGGTACGAACGCATGTCCCCTGCATCGGCAGGTGGACTCTCAACCACTGTGCCACCAGGGAAGCCCCTATTTTATTATTTTTGATGAAATTGTAAATGAGATTGTTTTCTTAGCTTTTCTTTCTGATAGTTCATTGCTAGGGCATAGAAATACAACAGACTTCTGTATATTAAATTTGTATCCTACAATTTTACTGAATTTATTTTTCAGTTCTCATAGTTTTTTGGTAGTGTCCTTAGAATTTTTTATGTATAGTATCATGTCATCGGCAAACAGTGACAGTTTTACATCTTCCTTTCCAATTTAGGTTATTTTATTTTAATTTTATTTTTTTAAGTTTATATTTATTTATTTGGCTGTGCAGGGTCTTCATAGCAGCATGCAGGATCTTCGTTGTTGCATATGGGATCTTCACTGAGGCATGTGGAATTTTTAGTTGCAGCATGTGAGCTTTTAGTTGCAACAAGAAGGATCTAGTTCTCTGACTGGGGATTGAACCCAGGCCTCCTGCATTAGGAGCACAGACTCTTCACCACTGGACCACCAAGGAAGTCCCTAGGTTTTTAATGTATATGTGTGTGTATATATATATGCAGGCACATGCATATGAACACATGTATATGCCTGTATATGTGTATGTATATGTGTGTGTTATATTACGTTATATATTAACCACCTTCATTACTTTTCATTGCTAATTTGGCTAGAAGTTTGCTCTTCCCCCTCACTACCACCTCACTCCTGCTTCCCTCCCTGTCCCCATAGCTGCTTATCTCTGCTGAATGATTAATTTCATTTTGCACAGTCATGCATGCACACACAAAACATCCAGGCAGTAACACTCCCTTCATATTTGTGTCATTATCTGGTCTACCAATTACTCTTTAATAGTCAACATATTGATTCATTCCATTTATTGTTGTTTGTCTATATCTACAAATGTTATTTAACCTAACAACATTCTATTTTCCTCATTTTACAGATGAGGTTCCTAGGTTCAAAAAGTCAGTGGAGGGCTTCCCTGGTGGCGCAGTGGTTGAGAGTCTGCCTGCCGATGAAGGGGACATGGGTTCATGCCCCAGTGCGGGAAGATCCCACATGCCGCGGAGCAGCTAGGCCCGTGAACCATGGCCGCTGAGCCTGCGTGTCCGGAGCCTGTGCTCCACAAAGGGAGAGGCCACAAGAGTGAGAGGCCCGCGTACCGCAAAAAAAAAAAAAAAAAAAAGTCAGTGGAATTTGTCCAAATCCACCACTCACTAGCAGGTGCTCTAGCCCAGGCTCCCATAGACTGCATGCTGGATTTTCTTTCTTCCTTCCTTTCTTTCTTTCTTTCTTACTTTCTTTTTCTTTCTTTCTTTCTTTCTTTCTTTCTTTCTTTCTTTCTTTCTTTCCTTCCTTCTTTCTTTCTTTCTCTCCTTTCTATTTCTCTCATCACTGTTATTATTTTTTTAAAAAAATTCATTGAAATATAGTTGATTTACAATGTTGTGTTAATTTCTGCTGTACAGCAAAGTGACTCAGTTATACATATATATATTCTTTTTCATATTCTTTTCCATTGTGGTTTATCACAGGCTATTGATTATAGTTCCCTGTGCTATACAGTAGGACTTTGTTGTTTATCCTTCCCATATATAATAGTTTGCATCTGCTAATCCCAAACTCCCAATACTTCCCTCTCCCACTTCCCCTTCCCCTTGGCAACCACAAATCTGTTCTTTATGTCTGTAAGCCTGTTTCTGTTTAGTAGATATGTTCATGTGTGTCGTAGTTTAGATTCCACATATAAGTGATATCCTATGGTATTTGTCTTTCTCTTTCTGACTTACTTCGCTTAGTATGATAAATCTCTAGGTCCATCCATGTTGCTGCAAATGGCATTATTTCATCCTTTTTATGGCTGAGTAATATTCCATTATATAAATATACCACATCTTCTTTATCCATTCATCTGTTGATGGACATTTAGGTTGTTTCCATGTCTTGGCTATTGTAAATAGTGCTGCTATGAACATAGGGGTGCATGTATCTTCTTGTATTACAGTTTTGTCGGGGCATATGCCCAGGAGTGGGATTGCAGGACCATATGGTAACTCTAGTTTTAGTTTTTTGAGGAATCTCCATTCTGTTTTCTGTAGTGGCTGCACCAATTTACATTCCCACCAACAGTGTAAGAGAGTTCCCTTTTCTCCACACCCTCTCCACATGCTGGATGTCTATTCCTTCACTTGACCAAGGCTTGTCTTCTTCATCTATTCTAAAGCCTTATTTATTTTCTTCATTAAAACCTGTCTTTCTGAGCTTCCCTGGTGGCGCAGTGTTTGAGAGTCCGCCTGCCGATGCAGGGGACACGGGTTCGTGCCCCAGTCCGGGAAGATCCCACATGCCGCGGAGCGGCTAGGCCTGTGAGCCGTGGCCGCTGAGTCTGCACGTCTGGAGCCTGTGCTCCGCAACGGGAGAGGCCACAACAGTGAGAGGCCCGCGTACAGCAAAAAAAAAAAAAAAAAAAAAAAAAAATCTATCTTTCCTAGCTAATGTCTATCAAACATCATTGTGATAAGAAACCCAGTTAAAGATAATAGTTTACTGAGTATTTTCGCATGAGGATGTAACAAACCCCAGGAAGTGAGATGGAAGGCAGATTGCTGACCTCATTACAGGTGTAGGTGTTTGGGGACTGCAGGGTGGACAGAAAAGTTCCTGTCACCTGGGGATAAGCAGTCCTGCAGTATCCAAAGATCACACATTTAGGCCCCTGGGAATAATAGATGTTGCAAAGTCCCAGGCCCAGGAGGTCCCCCTCCTTTTCTTCTCCTCCAGGAAGCTCAGCTCCATAGCCAGACAGCTCTGTTATCCAACACCCAGCCCAGGAGCAGCCAGCCACCCAGTTTATGCTGTCAGTGATCTCATTAGAATGAACGAGATGAGTCAACATTCACACAAAGACCTTCTGGCCTGCAATCTGAGAACAGGTTTAGGAAGAACAAAGCAAAAGGGAGAAATGTAACCAAGAACTATCTCTTTATTGCTTTTGAGTTGTTTAAGGGGGTTTTAAGGGATTAAGGCTAAAGAAATGTTGACTGTAGGGAGAGGAGCAGGATATCAGTTGAACAGAATAGAGGACTTTGTGCTGACTAAGGGGGGAAGCACATTAAAGGAAAATCTCATCAGCCTGCCTGCTTGCAGGGGGATGGGGCTGGACATCCAAAGTGAATGAGAATACAGGTTTCCAGCCTGGGGGTAAGAGCCAAGGTACAGGGGGATCTTTGGGGTCCCCATTGGTTATGAGTAGACAATCAAGGACTACCAGAGGTCCTCTGATCTCTCCTGCCAATCCCTTCCCAAATTCTCAACTGAAACCCTGGGAGACATCTCGTCATAAGCACTGGACACAGAGAGCAGCCAAGCCCCAGGAGTTATGAAAGCAACGTGCCAGTGGGGTCAGAAAATCGAAGGGTCACAAAAAGCCTCAGGGAGGCATGTAAGATGGACTTAGACTATGATAGGTCCCATCCCATTCTGTTCTTCTTCTTCTCCTTTGTTTCTATTACTGTATCGGCCAGCGTCTGTCTTTATCCTCTTCCTGTGTCTCATTCAGGTCTGTTTCTCTGTTATTCTCTGGAGATGTTCCCCCATACAGATACTCTGGATGCTACCTCCATCTCCCTCCAGTGGATGCATGACCACCAGGGGATTTCCACCGAGGAGAAGGTTCCTCCCCACCCCCTTCTCTATCCCCACCTGCTACATGCCCACAGTCAAAGACATAAAGAACAGATAAGGGCTCTGAGCAAAGGAATGATTTATGCTCTTCTTTCAAGTAAGCAGCCTTAAAAGCCCAATAATAGTTTCTATTTTCATCCCTCACCAGATGTTACCTTCCCATTTTTCCAGGAAGCCTGCCAGGTAGATCTTACCTTCTTTGGGAAAATCCATCATAGCTGTAGACTTGGGTGGTGGGGTGGGTGGTAAGAGGTGGGAATGGGGGTTGCCCTTGTTTCTTCCTTCCATCCTGACCTTCCTTAGGTCTGTCTTGCCTTCCAAGTATCCACATGAATTTCCTCCTTTAAAGACCTCTTCAGAATTTTCCGTATTGCTGGAAGTTTAATCTCTCTCTGATTGGGAATAACTTGCCACGATAAATTCTGTCTTCCCTCTGTACCACTCATTCAGAGACCTGGGTTGAGGTCCTGGCTCTGCCTCTACGAAGCTGGGTGAGTTGTAGATGATGGTTGCTTACCTCTCTTGGCTTCTTTCCCTTGACCTTCAAATGAAAAGATGTGATAGGCGTTGTTAAGTCTATGATTCTAGGTGGAGTCTCATGTGGTGTCTTTGAAGGCAGAGACAATTAAAAAAATATTTTTTTATTTTATATTGGAGTATAGTTGATTTACAATGTTGTGTTAGTTTCAGGTGTACAGCAAAGTGATTCAGTTATACGTATACATATATCTATTGTTTTTAGATTCTTTTCCCATATAGGTTATTACAGCGTATTGAGTAGAGTTCCCCGTGCTATACAGTAGGTCCTTGTTATCTATTTTATAAGTAGTAGTGTGCGTATGTTAATCCAACCTCCTCATTTATCCCTCCCCCTCACCTATCCCCTTTGGTAACCATAGTTTGTTTCCTAAGTCTCACAGATCCTTTGGGAAGTGCCACTGACTGTCTCAGATGTCTCATCTCACATCCTTCCCTTGCCCAGTGCCAATTGTGCCAGTTGGACGAGACCAGGTTTGGCAAAACAGAGCAGAAACTTTGTTCACTGATCAAGGAATGGAGAAAGGAGAGTTCATGCTCTAAAGACACCTTCTCCCAGAAGGGAGGAAAGTGGGGGACCTTTATGGGGTAAGAGACAGAGGTAAGAAACTGGGGAAAAGGGTGGAGATTTCCAGGAGTAGCTGGGGCATGTGCAGTTTCTCAGGCTCCCTTGCACATGACACTAATGGTGCCTAGCAAGGTGCAAGTATCCCAAAGGCAGGGACGTTTAAGTCACTCCCAGGAAGCCTTGTAAAGCATCTGATCTCATCCAAGATGTGCATTCAAATCATTCATGAAGTTTTACAACTTAATTTCATGTAACAATCTCTTCACACCAGGAAATGTTGATGCCATGGTTTTGAAGCAGAGCTTGGAGATTTTTCTTTTTCTTTCTTTTTTTTTTTTTCTGACTTCCCGATTGATTGACAGACCAGCTGACATGAATCTCCTCGCTGGTATCTCCAATACAAAGTAAAACGGATGTATCTAGTTATTATCTCATTATTAAGTTCACCTGAAGAACTACAATTACCAAAGAGGATAATTCTTGACACAAAAAAGAAACCCACAGGCTTTCTTCTGCACCCTGATCTTTTGCTGGAAACTTAAGTAAGGTTTCAAATTGCAACAGTCGGAACCAAAACAACCTATACTCCAACTCAGAGAGTTTAGTTTATCCCTTCTCACACAGCTTTAATGGCAGAAGTCAGGGGAGCTGGAGCATGACACAGGACATAGACCAGCATTTTCTGTTTCCTCTGTGTCATAATTCCCTGGGAATTGGTAGAAGGAGACTTGTCAGGTATTGATGGTCTGTCATGAGGTGCATTGGGGTGAATGGACATGGCTTGGAGGGGGCCGATCTCTAGGAGCTAGAAAGTTTAAAGACAACAACTCCAGGTCGGGGTGGGAACGGGTAGCACATATTTAGTTCATTGTAGCTGAGACTATCAGTAGCCTGTGGGAAAAGCAAACTGCTGTTTACGTTCTTACAAATTGGAATGGAGAAAAAAGTCTTTGCCAGATCAGTAGCTACATACTAGCTATCAGGAGCTATGTTGACTTTTTTTTTTTGTAGTAAAGTTCCTATATCTGGAATCCAGATATACAATTAGAATCACTATGTGTTAAAATTTTTTGTTAATCCAGGCATTCTGCAACATCCACCTGCCTTCTGCATGGGCAAACAGGAAAGTAAAATGGGGTTTTACCAACCCTGCATCTTTCAAGTCCACAATTCCCTCAGGGATAAGACTTTGTTTTTATGTTTACCATCCTGGTAGGAAAAAGAAGTTCCAGGGCTTCCCTAGTGGCTCAGTGGTTGAGAGTCCGCCTGCCGATTCAGGGGACACGGGTTTGTGCCCCGGTCTGGGAGGATCCCACATGCCGCGGAGTGGCTAGGCCCGTGAGCCATGGCCACTGGGCCTGCGCATCCGGAGCCTGTGCTCCGCAACGGGAGAGGCCACAGCAGTGAGAGGCCCGCGTACCGCAAAAAAAAAATTAAAAAAAAAGAAGTTCCAGTGGCTTCCATTTTATCCTTCCAATCATCATGCTCCTTACTCCACGAGCCAGACAGCCAAGAATGGTATTCTTCCAGTTACTAAGTATGTATATCCAATTAACATTCATGAAATGGGGAAATAACTATACAACTGATTCTATACAATGGATCTGTTGGGCCCACTGGGATTTGAAATTCGCCTAAGACTCCATATATCACCAGGCCACCAGTAGCTCCCCTTTCATTGGTGACATAGTAACATTTTGAGTATTCAGTAATTAACATAAATTCAGATCCAGTACCTAGTATTCTTTGAAAGTTCTAGATAATTCCTTTTTCTCAGGGTTATAATCACTCTAATAAATGGCAGCAAGTCCCTTTGTGGGGCGTCTTAGTAGGTGCTTCATCATAATCAAACACGTGATAATTTGATTAACCATGATGCCACTGTATGCTCAAATGCTAGTATCTCATTTCTCCCATTGGCAAGAAGCCCAAGGATATGACCAAACCACTCCCAAAATAACATCTCTGTGAGACTACTTTTGGTACTAATTTCTGTATTGCTCAGGGACAATCCTGATGACAGAAACTGCACCATTATTTAGAGGAAATGCCGTATTAAAAAATATTACCTAGGTATACATTTGTTAACTAGGTAACTGAAAGCGTAAATCCTAACCCTTAAGACATCAAGAAGGTATGAATTACAGGAAGCTTCTATCCTTCCCAGGGCTGGGGGAACACAGGAAAGAGTTGGAAATATTAATGCTTAGAAACTTAGAAGAGGGGCACCAAAGAGCTGAAGCTCAAAACTCTAAGAAGGAGGCATGGCTCAACTGGGGCTGATGTCTTTGAACTTGGGAGGGTCCCTGTGAGCCCGGGAACCAAACTTTTAGGAGGCGGCACCAGCCAGCTGATACTGGTGTTTCTGAATTGGGCACTTTATACTGTTGATTCTGCAAGTATTGGAAAACTACAAACTAGATTCAACTGCTGCTATGATATAATAATTCCAACCTCTTCCGTTTGTTATTACAGACCTAGAGTTTTCCCAGTTATATAGATTAAGTAATATTTTAGCAGATGGTTCATCTATTTCATTCCTAGGGATACTGTGATGATTAATTTTATCTGTCAACCTGCCTGAACCACAATATGCCCAGATATTAGGTTGTACACTCTGCTGAGTCTGTAAGGCTGTTTCTGATGGGACTGACATTAGCATTGGTAGACTGAGTTAAAGCAGATTGCCCTCCCCCATGTGGATGGTCCTAATCCAATCCATTCGCGGCCTGAATAGAACAAAAAGACTGAGTAAGAGAGAATTTGCTCTCTCTGCTTGACTGTCTTTGAGCTGGGACAGCTATCTTCCATCTTCAGACTTGGACTAGAATTTACATGATCATCAGCCTTCCTGGTTCTCAGACCTTTGGACACAGCCACCAGCTACACCATTGGCTCTCCTGAGTTTCCATCTTGCCAACTGCAGATCTTGGGACTTTTCAGCCTCCATAGTCACATGAGTCAATGCCTTATAATAAATAAATAAATAAATATTTACTTATCTATCTATCTATCCATCCATCTATCTATCATGTTCTGTTTCTCTGGAGGAACCAGACTAATACACATACGGTGATCAATTAGTCACTACCAGAGAATATCAGGGGTCAAAGTACTAGGATCATCACCCCACCCCGATTCCCATTATTATAAATGTGCCAATCTTATCTCTGATAGTTAAAGGCTGCCACTTGGCATCTGTTACCCCCGCACATCCCATCACCTTATTGAAATTTCAGTGGTGGCAAGTTCCATTGTCATACCTACCACAGAGTTTGAAAGAATACTGGTATTCCTCTCATGAATCTATTTCTCAATTTCATTGTGAAGGTAGTGTCTTATGGGCCTTCTAAGAGAATGAAGTGGGAGATGGTGGGGCGGATATGTAGATCATGATAAAACCACTCTGACATTCTCATCCTCTTTATATTCCTTCCTGTGCCTTATGTCATGGAAGTTCTGGCATCTCAAACTCATTGGAAAAGCTCTTGTTGAATCCAAAATTCAATGACTTAACTAAGTAAACTGTCAGAGCCACTTCCAGCTACAACAAGCTAACGCATTAAATACAAAATCTCTGCTAAGTACCCTCATATCAATTTTGGCCTGATCTAAATTTGGAATCCATTCCCACTCTGTGTTTCTGCTGATTTTAATTCACAAACTCTTGCAAGTTTTTGGAGTTATAAACTCATGAGTCAAACTTTGTATTTGTTGCCCAGGAGCAGGGAGAGATCTGACCCTAATCATGGGTGGAAGAAATAAAAGATAATGGGGAGAGATCTTGAGATTGTTGTAAGATCTTCAAACAAGAAGAAGCACTTCTTTTAGCCATAAGAGGGCAGATTGTTTCAACTGCCCGGGAAGGTTCAGAATGATTCAGAAGTTCAAGATTCTCAGCTTCATCTGACACTCACCAGACATCCCCCTTCCAAATCTCAGGGTTCTACTCCCTCCTACCCAACACCCTCACATTCACACAAGAGATTTTGTAAGGCTGTGACTTACACTTGCAAAATGATCCTGCAAACCACATAATTCAAATCTGCACCAGTTTTCAGGGAAGTCAATCCTGTGACTATAAGAAACTGTCTAGTTCTCTGACTATAACTTGAACTGAGAGTTTATAGACCTAAACCTATTATTTTCTTTCTATAAGTATCCCAGTTTACTCAGAAGCCACAGAACTTGTGGCCATAATTACATAAATGTGTGTGTGATATTGTGATATATATGATAAATGTCAGTGGGCACTTCATAATAACACCCTTCAGGTGATAGTTGGATTATTTGCATTACTACTACATGTCATGAATGACTATCATCTCATTTCCCATTGGCAAGGACCATGGCACTGCATTCAAGTTCAAGGGTAGAACAGAAACAATACACCTTTGAAAATATGTTTCCTGGAACCACTCCTGCTATCTATTTATGTGTCATGGGAATTCCCTGGCGGTCCAGTGGTTAAGACTCCAAGCTTCCACTCCAGGGGGCACAGGCTTGATTCTTGGTCAGGAAACTAAGATCCCACATGCTGCACAGTGCCACCAAAAATAAATAAATATTTATTTATTTATGTTTCAATCAAGGTCCAGTGAGAAATCAGAAACCATACCAGTTATCTCAGCAGGGAGAATTTAATATAAAGAATTGCTGCTACTTCCCTGGTGGTCCAGTGGGTAAGACTCCACACTCCCAATTCAGGGGGCCTGGGTTCAATCCCTGGTCGGGGAACTAGATCCCACATATACGCTGCAACTAAGAGCCCACATGCTGCAACTAAGAAGTCCACAGGCCACAACTAAGATCCCACATGCTGCAACTAAGACCTGGTGCAGTCAAAATAAATAAATAAATATTAAAAAAGAAAAAAAAAAGAATTGCTACCCAAATATTGGAGAACCGAAAAGGCAAAAAGAACATACTGAGGAATCATGAAAGTAGTAGCTCCAAGAAGCAGTTGCCACCTAAGACTGGAATAACAAAAGGAAGAGGTTGAGATGATTAAAACTTGCAATTTGAGAAAGGGGCATTGCTGGCCTGGTGCTGGTGCCTCAAGATCTTGGATGAGAGACCCCAAGGGGCTGGGATTCAGGTTTTGAGGAGGACACATCATCTGGCAGTTGCTGTTGTCTCTGAACGGGCACAATGATTCTGAGAATGTGGGAGAAAAAGTCAAACTGAAACCAACCTTCGCTTCTAGAACCAACTGTGGCCACCGTGAGAAAATGCTGCTGTGATGATGCAGACAGAAACAGGGAGCAGAGAGGAAAGATCCCTTCCCCCTCCTCCAGCCTCCCAAACTCCCTCTGGCACCCCTGTGGGCAAAACCTCCTAGACAGCCAGCTGGCAATGCAGAAATGTGGTTTGCAGAGTCTCCTGCTTAGCTCACAGAGTGGAATTTAAAAGGGTGCATTGAAAAAAACAAACAACCCAATCCAAAAATGGGCAGAAGACTTAAATAGGCATTTCTCCAAAAAAGATACACAGACTGCCAACAAACACATGAAAGAATGCTCAACATCATTAATCATTAGAGAAATGCAAATCAAAACTACAATGAGATATCATCTCACACCAGTCAGAATGGCCATCATCAAGAAATCTAGAAACAATAAATGCTGGAGAGGGTGTGGAGAAAAGGGAACACTCTTGCACTGCTGGTGGGAATGTGAATTGGTACAGCCACTATGGAGAACAGTATGGAGGTTCCTTAAAAAACTAAAAATAGAACTACCATATGATCCAGCAATCCCACTACTAGGCATATACCCTGAGAAAACCATAATTCAAAAAGAGACATGTACCAAAATGTTCATTGCAGCTCTATTCACAATAGCCCGGAGCTGGAAACAACCTAAGGGTCCATCATCGGATGAATGGATAAAGAAGATGTGGCACATATATACAATGGAATATTACTCAGCCATAAAAAGAAATGAAACTGAGCTATTTGTAATGAGGTGGATAGACCTAGAGTCTGTCATACAGAGTGAAGTAAGTCAGAAAGAGAAAGACAAATACCGTATGCTAACACATATACATGGAAGTAAAAAAAAAAATGTCATGAAGAACCTAGGGGTAAAACAGGAATAAAGACACAGACCTACTTGAGAATGGACTTGAGGATATGGGGAGGGGGAAGGGTAAGCTGTGACAAAGCGAGAGAGAGGCATGGACATATATACACTACCAAACGTAAGGTAGATAGATAGTGGGAAGCAGCCGCAGAGCACAGGGAGATCAGCTCGGTGCTTTGTGACTGCCTGGAGGGGTGGGATGGGGAGGGTGGGAGGGAGGGAGATGCATGAGGGAAGGGATGTGGGAAAAGATGTATATGTATGACTGATTCACTTTGTTATAAAGCAGAAACTAATTTAAAAAATTTTAAAAAAAATTAAAAAAATAAAAGGGTGCATTGGAAATTGAGCAACGGTAGCTTAATAAACTGGCAGTGAGAGATGCAGCCTGGGAGGAATGTGAAGGGCATTTCTGAAGTGAAGGAAAGCTCCAAGGCAGCAGAGCAGCCTCGCTTAGCCCATTCTTCCAACTTTGAACCATAACAACGTGAAAATGTGGTTCGCAAAGGCCAACTACCCCGTTCATGGCAGGGAAGGGGGAAAGATAAGCGAGCGAAGGCACAGGTTTACTCAGCTGATGGAGGGAGAGAAAAAGAGTAGGAATACTAACATATAAGTACTTTTTATTTTCATCACGCATGTAAAGCACTTCTCACAATGCTTGGCATGTAGCAAGTGCTCAATCGATACAAATTATCATTTGTAAGTAGTAGTAGTTATGGGAGAGCCCCTGGCTCATGACCTGCTCCCAGTAAATGATGATTGTTTTTATCATTCATATCTGTATCCCTGAATAAGCACAAAACTTCAGACAAAAGAGCCCATCAAGAGCTTCCCTGGTGGCGCAGTGGTTGAGAGTCCACCTGCCGATGCAGGGGACACGGGTTCGTGCCCCAGTCCGGGAGGATCCCACATGCTGCAGAGCGGCTGGGTCCGTGAGCCATGGCCGCTGAGCCTGCGCGTCCAAAGCCTGTGCTCCGCAACGGGAGAGGCCACAACGGTGAGAGGCCCACGTACCGCAAAAAAAAAAAAAAAGCCCATCAAGAGGATTTATTAAATAATCTCTGGATGTGCCCACCTGAAGAACCCCAAACCCATCTACTTTGATCCTTATTTTAGCCCTTAAGTAACATTGTGATAGAATAGTGATCCCCAAAGATATCCATATCTTTTTTTAAATATATTTATTTATTTATTTATTTATTTATTTATGGCTGCATTGGGTCTTCGTTGCTGCGTGCGGGCTTTCTCTAGTTGTGGTGAGCGGGGTCTACCCTTCATTGCGGTGCGCGGGCTTCTTATTGCGGTGGCTTCTCTTTGTTGTGGAACACAGACTTTAAGTGCGTGGGCTTCAGTAGTTGTGGCTCGCGGGCTCTAGAGTGCAGGCTCAGTAGCTGTGGCACATGGGCTTAGTTGCTCCGCGACATGTGGGATCTTCACTGACCAGGGTTCGAACTCATGTCCTCTGCATTGGCAGGTGGATTCTTAACCACTGCACCACCAGGGAAGTCCAAGATATCCATATCTTAATCTGTGGATCCTGTGAGTATGTTACTGTACATGGCAAAAGGAACTTCGCACACGTGATACGTTAAGGGTATTGAGATGGGGAGATTATCCTGGATTATCCAGGTGGGCTGTTATGGTCTGAATGTTTGTGTCCCCCCCAAATTCACATGTTGAAATCTACCCCCCAACGTGATAGTATTGGGAGGTAAGGCTTTTGGCTCCGTCCTCCTGAATGGAATGAGTCCCCTTATAAAAGAGAGCCCAAAGAGCTCCCTAAAGCCTTCTACCACGTGAGAACACCCCCGGGGGAGGGTCCTCACCAGAACCTGACCATGATGGCACCCTGTCCTTGAACTTCCAGCCTCCAGAACTGTGAGAAATAGATTTCCGTTCTTTATAAGCCACCCAGTCTGTGGTATTTTGTTATAGCAGCCTGAATGGAATCAGACATGGGCCCAAGCTAATCGCATGGGTCCTTCAAAGCAGAGAACATTTCCTGGCTGTGCTCAGAGGGAGATATGATAATAGAAGAACCAGAGAGCTGGCAGCATGAGAGGGACTCAATCTGCCATTCCTGGCTTTGAAGATGAGGAAGGGGGCCATGAGCCAGGGAATGGCAGGCTCTAGAAGCTGGAAAAGTCAAGGAAATGAATTCTCCCAAAGAGCTTTTAGAAAGGAGCTCAGCTCTGCCAACACCTTTATCAACAAGACCCATCTCTGACTTCTGCCCTCCAGAACTCTAAAATAATAAATTTGTATTTTTTAAGCTACTAAGCTTATTGTAATTTCAGCAATAAGAAATGCATATATTTCCTTTACTCTCTTCCTGGGCTATCAGTCCCTCCTCTTAGCGGTGGGCACTCAGTGCTCAGGTGTCCCTGTGCCCTGGGAATAGATTTCGGAACAAAGCGAGTGGTCATTTCTTTCCCATGTCCCTAGCAGTGGGAAAGAAGAAACAGATACAAATGGCTCATCATCAGGCCCAGTCCATACCCTCACAGGGATGGTGAGCATGATTTTCTCAACAATAGTGTCTCCTCGCTTCCTGGTAACCTCTCTGTATTTATTCCCCTTGTTCAGCACCATAATTAGGAAAATTCTACCTTTAATTTATTTAAGTCGGACTTCTTGCTGTGGCAGACAAGGCCCATAAATTCTGTCCTGCCTCATCAACTTTCCTTTACCACTTTCCTCACCTCATTGCAATACTCTGATCTTAGCAACTCCCTCTCCATGTATTTCTTTCTTTCTTTTCTTTAATTGAAGTATAGTTGATTTATAATGTTGTGTCCATGTATTTCTTGAATGGGCCTGGCTACTTCCCACCTCAGGGCCTTTGCACCTGCATTTCCTTCTGCCTGGAACACTTACCTGCCACTCTTTGTATGGTGGCTACTTCTCTTTCTTTACATTCCAGCTCAAATGCCACCTCTACCGATCCCTCTTCCCTAAGCATTCTCTGTCAGTTCAGCTGTCAATTTCCTTCATAGCACTTACCACATTAGAAGCTAATTTGTTTGTGTTTGTGTTTACTCCTTTCCTTTCTGTTCCCCCAGAGAATATAAGTTCCATGCAATCAGTGGCTTATTTGCCACTCTATTCTCAATGCCTGGAATAGTGCCTGGCAGATCACTGACATTCAATAAATATTTGTAAAAGAGAAGGAGGAAGGAAAGAAAAAATCCTGGTTATATCTCCATTTCCTGATCTAGTTCATGAGTCCCTGAAAAGATTCAGGGTTTATCCCAGGCCTGTGGTAGCCTAGGTCAGAACAGAGTGCCTCCTTTGGCTTCTGGAACCTGCCTGTTGGAGCTGTTTCTGGTCCTTGACCCAGGCTTGACCCAGTATTTGAGCTCTACCAGTAGATCAGGCAAATCCTGGATTAAAAAGCACCCAGCTCCTGTTCTACTTGGCTCTTTAGAAAATGACCCTGACTTGCGAGTCTAGACCAGGGAGCACTGTCACTTGTAGACAGAGTCTTGTTTTCACATTCAGGCAGTGTAATGAGTGGACCGCAGATTCTGAGTCAGAGAATTTCAATATGAATCATGGTCACGCCACTTGTCTTCTGAATTAGTCTGCTCGGGCTATCACAGACTGAGTGGCTTAAACAATAGAAACATTTCCTCACAGTCCTGGAGAACAGAAGTCCAAGATCAAGGTGCCATCAGGGTTGGTTTCTGGTGAAGCTTCTCCTCCTGGTTTGTAGATGGTCACCTTCTGCTGCACCCTCCCATGGTCTCTTCTCTGTGTGCACACTGCGTGGGGTGGGCGTGGAGAGTCCTCTCCTGTCTCTTTCTTAGGACACCTGTCCTATCAGAGCCCCACCCTTATGACTTCATTTAACATAATTATCTCCCCAAAGCCCTTTCTCCAAGTACTGTCACATTGAGGGTTAGGGTTTCAGAATATTAATTTGGAGAGGACACACTCAGTCTGTAACATCCTGTGACTAACGTACTCTGAGCCTTGTTTTTCTTGCCTGTACATTAGGGATGGTGATACATGCCTGTCAGGGTTATTGAAAACACGAAATGAAGTGAAGGAACAAGTGTGTGTCCCAATTATCTGTACTACAAGCCACTCTAAAACTTAATGGCTTAAAATAACATGTTTGTTCATAAGTCTTCAACTTGGGCAATTTCCGGATGGCACCCACTGGCCCTCTGTGAGCCCTCCGCTCTTTATGAGAGCAGTGGAACCTCATAGCTGTCCCCTGACCCAGTACCCAACTGGACCCAGAAGACACAGGGAAAGGTTTCTGGTTCTGGAACCAAAGTGAGCACTTTGCTCACTTCTTTCTGCATCCTTGGAGCTCTTGTGGTTTGTCACATTGCTGTTGGTTCAGAAGCCTTCTGCAGATGAAAAATCTCTGCAGATTTCTAGCTGAAATCTCTCATTCATCATATCTTTCCCTGGTCTCACAGTGGAGCGTGCACACCCCAGCTGGATACAGCTGGACACTGGGCTGGCCTGGGATCTGCAACTGTAGCCCAGACTCTTCTGCACCCCCCAGAGGGAGGCTCATGGTCGGCCACAAGCAAGTCCCTCCCTCCCGTGCTTTAGTGGGGGACCCCTCCTGGTATCCCCCCATGATCAACACCATCATCCCCAACCTGCTCACCACATCTCGCACAGGGTTCTCTGGCTCAAAGAAATGCTCCTCTAACGAGAGGTCTGGTGAGGGTCCACGGCCGTGGTGTCTCCTCCTTCCCTCCTTTCCTCTCTTTCTTTGCTGCTTCTCCTCATTTACTCTCTTATTCTGCACCAGCCCTTTTTCAAGAATACAACCTTGACTCTTTCTGTTCTAGCTTCAGACAGACCCAGTGGAGGTAAGATACACCCTCCCCACTTCTAAGAATGGTGGCCCAGGCCCAGAGGGGCCTTCAGACCTCCTTGGCTCTCTCCATCCTTGGGGTCTTCCTGAACCGTGACAGGCTCTGCCCAGGACTCTTGGCCAACTCTCTCCTTTTCTTGCCCTGACCAAGGAGAATAAAACTCCCTTTGTCCTCCCTTCACAGAGACAAGATGAACTTTCTAGAAGGATCTTCTGTGTAGACCTAAGAGAAAGCAACTGGTGGATCTACACAGACTCTTCAACTTTACATAATGTATATCTCTCGCTCCTACTTTGGTTGCCTTCTGGCTGAAGGCTGGCCTGTCTTGGGGTCGACGAGCCTAGGATCCAGCCCTCACTTCCTCCCTCCCTGGAGTGGCAGCTAATCCAAGCGAGAGGCAGGGAAATCCACAACTTCTTCCAGATGGAGCTGGGGCCACCATGTGGAGGACTAGGCCAGCCTCAGAGAGTATCACACTGCTTCCCTCTGGTCACTTGGAGGGCCTATCATGAGAAGTTTCCAGAATAGTGATTCCTGAGCAGTGCTCATCTGATTAGGTCAAGCAGGGCTCTGTGATGAAATAATCCTTCCAGAACAGGTTATAGAAAGTAAATAAATCTAGTGCTGGCCCACCACAGATCAGCTGGAGAACTGGGAACATCTTTTAAGTTCTCTGAGCTTTAGCCTCATCTGTCAGATGAAAAGCTTGGGACCCAGGAAAACTATAAGCAAGACTCAGGCTGACAGGATCCAAGGGCCTTGCTTCATGCACTTCGTATTCCATTCCATTCTGGAAGCTCCTGAGGAAGTCTGTCTCCAAAGTATTCCTTTCTTTCTGGAAAGCTCTCTTTTTTCCCATGGGTCTGGGGTTGGGGAGGGGTGGGAACTGCAGGTGGGGAGAGAGGAAGTCTCTTGGGGGGGAACTCTAGGTGCATCACCTCTCCCCTGGTGGCCGCAGACTTGGAGGTCTGGGTGGAGTCCCCTCCCAAAGGCACAGCTGCCAAACTCCCACCCACCGCCAGAGGGAAGTCCCCAGGAGACTGCAAAGCAGCAGGAATTCAAGGGAACCTTCCCAGGACCAGGTGTGTGCATTCCTGGCCTGACGGCCGACTCCCCCGCCGCCTTTCAGGGGCCGTTTGACCCCAGGCATTTTGCAAAATAAAGCCGCCTTGTTTCCCCCGCCTGGCAGTCCCGGGCTTCTGGGAGGCCCTCTTGGTGAGGGGGAGGATCAGAGAGCAGCAGCTGGCAGAGTTGGGAATTTGCAGTGGGAAGCAAAGGAAGGAGGCTCTTACCCAGCTTTTTCCTCTACACGTGTGACCCCATAACTCTCAGGGCAGCTCCAAACGCGAAGACTCCACCCCAAACACTGGCACCGCCTGGGAGGGTCTCACTAGAGGCTGAAGGAATTGGAATTCAAGGCTTGGACAATTTTGTAGGAAGAGGAGTTCCTCCATCAGCCCTCTAGGTGGCATGACTCTTCTCAGGGACCCATCGAGACCCTTGCTGGGTGTGGGCTACAGAATAGTAACTGAGGTCTAGGAAGGGTACAGGACACAGAGTAGCATCCCACTTCTTTTCCAAGTTGATCCAGTCCCCACGTGAGCTGCCAGCAGAGAGTCCTAGAGACAACAGGTCCCTGAATTGGAGTTCAGCATCTGGGGTGGCACCCTGTGGGGTAGAAAAGCCATGGTCCTCTGTCTAAGTTCTGATTCCAGCTCATCCCCTACTAGTGGGCTCCCTTGTCTCTTTATTCATGTCTTAGTGAGCTCGCTTGCTCACTCTATATATCAGGTACTGAACTGCAGAGGAGGGAATACACAGATGAATGAGAGCATCATTCTCTATCATCCAAATAGAACTTTCCCAACTTGACTCTAGCCTAGAGAAGAAACGTGTGCTTTTTCTAGTGTCCTGGGGGAAAGCAGCTTTATAAGCAGATAATTATAATGCAGGATGCTATGGTTATAAATAAAGACACGTACAAAGTTTTATGGAAGTTTGGAGAGAGGGAAATTAACTCTTCCAGGGAAGTTGAAAGAGGTTTCACAGATATTGAGTCTTGATGAAGAGTAGGTCCTGGGAGATAGGAATGATGAAAATTCAGACAGTAATAGCAAAACCTTGAGGCCGGGAAGTACAGACCATATTTGGAAAATAGTAGCACCACTTTCAGATGATGTGAAAGCACAAAAGAATCATCTGAAAAAGTACGAGAGCTAATTAAACTTCAGCAAAGTGGCTTGTTACAAAATATATGTGAGAAAAATCAATATATATTTTTTTAATTCTAGAAGTAAACAATATAGTAAATATAATGGAGGGAAAGTCTCCTTTCAGGAGCAACAAGAGCAATAATGAGCAAAAGACCAAAAAGTGAACAAAACGATAAACATGCAGCATGTAGATGAACAAAACTTCAGCACTTTCTGGAGGACACTTGAAGAAATAGAGAAGCCCATTAAAATTCTGGATGGAAAGACACACTATACCTAAAGCTTTAGTGTGTAACAAGAGGAGGCCCTTCAAATCAACATATTACATGTGTAGGGCTTCCCTGGTGGCGCAGTGGTTGAGAGTCCACCTGCCGATGCAGGGGACACGGGTTCGTGACCCAGTCCGGGAAGATCCCACATGTGGCGGAGCGGCTGGGCCCGTGAGCCATGGCCGCTGAGCCTGCGCGTCCGGAGCCTGTGCTCCGCAACGGGAGGGGCCGCAACAGTGAGAGGCCCGCGTACCGCAAAAAACAAACAAAGAAACAAACAAAAAACATATTACATGTGTAGTCTCAATGAAGAGCAGAGGGTAACTATTTGGAATAAGTATAAAATAAGATCTCCATCTCACATCATGCTCCAAAATAAATTCCAGAATGACGGCACTTTTCTTCCTCCCTCCGTTGTAACTTCAAGTCTCCTTTTGCCAGAGTCCTGGGTGAGCCAGTCCTAGTCCTCAGCAAGGACAGAACCTCCATGTACTCTGATGCTGGCAGCCCCAGACTCTGCGTAAATCCTTTAGTGAGGAAAACTTGGAGAATGTCTTTTGTCTTTTTGCAAAATAGGACTGTTAAATCCTCAGACACAGAGGCCTAGAACATTACTGAGGTTCAAAACAGCAAGTGACATTTAGCCAGATTGCCGAGGAGGAAATTTTCAGCACAGACGTTATATATCTTTTATTTGCATTTTCTCCCTCTGTCATGGTTTGGATTGCGTCCTCCCCCAAAAACATGTTGAAGTCTTACCCCCCGCCCTCCAGTACCTCAGAATGTGACTTTATCTGGAACTAAAATCATGGAAGAGGTCATTAGTTATGCTAAAATGAAGTCACATTGGATTAAGGTGCGCCGTTAATCCAATACAATTGGGGTCCTTATAAGAAGATGGCCATGTGAAATCAAAGACACAAGGAGATGCCTTGAGAAGACAGAGGCAGAGGTGGGAGTGATACATCTACAAGCCAAAGGATGCCAAGGATTGCCGGCAATACCAGAAGCTAAGAGAAGGATATGGGACAGTCACCCTCAGAGCCCTCCGAAAGAACCCTGCCAACAACTTAATTCTGAACTTGTAACCCCCGGACTTGTAACTGTGTGAGAAGACATTTCTGTTGTTTGAAGTCACCCAGTTTGTGGTACTTCATTTAGACAATGCTAGGAAACTAACACACTTTCTAAAAAGGGAGAAATGTTATTCTGGCGTTGAGTGAGTTCTTCCAAAGTCTACTAACCAACAAGTATGTGATTTTTCTTGGAGTTGTTCAACTTGTATTTTTAATTCTAAAGACAGGACTAGTGGCAGAGGTGTACAAGGCTATTTGCAGGCACATGAAGAGGGCCGAGCCCTCACTCTCCTCAGCACCTCGCCCCAACCTGTACCCTGGCGTCCCCTCAGGAGACCAAAAGGCAACTTGGCTGTCTTCCCAGGCAGCGACCCCACAAGGGGAAGCCACCCAAGCTCCCTCAGCTTCTTTGGGGCTGGAGTTACCTGATTAAGAAAATGGCTCCCACATAGCACAAGAAAAGGAAAGCAAGGCATTTGAGCAAAGGAATGCCAGGGTGTGGTATTTGCCTCCTAGACCAGCCCACTTGCTCTAACTAAATGGGCAGGAGAAGCCCACCCTTTAAGCATGAATCCAAGCTTGTCTAGAAGCTTGTGGACAGTTTAGGTTCTCCAGCCACAGTTTTGACTGGTACAGTGAGAATAACCATCAGCTGCTGGGGGCGGGGGCAGGCGGGGATGTTCTTTGTACATCTTATAACCTTGGTAAAGGGAGCCTAGGTGGTGAAAGGACACCAAAGATTTAAGTTGGAGGGGGAATCTCATTGCGGCTACCCAGCCTCTCTGATGAGGTCAGATGGAGTAGGTCTTTCCCTCTGGTGCGTCCCGGGTCCCCTGCTACTGCTCCACCTCTGTGCCTTTCCTTTCTGCCGCAAAGACTCCCCACTCCTCACCTGACCCCCTCTTACTCATCCATCAGGTCTCAGGTTTAACATCATTTCTTTGGAAGAAATCCCCATCAAACATCCCATTCTTTCTGCTCCAAATTCTAGATAAGGGATAATTAAAAGATAATTCTGAAGCTGCCTGTTTGAGAATTTCCTGGCGGTCCATTGGTTAAGACTCCACGCTTCTACTGCGGGGGGTGCAGGTTCAATCCCTGCTCGAGAAACTAAGATCTCCCACATGCCGCATGGGCAGCCAAAACAAAAACAAAAACAAAACAAAAAAACAAAAAACAACTGCATGATTACTTCTGAATTTAGGGTTTCCAGAAATAAAGTAACTGAAAAATATTGAAATTCTCCAGTACCACACACAGCTCCACTCTTTACAATGCATGGGTAAGTTTGCAAAAAGGAAACAAACAAACAACAAAAAAGGGAAATCCTTGGGAGAAGAAGCAGTGCAGGGTAATCACCAGCTAAAGCTATCAGCTGCCCAGATGGCATCCACTTACCCCAGGTACCAAGAGTTCAGATCATATGCCGGAAACTGAACAAAGATTCTGCAATTCAGAGCAAGGAGTAAGATCAGAGACCTCTTTTTATTTTATTTAAAAAAAATTTTTTTGGCCATATAGCATTGCTTGTGGGATCTTTGTTCCCCTACCAGGAACTGAACCCATGCCACTTGCACTGGAAGCACAGAGTCCTAACCACTGGACTGCCAGGGAATTCTCCAGAGACCTCTTTTTATTAAAAACATTTTTTTTTACTATTTTATTAGGTCATGAAACCTTGGTGAGGGAAGGGTCAAGATCTTGTTGTTTAGAGGTTTAGAGGCACCCAAATGATGCTCTTTGTATCTTTTCTTTTTTTTTTTTTGCCACACTGCGCAGCATGCAGGATCTTAGTTCCCCCCAGAGACCTCTTTTTAAAGCGGGATCCCTACAAAGGGTACACTAGGGAAATAGGAGTTAGAAAAAAAATCTGGCACTGGGAGAATAAAGCATGGAAAATAGTTTGTCTTGGCCTTGGCTCTTGGTCAGGGCAAGGAAGGGATCCTCAGAAAACTCATAGTCAAAGGCCTTAGCTCCTATGGATATGGGCCTGTCTTCACATTATTTATAAGGTTAAAAAAAATTAAGGTAAGCATTTTAATTTAAAATGAGAAAACAAAAACAAAAAGCAAACTTGAATCCAATCAAGTTTCAAAAACTCATGTCAAATACACCAGAGGGATGTATTCAGCAAATCCTTGACTGTGGGAAACTCTACAGAACAATTTCTTTTTTTATTTTTTTCTTTTCCAGAACAATTTCAATGAAATGAATTACAAGGTGGAAAAAAGAGATGGAGATGAAGAGAAAACTTGTGAGTTAGGGGACTTAATATGCATATCAACCAACTGCAATGTATAGACCTTATTTGGATCATAGTACAAATAAATGTAAAGTAAAAAAATTCATGAGATAATTGGAAATTGAAAACTGCCTGAATATTGGATGATATTAAGGAATTATTGTACATTTTTTTAGGTGCGATAATGGTACTGTGGTTTTGATTAAGTACTTATACATTAGAGATACATAGTAAATTATTTGTGGCTATAATTATATGAGGTCAGAATTTACTCAAAATGATATGTGAGTGGGATGTGGATAGAGATGTATCAATGAAACTGTATTGACCATGAGCTGGGTGATGGATACATGAGGTGATATACTAATCTTTCTACTTTTGTACACTTAAAATTTTCTATCATGAGTTTAAAAAGATAAAATAAAGTGGAAGAAAACTGGCAGTGCTTCAAGATGTCTCAAGAAAAAATATTACAAATCCTTTCTGAAGACATGTACCCTTTTCAGAGACCTCAGAAGATTCCAGATAGTAGCATTCCAACAAATATGAGTTCACATGACAAAACAAGGTTTTGAGACCAAGAGTCAGCAAAAAAACAACCAAAAAACTGTAGAGACAAAATAAATATATTAAAGATGTTTAAAGAAATTAAAGAGATCATTATAAGCATTAAAAAAGATTAAGAAACCATTTAAAAGAAGAGGATAATACGATTCAAAAAGCTGTAAGAAAATATGTTTGAAGGCTCTAGAGAGTTACCAAGTCAGCGTGGACTTACAGGACGAAGATCTGGACAAAAGAGAGGTCCAGAGAAGTGAGCACAGCATTTGAGGCTGTTTTCCCCCTCAAGGCAATAGCCAAATCCAAAAGCAGTGGATGAGATGTGCATTATTTTTTGACAGTTTGACAGTGTCCAGGAATCAGGCCTGCTAACAAAGAAGTTTTTAATCCCAGTCTTTTACTTGGGATCCAGATAGGGCTATACTCGAGGACAATCAGTTCTCAGACCGTTTAATCTCCGGATCCCTTTACAATCTTAAAAATTATTTAAGACCTCAAAGATTATACGGATTATATCTATCAATATTTACCATATCAAGAATTAAAACTCAGAATTAAAATATCTATAAAATATTGTTTTTGATATTCAATATGTTGTGGTAGGTTGTTTTGCTTTAAAAATATATGAAAAAAATCTGGCCTTACAGAAGTATGTAGGTTAAGGGTGGAGTATTTTATTTTTATCTATTTATTTATTTATTTATTTTTGGCTGCATTGGCTCTTCATTGCTGCGTGCGTGCTTTCTCTAGTTGCGGCGAGCGGGGGCTACTCTTCGTTGGGGTGTGCGGGCTTCTCATTGCGGTGGCTTCTCTTGTTGCGGAGCACGGGCTCTAGGCACGCGGGCGTCCGTAGCTGTGGCTCGCGGGCTCTAGAGCGCAGGCTCAGTAGTTGTGGCGCACGGGCTTCGTTGCTCCGCGGCGTGTGGAAACTTCCCAGATCAGAGCTTGAACCCTTGTCGCCTGCATTGGCAGGCGGATTCTTAACAACTGTGCCACCAGGGAAGCCCAGGGTGGAGTATTTTAATAGGCTTTACCGATAATTGAGAATATTTTTCTTTGATACTACATCTAAACTCAGTAAGTGGTAGTTTCTTCAAGGTTTGTTGCAATGCAGCACCTGCAGTCATATCAATGAACTTTTCATACTTCCATACTTTATATTGGCCTATTTTGTACTGTGAATGATCTCGTACCTATGCATAATTTTTAACATACATTGGTCATTGGGAAAATATTGGTTCACTGAGTTATGCAGATCTTCCAAATGTTGAAATACTTCACTATAGAATATCCAAAAATCACATTCATTAATATCATTGCCAATCTTTTCAGAAAAGTCTTTAACTACAGTTTATCTTCCAGACATCCTTTTATGTAAATTTATGCCCATTATAAAAGCAATTAGTCAGAATTCCCTGGCGGTCCAGTGGTTAGGACTCCATACTTTCACTGTCAAAGGCCCGAGTTCAATCCCTGGTTGGGGAACTAAAATTTCACAAGCTGTGCAGCATGAAAACAAAACAAAACAAAAAAGCAATCAGTGTGGCACACAACTCAAACAATCTCACACATTTTTTCCTCCAGACTTGATACTTCTGCATACAACAGAATTATATTATGTATATTTTCAATTTTGTCATACAAAATATTAAGGGTTGAGACTTAATACAGTTAATCATGTTTGCTGCTTGTCAAGGGCATTTTTAAGTGAAACTGGCTTTTATTTTCTTTTTACTGCAAGTGGATGGTTTGGTATCATATCCTTGATTTGTGGTAGGGCATCAATGGTAAAGCACCAATGACATTAATGTCAGTGTACATTTCCACCCAGCAAGGAAAACAAACAAACAAAACAACAGAAAACCACAAATGCCTTAGTATTACTATCAAAACAGTTTTAACCTTGTAGATCCCCTGATCTACAGGGGAGGTAGTCCCCACATCTCAGGGACTCCCAGAGATCCACAGACTACACTTTGAAAATAGGTTCCCTAGGAGTAAGAGTAAACCAGAAATAAACCAGCCCTCTTAAATAACAAAACCCAGCATTAAATCATCCTAATCCCTGCTGACCAGAAATAAAAGTAAATCCTTTCTATACGAAGGTGACATCTTGAACTTATCTCTACGATAGTTTATGTACAATATCTGGCACTCAGTCAAAAATAACTGATACATGAGAAGACAAGGCATAGCTGAAAACCAACAGAAAATGACAGACAATGAATAGACTCATGGAGATTCTAAATAATGGACTTAACAGACAAGAGTTGAAGATTACTACGCTTAATATATTCAGTGAAATAAAAGACAAGAGGTAGATATTCAGCAGACAACTGGAAGGTTTTTTTGTTGTTGTTGTTGTTTTTTTGTGGTACGCAGTCCTCTCACTGCCGTGGCCTCTCCCGCTGCGGAGCACAGGCTCTGGACCTGCAGGATCAGTGGCCATGGCTCACGGGCCCAGCCGTTCCGCAGCATGTGGGATCTTCCCAGACCGGGGCACGAACCCGTGTCCCCTGCATCGGCAGGCAGACTCTCAACCACTGCGCCACCCGGGAAGCCCTGGAAGCTATTTTGAAGAAAGCAAATGGGAATTCTAGAACTGAAAATAATGTAACTGAAATTAAGAATCAAAGGATGACCATAACAGCAAACAGGAGAAGCTGAAGAAAGAATTAATTAACTAGAAGATAAGTTAAAAAATCCAGAGTAAAGCAAAGAGTTATACAAAGATAGAAAAATACAGGAAAAAGACAGGAGACATATGGGGTCTAACGTACATATACACGGAGTTCCAAAAGACAAGGAGAGCAAGTATGGGGTAAAATCATATTGGAAGACTTTATGGCTGAGAATTTTTTTTAACAAATGAAAAACATCAATTTATAGATACAAGAAGCACTTCAAACTCCAGAAACAGCAGGAAGCATATAAAGAGAACCACACCTAGTGTATCATATTGAAATTGCTAAACACCTCAAAAGTAGCCAGAGGAGAAAAAAAAAAAAAAGACAGATTATCTTCAAAAGAACAACTATGCATCAGAAAACTGATTCTCACTAGAAATAATTGGCTCACACAACTGTGGTGACTGACAAGTTCAAAATCTGTAGGACAGGCTAGCAAACTGGAGACTCAGGAAAGAGTTGATTTTGCAGGGTTAGGTCCAAATTCTGTGGGGCGGCAGGCAGGAAACTCCAAGAAACGTGTCCTTGCTCTTAAGACCAACTGATTAGATGAGTCCTACTCACCTTGTAGAGGGCCCTCTGCTTTACTCAAAGCCACTGCTTTAAATGTTAATCACGCCTAAAAATACCGTCACAGCAACATTCAGACTGGTGTTTGACCAAAGTAGGCACCATAGCCTAGCCAAGTTGACACATAAAATTAACACTCACATCCATAGAAATATGAACTAATTGGCAGAGAAAAAAAAAAACTGTTTTAAATAAATGTTTGTTACATTTAATGGTTATCAAATTTTGGACTATTTCATGATGATTTGATCAATTGGGTTTTAATAATGATTGGAAACAACCGTATATTTTAACATAAAGTTTTATTGTTATGGAACATTTAAAAAAGTAATTTATAAATACATTTATTGCAGAGAAGTATGAGAGTGAAGGATCAATAAAAGTGTTTCAAGCACATATTAAGATAAGGTCCTGAGAGGAAAAGTTGGATGTAAAATGTCCAACTCTACAAAAGTTGTTTTCTGAATATTTTTAAGCTGATAAATGTTAAATTCGTTGTGAAATTTAGGTTATATTGGATAAATTTAAAGACTGATGAAATAATTGTATTTTTAAATTACATGCGTGTGTATATGTATATATATATGCAGAAATCACATTTTTCCAACTAAATAAATAAGAAAACTTTAATGTCAACTTAAAAAGTATATAAAATAGTACATTGTTTTTCAAAATTCTTTCATAGGGGACATGAGCAAAAAAAAGTTTGAAAGCCTCTCCTCTAGACAACCTGGCTTGAGGACAGCATAGAATCTCAGGAACTCCCCTCCCATAACGTCTGCCTTTAAATATTTACTCGATTTTTAAGTTCTTTTTTCCAGGATTTCTTACCACAATGAACCACACCATCTACTCAACTTTAGGTTCTCTTCCCTTTCTTGGTGCAACAGAATTTCCCTCTTTCCCAAGCTCCCTTCAAACCATTCTAAAGCCCATGACCATTTCAGCCTGGTTAGAGCTCTGAGCTGCCATGAAACTTCAAAGGATTAGTGACCCCATGATTTCTGCAATTCAAAATGAACTTTTACTGCCATCATCTGAGTCATTTAATTGAAAAGTATTGAGACCCTGAATCATTCATGTTATCTCCAGAATACTCCATGTAGTCCTTGTATGATTTTGTCTTTGTGTCAATGAATGACCTAAACCTGAAGACTGGTTTTGACTTCAAGGTGATTGCCTGGAGGCACCATGTAATCGGAGAACTCCATCAATAGAGCCACTCTTGTTTAATACTCTTCAATGGCTCCAAAGAGCACTTACAATAAAACACAATCTCCCTATGTCCCTATTTGACTTTGCCAAGCCTACCTCACTTTTTCCTCACTGAAGCCAATCACCACATCTTCCTTCAGTTCCTGGAACATGTAGCTCTCTTCTGCCCCAGGGCCTTTGCCTTCAAGGTATCTTAGCCTGAATCGTCCTTCTCCATATTCTTTCAAGTGCATGCCTGCCTCTTTCTCTTCAAATTTGTAACAATTTGACAATTCTTTTCAAAATGTAAGATATCTGCCTACGGACTCACCAAAAAAAATTCTAGAAATCCATTCTGAAGGAATCATTACCACCCAACAATATATAAAATAATGTTTATTGCAGCATTTATAGGAGTAAAAATTGTTAATTTAAATGTCCTTCAAGAGAGGAACAGTGGGACTCCCCTGATGGTGCAGTGGTTAAGAATCTGCCTGCAAATGCAGGGGATATGGGTTCGAGCTCTAGTCCGGGAAGATCCCACATGCCGCAGAGCAACTAAATCCGTGTGCCACAACTACTGAGCCTGCGCTCTAGAGCCCTCGAGCCACAACTACTGAAGCCCGTGTGCCTAGAGCACGTGCTCCACAACAAGAGAAGCCACCACAATGAGAAGCCTGCGTACTGCAACGAAGAGTAGCCCCTGCTCGCGGCAACTAGAGAAAGCCCATGGACAAAAAGGAATACCCAATGCAGCCAAAAATTAATAAATAAATAAATGAATAAATTTATTTTTTTTTAAAAAAAAGAATAAAGTAGGGACTTCCCTGGCGGTCCAGTGGTTACGACTCCACACTTTCACTGTTGAAGGCATGGGTTCAGTCCCTGATCAGGGAGATGCACAGTGCAGCCAAAAACAAAAAACAAAAACAGGTACATCCGTAAGTCCTGGCATGGATAGTGGTCCATGGTATGTTGAATGTGATAAAAGAAAGTCACCGCACAGGGACTTCCCTGGTGGTCCAGTGGTTAAGAGTCCATCTTCCAATGCAGGGGACGTAGGTTTGATCCCTGGTTGGGGAACAAAGATCCCACATGCCACAGGGCAACTAAGCCCGTGTGCCGCAACTACTGAGCCCGCATGCCACGATGAAGAGCCCGTGCGCAGCAACTAAGACCCTATGCAGCCAAAAATAAATAAATAAAATAAAATAAAATAAAATAAGACGGGCTTCCCTGGTGGCACAGTTGTTAACAATCTGACTACCAATGCAGGAGACATGGGTTCGAGCCCTGGTCCAGGAAGATCCCACATGCTGCAGGGCAACTAAGCCCATGCACCATAACTACTGAGCCTGCGCTCTAGAGCCCACGTGCCACAACTACTGAGCCCACATGCCATAACTGCTGAAGCCCTTGCGCCTAGAGCCTGTGCTCCGCAACAAGAGAAGCCATCGCAAAGAGAAGCCCGGCACCACAACAAAGAGTAGCCTCCCACTTGCCATAACTAGAGAAAGCCCGCCTGCAGCAATGAAGACCCAACACAGCCAAAAATAAATAAGTAAATTTACTTAAAAGAAAAAAGTCACAGCACAGTCTGGAGCATGTAATCCTATTTATGTAAATAAAACAAAGCCACAACACCCATGCAAATACAGAAAAGGTCCCAGAGGTCTCATACCTACCAAGAATGGGAGGATAGGGTAAGGAGAACATTATTCTTTTCCACTGCTCATTCTTATTTTGTATGAAAATTTTATAGCAACTCTGTGCTTATGTAATAACATTTATCAAATCCTTACATGTTAAAGTAAATTTGAGGAGTAGGAACTATCAATAAATCAGTGTCATGTTAGGGAAACATACTCTTTCAAAGAGATACCAAAAATTGGAGGCAACTTCCCTGGCTGAGCAGGGAAAGAGCAGAGTGATTGCCCTGTTGCTGGAATTGGCAGTCAGATGCTTATGGTCCAGGCCGGGATCATATCTTTTGACAAGAAGCTGTTTGATGATGCGGGCTGGTTCACCACACCCATGGATGCCGTCACGGTTAAAAATGCTTCATTTCTTCTTGTGGGGGAGACCCAGCCAAGGGGAAGCTTGTTTTGCCAGGGCCTTGGGAGAAGGGCTAGAAAAGGAGATGAGATGACAGAGAGGGGAAAAGAGATGAGAAAACATAAGCTGAAGAGTAAATAAATTAGCAGAAGAAAAGAGAATAAAGAAGGCAAATGGGAGAAGAGAGAAGGGGAGCTGGGAGGGGAAAGAAGTGAGGAAGGAGGGGAGAAGAGGAAAGAATAGCTAACAGTTATTGGATGTTTACTATGTGTCGATCAGTATTCTAAGCACTGAATGTGGTTTTATTTCGTTCTCTCTAATGAGGGTGGTTGTATTATTATCTCTGTTTACTGCTGAGGAAAACGGGGCAGCAAGGCACAGAGATTTATATAAACTTTCCCAAGGTCCCTCAGCTGTAAGTTCTGACACAGGAATGCAAACCCAGGTTGTCTGATGCCAGAGCACCTGTCTGGTTTTTGTTGGTGGTGGTCGTTTATTTATTTATTTAGTTAGTTTTGGCTGCATTGGGTCTTCATTGCTGGCGAGCGGGGGCTACTCTTCGTTGCAGTGTGCAGGCTTCTCATTGCAGTGGCTTCTCTTGTTGCAGAACACAGGTTCTAGGTGCGCAGGCTTCAGCAGTTGTGACACACGGGCTCAGTAGTTGTAGCTCTCAGGCTCTAGAGTGCAGGCTCAGTAGTTGTGGCACATGGACTTAGTTGCTCTGCAGCATGTGGGATCTTCCCGAACCAGGGCTTGAACCCGTGTCCCCTGCATTGGCAGGCGGATTCTTAATGGCTATGCCACCACAGAAGCCCTGCTGTTGTTGTTGTTTGTTGTTTGTTTGTTTGTTTTTCCCATGAAGTGGAAGATTTAATATTGTTAGATGTCAGTATTCCCAAAGCAATTTACAGATTCAAAACCATCCTTATCAAAATTCCAATGGAATTTTTAAATATATATTTTTCTACCAAATCTCATTTTTGTTTGTTTTTTAATTTTTATTTTATATTGGAGTATAGTTGATTTACAATGTTGTGATAGTTTCAGGTGTACAAAAAAGTGATTCAGTTATACATATGCATGTATCTATTCTTTTTCAAATTCTTTTCCCATATAGGTTATTACAGAGTGTTGAGTAGAGTTCCCTAGAGTGCCTGTTCTAATCTCTAGAATTTTAAGGAAAAGAAGAGTGCTGGTGACAGGGAGGAAGGAAGCAAAGAAGGAAAGGGAAAAAGAAAGGAAAATGGAAAAAGAATAAAAACTCAGTTTGACGGTGACCACTACTTTAATTTCTGAACCATGTAGGCAGGGAGGATAAATATACACAAAAGCTTCTGAATAGTTGATATTTGGGAATTTTTTTTTTTATATACATAAAGCTCAAAAACAGGCAAAACTAAACTATAGTGTTTAGGAATGTCTACTCAGGTAGTGAAACTATAAAGAAAGCAAGGAGGGCTTCCCTGGTGGCGCAGTGGTTGAGAGTCCGCCTGCCGATGCAGGGGATACGGGTTCGTGCCCCGGTCTGGGAGGATCCCACGTGCCGCGGAGCGGCTGGGCCCGTGAGCCATGGCCGCTGAGCCTGCGCGTCCGGAGCCTGTGCTCTGCAACGGGGGTGGCCACAGCAGTGAGAGGCCCGCGTACCGCAAAAAAAAAAAAAAAGAAAGCAAGGAAATAATTAGCATAATAGTCATGGGTGTGGGTACCTTTAAGGATAAAGGAAAAAGTTGCCATCAGGATCGGGCAGGATGGGTCTTCTGGAAAAGTTCTATTTCTTTGCCTGAGTGCTGATTACAAGTATTCCCTTTTTCATAATACCTTAAGCTGTATATTTATGTTTTATGCACTTTTCTGTATATTTGTATTTATTTCACAATACAAAAATGGTTTAAAAAATATCTTGTGAGGCTGGTGGTGGGATGAATTGGGAGATTGGGATTGACATATATACACTAATATGTATAAAAGGGATAACTCATAAGAGCCTGCTGTATAAAAAATAAATAAAATAAAATTCAAAAATTCAAAAAAATAAAATAAACTTAAAAAAATATATCTTGGGAATGGTTTTAGTAATAGATGCGGGGTTGAGCACTCTAAGATCCTGTCTCAGAAAACAAATAATCAGGAATTCCCTGATGGTCCAGTGGTTAGGACTTGGTGCTTTCACAGCTGTGGGCCTGGGTTCGATCCCTGGTTGGGGAACTAAGATCCCGCAAGCCATGTGGTGCAGCCAAACAAAAACAAAAGCAACAACAAATAATCAACAGTGATTATACTAATAATCAGTCTAGATAGGCACAATGGGTCCTGTTCCTGTACCAATGTGAGAGATGGGGATAGACAGTGAGCATGAAGGGTGTGGGGAGGCTTCTTCCCTCAGACCAGTGACATGCAGTGGTGCCCAAGGCCGAGGAGTTTCCCATTTGGACACTGGAGATTCAATCCCTATTGTTGTAGCCCCTGAACTTCTCCTTCTAGAAACCTGGGTCCTGGAGGAATTTCAGTCTGGTTCTCCCATCATGGGTTTCCCCAATCCCATCCTTCCTTGCCTGCTCCTTCCCAGTCCCTTCTTAGTCCAGCTTTTCTGAATTTCTTTTATTAAGCTGACAGGAGCCATAATTGGACCCACTGACAAGAGCTGGACTGTGCTTTTCTCGCTCACTTTTCTTTTTCTGCAATCTACAATGAGCCTTCCAAGTTCATTACCGCAGATGGTCCTGGGCAGGACACAGAAGCCAGTGGCAGAAGCTTATTATCCAAGCTCAGGGACAGTGAGAGCTGGCCAGCAGCCACAGTCATTCTGAAGCAGTCATGTCCAATTAGAAGAAACATTAGGCACTTTCCTTCTGGAGCCCCATTAACAAATTAGTCCTACCACAAACTGAGAGGGACTGGATGGGACCAAATACCTTTTGACCACGGGATAATTTGATAATTTGGAGAAGAAACAGTACAGAAGACTGCTGTGTGTGTGTGTGGTGTGTGTGTGTGTGTGTGTGTGTTTGGAGGTGGGGGGCTGGTGGTTAGGGAGAAAGATTTGATCCTATGTGACTGTCCTACCCAAAAATGAAACTTTTCTAATACGGAACAACAACTATTACTGGGTTTAAATGGTCAGGAAATTGGGAAGAATGGCAGTCTTTTGAGGGGTCAGTATTTCACCCCTGGTTGACTTGCTGGGTTGGAGCAACTGTTTCACATGCCTTCAACCAGGCCATTGCATCCTCATGCATTTTTGCAAGTTTTAGTCCCAGGAAGTTCATGGGAAAAAAGCTGGGGAAACCTGTGACTCATGTATCTGCTGTGGTAAAATAACCAGGACTCACTCTTTTCAGGCTATGTTAAGTTTTCAAAATATTGGTTATAAATGGTTTGCTCAGAGAACAGTACTAATTAGACCTCTGAGATTTTTAAGAGTGTGCATCACAAATGTCTGTTGCTAAGGAAACAATTACATCCAAATTACCATTGCAAATTCAAATAGCCATTTTAGATTCATTTACAAGAGAGCACAAGATTGGAACAAGATCTCTCAAAAGGAGAGCAGGAAAGGAAAATGAGGGAAGATGAAAATTGCCACGGGTGAGAAAGCTACTCTTGTTTTTGATCTAGAGCTGAAGAACTAAGAAATCTAGGAGCAGAGAACCACAGAGAAGACTCAGACTCTCTTTCCATGATAGTTTATTAATCCTGGAATTTTCCATCAGAAAGAGTCTTAGAGATTTTCTGCCAGCTCCCATTCAATGGAGGAGTGTTCTTTTTATTCATGGTAGATCCTATAGTTATAAAGAAAAATGTGAGGATCTTATGAACAACTTTGTGCCCATACATAAAAAAAAAAAAAAAAAAACCCTGGATGAAATGGATAAATTCCTTCAAAAACATAACCTTACCAAAATTGACTCAAGGAGAAATTTTTAAAAAGTGAAATAGCTCCATATCTCTTAAATACGCTAAATTTATCATTAAAACCCACAGTGAAATCTCCAGACCCAGATGACTTCAACTGGTGAATTCTATCACACTTTTAAGAGAGAATGTATACCAACTGCACACAAACTCTTTCCAAAAAATAAAAAAGGAAGAAACACTTCTCAATTTGTTTTATGAGTCCAGTGTTATTGTGATACTAAAACCTGAATAGATGCACAAAAAGCATTTGACAAAATTCAACACATTTTCACAATCAAAGCAAACTAAGAGAAGAGAACTTCCTCAACCTAATTAAAGGAACTACAAAAACTTAAGCTAATATCATAGTTAATAGTGAAATATTAAAGGCTTTCTCACTAAGTCTGAGAACAGGCAAAGACGTCAGCTCTTACAAGTTTTGCTCAAAATTGAGGCACCAAAAAAAGAAAAAGAAAGAAAAGCCAGAGGGGTTGGACAAGAAAATTGAAACTGCCAATATTTGTAGACAACTTGATTGTATATATAGAAAACCTTATGGGCTTCTATAGAATAACTACTACATCTTATAAGTGAATTCAGCAAGATTGTAAAATACAAGGTCCATATACAAAAATTAATTGAATTTCTAGATATTAGCAACAAATAAATGAAAAACAATTTTTTTAAAATGTACCACTTACAATAACATCAAACAAATCACCTATCTAGGATGAAATTTAGCAAAGTATGTATGTATAAGACTTCTACACTGAAAACAACAAAACATTGCTAAATTAAAGACCTGAACAGTAGAGAGGTATGTTATGTTTTTGGATTGGATGCCTCTAATGTTAATATTTCCATTCTTCCAGTAAAACTGAACAGAGTCCAGAAATGAACCCACTTGAATATGATTAATTTTCAACCAAAATGCCAAGTCAATTCAATGGAGAAAGCCTTTTTAACAAATGGTGCTGAAACAACTATAGATTTTAAGCAAAAAAATGAACCTCAACCCCAATGTCACCCCATACATAAAATTAATTTAAGATAGATCACAGACCAACATAAAAGCCAAAACTGCAAAACTTTCAGGGGAAAAAGAAAAAAAAAAATCAATGTTAGCTTTTGCAAAGAATTCTTGGAAAGAAAGCAAAAAATGTTAATCACTAAAGGAGAAAGAAATAAACTTGATTTTATCAATCAATACCTCTACTCTTCAACAATAATGAAAAGGCAAGCCACAGACTGGGAGAAAGTATTCACAATGCATGTATGTGATAAATTTCTTGAATACCAATACAAAAAGTATCCATACAACTCAGTAATAAGAAAATCAACCCAATTTTTTTAAATGGTCAAAATCTAGAGCAGGAATTTCACCAAAGGAAATATTCAAATGGCTAAGGAGTACATGAAATTATATTCAACATCATGAGTTATCAAGGAAACACATATGAAAAACATGGTAGTGAAGTTTTAAAAGGCTGATAAATACAAGACTTGACAAGGATGTGGAACAATCAGAATCTCAAACAGGACTCTCCTGGTGGCGCAGTGGTTGAGAATTCACCTGCCAATGCAGGGGACACGGGTTCAAGCCCTGGTCCGGGAAGATCCCACCTGTCGTGGAGCAACTAAGCCCGTGCTCCACAACTACTGAACCTGTGATCTAGAACCCGCGAGCCACAACTACTGAGCCTGCGTGCTGCAGCTACTGAAGCCCGCACGCCTAGAGCCCGTGCTCTGCAACAAGAGAAGCCACTGCAATGAGAAGCCCATGCACCACAACGAAGAGTAACCCCCGCTCGCCACAACTAGAGAAAGCCCATGCGCAGCAACGAAGACCCAACACAGCCAAAAATAAATAAATAAATAAATAAAATTTTTTTAAAAAAGAATCTCATACAAAGATGATAGGAGGGTAAAGTGTACAACCCTCTTTGAAAACCAGATTGTGACTTTCTTACAAAAAGCATAATTTCACCTCTCTTAGATCCAGCAATTTCTACTTCTTGGTAGAAACATATCCACAAAATGACGGTCACAGAAATGTTCATAGTTGCTCTATTCATAATAGTCCCAAACTGGAAACAATCAAATGTCCATCAACAGGTGAACAGATAAACAAACTGAGATATATCTATACAATGAAATATGACTACAGTGAAAAACAGTGAACTGTTGATAACAGGCAATGACATGGATGAATCTCACAATCATGCTGAGTGAAAAAGTCAGACAAAAGGAGTACATATGATATATACATCCCTTTCATAGGAAATTCTAAACTAGGCAAATCTGCTACGTGGTGCTGGAAATCAGGTCATGTTTAGCAGGGGTGACAGTGACTGCAAAGGGGCTTGGGCCTTCACGGGGGATTCTTGGCTGCATATGAACTCAGTCTTGATGGGAGCCTTTCAGCTGGTGTGACAGGCCAAGGGAAAGATACCTGTGGGGAGGCAACAGGAAAACAAAGTCTGTTTAGCAGCCTCCACATTGGTTATTTCCATTTTTAAGAACTTCAAGTTTTCTTTCCTTCCTCCCTCCCTTTTCTCCTTTCTTCCCTTTCCATCTCTCTTTCTATTTTCATCCAACTGAAACTGTGGGAAATGCTGGTATCCTCCTGAGCCAAAACCTTTCAAAAAATTTTTAAGCTGATTTCAGAGAGGCATCTGTTGATCCCTGCATTGTCTGTGATGGAGCAAAAATTGCAGCCCCGTAATTATCTCTTCTCCTGGCAGGCCTTAAGATGAAACAGACAGGAAGACCTGAGTGGATTCTTCTCAGATGCCACCTCTTAGCACTGGGCTTTGCGAGCCTGTTATTTGGGGCACTGCAGAAGGCAAGGCCCTATCCCGCTGAGGATCAATGGGAAAATAAGCAGTTGCTGGTGAATAGACTGTGGTCTCCTACAGTTGTTAGGCCTCCTTGGTAATGGCTATTTATCCCCACTTAATTGCTACCTGGGCTCCCCTCATTCTGTGCTGGTTGGCACTTCCCACCACTGCCATCCGGGCAAACCCAGGGCAGGCTGCAGAGGGGCAGCTCCCTGCCCGACACTCCTTCAGAGGCCAAGGGACGCCCGTGGTGACCTCGGCCAGGTTGATAGTGATGCTACCTACCCTGGCTCTCTCCCCAGTGGTGTCACCTGATCTCCAATGCCTGGCGACAGCTGAGCTGGCTCAGCCTTGGGATCTGCTCTATTGCCAGCTAAGTGTCCAAGCTGTTTGTGGGGAGGTCTGAGAGGCAGGTAGTTCTCTTTGACAACAAACTGAAAAAAGAAGCCCATGTTCTCCAAGAATGGAAGAGCCCAGAGAACCTTGGAGAAAGGGAACCTCAAGCCCATCTACATCTGGACTTGTTGTATGATAGGATAAATGGAGACCCCTTAAAAAAAAAGAAGAAAAGCAAAGAAAAGCAAAAAAGAAACACGTTAGCATAAATGCAAAAATCCAACCAAAGTTTTATAATCCAAACCGAGTGTTATATAATAAGCACATCATATCATGAATAAATCTGACAAATGTAAACTAGTGCGAACTTGGAAAATCAAACACTGCAATTCATAATTTAACCCAATTTTTTAAAAAAAGCTTAAAAAAGGTCTTTGTTCACTTATAGAGCTACTTCTGGGAGAAGTACATAATCATATAACTTGCCATATTGGGAATGGGAATCACTTTGATTTGGCCAGGTTAGGCAAACAAGTTTTGTTTTTGTTCCCATTTAGACTGAGTGCCTGTTCTGCCTGAAGTCCAGTGTTGAGGCAGATTGTGAGATCCTCTGTGGGTTCGGTGGGAAGGAGGGTCAGGATCTACCTGTAAGGTGTGCTCAGGCACTAGGGTGGCAGGTAATGGCGCTCAAGCTCTGTATCTGCTCACCCTGGTAAGACCACCTGCTCTGGAGAGTATAAAACTCTTTTCCAACGTTTTCTTGGGAAAGAATCACCTTGTTAGCCCAGTTCTGCCCAACAGAAAGTAGAGACCAAACAACAGACTCCAAACCCTCACTGGTTCAGCTGTTGTCTGGTATTTCTGAGTAGATTTGGCCCATCCCAGGAGTCAACTGGAACTCTATCACAGAGCCACGTACCCAAACTCCTGAAAAACGTTTTACCCCTTTGGGTAGAGTCCACTGTGGAAGTTTTAGCTCTTACATAAAAAAGAAAACATAGGTATAAACCTTCATGACCTTGAATTAGGTGGTGATTTCTTTGATATGATACCAGAAGCACAAGCAACAAAAGAAAAAAAACAGATAAATTGGACTTTATCAAAATTTAAAACTTTTGTGTTTCAAAGGACACCACCAAGAAAAGATGACACAAAAAATGGAAGAAAATATTTGCGCATTATATATCTGATAATGAATTAGTATCCAAAATATATAAAGAACAATTACAGGTCAACAATAAAAAGACACATAACGTAATTTTAAAAGATTTGAATGACATCTCTCCAATGAAAAGATACAAATAGCCTATAAGCATATGAAAAGATGCTCAACATTATTAGTCATTAGGGAAACGCAACTTGAAACCACAATGCAATACCACTTCACATTTACTAGGATGACTATAATCAAATAAATTGATGGAAAATAACAAGTGTTAACAAGGATGTGGAAAAATTGGAACACTTGTCCATTGCTGGTGGGAATGTAAAATGGTGCAGTCACTTTGAAAAAGTCTGGCAGTTTCTCAAAAAATTAAACATAGAATTACTATATGACCAGCAATTCCACTTCTAGATACATACCCAAGAGAACTGAAAATGTATGTCCAAACTAAAACTTGGACATGAATATTCATAACCACATTATAATAACCAAAAGGTAGAAACAATGCAAATGTCCATCAATTGATGAATGGATAAACAAAATGTAATATATCCAAATAATGGAATATATGTAGCCATAAAAAGAATTTGGTACTGATACATGCTACAACATAGATGAACCTTAAAAACATGCTGAGTGAAAGAAGTCAGACACAAAAGACCCCATATTGTATGACTCCATTTACATGAAATGTCCAGAATAAGCAAATCTATAGAAACAGAAAGTAGGTTAGTGGTTGCCAGGGGCTGAAGAGAGGAGAGAATGGGGAGTGGCTACTAATGGGTATAGGGCTTATTTTGGGGGTGATGAAAATATTCTGGAATTAGATAGTGGTGATGGTTGCACAACCCTGTGAATATACTAAAAGCCACTTAGTTGTACAACTTTAAAAGAGTGAATTTTATGGCTTGGGCATTATATATCAATTTTTTTAAAGACTAAGGCATAGTCCTCACTCTCAAATAGCTGACAATCTTCAGTATTCAAACATACTTGCTCAACACCATGTAATTATCAATACTGAATGTTTTTATCTTCTGAGGTAGCCACCAATCATATTGTTCTTGATGAATTAACCAAATCATGATCTAAACAACAAAAATATAAATCCGTCTAGAAAATACATTGCATTAATTATTCAAATTTTACTTAGCAAGAGTGGAGCATTTTGCAATAATGCAAAGATTGTTTCTAAAAAACAAAGAAAATAATAGTCATATCAGTGGACCTGAAGACACCTCCATTTGATGGTGTTGGAAGTGACCCTAGACTCAAAAATAACAAGAAAGGTTGTTGTGTTTTTATTTCTTCATTCATTCGTCAAAACTCTACTGGTTATTATTATCTTCTGGGCCCTGGGGGGAGAGACTACAAGTTTCCTCAAGGAGCTCAGTGTCTAAGGAAAGAGGCAAACCTCCTATACTAAGAGGGTCATCACAGAGCTCTGTCTAGCCCAGTTGTGGCCCATCCCAGTGGGCAATGATTTTGCACACAGGTATATTTAAGGGGCCCAGGATCAGGTCAACATTTGACTGCACTTCCTCTCTCACCTCCAGCATTTTCTCCAAGCATATGTTATTACCCGAAATCAGCAATTGGCAGCACAATCTTGACCTCTACAATGTATTAAAATTTTTTTAATGAATTGTCAACATAGAAAAATCAAGAGGTCTTAAATAAAAATCAAAATGTCTAGTTTCTTTTAAATTCTGGCAGTGCTGGCCCCATGTGCTGGCCTATAACTCTCAGGTGGGCTGGAACAGTACCTGCTCTCACTCGCCAGGCACAGAAATGAACAAGGACCCCTATAATTGGCAAGGACTGATGAGCTGGGTGATGGCTCAAGGGCTTCATTATACGATTCTATTTTGTGTTTTTAATGTCCATAATAAAGAGTTAAAAGCCAACAAAAAACTGGAGATATGCATTCTCCTATTGGCCACAGCCCCCAACCTGCTCTACTGTCATTGAGGCAGGATGTTAGTTACTATTCACTGGGCTTGCAGTACTCTTTTTCTCAGTAGTATTAAAAGGCAACTGAACTGTTCTTCATACCTCACTTGTTTGCCTCATCTTCCACATCTGTGCAAGACCTCTGCTGTCATGTGAGTACAGTCTTCAAAAGAAGCCTTAAGCAGAGGGTACAGCCTGGCAGCCAGCAGCCAAATTGGACCACAGATGCGTTTTTGTTTGGCCCAAAAAATGTTTTCCTTAATAAGAGTTCAATGTCATAGATGGGCATGACTTTCCAATTCTCCCCAGTCCTCACCTCCCATTACATTATTATTATCTGGCCCAATAAACCTTTATGTTCCTTACCTTGCCCCTGTAGGCATCTGAATTTCAGAATCTAAGACAGGAGGAACAGTGGTTGTATTCAGTATTTAGGCTGGCATGTAGGTTGACACTGTTAATCTTCAAGAGTCTTGAAATCCTGTCTGCCCACTGATCCCTTCCTATTGTGACGATGACCATATCTTCCATTTAGTAGTTTTGTGAAAGTCTTCTATTTTGGAAGTTTAAAATAACTCTTGGGAATTCCCTGGAGGTCCAGTGGTTAGGACTCAACGCTTCCATTGCTGGGGGCACAGGGTTCAGTCCCTGGTTGGGGAACTAAGATCCTGCAAGCCACGTCATGCAGCCAAAAAAAAAAAAAGCTCTTTATCTTTCCTAATGGTTTATTAAATGATTAATTCTGTGCTATGCCTAATATTGTCATTAACGTCATGTCCACTGTGATTATGTCTAATCGCTATTAAATGTTCAATAGAAGAAGCTAACTCATTTTGTGACCAAATATGGTTTATATTCAAGGAAATTCAGATAGTATATTATCTAAAAAATGTACAAGCTTCCTAATAGAAAAAAAAATGCAACCCAAAATAGGTTTAAGAAATTATTATACCTCTATCAAATTCATTACAAAAATTAAAAGGGAAACATTCTGTGATTATGAGAAAACAGGTACACTTCTGTATTATTTGGTAGCTGCAAATTGTTTGGGCAAGTAACTTGCAAATGTTACAATAGCTGTGGTCAAATAATTCTATTTGGAAAATATATTTCCAAGGAAATAACCAAAAATGAAAGGTACAAAGATAGTCTTACTAGAGCCATTTAAGAGAGAAAAAGGTAAACAAACCTCAGTGACAAAACTAAGCAATAAACTAAGAAAACACTTGTTTATTAACAAGATAGCAAACTATAAATTCTTCAAATGACAATTATGCAGTTATGGTCCATATAAATGCAGTGAGCATGTGCACAGGAGATAGGGAAAACCACAGTGAAGCAGAATACATATACACTGATTTCATATGAATAAAAAAACTATGTTAAATCCTTGAAAAAGAGACCATACAGAGGTGCAAAGAGTTTTGGTTTGAAGTTCATATATGGTACAAGTGAACAATTTTAAAGTGAGGATGGAATTGGGTTAGTGAAGTCTATGAAGAGGATGTAACATGTTTGATAGTGTTTTCATGGTACAAATGTAAGATGAGGGGAAAATAAGACAGAATGCGCATGTGGGAAAGTAACCCATAAGCATGAAGTTGTGCAGAAGAATTTGAGGGAAAACGCTGTTACTGAAACACCGAGAAGCTGACAATCCCTAGGGACTTCCTGGCGGTCCGGTCGTTAGGACTCTGAGCTTCCACTGCAGGGGGCACGGGTTCAGCCCCTGGTGGGGGAACTAAGATTCCACATGACAAGGCCAAAAAACAACAACAAAAAAGAAGCTGACAATCCCTGGTCTTTATACAGACAAGACATGGGCTTCACTAGTGGGTTGAATTTCTTAAGGTCTATTTGGAGAACTGATCAAAAGCTAGAAAGTGGTCCTGTACTGAATCTCACCCAGGGAATGGGCGGTGTGTTGATTCAGGCTCGACTTGGTAAAGCTGCCCCTTGATAGGGCTGGATGGAGAAAGGCTTGATCATTACTGTGATATTTTGGATGGTGGATTACTCAGCCTTTGTCAAGGCACAGGATTGCAGTGCTGGGGCATCCCTGGGAATGCCAACTCTGTAAACACCAGGACAACTTTTCTGGTCAAGACAACCCAACCCAACCCATACTAAATCTTGACTGTTAATGTCTTTCTGGTATGGCATACCATACCATATGGTGGTAAGAATTAGTAGGTTCCAGGGTTCTCCAACCATTGATGACAGAAACATGACACTAATGCTTACCACTGCTTTTTCACTCTGAAATAAATTAGCACTACCATCTCAATGAATGAACTGAGCAAAGGTAACTCATTATGAACAAAGAAGAAGAAAGGGTTTAGAGGCAGAAGAAAGAAATAAAAGACGTATTTTATAATTTAGCCATTAATAAATCTTTTTAAACAAATAAGTGCTACTAGTAAATATTTGATAATTTTCCCAGGATAGAAAATAGCCATGGAGGGGACTTCCCAGGCGGTCCAGTGGTTGGGATTTTGCCTTCCAATGGAGGGGGTGCAGGTTCAATCCCTGGTCGGGGAGCTAAGATCCCACATGCCTTGCAGCCAACAAACCAAAACATAAAACAGAAGCAATATTGTAACAAATTCAACAAAGACTTTAAAAATGGTCCACATTAATCAATCAATCAATCAATCAATCAATAGAAAATAGCCATGGAGATCTGCTCTCAAGAGTATCCTGGGAATTCTCTGGCGGTCCAGTGGTTAGGACTCAGCGCTTTCTCTGCCAGGACTCGGGGTTCAATCCGTGGTCGGAGAGATAAGATCCCACAAGCGGCGTGACCTAGTCAAAAAGAAAAAAGAATATTCTCATTGAAACATGATAAGCAGTTCAATTTCTCCTTTGGAGCAATGCAAAGCAGATATATACCCTATCTATACATCATCTCCCTTAAATGTCAGCATAATCTTACTATTACTCTTCCTATTACTATAACTATTACTATTCCCATTTTAAAGGAGAAAAAACTGTAGCTTAGAAAAGGTTAGTAACTTACCCAATGTCACAGCTGTTAGTGGGAGATCCCCCAGATTTTGAACCCAGCCCTGTCTGGCTTAAAGCTCGTAAACATTTCCCTCTCTTGCTTTTCATATATGCACTAGTAGTCTCTGTTACAAGTGCTGATGGCACAGACACAAGGGAACAGTGAATTCTACCATGGCAGGTGAATGCCAAGAGAGGTCTCAGGAAACCACAGAGAAGTGACATTGGAACTGGGCCCCGAAAAGTAAGTTGCAGTGTGTCAGGAAGACCAGAGAAAGGGTGATTTAAATAGAGGGAACAGCCTGGGCAAAGTCATGGGAATAGCACACCCTGGCATGGAAAACAAATACAAACTCTCTTTGACTCTTCTATCATTATTTCTATATGTGTGCCTTCTCAGGCCAACCCAACTGTAAACACACTTCTTGGAAACAGTGAATGGCGCCCCAATAATTTGTGCAGTGCTTAACCTATACAACTGTTCCTGCCTATCTTGATTAATTTCGGTATTATATGTGGAGGTTAAAAAGTTTTGCTGATGCTCTTGCTGTAGGAATTCTCTGATCTCTCTGATCTTAAGAAATATAAGGAAACATCTCACTTTTCAGAACAACCTGAAGCTGTCCCACCACCTTTTATAAGTAGACGGCTGTTGATTATTTAATTTATTAAGTAATTCATTTAACAAACATTATTTAAGTAAAAATGATGGGCCAGGGTTTGTGCCCAAGCAATGGAAAGAATCAAACAAACAACAATAAGAAAATAAGACATGAACTTGTCCTCATGGGACTTAGAAAATTAAAGTAAAAAGGATCAAATATCTCTCTCCTTTATTTTCTATTTGAAATAATGCGCAAACCTCCCATAGCCTTTTTTAACGTCTCACTTCAGTCAGTATCTATTCTCTCCTCTCTTTTATCTACAAAATAAGGGTAGAGATGTGAATCATCTACATCTCATTAGCAATGAGCTTCTTAACCACAAAACAAAGCAGGGAATGGGGGCAGTTCATGATCAAATAAACTTGGAAAATAAGTCAAGTCACACTCCACATTGGAGATCCGTATTCACATTCACACATTAAAGGGTCTGAAGAAGAGTTTTTCACCTTTGGCTGGCTAGTCCAGGATTTCCAAAACATATCAGCCCATGAAACCATTTTTTTCATAGATATTCCGACACTAACTTTAGGAAATAGTTCTCAGAGTGCAAGCGAGTCATAGACATACTACCTTGGAATCACCTGGGGGTACGTTATCAAAATCTTGCAGAGAGACTTCCAAGAGTTTAACATTTTAGATCATTAATGCCTTACAGGCAGTAGTGAGTTAATGGCCAGCAGGACTGGTGGCCAGCAGGATTGGTGTCCAGTAAGAAATGAGCAGGCTTGAGTGTGGGCAGCACCCCTAAGAAACTTTGGACTGGTGACAGTGGAGCTGAATAAAGAGTCAAGCACCTAAGTCCTGGTCTTGGTGTCCTCTTGGATTCATGTGTGATCTTGGGGAAGCCACCTTCCTCCTAGGACCATCTATGAAGGTCTTGGGTTTTGGATTGTGGAAATGTATGAGAGTATTTTTATTTGTCAGTGATCAGGGGTCATGACTGACATGGAGGCTGTAGGGAGTATGGATGCTAGAGGTTTTCAGGTGTGGAAAGTTCCTCACTTTGAAGAACTGCACTGCCTGTTGCATGATTTTCTGATGTTCCTCTGGACATTAGTGCAGGAGGTGAAAAATCTGCTACCAATGATCAGAGCCTAGAACCAAATCCTTAGCTGCACATAAATGGTTTAATATGCCCTGAAATTTCCAGGAATGGAACTGCATTCGGAACCAAGAGAAGATTGTATTTTATGTATTCAGAATTTTACCTAGAACTTTACCACAATTTTGGGAAATCACATCACTAATGATAACAGTACTCGGGTTTTTGTTAAATTGCCAATGTTACAGGCCTGTATCAGTGTTCACTGGTAGCTGTCACATTCCTGTTGACTCGAAGTATGGATTCATGCATCTGATCACTTCTTGATGTCATCTAGAGCAATGCATTTCAAGACAGTGTGCTACCAGATAAAGAACTTGCACCAGGGACTTCCCTGGTGGTACAGTGTTTAAGAATCTGCCTGCCAATGCAGGGGACACGGGTTCGATCCCTGGTCAGGGAAGATCCCACATGCCGCAGAGCAACTAAGCCCGTGCACCACAACTACTGAGACCGTGTGACACAACTACTGAAGCCCATGCCCTAGAGCCTGTGCTCGGCCACAAGAGAAGCCACTGCAGTGAGAAGCCAGTGCACTGCAACAAGGAGTAACCCCAGCTCACCGCAACTAGAGAAAGCCCACGCAGCAGCAATGAAGACCCAACACAGCCAAAAATAAATACATCAATTAATTAATTAAAACAAACAAACAAAAAACTTGCACCAGAATGTAGATCAACATCGTGTTTTGTTCATCAAGAAAGTCTTGCTATGAAAAAATGTCCACTAAACTAAATAGTGTGTTTCAATATGGTTGATTTTCATTTCTGGTATAAGCTCTTTCCGTCTTTGCAGAGCAATAACAGTTTATGTTTACGTCATATGATCTTTTTATAGTCATATCTGGAAGTAGGCTTTACTATCAATGGAAAGGAAAGGGAACATAACAAATATTGGTGATAAAAAAAGAAAATTGGCCCAACACATTTGATTATCACTGCGTCGAATGCTTGCCAAGGGGGGATGAGCTTTAGTTTGTCCATAGCATCATCAGCTGCCTTACCCAGTTCTCCGATGAGACAGTTGGAGATTTCTCAATCTTGCATAAAATGAATGCTTGTCCATTGCCATGTGGGGACACCTCTTTCCACCAGAACACAGTCCCTAAGCCCCACCTATGTAGAAAGTCTGAAGCACCCCACTAATGATCTCTGAGGTCTTCTTCAGACTTTTTAATTTTTTTTTCAGCTAATTCTGTATCTTTCGAGCTTTGCCACTTTGTGCCTTGACTCATCTGTATGGCTGCCCAAGTCACAGAAAGAATTGATGTCGCTCTATTAAGGCAGCAATTCGAAGTCTTCTCCCCTGCAAATTAAGGACAATTACCTCCGGTGCTGCTCTCTCCCCTAAATGTGTACTAGATCAGCGGTCCCCAGCATTTTTGTCATCAGGGACCGGTTTCTTGGAAGACAATTTTTCCACGGAAGGTGGCGGGGGATGGAGAGTAAAATTTCTTTGCTGCAGACAGTCAACGCGATTCGGTCCAGCAGGGGTTAAAGCTGGCTTCTTGTCTCTGCTGGGGAGCAGCCAGGCGGGATGGGGCTCCTCCTGTAATGGGCGCAGATGCCGCCATGCTTTGTTGATTACAATCTCCCACACCAAGGAAGCTTTGACTAGGTTTGACATAATCAGCTCAGAGCCTCTGCCTGCACTCTTTCACAAACAGGCCATTTTCACATCTTTTTCATGGAATCCGACAAGCGGAAAAATAATTAATGTTACCTCAGCCCAACAATGACCCTGGCTCTGATTCAAAAAGAAGGCATGTTGCATAAACTGCCCTTTAATTGAGGTTTGGGGGCAGACCCCACATACTCCTGTATCGGTTCTGCCTCCCTGACCAAGGCTGATTAAGGCTTTCCTAAGACTGAGGACCCTTGGTCACTGAGTACTACTCAGTTTCAGGTTCAAAGAGTTTCCGTGAAAGAATTCTGTTCATGGTATTTAGCAAGCACAGACCAGTTTCATCTGTCGGAGAATTCCAGATGGTACTGTTGGTTGTTCCCATTTTATTGATGAAGACAAAGTGACTTGCTCTTTGCAGAAGACACAAAACTAGAACCCACAATTATTTTTCAATATTTTTTTCTTTCTTTTGAGAAAGAAAATACAAACGTATTTTATTATAGAAGTCTACATAGTCATTTACACAATTGTTGTGAATGGTTCAGCCATTCAAGTGGCAAAATGGTACAGCCGCTTTGGAAAATAATCTGGCAGTTCCTCAAATGGTTAAATATAGAGTTACCTTTTTTTTTTTTTCGGTACGTGGGCCTCTCACTGTTGTGGCCTTTCCTGTTGCGGAGCACAGGCTCCAGACACGCAGGCTCAACGGCCATGGCTCATGGGCCTAGCCGCTCCGCGGCATGTGGGATCTTCCCGGACCAGGGCACGAACCCATGTCCCCTGCATCGGCAGGCGGACTCTCAACCACTGTGCCACCAGGGAAGCCCTATAGAGTTACCTTTTGGCTCGGCAATTCCACTCCTAGGAATTCTCCCAAGAAAATTGAAAACATATGTCCAAACAAAAACGTGAACACGAATATTCACAGAAGCATTATTCATAATATCCAGAAAGTGGAAACAACCCAAGTGTCTCTCAATGGACAAATGGATAAACAAAAGTGGTGTATCCATACAATGGAATATTATTTGGTCATAAAAAGGAAAGAACATGAATGAATCACTATAACATTAATGAATCTTGAAAACATTATGCTAAGAAACCAGTCACACACACAAAAAAACACTTATTATATGATTCCATTTATATGAAATGTCCACAGTGGGCAAATACAGATACATAGAGAGTTGATTCATGATTGCTTAGGTCTGAGGAGGATGGGAACTGGTGGGGGAAGGGGTTGGATGGTGAAGGGGTGCAGAATTTCTCTTTGAGGTGATGAAAATATTCTAAAGTTGATTGTGATGTTGGTTGCACAATTCTGTAAATATACTAAAAACCATTGAATTGTACACTTAAAAAAAATAGTGTATAGTATACTAATCTTACTCCAGAAAAAATTATTGTCAAATTGTGAGCCAAGAAACTTGGCAATTCCCAACATCTTTTGGGGTGTCTGTAAGTACTTACCTTTCCAACTACACATCCACACGAGGCTGGATTTTTCTTTATATAATTCAGCAATACATTATAATGCAACAGATTGAACGCAGAAGCAGATGTGAGAACTGAGCTGTCTATTTTTTACCAAGCCATAAAAAAAGCTTCTCAAAAAAGTAAAAAAAAAAAAAAGTCCCAGGAATTCCCTGGCAGTCCAGTGGTTAGGATTCAGCGTTCTCACTGCTGAGCCCTGTGTTTGATCCCTGATCAGGGAATTAAGATCCAACAAGCTGTGCGGTGCAGTCAAAAAAAAAAAAAAAAAAAAAGGAAAAGGAAAAAAAGTCTACACATTCACTGTAGAAATTTGGAAAATGTGAAATATTAGAAGAAAGACAGTAAATATCATCTATGATCTGATCAACCACTGCTAGCATGTTGGTGCATTTCCATCTGTTCTTTTTTCTGACTCCTTGAACTCTGAGTCTTGTGAAGGGTGAAGCTCTGGAAAGAGGCCAACTCTGTTGGGTGAGCCCCTTCCCTCTGTTTTTCCTTGGTTCCTTCAAAGTAGAGCGATCAATGCTCACCTTGCTGGGCTGGGGCTGGGGGATCCCAATTAGACCTGCCTCAAGCCCATGATTACTTACTTATTACAAAAGTAGCACACGGTCATTGTTAAAAAACATTGTGTGGGGAATTCCCTGGCAGTCCAGTGGTTAGGACTCTGTGCTTTCACTGCTGAGGGTGCGGGTTCTATCCCTGGTCAGGGAAGATCTCACAAACCACACAAGGGGGCCAAAAAAAACCAAAAGCAACAAACAAAACATTGTATGGGTGTGTGTATGCATGTGTCTGTGTATCGTGCATACATGAAGCAGAAAACATAATGATCTGAGATATCAGATCAAGGTGGCAGATGAGAATACACTTCTTCAACTCTGCAACCCTAAAAATGAAGGAAAAGTGGCTTAAAGAATAAGTTTATCATAGCAAATAGGAGAGATGCTACTAGCAGATCAGAAATCATGAAGAATTCCCAGAAGACAGAATAAAGAAAGGAAGCAGATAAGTAGGAAGAGAAACTCTAAAAACACTTAGGCAAAAATACAGGTGAGGAAAAACAAATTCAAAGCCACACCAAACTCTAAGTCAAATAATAAAGATATGCAATCTCGTATCTGCAATCCTTAAGTCCAAAACTCTAAAGACAGAAAGGGTTTTTCCTAAGTTTAGCAGAAACATTTGAAGCAAAATCCGACCAGAACTGATGTGGAGCTATTTTTAGACTTTATCTCATTTCATGTGAATATTCATTTATTTCTTTGCAAAAAAATTAATATATCTGAGTACATGGTGTTGCCCCAGATTTTGCTGGGAGTATTATGAAATATTCAGTAAGTGCAATGAACTACCTTTTTTTAAATCAAAAAAATTCAGAATTCCAAACACAACTGGTTCTTAGGGATCTGAATAAAGCATGTGGACTTGTACAGATATCAGAAGGGGTACTTGGGACAAAGTAAGAATGGGGTTTCCATCAACAGGGGAATGAATAAGTTGGGATAAGTTCCAATGAATAAAAGGAGAGTAGAGGAAATACAGATTGGAAAGGGAGAAATAAACTATCCCAATTTACATTATTGTCTACAAAATCTCAAGAAATCAACCCAAAACAAAACAAAACAACCCCCCCCAAATGCCTAGAACTAGTAAATGAGTTTAGCAGATTCTCAGGATTCAATAACAACACACAAAAAAACTATCATGCTAACAACCAATGCTAGCAATGAACAATTAGAAACAAAAATTAAAGCACATTACTCTATAATTGCTAAAAAAGAAAAAAAAAGGAAATATTAGGTATAAATCTAACAAAACATGTATAGAATCTATATGCTAAAATCTACAAAATGAATTAAAAACTGATGAAAATTTTTTTAAAAATCTAAATAAATGGAGAGAAATACTATCTTCATTAATTGAAAAACCCAACATAGTAAAAATGTCAATTATCCCTAAATTTTTTAAAAATATTTATTTTGTTTGCACCAGCTCTTAGTTGCGGCAGGCAGGCTCCTTAGTTGCGGCATGTGGACTCTTAGTTGTGGCATGCCTGTGGGATCTAGTTCGCTGACCAGGGTTCAAACCCGGCCCCCCCGTTGCACTGGGAGCACAGAGTCTTACCCACTGGACCACCAGGAAAGTACCTCAATTATCCCTAAACTGATTTATCAAAGTCCCAGCAGGATTCTTTGTAGATATAGACAAAGTGATCCTGAAATTTATATGGAAATACAAAAAGACTAGAATAGCCAAAACAATTTTGAAAAAGAATAAAGTGGGAAGAGTCACACTACCTGATCTGAAGCTATTTATATAGCTTCAGTAATTAAGACAGTACAGTGTCAATAGAGGGAGGGACACTTAGATCACGGCACAGAATAGAGAGCCCAGAAATGAACACACACAAAGTTTTACCAACTGATTTTTTTTTTTTGGCCAAGCCGCATGCAGGATCTTAGTTCCCCGACCAGGGATGAACACACACCCTCTGCACTGGAAGGCGAAGTCTTAACCACTGGCCCGACAGGGAAGTCCCTTTGACAAAGGTGCAAAAGCAATTCAATGAAGGAAAGATAATCTTTATAACAAATGGTGTTGAAAATATTGATATTCAGAGGGGGATAAGAACCTTCACCTGAATCTCACAACTTATACAAAAACTAGCTCGAAATATATCATAGGGACTTCCCTGGTGGTCCACTGGTTAAGACTTTGCTTTCCAATGCAGGGGGTGTGGGTTCAATCCCTGGTCAGGGGGCTGGGATCCCACACGCCTCTTGGACAATAAACCAAAACATAGAAGCAATATTGTAACAAATTCAATAAAGACTTTAAAAATGGTCCATATCAAAAAGAATCTTAAAAAAAAATAGGTCATAGACCTAAATGCTAAGCTTAAAACTATAAAACTTCTAGGGCTTCCCTGGTGGTGCAGTGGTTGAGAGTCCGCCTGCCGATGCTGGGGACACGGGTTCATGCCCCCGTCCGGGAAGATCCCACATGCCGCGGAGCGGCTGGTCCCGTGAGCCATGGCCACTGGGCCTGCGCGTCCAGAGCCTGTGCTCCGCAACGGGAGAGAACACAACAGTGAGAGGCCCGTGTACCGCAAAAAAAAAAAAAAACCTATAAAACTTCTAGAAGAAAACACAGGAGAAATTCTTTGTTATCTAGTGTTAGGTGAAGAGTTCTTAAACATGACAACAAAGCATGATCCACAAGAGGAAAAAAATTGATAAACTGCTTTTCACCAAAATTAAAAACTTTTGCTCTGTGGAAGACTGTTAAGAAGATGGAAAGGGGACTGCTCTGGTGGTCCAGTGGTTAAGAATCTGCCTTCCAGTGCAGGGGATACAGGTTCAATCCCTGTTCGGGGAACTAAGATCCCACATGCCAGAGGGCAACTAAGTCTGCGCACTCTAGAGCTTACATGCCACAACTAGAGAGCCCACGTGCCACAACTACTGAGCCCACACACTCTGGAGCCCGCATACCACAACTAGAGAGATGCTCGTGCACCGCAGCGGAGAGCCTGCATGCTGCAATGAAGATCCCTCATGCCACAACTAAGACCCAATGCAGTCTTAAAAATTTCTTTAAAAAAATTTTTTTAAGAAAAAGAAGATGGAAAGAAGCCACGGACTGTGATCAAATGTTTGCAAATCACACATCCAACAATGAACTTGCATCCAGAATGTATAGAGAACTCTCCAAGTTCAACATTAAGGGGAAAACATCCAACTAGAAAACAGGCAACACTTGAAAAGACACTTTATCAAAGAGAATGTATGGAAGACAAATTAGAACATAAAAGGATTATTAATATCATTTGAGATTATTATGCACCTATAGAATGAGTAAAAGAAAAAGTACTGATTATACCAAGTGCTGGTGAGGATGTGGTGCAACTGGATCTCTCATACGTTGCTAACGGGGATGTAAAATGGTTCAACCACTCTGAAATAAGGTTCAGCCATTTTGGATAAAAATAACCTTACCCAGCAATGACAGTCCTGACTATTTATCCCAGAGAAATTAAAACTTATATTCACACACACACAAAGAATGAACTACTGATGCACGCAAAATCTCAGATGGATCTCAAGGGTATTATGTTGAATGAAAAAAAAGCCAATCTCAAAGGGTTACTTACTAGACGATTCTGTATATTTAATATTCTTGAAGTGGCAGAATTACAGTAAAGAGAATAGATCAGTAGTTGCTAAAGTTGTAGTGAAAGAACAGTTCTGTATCCTGGTTGTGTTGGTGGCTACTGTTGTCTGCATATGGCAAAATTTCATATAACTATTCATGCACACACACACATACACACACACACACAGAGGAGTGCCCATAAAACTAGTGAAAGCCAAATAAGATCTGTACCTGAGTTTTATTATATCAACCTTACCTTTCTGGCTTGACAATGTTGTGTAAGATATTATCATTGGGGGAAGCTAGGTAAATGGAACACTGAAACTCCCTGTACTATATTTACACCTTCTTCTGAAACTTAAACTATTAAAAAAATTTTTAAGTTATTAAAGGAAAAACAAGGGAACGATCATTGCAAAACTTCTGAAAGTAGTTACCCAGGAGAGATGCAGGGGAATGGAATAAATAAGAAATATAAAAGTAGATGTAAGTTACTAGTTATGTTGTTGTTCTGAGTTCACTGATACATTTGTGGCTATTTCCTGTCTTATGATGTTTTTGTTTGTTTGTTTGCTTGTTTTAATTTACTTTTGGCCGCATTGGGTCTTCGTTGCTGTGCGCAGGCTTTCACTTGTGGTGAGAGGGGGCTACTCATTACGGTGGCTTCTCCTGTTGCAAAGCACGGGCTCTAGGTGCGTGGGCTTCAGTAGTTGTGGCACGTGGCCTCAGTAGCTGTGGCTCACGGGCTCTACAGAGCAGGCTCAGTAGTTGTGGCGCAAGGGCTTAGTTGCTCCACAGCATGTGGGATCTTCCCGGACCAGTGCTCAAACCCGTGCCCCCTGCACTGGCAGGTGGATTCTCAACCACTGAGCCACCAGGGAAGTCCATGACGTTTTATATAGATATATATGTGGGTATAGATATTGACAGAGATGGAGATCTAGATGTAGGTGTAAATGTAGATGTGGAGACAGAGTGAGCGATCTCACACATAAGCATCCCTGCAACTCAAAGCAATATTTAAGAGTTAATGAAGAAAAGGAATATTAATAGAAAGTTCTGAAACAGTATATGTAATAAGAGCCAATTAAGATTTAGAGAAAAATAAAAGCTCTGTTTCTATGTGCACATATATATGTATAAATGCACAGGAAACTGCAGAGAGAATGCAAGAGCAAAGATGGATAGTCAGAAGCTCTGGTGAGGGTATTGGGATTGTGCTTGGACCGGGGAAGGGGAAAAGTAAGGGATGGGAGTAAATTGAGATTTTCCCCTTTTACGCTCTACATTTTGTATTTAAATTTTTTTTCCAAGAGAATGTATAAAAACTAGGCTTCACTGTGCCACTGCTGTCATATGTTCTTTCTGAACTAGACACTTATTCTTCAGATGGTGTGCCTTCCTGCCCACAATTCTTCTGCTAAAACCATCCCCTGGGGACTTACAGAGTGTCTTATTCACCTTTATTCACATAGCATTGCTTCTGACCAAGGAACATCTTTTACAGCAGATGAGGACTGCAACGGGCTTAGGATCATAGAGTTCGTTACTCTTATCGTGCTCCCTATTCTCCTAAGGCAGAGCCTTTATAGAACAGTTGATGTCCTTTTGAGGACATCATCAGTTATGTATGCCATCAGCTGGGTGACAACACCTCTCAGGGCTAGGGCCATGTGTGCTCTAAATCAGTGACCCACATATGCTGCTGTTCCTCAGGATCTGCAGGCAGGGGACCACAGGGCAGGGATGGGAGTGGCCCCTCTCCCTGTTAGCCCTGCTGATCCACAGCCAGCATTTGGCTTCCCGCTTCCACAACTCCAAGGCATGATGGTGAAGAGGTCTCAGTCCCCAAGGGGGTGGGGATCTCCCACAGGGGACACAGCATGGGGCCCACTGAAGAGGAAGCTGGGACCGCCATCTGGCCACGTTGCCTCTTCACTCCAGTGAATCAACAGGCAAAGAGGTCACTCTACTGTTTGGGGTGATTGATCCTGACTCTCCAGAGAAAATCAGGCTGCAGCCACACAACAGAGATGACGAGGAATATGTTTGGAATGCAGGGGCTTCCCTGGGGTCCTCTTAGGACTCCCAAAGGCTGTGATAAAATTCAGTGGAAAACTACAACAGCCCATGCAAGCAGGCCTGCTATTGGCTCAAGCCTTTTAGGAAGAAAAAGGTTCAGTTCACCTTCCCAGGCAAAGAAACTGGACCAACCAAGGTATTTGCCCAGGGCAGATGGAATATAGACTGGGCAGAGGATGAACTGGCACACACCTGGCACAGGATTAAGAGAAGTTGGAGGAGATCTAGAGTGAGCTGGACCAGCTGCTGGCTTGGAGGATGCCAAGTTCTGGGGAAACAAAGCAATGAAATCTGCTAGCACAGTGGTTCTCAAATTCTGGTGTGCATCTGAATCACTGCGGGGAGCTTTTTTTAAAATGCTGTGTCTAGAAGCCTCCCAGCCTAGGCTTCCTGCTCAGAACCTTCCAGGTAAGGTCAGAACATCTCCTATTATGTTCCCAGATGATTCTAACACATAACTATAGCCAACACCTTCGTGTTGGTATGTACTTGTGGAACATTCATGCATGGTCTCCTTGTTCCCCAGTTGCCCACTCTAATTATTTTATTTTCCAAATGAATGGCACCCCCTAAAGCATAACTCCATGGATGATGAGATATACGAAGCCCCAAAGTTTTGGAACTCTGAGTTTCCCCTATTCAGTCCTCATGAATTTTGCTTCAATTAGTAAAATGGAAAAAAAAATATTAAATATAAACAGTCCCCACAAGTAAAAGTATTCTTTTATCCTGCTTATGATATTAAAGTTTTAAATGGCCATTAAACTTCTTACCTGGGCTGACTGGCTTATGCCCAGAAAGACTCCCTGAGAGAATAAGAGATCTTTGCTATAGATGTGCAGATAGACATGTGATTTAAGCAGAACAGTCAGGACATCTATTCTATATGTGCTCAATTGCTAGATGCAACAACCTTGATGTCATGATATTGTATCCCATCAAAGCCTGTAAAGATGAGACCTCAGGGCTTCCCTGTTGGCACAGTGGTTAAGAATCTGCCTGCCAATGCAAGGAACACGGGTTCAAGCCCTGGTCCAGGAAGATCCCACATGCCGCAGAGCAACTAAGCCCGTGCGCCACAACTACTGAGCCTGTGCTCTAGAGCCCACGAGCCACAACTACTGAGCTCGTGCGCCACAACTACTGAAGCCCGCGTGCCTAGAGCCCGTGGTCCTCAACAGGAGAAGCCACCGCAGTGAGAAGCCCGCACACCGCAACGAAGAGTAGCCCCCGCTCACCGCAACTAGAGAAAGCCCGTGCGTAGCAATGAAGAACCAACGCAGCCAAAAATAATAAATAAATAAACGTATGAAGTAAATAAATAATATAATATAATATTAAAATAGTGTCCAGTACATAGTAAGTATTCAACAAATATTATTAGTTATTATGGTGTTAGATAATAATAATAATAATGATGATGATAATAATAATAAAGCTCAAGTTTACATAATGCTTATGGCACAAAAAACTTTGACCTGTCCATTTACTTTTTTAACCTACCAAATATCTGCTTCTAAAATATGTCAGGCATCACATCAAGTGCTTTATACATAATTTAAAATTTTTTTTTTATTTTGGAGTAATTTAGACTCAGAGAAAGCTGGAAAAATAGTTTAGAGAGGTCCTTGCACCCTTCCCCCAACTTCCTCCAATGATAACATCTTACACACCCATACGTATATATTTTTTTTAAGATGAAACTTTCCAGAGGAAGAAACTGAAGCTAAGTCAAGCAACTTGCCCAAGGACAGACAAACTCAAGGTCTTCAACTAAAGAAAAAAACTACCCTTAATTTTTTGGGGGTTGGGGGAGTCGGGGACAGAGAAGGGACAATCAGAAAATAGGGGCTTCTCCTTTTTTTGGGGGGGGGGCTTCTCCTTTTGAGGAAGACTGAGCACTCTCTTTTTTTTTTTTTTTTGCGGTACGCGGGCCTCTCACTGTTGTGGCCTCTCCCGTTGCGGAGCACAGGCTCCGGACGTGCAGCTCAGCG